>NC_140777.1:37869015-38581263 GCF_044657685.1 Stegodyphus dumicola | reverse complement strand
TGCCATTGCTCGCTTTGAAATCCTTGAGTTTGTTAATCAAAAATTCGTCAAAGTTTTAAAAAATAGGAAATCGATCATAAAACAAATTTCAAATTTCAAATTTGGTCTTCCACATGCTCATATTCGTTGGAGGATTACGTTATTCAAAATTCGATGACTCTATGTACCGTTATTTTATGACAATGTGAGAAATATACATACATTTACGCAGATTTTCATTATTTAATTTCTTCAAATATAATGCAGGACTCTAACATTTTATGGCAACAGTTTGAAAAGTGAACCGACATTTATCCGTCCGACGCAAAATGCCAAAACGAAACTAATAGTCCTTCGGGACTCAAGTCCCTTTGGACTAAAATCCTATGAGCTATTTTTTTTTAATATTTGTATTTAGAACCTATTCTTTCATTTGTATAATTAATTGTATGACATTATATTAGATTTTATTGAAAAAGCTAGTAAGAATGCGGGCTTTTAATATTCCTATTGTTCTTTATCAAAAGACACCCTTTAAAATAAACTCTTTAAAAGTTTAAAAGATAAGTACATATTAAAATTGATTTTTCTAATTTAAGAAATCATATAAATGCGTCTTAAATAAATTAGTAATTTTGTATAAATTTCGATTTTTATGGCTTACTTTAGGTAAGCAATATTGAAAATGCATTTACTTATGCGTTGGGGTAAAAATTCCGAGCAACAAACGCTGGGGTAAAATTTGTTCCGCGCGTGTACTAAGGTTGACGCGCATGTACGCACTAATGCGCGTGTGTGAAGGGTTAAAACTTGGGGCGAGACTGAATAAATTCATGCTCAGAGTCCATGCCTTTCGCAAATGCAATGCTGCGCTCCTTGTCATGCTGAAATTCATTTATGGTTCTGGTACTACAGCCAAAGAAATGAGGTAAGCCACAGTAACAATACATATGCATCAGCAGTTTGTGCCTATTATTGTTATTCATTACGTCAGTATGAATAATACTTCTTAAAATGTATGTACACGGCACAAAAAAAAATTGAGACATTTCTATATCTGTGGTTCTACTGGACCAATTAATGAAGTCCAGTTTGCGTTTTTCATGTCTTGAAGGCGCAACTTAAGATAGGTATTAGATTTATATATACTATTGTTCTAATATAGGTAATCTGACAAAGAATCGAAATTTTTCTAAAATAACATACCATTTTTTTCATATTTCGGTTCTATAACTCAAATTATGCCAAAATGCTAAGTTTTTGTAAAATTCGCACGAGTAGCTTTTAGAAAATTAGCTCTCAAAATTTTAGCTCCTCCATGTTAATTAAATTTCGTATATCTTTGTTAATATCTCTTTTTTATTCATTTTTATCTTTAATTTATTTGATTCTTCCTTTCACATTTCGAAATTTAAGTTCATTCCAAATAAAATTCTACAATTTTCTATGATTTTATTTTTAAAATTTGTACTTTAAAATAATTTTTATAAATTTGTCGAAGAAAATTTTGAATTATAACCTATAACATTTTCACCATAATCTTAAAGTAGATGTATTTCTGAGCATACCTGCAAAACGTTAAAGTTTCTTATTCAAAATTTCCTAAGATATACGTCAATTTTGATATTTGCAGATCTGTTATAAACTATAATAACTTCTAATGTGGTTTATGCACTTTGTTAAAAGTATTTTTAAATAATGAACGGTGACTTTTTTCCTCTCGTGTATAATAAAATAAGGAGAGGAAATAAACTACAAATTAACAAGTTCGCCAAGTGAATGCGCAAACTGAGAAAAATGCGGCAAGATAAATTTTTAAACTTGTCCATAAATTTCTTACCGAAAATTACAGAATTTAATATCTAGGCATAATTTGAGTTATTGAATCGAAATATGGGAAAAACTTGACATGTTATTTCAGAAAGATTTCGATTTTGGTTCAAAATACCTATATTAGAACAATGCTACATATAAATCTAATATATATCCTAAGTAGTGCTTTTGTGACATGAAAAACGCAATTTGAATTTCGTCAATCGGCTAGTAGATATTACTATTGAATATAGAACTGTTCCCTTTCTTTTTTTTAAGTCAAAAGAAAGGCAGAAAAACTTTATTAAAATTTATTTTATTATAATTTTATAAAATTATTTATTTTATTGTAATTTTATTATTTTTTAAAAGACACATGTAAAGCTCATAAGTATAAATTTAAAAGCTCGTTAACAACATGCTGGAGAAATGGTATTTATGTAGATTTTAAGATGTATAAACTGATGAAAAACAGGTAAAAGTCTATAAATTATCTCAACGACCATGGCGTCAAATCGCAAAACATGGCCGCTTTAACTTTCGATTACCTAATCATACGATGTAAGCGGTAATAGCAAGCGTGAAACGTCAATTAATGGTCTGCTTCTGGATTAATGCGCCTATTTTACGCTGCAGGAACCATTAGGTACTGGTCGATGCGAATTTCAAGACCTTGCAATTCATCATTCCAATCATGCGTTCTATCGGTTGCGGTTGCTACGTCCAGATTCTAATGTCGTAGGCAAGTGAGAATAGAATTTTCAATAATGGAAGCTATTCCACTTGAAGCAGAATATTTGCTGTACCCTGTAATTTTGAAACCGCTGGTAAGTAAGTACATAAATATCGGATTAATATGCAATACCTATATATTTCCCCGTCTGAATATTAACTACCGCAACGAACCGAAAATAAATTCTCATGAGTAATTAACACAGCAAATTTATCCTTAAAGCTAAGCTATTGCTTAGCTTGCATGTTTTGCGATACTAAGCTATTGCTTAGCTTTACTCCATCACGTGTCAATGGTTATCTAATATTGCAGAAGCTTCTTTGGTACCTCGAAGGAGGTTTTTTTTTGTTTAAATTTATTTTGAAAATCATGTACAATCAAAATGAAATCTGTGAAAATGATCTTGCGCTGGAAATTAAAAGCCTAAGAATGGAACGAATCTAGTAGCAGCTTTCGACTAATGTTGCTATTGCATTAAATATGTAGGATGGCATCGTCCCTTATAATCAGACGACGCGACAAGCTGTGAAAATAAATCTTTTACTTTTCCGATGATAAAATTCAGACGATTCCGCCATATTAAGACGATGACGCTATTAAAAGATGTTTGCATGTAAAAGACGATTCCTTCTCTTCATCTGTAAATAATCTCTTCTACGTATGTAATTACTTTGTAGTTTGTAGCAGTTATCCATGTTTTCTTTAAATATTCGAGTTATTCATAACTCCAATTAATCATTTCAAAGCCCTAGACAGCCACCTCGGAAGTAAGTTTACGGACATCATATTCCTAGACAAACAAAACCGATCTACCGATTTGGGCGCTCAGGCCGCAATGAGCCTAGGACGAATTTTGACGAATATTACAAAAGAAAAGAAATATTTTTTTCCGATTATTTCCACATTGTTACTTCTAAAAATAGTGTTCTACGATATTGTGAATTAAGATGATTACTTTAAATTCTATTTCTAGAATTTCAAATTCTTTAAGTACGGAGCCGACAAAGTCAATTAAACTTTTACATCAAATTGTATTTGGAACTTTAGGTGATCGAAAAAATAGAGCGAAATTGCATAACTTTTGTGGTTTTCCATCTGATTTTAATATTGAAGAAACAAAACAAAAATTACTTCAAATTTTCACTGCAAAAGATTTCTGTATGTAATTTGTTATATCTTAATTATGAGTCGAATCCTGATAAAAACTGTGATTTAATATTGAATAATCTTTGTGATTTTAAACTTCTAAAATCCGAAACTTCTAAACTCCTTCATCTGCGATTTAGAAGAATCTTTTAAATTATTTAAGTTATCTGAATTAGAAGAGATTGTATTTGCAAAAAAAAATTGCTTAATGGTTCAGCTAAAGTATTTATTTGGTCTTTGAAAGGTATAATGTTATGGGACAAATTAAAAGACAATCTTTTATCTGAATTTGGTTCTGAAATAAACAGTGCCAACTTCATAATTTATTACAAAAACGACACTTAAAACCTGGTGAATCCCTTTCCGAATATTTAATTGACATGCATGAAATAGCCAGTCATGGTTCTGTTGATGATTCATCCATTCTTGATTATGTAATTAATAGAATACTTGATCCGAGTAGCAACAGAATTATTTTGTATGGGTGTAAAAATATTTCTGAATTCAAAGAGAAATTAAAAATATACGAGAAAATTTGCGTTCCAGATACGAAGGATAAGGGTTATCCAAGTACTAACAAAATAAAGCACGCGCTATACCTAATAAGATTAAAGAACCTAATTGTGGAAGTTTAAGTCATAAATCTAACTCGTGTAACAATAAGAATAAAGGATTTAAGAGTTTCAAATGCAATTTATTTGGATGCAAAGCCACAGATTATTCCAAAACATCTCCTAAATATATCCAAGATGCCAAAACTGTAACACCAATGATTCAGACTTGTCAGAAAGAAATGTATAAAACTGTTAATTTAGGTAACTTGCAAATTGATGCTTTAATAGATACTGGTAATCAAATAACGCTACTCCGAGATACATAAGATATGTTCTACTGAACTTAAGCCGACAGATCTACAGTTAACGGAATTTGGCAACAAACATACTAGTATAGAGAGATTTGAAGGTGAATTCCAAATTGATAGTTCTTTATTTTAATCAACTATTTGCGTTATCGTAGAAAATAAGAAATTTGATAGTAATTCCGAAGGACAGAAAAATATTCATTGCAATCGAAGTGGTTCTGAAGAAGGATCGGAAAAAGTTGTGAATTATGGTTTTTTACTTCCAAAACCAGAAACTGATCCTTTTAGTATAGTTCCTGTTACAGTACAGAATGTGATCAAACTGGATACTTCATCTACAATCAAATACAATCTACAATCAAACTGGATACTTTATCTACAATCAAAGCTAGTGGCAATGATTCCCTGATTGTGAATTCTGATGACGTCCCGAGTGATGCAGATTCTGCTGTAAATGAAAATGATGCTATTAAAGATGAATTAATGCAAAAAGGAAACTCAAGCACAATACAAATAGCTTTGAAGGCAACGAGGAGAAACTCCACTGCAGGAGATTCTGAAGTGAAGCATTTTTCTGAAGAAGAGTCAGTTTCAAAAGATGATGAATCAAATGTGAATTTCGATAAAACAATTTCAGTAAAATACCTTGCAAAAGACAGGCAAAAGAAACCACTGAAGACGAAGAAACTACAGAGACCACTGAAGAAGAGGAAAAGGTTGATAAGCAGAAGTGTGTTATAAAATCTGATGAAAACGACGCTGATACAGAAAGCAAAGACGAAACAAAAGAAACTAAAGAAGGTGAAAAAAAAAAAAAAAAAAAAAAAAAAAAAAAAAAAAAAGGAAGCAGAAATTCAGATTCAGAAGATCCAGGAAGAAAATCGAAAATCTTTGACTTTTTTCCCTGAGTAGACAAATTTATCCCGATTTGACTAATGGACTATTGTTTTAAAGACGTGAACTATTTTAAAAATGAAGATGATATCTAAGCATGGTATGTGTCAATGAAGACAGCTCGAAGAACATGATTTTGCGAAGACGCATTCGAATGACGGGTAGTGAGGATATGTATAAGAGGACACAGAAGACGTATCCAGAGGATGTTTGAGAAGAGGTATGTTATGAAGACGAATTCAGGCATCATTCACGAAGACGTGTTTGTAAAATATATGTATTCAGATAGACTATTAAAGATAAACGAAGAATGGAAGAGCATTGAAGAAGAGATAAAGCCGTTATTTCTGAAGATATCAAGATAATGAGGGACAATGGCTGAAATAGGCCATTTAAGACGACTTTTCCCTCAATGCAAAAGCCCACCAGCGGACGAGCGGTAAAATCGCTGAACACTGGTAGTTCGGTTCGAATATCGCGAACGGGCTGGCTGCTTGGCGTTTTCGGAGTTTTCCAAATGTGTATACGAGCCAGTTTACCTTAAAAAGTTCTCGAGACTTTGCCGTAATCACACACAAACCCTCAATGCAAGATAAAGTTATTATTATTATTATTTTTTTAAATTTCATTTTTCAGATCTCCAGATGTTGATGGTCTTACTACCAGAATGCGAGGCCACATTCCATCAGGATGGAAAAGCAGTTGTAGGATAGCATCGTACATTATAATCAGATGACGTGACAAGCTGTTAAAATATTTTTTATGATGATAGAATTTACACGATTTTGCCATATTAAGACGATGATGCGATTAAAAGATGTTTGCATGTAAAAGGCTATTCCTTCTCTTCATCTGTAAATAATCTTATCTACGTATGTAATTACTTTGTAGGTTGTAGCAGTTATTCATGTTTACATTAAATATTCGAGTTATTCATAAGTCGGATTAGTCATTTCAAGCCCCTAAACAGCCACCTCGGAAGTAAGTTTACGAACATCATATTCCTAGAAACACAAAACCGATCCTACAAATATAACATTTTAATTCACATTCTACACTGTTCCCCACATAGCGGATATTTGGAGTTTCGCATTTGGCACCATTTTTTAATTTCCCTTTCATGCTTAATGTCTATTACTGATTAACGATCTCGACGATTTAAAGCTATAAACACACAGCTTATTAATTTTAATAAAACATGTTTTGACTTTATTCTTAAATGAATATACTTAAGTGCATTTAAATTTTAATATATCCGAATAGTAGCTTTTATGAGCATTTCTCATTATAAATGCAACATATCGAAATGTCGAATGTTATTAAAATTGTGCATTTAAAATTTTATTCGAAGCTTTTAAGCCTTATATTAAACTTTTAAGACATTTTAATTGTAAGCTCACACCTCTTCCATATTCTATATTTTCATATGAAACATGGAATTCAGAGGTCAAAAATTATTTCCACTGCTCACGTATTTAAGAAATTTCTGTTTTGATGATTCTTAAATTATATTTGCAACAATTAAATTTAGCTGTGCACTTTCGTCATAAGCAACTCAGAATTAGAATATTAAAAATGCCTTTGTTTAAGTAAAATATTGACATTAATCACGTTACATATTTAGATAATTATAAAACGCATATGCAGCCATTTATTGGCCCGAAAAATGCACTTGGTTCGATCTACTTTTTTTCAGTTGTCTTTGCCACTTGTGGTCTACCGACATCTATGAATAATGATTTTGATTACTTCTTGTACTCCAATTTATTTCTTAGTGTCGGTAGATCCCATTCTTTAGGAATGAAAAATGATATCAAAATGTAAAATGGCATAAAAACTCAAAACTATCATTTTGACTTTTGTTGTTTCACTTGTCTAAGTGTAATATCAGACCAAACCCACAAAATTCATCGTGGCAAGGAGTGCAAGATTGCGCCTATCGTTGGCAATAAGCCTGAACACCATACAGGTGACAGTACGGCCTGACACCATACAGATGCTCAGTTTCACTTCCAATTTTGATGGACAGCATCCCGGAGGACGGGTCCGAGGATCTCCCACTCCTCCTCTTATACCATTAAACTCTTTAGAGGACATTCGGCTCGCTGCATATTTAGAGTGTTCCCATGTCGCACAGACATTATACATTTACAAACATCCATTCCATCTACCAGATTCGAACCCGGGCCTTTCGTTAGAACAGTCAGTATCGCTAACCACTATCCCGGCTGGGCGGTAAAATTAGCATTTTAACCCTTCCTTTAACAAAATTTATATAAAGATGAGACTTTTGTGATCTGAAATAAAAAGGAAAATGGCTGAAAGAGAATACAATTAGTGTAAATGGAATAATAAAAATGGAGTAATTATAGGTTTTTTAGAACCTGGTCCAGCTTTCATGATGTACAGTGATGATAATTGCTACTTTACAAATATTATAATTTTAATATGTTATCAGTGCAATAATTTTTAGGATAAACACAGCTTCTAAATCCGATTTTCCACAAACTTGTAAAATGTTTCTTCGTTGCAAACAGCTTCTTAAAACTCTTCTCTTATAACCAATTTTTTGTTGGTGCAAATCGATTAACAACAAGCGTAGATGCAATTTCGAATCCCCTGGTTCTTTTTGAGAGGAACAGAAAACGATTATTAGAAAGAACCATAATCCCAAACGAATCGTGACTGCTACTGCATTCGGTACATTCATTCAAAACTAATTCCTTAGTTTATTGATGACAGTGACTCTGGCCATTTTAGCCCATCACAGGCCATTTTCTTAAGTCAAAAGTTTTAATTTTGGAGAAGCCAAGAGCTGCACCTTTAAAATATCGTGGGTTTATTTCAGAAAAAAAAATATTTAGACTTTTATTAAACATTTAAACATTTCTGAGACATTGTGAGAGAAGTCCAAACCATTTATGCAAGTGAACATTATCGAAACTCAACAGATTTTTACAACTTAAATACTTAAAAAACAAATACTTCATTTAAAAAAAAAAAAAATATGATGATAGTCTTCAACGATGTAAACATTTTCCTGAATTTGCGTTACTGCTTTATTTATAATTTTTTTTAAAATTCTATTCTTTGAATTTTAATGTCATGATAGAAAATTATTTGCTCTTCAAATTCTAGAGGACACTGCTTTCAAGTGTTACAGGTTTCTATACCTTGGTATTTTGCTTCGTTAATTAAAAATTTTATTAATTTAGTTGTGTGGGAGTTTATCTAAAATACAGTTTGTAATCAAGTAAATATCACTATAAAAAATTTATATGCAGAACGCAAATGAACAGTCATGAGTTCGGAAGTATCATTGTCGTTAAGAAGTGAAAATCTACTTAGGATAAGAATAAACATAATTGTATTTACTCGCGAATGGCTTAATAAAACAGATAGTTAACTCCGAAAATGGTAATAAAGTATTCGAGAAGTTTCTCCAAGCAGGATAATAAAAGAAATTTACGATGCAAAATTACGTCTTCCACTGTAGAATTTGCCACCTACGGCTTAATTGAAAATCGTAAGAGAATAAAGATATTAATTTCTGTGTAATTTATTTACCTGTTATTAAACATGAACTATTTTTTGGCCAACAATCACACTCGAAATTTACAATACAGACTTCTGAAAGAGATATAGACAACTGAAAAGCTTTATTATAGCTGCTGGAGGCCCTCGCAGCAATATGCCTTCATCAGATTAATTCAAATGGATGAAATAAATTTTGCTTCCAGTCTTGCTGTTTCTTATTTGCTTTAAAGTCTTGTTTTTATCGCAATCAAGAACTAAGAAATTAAAGTTTAGTTGTTTGAACACGTAGAATGGTCGTTAACATTGTTAACAATCATTCTACGTGTTCAAACAACAAAACTTTATTACATTAGGAGACATTAGGATTTTTTGGAAGCCGGAGAGATGAAAAATTAAAAAAAGGGCGACTGGGGTTTTTAGGGAACCCATTTACGAAATGTGGGAGCAGAGGATCATCATCCTACACCCTTTTAGTTCGGATGCCAATGTAGAGACATTAGGATTTTTTGGAACAAGATAGATTGAAAAATTAGCAGCCGCTCGCGCCGGTAATCGAATCACAGACCTCTGGAATATCGGCTCAGTGTGCTTGAATATTACACCACGAAGGCAAGTTAGGAAAGCGGGAGAAATACCTTATATACTCCTCTTTTTAAAGGGCTGCTGGGGTTTTTAGGGGACCCAATCGCCCAAATCCTGGGTGTGGAGAATTTTGAACCAACACCCTTTCAGTTCAGGCGCTACTCTAGAGACATTAGGATTTTTTGGAAGCTGGAGAGATGAAAAATTAGCAACCGCTTTCTCCGGGAATCGAACCACTGACCTCTGGAATACTGGCTCAGCGTCCATCCACTACACCACAAAGGATTTAGAAATGCCTTATATACTCCCACTTTTTAAGGGCAGCGTGCAAAACCACTATAACACGAAAGTACGCTAAGAAGATGTGAGAAATACCTTATAATATTATAAAGCATATAAAAGTTTTGGATCTAAATGGGATAAAAATAGAACATGAAATATGTAGATCGAAACGTTATATCGATGCAGGAGCTTTAAAATTGTACAATGCTGACTTCATGCATTCCAATGCCCGATTATGCACTGAACGTTCTTCTAATTACACCATGAAGGCATGCGGAAAGGAGGAAGAAGATATCTTATAAATTTAAAAATAAAAAGTGTGCTTTATGAGTAAATCAACAAATTCTTATTTAACTGACTTTTTTTAAATGATGCTTCAAAGCAAATATTACTACATCGTTTGCATATAAGTTGATTCCAAGTAATGGATAATAGAATTATCATGCAAAATCTGTCGATAAATTGATGGTGGGTATAAAATATTGAACGATGGGGGGGATATATATTTTCTTTCCTTTCATTTATCGAAATCGAAGTATTTGTATTGTTTGGCAAATGTAGAGCTACTGAGGTAGCCATGAAGTTGGTACATTTGAAACAGCTCATTACAGATAACGGCAATGAACTCTTTTAAATCATAAACACCACTAGAAGAAAAGAAATCAGATTCCTGTGGAATATAAAATTAAATTTTCAGTATGTATTGCGCTAATTTTCTGAGTATAAGAACAGTAGTAATAATTGTTGAGAGTGCCTCACGATATTCAGTGAAATTTAAAAACCTGTGCAAGTAACAAATTACGAATTTAATTTAAAGTTTATCAAATAACATTTTTGAAGATGCTTTTATGTTTATCATATTTATAATCAAATACTGGGTCATAGTTTGTTTCGGAGCTAATCTTTTGATATGAAAAGCACTTAAACGTTTGAAGTTGTGAAAATTTATAATTGTTTTTGAATCACAATAATTAATTTTTATAGTTTTCAAATATACTATCGAGAAAACTCAAAGAAAAACTGTAAAAACTGACGTAAATTGAAATGACGGTTCAGTTTAGGACATCAAAAGTTCCACAAGACTTTTATTCCGTTATGCCCTAACAATTAATAACATATGTTATCACTGTTGACCGAAACTGAAGCCTTTATAGCGATATTCCAAATTGTAAATTAGATTGTTCAGGAGTTCCTATCATAACAGAGTCTATTCTTGATGAATAAGGGCCTTGAAGATTTTAGAGACTCTTACGTGGGAGCTGCAAAGATGCAGTTGGTGTTCAGCATAGTACCACATGTTTTATCAGATTTAAGGCCGGGTAATTTATTGATCAATCCATTCTCTGGATTCTTTCATCCTCAAGGTAATGACAACCTCAATGGGAAATAGAGCATTACAGTCCATTAGGAGGACTTTATTGTCCAAAGTACCCACAGTACCTTATACACCATACAGAACATAACGTTTAACACTAGAAGCGCCAGAGCAGTCATTTTGACTGCTTTCGTCATTTGACCTTGGATTCCTTAAAAACTCTTTATCTTAAGAAGTCACAAATTTTGGTATTTTCCTAAAATATGTCGAAAATTATTGGTACCAAATATAAATGGAATGAAATTAAAATTAACGGAGATATTATTAGTTATACCTAAAAGCGCCACGAACAGTCATAATGACTGCTAGTAATACTGGGTAGATTTATATGGAATTCTTGCTCAGAAAATATTTTTATTGGAAAAACATCTGGCGTACATATACATTCCTTTCATTCACTGATTATTTATAGAAGGAATTACATTATTTTACAGAAGAATTACATTATTTTACAGAAGAATTACATTATTTTCCGAGAAACAATGTCTCGCAATCATTTTCGAGACATTATGAAATATCTTGACTTGAAGTCAACTAGGACTCAGCGTTTAGAAAGTGATAAGTTTACACTTTCTTCCGATATTTGGAATAAATTTATACAGAACTGTGCGATTTTCTATAAACCAGGATAAAATCTAGTTGCGGATGAGCAGTTATTTCCATCCAAAGCTAGGTGTAAGTTTATACAGTATATGCCGAATAAGCCGGATAAATTCGGTATCAAATTTTGGATGTTAGTCGATGTAGACTCGAGGTATATGTGCAATGCTTTTCCATATCTTGGAAAAAATACATCGAGAAGTGAAACTGAAAGTCTTCCTGAAAATGTAGTAATGCGTCTTCTAAGCCATTATCTGAATTCAGGTCGAAATTTGACAACGGACAATTATTTTTCCTCACTATCATTAGCTAGAAGACTTAAAATGAAAAACACAAGTTTTGTCGGCACAGTAAGAAGACATCGACAAGTAATTCCGCATGAAGTAAGGAAATCAAAAACCCAGCTATTTGAAACAGTTTTGCTAAAGAATGGTGAAACTACGCTCACTGTCTATCAGGGAAAAAGGAATAAAAATGTCCTACTACTAAGTACCTTACATCCAAAAAATGTAAATATATACTCACAAAATAAGAAAAAGCTTCCAGAAACAGTAGAGTTCTGCAGCAAAACCAAATGTGGAGTTGATATCGTTGACAAGATGACACGTAAATAATCTGTTCTCGCTGCTTCACGTAGATGCCCTGTGCATGTTTTCTATAACATGCTGGATATAGCAGGGACGAATGCCTACATTATCTACCATAAATTGAGTGATAAAAATATTACAAGGCACGACTTCCTATTTCAATTAGCAGAGGAATTAAGAGAGCTTTATTTAAAGAGAAGAAAAACCGCCAAATTGCCCCAGGAAATTTCCTGCAATAGACTCTCGAAGAAAAGACATCAATGCCAGATTGGACTTTGTAACAACAACAAAACAAGTGATGTGTGTAAAAAATGTTCATATTATGTGTGTGGAAAATGTACTTCAATATTGAAAAAGTTGTGTTTTGTAAAAATTGCGAAAAGCTGTAAAATGTGTTTTATTAAGGGTAGGCTGAAATTTATAACAAAATATCCTCTATTTTTTTACTAAAATAATCTGTTATTCTTTAAAGTTCTTCAACAACTGTAATTAATATTCTTAAAAGCATTATAAAGCATTTACATTTGAATATATACATTAATCGTTGAGCATTCAATTTGACTGCAGTTGGCGCTTCTAGTTAAGGAGAAAGCTTGGCGCTTCTAGTCTTAAGAAACTCATTCATCTCTGCATATTTTAGTGTTCAATGTTACATTGGCAGAAACGTGTTGGCTAGTGCAGCTATTTAGTATGATACTCGACAATATTATGATTCCAGCACCTTTGTCTATCGATGTCTTTCAGTGTGTTATCATGCTCAGTGAGTGTGAGATAGTACCCACTATAAAACATTTCTTCCATAAACGAGTTTTCTTTCATTTCTTCTTATAATTCCCGTTATCTATCGATTACAAATTTTTCTATAAGACACATTTGAAATAACTAACTTAATAGATCCACGTTTAAGCGGGAAATGTTGAAGCGCCTTTTTTTTATATATTTTCCCTCACTATTGATTTAGAATTTCTTCTAATATTTGCGTATCAAGAGCAATGCTACTCTTTATAAACATTAAAGAGACGTGTGATAGAGATATTTTTTTACTTGCGATCCATATCTAAAAAGAGAAAAATGCATATATATTAAGAAACCGTTTAATTTCCATACAGGTTCCTATATTTATTTTGGGTAGGACTTTTCTATTGAATTTTTTATTTGTTTTTAAAACCTTTGTGACAATTCTTGTTTTCTCTTAGTGATGAAATCCTACCTGTTATAAAAAATGTGATTAATAGTCATCCACATTATAAAAGAGTATTTCTCAATACTAGATTTTGTGAAACCCATTTCTCTCTTAACTGTCATCGCTGAGCTTGCTACCTATCTCTAACTGTTATCCTTTCTTTGAAATTTTCTCCCTGTGTTTTTTCCCTAACAAATGAATTTGCCTATTTGAGATTTCTTTAATTATACATATTTTTGAGGGCTAGGCAGGTACTAATGTTAATAAACTCAGCTTCCAGGTTGAGCTGATTCATATTTTGTTCGATATCAAGCTAAATATAATTTCGTCAATTTAAATTCATCAGAAGTTTTTATTAAATACTAATTTTTTAAATCGTTTACATTTAATTTGTGTCACTCTTTCTGTTGTTCCAGAAGGGAAAAAGAAACTTTGAAAGATTTTTAAATCTTTCAGAACTCAAAACTGACAAAGAAAATGATTATTTGAGTCGTATGAGAAATTTAGTGGTAAATCCCAAGGATCACAATGAAAATAGAAGACAGATATTCAGAAAATAATGACTATACCAATTATTTTGAAACTTAAGTTGGAAATATGTCGAAGCATTTGCTGGAAATTTTGAGAGGGTTTTGTAAAATATTTAAACTTGCGAGGCATAACATAATTTCGCATCTTTCAAAGCCTAACGAGCAACCAGCGACTGCAGAATATCTAGTTATGTGTTATGGAATATTTTTTGATAATGTTTTGGTACTGACTAGGAGAATGAATGGCTGAATAGAGAATAGGAGACGTTTGGCATTTGCTAATTTAAGAAAACGAACAGAAACTTTATCACGTAAAACTGCAAAGACGACTGTAGTTGTTAAAATTTGAACTATTTACTTGTTTCACACATTAGGCGGAAGTTTAACTCTCTTTACTAAATGCCTTCATGGCGTGAGCGTGAGCTCACCGGCTAGCAATCGGAAGATCTGCTTTTCGAATGCCGACGAGGATATAGCAAATTCATATGCGCTATTCCAAAAAATATCTGAATCTCTGATGAAACTTGCATAAATGACTTTCGGTTGAAACGTGAAAGATACTCGCAATTCATCACCAACTGAATTTGGCGTCTGGATCTCGTTCCTCTCTCCTCTGTTGCCCTTTTAAGTGGAGGTAAAGATAAGAAATTTTTGTCATCCCCTGCACTTACCTTTGTGCCAGAAACAGTATAACATTTTGATAGCAGTTAGAAGATTCAGCATTCGGATTTCGGAGAAAACATATTTGATTTTGTTCTGTTCCTTTCTTTGAAATTCCTAGACTATGTAACATGTTATTCGATTTTAACTTCAGAGATTTATAAAAGCATTGTGGAGCAGATTTTTGCATTTATCATAGCATAGTGCAGCTCAAATACTTAACTATTCTTATTTTATCGTATATCAATAGCTATTTAATTGTAACAGCATACATTTACAGCTAATTGCTTGTAAATACATGTTCATTACATATATTTTTACCAAAAGGATAATTCTCAATAAAGAGACATCATTATTACTCAATGTTATATAACCATATGCGTTGAAACAAACTATAGCTAATTTTATTTTAAAACATGTTAAAAGATTTTAGAAAATAAATATCAGATAAAATTGAGTTGACTGTTTGACTGAAATATCTATATGCATTTAAAATATAATATTTTATAATAAAAGCTTAATAAAAATACAGGGTTATTTTAATAATCTTTTCTTGTGTACCAAGCGCATCTAAAGCGAAAATGATTTAAGTTTATATCCACCAAATTCACGATATCTTCAGTGTCTCTCGCTCTATTCACAGTTTTGCCATGGTATAGCATCCTATGTTTTTCCTGTATGCTTCTGCACTAAAAATGCACGTTTTTCATTATATTTATATGTCCCTGTTAAAAACCATGGCAATGAAAACTTTTACAGATTTTACAGGATTTGTACAATAAAACGGCTTCTGAAAGTTGCTTTTATTTATTTATTTATTTTCTGGTAGTTAAGAAATATAGTTTTTGTGAAGTAGGATGACTCATTTCTATACCCTCTTTTAAAAATTGTCCATCAGTCAATAAAAAGCCGTTTAAGAGTTTCCCTGTCATTTAAATCCGTATGCATTTTTGAAAGGCATTTATGAATAAAATATCTGGACAATGAGTATCTATTTATCAATTTTACTCCTTAATGCGTAAATTTATATCTAATTTACAGGGTGTCCCAAAAGGGCTTTTACAAAATTTGCGAGCATATCTCTTGGGTCATCGTATATAAATTTTATGAAGAAAGTTCTGTCCAAAGGCGTAACCAGGGCGATGTTCTCAAGTATATTGGAAAACATACGTTTATGCATTACGTCTATAGGGCCTTGGATAGAAATAGACAAGTCGCAGAATACGTACACCTAGAGCTTGTCAAACATAGTTTGCCAATCATATATTGTTTAGACGCATCGCAGGTTAAATGAGTAACATTCCAAGTAAGAAACCAAACGTACTACACTTACACCCGGCATCGAGGAATATGTGCTGAAGAAAACTGAGAGGATATAGATACACCCAAGTCATGCTAGATTGCTTTGTACTTGTTCAGGGGTATATCTCCATTTTCCTAGAACATCACCCTTTTTGCCGGTGTGCATGAACATCGGAAAACCACCTCATTTAAGCTGCCGTACAATTATCCAAACAGTGGATGACTTAGCAGCCATCTGATTGGGAAATGTTATCAGTACATGTGTCTCGCGGCTTGTCCATTACTGAACTAATGAATCTTTCTTTTGCAATGTTCTCGTCTGAAATGACTCAGCTTTCAGCTCTCCAAGACGCCTACGAACATTGCTCTCTAGTGACGGCTGGTCAAAGTTTCGGACACAATTTCCTATGTAAAATTTGCTTGTCATGGCCTGACAAATCAACACATAAAGTCTGTTAACTGCCTTAATTGGAATACCTATATAATCAAAAGTTTCTAACCGTAAATCTAGCTTGCATATTTAAGGTCAGCATCTAGCTTGTATATTAAGTTTTGTCAATCATTATTAAACTAATATGCGTATTCTAAAACAGGCTTAAGTTCAACTTGGTTATAGTAATTATTACAACAAACGAAATATTTCTTAAAATTACCTTGAAATAAGCACTTCGTTATTCCGAAACAGCACGATAAGCATAATTGCCCTGTTATTTTTATTAGTATTCTCAAAACTCCCTTTCCTTTCACACGGATGAAACTAAATATCCTGCTTATCTCTAATTCTAAAGTTAATTTGACTTACTAGGATGATAATTATTAGATCAAAAGAAAATTCAGGATCAACCATATTGCTTACTGCAGTCGACAATAAGAATCTTTTAAAGGTACATTAATTTTTATTCCAATAGTTAACTTGTTAATTCTTTTATCTAATGTTCGAAAAACTTCATATTATTGATCTTGTCAATAATGCTATCTAACAGAAAAATCATATAGAATCTTGCGATGTCATGGGGATGTGGATATGCTTCTATAGTGTATAATGAATCTGAATGGACAGACACAAGCCAGCGGTACACAAAGTTTGGATATTATGCCTGAGTCAATAGCTTACTTGCAAATTTGTCAACGAGTATGAATTTGACTCCAGTGATATCCACTCGTCAACAGTCTAAATAGCTTTCACATGGTTTATCTATATAATAATATAGGAAAATAGAGAACCAGAGCATAGGCTAGTGCCAAATGTGATGACAATGACAGCTGCTTGGGAAGCCGATTTTCGAAACGCTCCAGCTTTGTTGCTCTCACAGGCGCTCTAAAGGAAGGTACATTTCGCTTTGAATTATTAATATGCTTAATTTAAAGGGAGCACCAATTTCAATGCCCGCCTAGGGCTCTGAACATTCTGAAGCAAGGCGTTATCAGAACTATGAATAAAATGTACTTGAAATACTTTGCATTACCTAGAATGAGCACAGATATTTTTAATTAATATATGGTTTGCAAAGATACGTGTGAGTGAAATTGAAGTAATATGCTGGGAAGCTATCAATGTATCAATGTATTGCCGAAGAAGAGAATAAATTGACAGCGTTAAAAAATTCACATTAGGATTTCCTCTTACTTATTATTCCTTAATGCGTTGATTGTGACAGCTAATCATTACGACCTGATAGATTCATCTTGTATTTGATCTCCGATGAAATAACAAGTTGGCAGCATGGGTATTTTCTTCGTAATTGCTACACGTCATGTGACCGCATCAGCATTGTTTCCTTTAAGGGATTTTTTACGAAGGCATCCCTTTATAGAAAATATGTCGAATGCTTTGGTACAATTTTCTCTACACCTGACATTTTTACCTTTATGTTTAAATGCATAGCATTTCCAAACGTTTCTCAGACGGTATAGTGGTTAGAAGAGGTAAACCTCTGAGTTGGCTTCCGAACCAGGTATAAATATATCCATGCAGGGGAGATTACTGAGATACCGAAGGTCCCGGGTTCGAATCCCAGTGAAAATATGGATGTTTGTAAGTGTGTAGTGTGTCTTGCGGCATGGGGGCAATCTAAATACGCGTCGAACCGTAAGTCCTCTATAGAGTTTGATGGTAGGGAAAGAGCGGTGAGAGTCCCTCGGACCCGTCTTCTCGGGATGCCGTCCTTCAAAACGGGGGGGGGCGGAACTGACTGAGTTGTACTGTCACCTGTATGGTGCTCAAGGCTCTCGCCAACGACAGGCGCAATCGTGCTCTTCTTGCCACGATGCATTTAGTGGGCTTGTTCGGAATTCACTGTCAGACAAGTGAGATAAGTCACAACAGCACGACAATATTTCCAAACTCAAAAGTGGAAAATTTGAAGCACTCTTTTGGCACTACGCAAAAAACAATATCAATAAACTCTTGTCAGAATGCTTCAAATTACCTACATATTTTTACCAAAAATGTGTTTCCTGGCGTTCAAGCAAACAAGTATTCAGTTTAAGTATATGTTGCAGTATTTTGTGACGATTTATGCGTAAAATACATTTTGTTACACCTGACAACAACCGAAGAAAGTTGCACTTTCAAAAGAATTAGGATGAAATTCCTCATCCTTTAATCGGCCGATAAAAGAGTGTTGAGATATCGATCGCTAAGTTTGTTGAATTCCAGCAAAGAAAGTTACTTTTTGCCTTAGGGTACTTAGTGTAAGATAGCTTGTTTATTTGAATTAAAGCAGAACTAGTCGAGAGCTATCTGTTTCAAGATAAAAGTATTTTCGTGGGACTTGCTGGATGACTCACAAAGGAAAAAGGATATATAAATATAAAAAAGGAAAAAAAAACTTTCTGGCAGCTAACTTATATCGCCTTCGGTGTGAAACGTGACAAGAAACTACCAATATTTAATAACAATTTTATCTTCTGTGTTGCAGGTGACTCGGAATGCGAAAAGAATGTGCCTTCTGTGAAAGTACCGCATTTGTAAATGTGAACTTCTAAAGAAAGGAAATTCCCATTCAGAAGATTGCTTAAGCAAAGTTGAATGAAATTTCGGCTCCAAAGCATTCTTTTAATTCAGTGCTGTAGATATTTTAAAACAATCAAATACCAATTAATCTGGAGGAGTTTTTAACATGGTTCCAGATTAATAAGGTCCTGTATAAAAATGACTAAGTTTATTGTCAAAGATGGCAAACTCTTAATCACAAATATCAGCGTAAAGGGAAACTGTCTACCGAAAATACACCAAAAATTGTGTGGGATAACAAAATATGTTACAGTTTTTGGGAGATGTGTTTATGGATAATTATTTATTTGTACGAAACGAGAAATGTATCAGTATTGTAGGATAAAAAAGTTCTGTTAAATCTTATCTGAATAATAAAGGGTTATTTACCGTTCTACAATATCTTGTTGTTTCTTGTCACACGAACTGAAGCGATTATTTGCTTATCAGTTCTTAAAATTCTTCTTATTAGAAAACATTCTGTTACGTATGTTACAATAAAATTTAAAATTTTAGTTTTTTCAAATGTCTTAAAAATCATTTTTAAATAAAATATTGTAATTTTCTGAAGTTTTGTTCAAATTTTTCTTCTATCTATTATGAGAGTTAAATATTGCGCAATCAACAATATCGTCAGAAAAACAAAACTAATTAGAGATTGTTAGATAATTTTGAATATAGAAAATCATGCGAAGGCTAGCTGGTCAAAGGTAGACTATCATATTAGAGAATTTGCGAAGATAAATTATATTTATTCATATTATAGATGGGAGACCAACGAAATACCATGCATACAACGCTGTTTACAGGTTTACCCTATTTAAATTGCAGGCACCAAATATAATTTAGTAGCATAAAATTATGTTTCAATAAGAAACGGATTTTTTCTTTACTTAATATATTCATGTTACGTAAATAAATTTGCAGTATTTACACAATTAAGGAAACCTCTCTAAAATGCAATGGTTGTTTTTCAAAGCGCTAAACACAAAATAAATAGTTTTGTCTTCCTAAAGAGAGCATTGAGTTGAATTTTGATTTTCCGCGATAGAAACCAATTAGCTATTAAATTAAATTTAAAAAAAAAAAATTGCAAAAATTAATTTTCTGTTTGCAAATATTCATAGATTTAGGTATCAATAAGCAGGGACACTATATCATCACTAGATACTAAATTTTGTTTCAATTTATTTATCTATTTATTAATTTATTACAAACCTAGGATATAGTATGTTTTAAATAGTATAACAAAACAATTTGAAGGATTTCTTAATAAGAATTTTAGAGGCTACTCTTAGAATTGGCAAATATATCAAGTTCTTACGTAATAACATAATAAATTATGAAAAAATATAATACCGCGAATAATCATTGCAATCAAATTTTGAAATTATAAAAATTATTGACCATTTTTTAAGGCTTATGCAACGTAAAAGCAAGAAAACATATATATATGCATAATAAAAATATAACGTTCAATTATGTAAAAAAGTGTAAAATTTCCTAGAAAATATAAAAAAAATATCATTTGTCATTAGAAAAGCTTTTATAGTCGTTGTATAAGGCCAATGTCAATTCCTTAATTTGATAAGAGAGCCGCATTAATTGTTGGTGAAGTTGTGAAATTTTAATTAAATGATGTATTTAGGAGTTCCAATCTGTTGGTGGCTTTTTAACACGAAATGTCTTTGTGATGGCTAAAAGGAATAGATAATGGTAAGGATATCTTCTTTATTCACAAAAATACAGCTCTAAAAATGTACTTTGAAAAAATTATAATAAGGAAACGGTCTATGACTTGTTTTATAATTTGATTTAACAAACAATTTCGTAATAGCGATCTCCTTTTAGTTTTTGGTAGAAAACATATAGCTCTGATTGGTCTTTTGTTGCCGGACATTTTTAACAACCCGAAGTAACAATGGATTTAATTACGATTTGGTCCATGGAATGCGAAATGATAAGGGCTCCTCATTATCAGCTGCCGCATTTTAAGGTTCGTCAGCTCATTCGTTTCTTGTTTGACCTTTCTTGTTTTGTGCTTATATCAATTATGCTTGATTCTAAGTTTTATATCATATTTCCTTAAGCAGATTGTGATAAATTTCAATTTGCACAGTACTTTTGGTTTCATGATAATGTCTTTTCTGTTTTCTCAGACGTTTATCATTCATTATATTCGACATAATATACAGCACAATATCATTATACTCAACATAAGATAAATACGACGACTTGCATAATCACCAATGTTTTCGTTATTTATAAAGATGTCAGCAGAATAGGTGATTCATCTTCTGTCAGACTAGTGGCTATAATTCATAAATATCTCAGAATGTAAAGAAAACTGTTTGGAAACATATTGTTTGAAAATAATTATTACACTCTGATAATTCACTTAATAAGCAAGCATACACGTATTTTAAAAATTAAATGTGAAAAACCTTTATGGGAAAACTATGTTGTGTCTTAAATTTTGATGTAAATTACGATTTGAAAATAAATAAAGAAACCTGGTTTAAATAGTACATGCTACAGGTTTATCTAAGATTAACTAATTTATAAGCATTATTTACACTTTAACTTTCACCCACAATCTTTCATTTTTAAATGAAAACTATAAAAACTGTAACTTTTGTATTCAGAAAAATGTGTAATATAATAAAGTAATTGCTTGTCTGAAATGTAAGGAATGGAGTGAAAAAATTCTTTTTGGATGGGCCTTCTCACATTTAATTAATAAAAAATATTCTGAATTTAATTCTGAGTGGTTTTAACAAACATACATTCTCAGCACGTAAATGCTTGCTTTCAATCGCAGTAATTCTGGTTAAGAAAACCATAAGAAAAATCATAAAAAAAGTAAATCAAAGCTGCGTACAGAAAACTAATAACATCTAATTCCCTTGAGACTGAATAAGTCGGCAAATACTTCATAGTAAAGGATTGGTTCTTCATTAGATGCTAGTAGATTAATGTTTGACTACAAGACGATGTAATGGAAACAACTTACATGCGAGAAATAAATGAGGCTGCGACTGGTCTTTCAAGCTCGAGATTATTCGAAAATTCAGTTTACTAAAATAATATATTTATTCAATGCTTATGTAATGTTTAAAATCTAATTAGTACATTATTGTCTCAGAGAATTGCTAAAATAATATGCCGAATTATGTACCACTTGTGAGAAGACTTTAATGTTTCGCTCCTTTTATATACTTATGATATTGATATTTTGTGACACAATAAACATTAGACTAGTTCAAATTATTTTCCAGTGCTATAATTGCATTACATTTTCTCTTGTGTAAAAATCCGAAAAGAATGCATAACAAAAAATTGCTCTCCAAAAAGTCGATTTTATTTATTATTACTATGAATTATAAAATATATATGTAAGAATAGTTATTGTAGAAATTATGAGTGCTTCCGGTTCCTTCAAATTATGAATGCACGTTTATCGGTTGCTGTGTAACGCAACATGTGAGTCATGATACTATCTCATTAATGTATCAGTACTTTATTATATATTGTATTGATTTCACTATTAATCAAACAAAGGCGCAAAAACAGCTTAAAATTTTATGTGCACTGAGTTAACACTTTTATAATAGTATCCTAGTTTTTCTCAGAACACACGTTGAAGAATTTAAAAAATACAAAATACCTGTGATGTTCTGTAAATTAACGGGTGCTGGAACCCAAAAATCTTCAAAAAATGGTGATATCGGATTTTTGCATTTTCAGATTCTCTACACTTTTATCTTTCTAAAAATACCATTCTTTAATTTCTATGAAAATTTGAACTGTAAAAAATCTAGTTTTAATTTGCCATTAAATGCTTTGAGAAATGAGGACTTTTACATAAAAACGCGTTTTTCTCCAAACCTGATTGTTTATACTCGAGGTACCTTTTCTCAAGAACTACTACTTACAGGTATCTAAAATTTTCATGGTTTATTTAACAGCTTTCCTAATATTTACTGAAATGAGCTTTTTCCGATAAGCTAAGAAAACAAAATTTTAAAAAAATTGTGTGTGAGAAAAGTGCTAAATTTCGCTATGCCTAACAAAATGTTCTGTGAATTACTCTAAATTTCAAAATGCTTCAAGAGCTCATTTCAGTATAATCAGATATGTATACTTTAATTACACAAAAAATTTCAAGCTTATATCTACAGCAAATTTTGAGAAAAGGTTCATCGAAAATGGCGAATTTAACATTGTTGGTATACGGGTTGCTGATATCCCTTAATATTAGAATTACTATGTCAGAGAATACAAGATAAATCCAATCTTAAACCTCTTAATTTTAAGTGATATTTGGGATCTCCTTTGCTAGGCGTCATTAACGTGTTTTTTTCTGAAAGGGTTTTTTGTACAAAAAATGTAACTTGTTTACTTACTCGTTTGCGAAATATAGCACTTTTAACATAGCTGGGTAAACTGATGTCGGAGACACAAAAATGAAGTATAAAACAAGTATAATTATGGGTATTTTAAAACTGCAGCTTAACTTACATCTATTTATAACGATAAACGTAGAGAGATGTGTTTAGTCTGGAGAAACCTGGTTATGCATGTGCAATAGGAATAAGTTTCTTTAATATTAGAAAACCTGTCACTTTGCCAAATTTCAAGCATCGTAGCATTCTGATTAACGAATGCATAACAGAATTATAATTTTTTCGTTTTTGATTAACATAATAAATAGGTAACAGGTGAAAGCAGACAAGGATACCAAAACTTCACCTGTGTGAACGAATTTAGTTCAGAAGATGCATTCAGTAAATGGAAAATTGGAAATGTTTTATTCCTGGAATACTTTAGTTAGCTTACTAATTATTTCGAAAATGTCCACACATAGGAAGACACTAAGAAGATTTGTTACCTCAATAAACCTTATAAAAATGTTTTACCTGCCGGACGAATGTATACGATTGAATTTTCTTTATGACCGAAATATTGGTTTTATATGACTTGAAAATCAATGCTAATAATGCGCTAGTTTATATTCGAATAAATCTCTTAAATTAAATGTGCCATAATTCATGAAACGGTTAGAATAGCGAATATGCGTATGTAACCATATTAATACAAACTGCTTCACCTATCTGATATCTGATAATAGATCACAAACCGTTCGTTGGAGCTTCATCTCAGGCCGGACATATCCGAATGGAAACATTTGACCTGAGATCATTTGCTGAAGCAGGGGTTGTCTACATGGGCTATTTTCGTGTTTTCCCCATGAAACACGAAAACGAGCCAATTTTAATATTTCGAGTATAATAATAATTTTATATATTTCGAGTATAATAATAATTTTACAATTATATAAGTATAATAATAATTTTAATATATTATTTTAATATTTCAATTTTAATATTTTAGTTTTAATATTCAAATATTTCAATTTTAATATTTTAGTTTTAATATTCAAATATTTCAATTTTAATATTTAATTTTAATATTCAAATATTTCCTCTTAGACTGATAGCACCCATTCCTTGCGGAAATGAAATGAATATACATGAATAGAAATTTAACCTGCATTTTTTCTTTTTGCAATGGTTGTACAGCTTCAGGTTAAGTATTCGTCGGTAATGGCTGTATGTATTGGTCATTTAACCATCTCATCACTAACTTGCTATGATATAGATAGTTAGCCTGCGTTAAACACTACATTGTCAAAAATGGCCACCAACTATTCTTTCTGAATGTGCCAGATTGAAAGAACTAAATATCAGAAAATTTCGAGGTGCAAAATTTCTGAACTACGTAAGGAACTGCAAAAAAGTTCTTGAACTTTATTTGAAAATCAAAGATCGATTATTATGGTAAAAGAAGGATATAGTCTCAAACTCAATGTCAGATGGGAACTATTCAAGGCCTTTTAAACTTGGTTAATGTAATCTTTGATTTTCCATTTCCAGCCAGAATAAGCACGAGTAGGAATTGTATATCTAATGAGTTGCAAACCATATAGGTAGTTAAGAAGTGACTTTTAGCGAAGAGAAAAGAGAGCCATCTTGCTGCCCTGCCACGTGTGTGCTTTTCACTCAGTTCATGTCTGACTTTAAATACTGCCAGAGTTAGTTCCTGCTGCCAGGCCAGAAATTAGGCTTTAGAAACACAGGCCAGATTTTAGTTACTGCTGATATTTGAAATGTATTGCAGTATTTGCATTTCGCTCAGTACATACGTAGCACGTACATACTACTGCTCAGTACGTACATACTACTTCAGATCCCTGAGTCCCAACGACCGTACATGAGCTGGGTTCCAGCGCAAAGATTAAAAATAAAATAAAAGTTAGTAAAACTTAAAATCCTTACAGGTTGTTTAAGAAACTGCCGTGACTGCTCATAAAGCACATTTGATGTTTTCACATATTACATGCATGTAATAGTTTATATTTCTAGCATTTTTATAATTCAGAGAATTCAAAAATTAAAGCCTATTGTCTACAACATGGCATGTAAAATCCCCTTTTTCTATATTTGAATAAATTTAATATTTATGTCGAAAGTATGAAATGTCTACCTTTTTGTAGATAATAAAATCAAAGATTTCATTAATCAAGTTTACAAGGCCTTGAATAGTTCCCATATGACATTGAGTTCGAGATTATATCATTCTTTTACCATAATAATAGATCTTTGATTTTCAAATAAAGTTCAAAAATTTTCTTTCAGTTCCTTACCTAGTTCAGAAATTTTGCACCTCGAAATTTTCTGAAATTCAGTTCTTTCAATCTGGCACATTCAGAAAGAATGGTTGGGAGTCATTTTTGACAATGTAGTGTTTACCACAGGCTAACTCTCTATATCATAGCAAGGTTGTGGGTTCGATACCGACATGTCATTTGGCTGTAAATGATGTATTCGTATCCCTTCTTCCTGGCTATAATACGCGATTTTCAGTCCTTAGTGATGAGATGGTTAAATGACCAATAGATACAGCCATTTCCGATGAATGCTTAACCTGAAGCTGTACAACCATTGCAAAGAGAAAAAATGCAGGTTAAATTTCTATTCATGTTTATTCATTTAATTTCCGCAAGGAATGGGGTGCTATCAGTCTAAGAGGACCTCGAACCTTAGACCTGGAAACGAAGAGGACGATAGGCTTGCTAAGCTAGTAGCTAACTACTTGAATATGCCTGAAACACCCCTAAAACACCAGTTTCGTATTTGAAACAGATTACCAAACTCAAAAGGTTTGATACTTGGCAACAGAGGTAGAACAACTCCACCACAGGTCGCAAAACCTTTCGTTTCTTTTCCAAAGTTGGTATGAATCTGGTCACCAGTAGTGCTCATCTTACACACTGCTTTACTGGACACGGACCATTTCCAAGCTACTTACGACGCTTCCGATTAGCTACTTTAGACAGTTGTAGATGTGAAACACTAGGTGATCCAGATCACTTTGCTTTCGAATGACCTCTCACGAAACCATTTCATTTAAAAAACCCGCATAAGCACAGTTGTCCGGGCGGTCAGCTACCCTCAAGAGAAGTAAGCTTGCATTTAATCAGATTCGTTGAGTGATGGACATTTGTGCTCGTGAATTCTGTTGAACAGAAGTGGTGTCAACAGCAGGTACAGCAGGCAATACTAAACCAACTACAGAAGATGTGTAGCTTTCATAATTCTTGCTTTACAAATTTGGTATCTTACTATATACGATAATGTTCAACTACTCAAATTAGGACAATTGCAGACACTCTAATGCCATGTCATTTTACCTATATTACGTATATGCTTGACAGCCATGTTTAGTGCATGATAACTTTGCTGGAACATGTTACCTCCTAGATGGAGATTACCACAATCAATGACTGTCTATTTGTACTTCAGTGTCGCTTCTATTCATTATTAATCTTTAAATTGTATTGTGTTTACCTAATGTTTGTATTGTACTCTGTGTATTTCAATTTACATATTGTCTTAGTGTATTGACCTGTTAAGTAGTAAGTGCGTTGTGTTATATTTTCAGATAAGTTTGCAATATAATACTAAATACATATACAGAGCTCTCGGCTAGTACAATGAAATATTGGGCGCAAATGTTTTGTTGCAGTTTCTAGTATTGTGCAAAATGTAACAGTTTCTAACAAATATTTGTAGCCGCAGAGCCAACTTTTTGATAAGCACATTGTATATTGATTGTTATTTTGTAGTATTCGTCATTTCATATCAGTGTATGTACAGTATTCCATTACGTGTGTTGTATAATTTATTTTTTATTAACGTGGAGTATAATAGTTAGTTTGGTGTTGTATAATGGTAAGTAAGTGTGATGTATAATAGTAGTATTGAACTAGATTTTCTTGGTTGTACACCTTGTAAATACGTATTGAAATGCATTGTTAGATTTAATGTTTTGAATTGACTCAGCATTCTAGCTTTGCTACAATATATTATGTTCATAATTTTCACAGTAACTGCTTCCAGAGGTTTAGTGTTACAGTACAGCGTCATGTACAGAATTCTCTAATTTGCTGATATTAGCAGTGTATATGGTGTGTTTTATTTGTAGTATCAATACAAATTTATAAAATTAAATATTTTAATTTATTAAATTTAATTTATTAAAATTAATATTTTATTTGTAGAACAATACACTATGTCAGTGTATTGTTCAATATTCTAGTAATATATTGCATAATATCCCTTTTATATTAATGCGTGGAATAGTAGTAAAAGTATAGTTGTATAATAGTAAGTCAGTGTGATGTAGGCTTGAAATTCCATTGTTAGTCTTGAATGTTACTGTTTTTGTTTTACCCTAACCACTTTTGTATCAATGCAGCTCTGTACTTCTAAGTACTTTTTTAAATCTATGCAATCAAGAATGTCATATGCATTTAAGGTAGTCCTTTGTATCCCCTATCTAGATGTGACTCCGTAATATATTTTTTTTTTAATTTAGACTCAATAAATGTCGTTATGGCTTCTGCAGGGCGGTCATCATACTGCAAGGGCTTGTTCCCGGTCAGTAGTCCTTCTTAGCAGTGTAAAAGTTAAAAACATGTCCATACGTAGTGTCAAAAGGCCAATATTCGCGTTAATAGTTTCTGTAAAGCATTTAAGTTTAGTTCTTATTTAGTTAAGTTTGCTTCTTATTTTGTACGTTTTAGACCAAAAGTGCTGGTCTCTGTATCGCTAAGTGCGGGAGCGGCTGTACGCTGTGAGAAAAAAAAAGGATAAAGGTAACCCTTCTTATTTGTATTGTATCTTCTACGCACACACGAACAAAGTTTGACAAAGCTCCCTGTTCCTACTCAGAACTCCAGTTATGTTTTCTAAGGCAATTAGGAGGAATAGCAATCCTGACAAGCCTAACTAAATTGTAGGGTATCTCCTTCGAAGAACCTTGAGTCTGGTAGAGTCAATTTGATGGCGTAAGATGAGGTTGAATAATATTTTTAACTTGAATGAAGAGGACGTACATTTCTGTCTGGAAGAGGACATTTCTGTCAAAACGTCTCATTCTTCGTCTGATGGGATATCTCAGGCCGGAGGACGCAATGCACAAGGCAATTCGATACCATTTCCAACTTGAACATAAAAAATAATTTTATGTCTCAAAGTAAGCAAAACGAGCAACCTTAGTTTGGTGTAGATTTTGAAAAAAAGCTCTAGCGATTTCGAGGGATGACGCGCATGACTCTCTTCTTTAAGAGCAAATGAAAGGGTGTTTAAGCGATACTAGAAACATACACAAGAAGGCAATGTACCTAGACATATCACGAAAGACAGGACTCATTCTGAAACAGGATTTTCATCCACATCCTACAAAATGCAGCAGGTATTGAGAACCAAACTCAAAAAATTATCGCAAAGCTTCACTTTTGCTACTCATATGCAGGAGGTGGTTTTCGAAAATACGTATTTAGAAGACAGTATGAGTACTAGAGATAGAGTCCGGTTCACATTAACAGGTATGTAAACGAATAGGAATGCATGCTTTGGGGTACAAAAATACTCGCACGCTATTCACCGGCATTCGTTGAGCATTTCAAAACACTGTTTAGTATGGTGTTTCATTCTTTGTAGCAATAAGTGTTTATTAATAAAATGTATTTCCAAGTCGGTCGGCAGTTATCAAGCTAAATTTGTTTTCAATCAGCAAGAAGTATAAATCTGTAGCCTTCGCTTCAGGTATTCAAAACGTGTATTAATATAAACTTATTTTGGGCAAGAAAGACTTTGTCAAATGCAGAAACTACAATTAGTACATAATATTCAACATTGTTACTGATTTTTTCACATTTCGACGGTTAGTAGATTTCTCCGTTATGATGGTATATAAATCCGTTTCGTTCCCCTCCGTGATCGAAAGCCTTCTCAGCCGCGGACTCACTCACGCACTCCAGTCGACTGTAAATTAAAAATTATTCGTTGCGAAATCAGCGTTAATTAAAAATAAGAAGCAAAAAAATTGATAATTAGCAAATCGAAGTTGGTTTCACAGAAGCTACTTAATTTTAAGTAGCTTCTGTAGTAGTAGAAGCTACTTAGTCCGAATTTTTTTTTTCTGCCTACCACCTACTGATTGTGAACCATGCTGTTAGTTATAAATTCTAGCAAAAGGTTTTCATTTTATGTACAGTCCAAAATATCTGCCATAGCAAACCTTTTAAATTTTTCTTCTCTGCTGTGAATACTTATTATGATTAAATTGCTATGAATCGAATTTTAACAAGGTTATCGAAATAACAAAATCATATTAAAAAGTATAATCGTAAGATGAAATAACTTAACATTACCTTCTGTTTTTAAAATATCATGAAAAGTGAGAGAGCACTGAAAGGTTTTATAAAAGTAAACGAGCTATAAAAACTGGAGAACTATCGACCAAAAAATGCAGTAATAATACAATAATAAAATTGCAATAATAATACAATAATAAAATTGCAGTAGAGTTCTTATTGTACGTTGTAACAATTTTAGTCTGGTCTCAAAAACTACTTCTTTAAATCTAGAAACATCACAAATCAGGACAAGGAAAATGTAGATATAGTGGTTTCAAAAGCAAATTCCTGAACCATGTAATTTGAAGAATAATTTTGGATTGTTATTCAATCAAGCGTAATGCGTAGAACTACTACTTTGCATTCGAATTATAGTCATTAGAAAAGGATAAAAATTATTACATTATATTAATCTGTAAGAAATTATTTAAATTCTTACTAAGATCATCATTAAAAATATTTGTTTGAATTTAGAACTAATGAAAGGAATGAAAAATATATCTTCGTTTAATCTTTCGGTGTTCTGTAATATTAAAACTGTAATAATTCAAAGCAATAAATATTACTTCAACCTCATTCTCTAAACACTATTGAATGATTTTGAATCTTTTTTGCTAGTCCATCTTATATTTCAATTCTGAGCCTCATGAAATTAAAAGAAAAGAAACAAACATGAAAACTGAGATTTAAAAAAAAACACCTAGTCTCATAAAATTAATTTTTTAGTTTTTAAGTGTTTAAAATTCTTTCATCCGACTGTAATTTTTTCCCTCTGAAGACAAACTATTATGCAATGGGAACATATTTATCATTTTTAATGTTCTGTTTCTCTCTCTTTGTGATGCATTTATTTCTTTAAACCTTTAATTTGAAATAATCAGCGAAGGGAGCAAAAAAAAAAAAAAAAAAAATCCTAGAACGGTATTTCTTCCAATAATAAAGAAAGTACAGAACTGTTAAATATTGTCTGGGGCAAAATAGTTATAGAAAACATTTATTTACATTCATAAGTTTTTCTTTTTAGAAAGCCTGAAAACTGAATGAGAGGTTTCGCGCTAAGTCTCTGAAAGATAGTGTTAATCGTATGAAATAAGTAGACAATTCAGCAACCTGAATATTTATTAGAAATCCGTATTAAAGTATTTTAAACTTATATAGAATTTTGTAACGATATATATTTCTACATTTATTATTTAAAAGGGAAACAATGTCCGGTTGCAAATTTTTGCAAAACCATGTTTAGAAATTACATTTGTATATGACACATACACGTCTTAAAAATAATGCGATTTTATGCAGTGACTAGCTCATATCAATATTTTATGTTTGCTTTCAACTTCTTTCACGTTTTTCTATGCTCTCAAATGTTGAAGATATTTGCACGGAACTACTGTCAGTATGATTAAATGAAAAAAAAAATAAATAAAAATAAAAATCTGACACCAGTGTGAGAGAAAAAAATTAATTAGATTGATTGAAAACTTTAATTATTTTGATTATGGATTTTATATTAATTTAAAGTATCTAAAGTTATACATTGCAGTGTACCTTGAAAAGGAAACAATTACTTGATAGAGACCCTACTTATCATTTCAGAGTTCTTAAAATATTTTACAATTGTTCAAATCAATACCATGTAGTTGTTTATATTTAGTTGAACACCATCAACGTTGTCCCGAATAGTGGCCGAGTGGTTAAGATCACTAAATTCTGGTAGTTTGTTTTTGATTCGAACCTGGGCGAAACGGCGAGCCATATATTTGACTTACACATGGTTTTCTACATTTATACATTAATTTGAGCGAGTTTTCCTTATTCTCCATTTCCTTATTTCTCCACACAGGAGTCCCTCTCCTTAGGCAGAAAACACTGGTGTGCGTTGCCATATTTCAGTAAACAAAACCATAACGTTGACGGAGAATATTAGTATCTCTTACTACGGACTCTGCCAGAACTTTGGTTTAATAAAAAAAAATCAATGGTTAGTTCAAGTAACTCTCCAATTAGTCTCAATATATTACCGACGTTTTCTCATAACATGTAGCCATTATAACAGAGATTGAACACGTATTCGCTACGGTGACCTGAAAAATGCCCACAGAAAAAAGCCCACAGGAAAAATGCTCACAGAAAAATGCTCACAGGTATAAAAGCTCACAGAAAGAAAGCCCACAAGGAAATATGCCCACCTGGAAAAAAGCTCACATGGAAAATGCTCACTTAGGAATATGCTCACACGGAAAAAAACTCACATGAAATATGTTCACAGGGACAAATGCTCACATTAACCTTTTCAGAGGCGATAAATAAAAGCATGAAACTGTAGTAAAAGTTTGCATGTACTGTAATATTTTGTACCACTGCCCCTGTACGACATTTTTTCCTGTAACTGCTAATAATTAATTTTTGTTTCTTTACTCTATTTTTGCATACTTTGGATGTGTATCTACAGAAATTGATGTTTGAAGGTAGTTATTCAAGTTTTGAGCCAAAAAAGTTGTAAAATTTCTGCAGAAATAAAAAATTTTATAAATAAAATTAACATTTTTAGGCACTTTGATGATATCTCTCAGTTGAACATTATGAAGCAGCCTTCGAAAAATGTCCTAAAACCACAAATTGTTGTGAAGGCTCTCATAACGCACTAAATTCATTATTTAATTGTAGCCATCCCAGTATGTGGTTTTTATTTGACGGACTGAAAAAAGATTTAGCATATCAACGTTTGTTATTAGCTAATGTAAATACAGGATGCACTGAAGTAAAAAAATCTGATGTGTACACCACATGACTTCCTTGTATTGGAATATTAAATTATACACATTTTTTCTTGCATTTCATTTAAACTTATTGGATTGAATTAAATCTACTTCACCGACACCACATAAACCACAATAGAATAAATGCATTCTTTAAAATTCACTCTAGTATTTGTTTACCATAGCGACACTCTGGCGCTAGATTCACTTAACTGTATTAATAATTACATAGCAGTCAACTTATATAATAATTATATAACGAAAACTAAGTTAACTGTTATATAATCCAATAATTATATAACAGTTAATTTATATATTTCGTTCATATTATAACTCATAATGCACAAAATTTATATTATTTAAAGAATAGAATTATCTAATCGTTGCCACATGTTCTATTCAAATACTATAATAAAGCTAGAATGAGGTATAAAAGAAATTAAGCAAATTAAACAAAGAAGAAACAGTTTTTCACAGACGATTGAGTATTTCTCATTTAATTAATTCAGTTCTCACTTCGCGGGAAGGCAAAAATACATAAAAACTCAAAATATCTATATTATAAATTACGAAGTAAATCTTAATCTTATTTCCTCGAAAAAATTCCAGAAAGGATTAAGCATGATTTAAATAATAAATGAAGGCGTTAGCTTTGTTGTTGCGAAACTAAGTTTCTCTACATTGGTAACAAATCCACTAGTCTCCTGTTTCAAATGTAAACATCAATGGCCGCCATTAAAAATGGCTTAGCGGCTATTAAACAACTTTAAAATTGCTGATAATTCTAAAAATATTGCACACGGATTTACTAAAGGCGTAAAATCCTTAACCGGAAGATAAAAACAACATTATTCATTCATTTTTAAAGCAAAAAATGTACAATTTACCAACATATAAGAGTAAAGAAACTCAGATCACTGAGCCGGGTAACAGAGTGAATATATATATAAATATATTTATATACGTTTGGTGAGGCCGATTGCAACCAAAATACGAGGTGCACATCTGCATGTTATATCAGTCCTATATACAAAATTTTAACGTTCTGAGGCTACTCGTTTTTGAGTTATGCGAGATACGTACGTACATTCGTACAGACGCCACGAAACATTCTCTTCAGAATTCATTTTAAAGCAGTTTTATAACATTTTTGAAAAAAAAGAGTATTTTATTCTGTCCTTACGTACAGATATCACGCAAAAGCATCGTTAAATTGCATTCGATAGCGGTCAAAATGGATATTTTCGTTGAAATATGCTGCCTGAAACTTTTCGCGATTACAATACTTCCTTTTTACTTCGTACAAGGAAGTAAAAAAGAAACATGAAAAACTTGCATTTGTTAATTGTGAATCATGTAAGAAACTATGATGAAATCGATGATAAAATTAAATATTTTAAGTAATTTAAATAAAATAATCATTCTAAATTCTCATTTATTATTCATTTTTCTTCTAAATATTTATATTAAAATGTGTAACTTATATTTATTATTTTTATTTTTTGAAAAATTAAAATTATAATTTTTTTACTGTACAATTCTATTTCATGTTTACTTCCTTTCTCACCTCCTTTTAATTCAAAGCGGCTCATTTGTTAATCTTATATAGCAACTGAATCTACACATAAGTTATAAAGTTTTTGAAATATATACCGTAGATATTTTGGTAATTAAAATAATTTTTCTTTAGAAAATTCAATATTACTGTGGGAATTATTTATCAGTGGCAAAATTGATCAATTAAACTGGAACAGAATACTGAATGTACCTCGCTCTCCAAAAAGACACATTTGGAAGGTGCATATATAAGTTCCGTTTATCATTTCAGCTACTGTCAAAACCAAGTCATCTACCTGCTGTAGTTGATTCAACGCAAAGTTTCGTTAAGAAATAAAAAAAAAAAAAACATTTTTAAGGATCAAAATCAGCAATTTTAATATGTATTAAAACTCTGAGATTTTCATTTTTATTTCGATACTGAATTTAGTATTTGTAGCAATTTCGATATTGGATTTTAGCGCTTTTTTTTTTTTGATGCACTATGATAAATATCAAATGCTAAGGTAGATTCAGGCAGTGGTCTCAAAATGGCCGCCAGCTGGCCTCATGCATTCCGCGAAAATATTTCAAATATGGATTTCATAATTTTAGAGACATAGAAATATAGATTGAGCCTATGCCTGAAATTGTTATTGTAGGAAAATATATAAAATAAATAGATTGAGTTTTCTTTTGTTACCATAGGCGCACATGTAAGGTCTATGTATCACTATGTGCGCTATATATGTCACTATATTGTCACTGTATGCGTGCATGGTAGGCAGTGGTAATGTCCTGTGGTAAGGTGATAGAAATTTCCGATTCAGTAAATTTAGTTCGCCAACTGCATTAGTAATGCGTTAGTATTCTGGAGTTTCGTTTGTTTTTCTGTTGAGTATTACTCCTGTTATATGCTTCCTCTGAGTCAGAAATTAGTTGGTTAAAAAATGCATTATTGCGCAGTTATTACAGTATACACAGAAACAAACGAAAACTGACTTGGAAAACAAGTTTAGTTTTGCTTGCTGTTAGATCCCAATTTTATTATGTATTTATCGTTTATAATTGTTCATAACGTCTGAAGGAGGCTTCCATAGAAAAATTGATCTTATTAAAATAACGTTATAAATAAAATTATAATAGTAGTGATTTTCTTAAGAGGTACGTCTTCAAGCCATATCTTTAGGAACAGGTAGAAGGAAAGAAACAGTCTCACACTTTTAGCCAAGGAGAGAAGAAGAAACATAACGCTTGACAAACGAAAGTTAAATATAGAAAGAAAACACGATAGAAAATACATTTGGACTTTTTAAAATAAATTTTTAATTAAACCATCCTCAAGGACTCTTAAATTTTCTAAATATAATTCCCGACATATTATAACTCACATGCATCACCTCAAACACGCGCCTGTTGGACTCGTAACACCAGACTATAAAGAGGAGTTATTCATAAATTCAGGGGAAACGCTGTCTCTGACTTAATTTAAGGAAAAAATCAGGTCCGTCTGCTATTTTAGATAGTACGTTCGGCCGCCTGTAATCTGAGTTTGAGACCACTGCGTTAAGGACTCTGTAGCTATATCAAGCATTCTAAATAATAACACATTCAAAAGAAGTGAAATTACTATTCTTGTTTCGCTTTTCAAAGATACATGGTACTAGGCAATGAGTTTAATGGATCTAGGGACACTAAAATACGCTAATTTTAACATATGTATCAGATTAATACTTGGCTAACAATGATGGAATTGGGTCTAGGGACACTAAAATACACTAATTTTAACATATGTATCAGATTAATACTTGGCTAACAATGATGGAATTAAGATAATCTGAAATGCGATCAATTACTATTATCTATATTACTGGTACATTATTAGCCATTTTGTAAGTTAACATATTGCTCCAAGGGCTGGCTCGTGAATCTCATATAATTCTAAATGAAATAATTATGAATCTAAAATTCCAGCTAAATTAACCAAGTTCGTAAATTGGATAAATTTATTTTTGGGGAGTAACCGACTTAAATATTAGAAAACATTTTTTTAAAATTTTATTGACCATTAAACATATTCAAGAATAAATTGCTGCATACTTTCTTGAAATAGCTGTAAAATCTTCTTGATTTAAATGTACAGAGCAAATGTGATTTTAAAGTGGAAACGCATTCTTTACAAATAACAAGTCCTCGAAAACTTCAATATCAATGGAATATTTGGGGAATTTACTTTGTACATAATTTAAATATCAAGTACTTGCAATTATCTTTTAAGCTGCTAAAATGCAAATAAAACTTATTAAGCTTAGTGTTGAGAAGTAAATAGTTTCAGCCTTCATAATACAGACATTTATTAAACTATGTTTTCTCTCTGATTGCCAACTAAGGAAACTTAATCCTACTGAGCATAGGGAAAATCCTTTTCCTATAATAATTCTTCCATTAAACGCACTTAAGAACTTTTCTTTGAATAAAGGTCGGGGTTATTGAATGAGTGCTTCGAAAGTTTAAAGTAAAAATTTATCATTAAGTGTTTTGTAATCGTTATGTGTACACTAATTCGTCGGCAACTTTATTATCTCATTTTGCGCTAGATTAATAAACTTTTAAGACGGAAACTAATTTGTGTTTGCGTATAAAGTTTAAAAGCTATTAATATGATATTTGTAGTGCCATTTAGGATATCAAGGCGTTCATTTGGATTTAGGTAATTTTGATGCTACGGAATTAAAGATAATGCAGTATCAAAATATCTCATTGCACTGGCGTTTATTTTATGTAAAATATTTCAAAAATGTTTACTACAGTCTGATTTTTTTTTTAAAATTTATTAATTGAGAAAAATAAAAATTGAAAGTAATCAGTAAGTATGTTAAGAAAAAGAAATTTCATTCGCAGCTTCCTGAGTTACGGAATCAAGAATACCATAAAAACTATAAAAAACATTTTATTTGTATGTATACTGCTCAAAAAAAAAATAAATAAATAAAATTATCTATATTTTCCCGTTTTACTGGGCCGATTCACGAAATTCAAATTGCGTTCTTTATGTCTCGAAAGCGCGACTTAGGATATATGTTAGATTAATATATAACACATAGTTATTTTGACACAAAATCCGACTTTTGCTGAAATAACATACCATGTTTTTATATATTTCGATTCTACGACTCAAATTATCCCTACATACTAAATTTTATAAAATTTAGTGCGACATTTACAAAGAAATTCAACAGTTTATGTTGGCGCTTTTTTTTCACTTGCGCCAAAATTAGTTCACTTGGCGAACTTCTTAATATGTGGCAACCTATTTTCATTTCTATTTTCACATAGTGCATGAGCGGAAAACAAGTCACTCGTTCCTTCTTTCAAATAATGTTCTTTATATTATATTTTTAATTATAATTGTTATTAATTTTAGGCATTTTTTTTCTTTTTGAATTTCATTTTAATTGTTTAAGTTGCATGGTTTGTTTCGAATAACTGTTTTAAAAAATTCTATTTACTCATTCGAACTGCGTAGTTTAAATCAAAGGTGCATCGTTTATTTATATTTATTTATTTATTTATTTTCAAAATAGTTCTCTTTATACTATATATTTAGTCATAGTTACTATTTTAGGTAATTTTTAAATTTTTAGAATTTTATTTTAATTGTTAGTGTTGCATTGTCTCTTCAGATAATTATTTTAAAATTTTCTATTTATTCATTCGAACATTGAGCATTTTAAATATATTTATTAACATAAATTTTCGAGAATTTGATTTTATTTATTTAAATTGCGTTTCTTTCGGAAGAATACTTTGTAACCCCGACTACGATGCATTTGAAAACTGCATATATTAAAAGAGAAAATACATAAAGCACAGTTAACACGAAAGCATCCTTCCTTTTAGGCAGATAGCCCTGCTTTGCCGTAATTTAATAATCCAATACAATCCATTTCATCAGTATTTGGTCAGAGCCTTTATCAGTCTTTAGAGGCTAAGAATTTTGAAGGTATGAGATGAAAGGAAAGACTGCTTTCATCGAGAGATTTTGGTTTATTTAATTATGACAAAGCACACTAGGGCTATCTGCCTAAGGGGAGGGAGGCCTTCGTGGAGGACTTTCTAAGGGAAACTGGCTCGAATACACGTTACACGTGGGGAAAACCACGAAAACGCCCATGCAGCCAGCCCGTTCGTTATACATATTTTTAAAGCTGGGACCTGAACCAAACTGTCAAACGTTTAAAGTTTAATTTAAATGGTGATTATAATTAAAGTTCTACTCTGAAATGGCTATAAAAGGAAAACTACCGGACCAAATGTTATCAAACTTGGAAATCGTGTAAAGGAGGTTATGGGAATTTATTTTCCGCGAAAAAAAAAAAAAAAGTTCAAAAGCTCACCACTGGGAGAAAAATGGAGCTGTAAGCAATATTGTTAAATGAAATAAGACATGAAGACATCGGTTTAAAATGTGTTTAATTGTTTCCGAAAGTGTTACAAAGCATTTTCAATTCAGCGTCCAACATTTTCCGAAAGCAAGTTAAATCCTGTTACTACATTCTGAGCAGCAGCTCTTAGCATAGCAGGAGGAATGTTACGGACATGTCGGTGTATCGCATTTTTCATTTCTTCCAAATTTTTTACATTATCACCATAAACAGTGCTTTTGAGATAACCCCATAGCCAAAACAGCTTTTACTATCATCCATATTTTTAAAGGACAGTATATTTTTATAGAGTCACAGAGGTTAAGGTATGATGGGAAGAAGAGAAGTGTCGGACTATAAGACATGTGTCGACCTAAATAACTGTGCGACACATGCGAGGTGGGGCCCAGCCCTCCACAAAAATCGTAGTATCTTAAATGCTTTATAAGAAGGATACTTTATAAGAAGGATTTATTAATAACCGTAATAATTACTTATTATATTACTGATGATTAGGAATCAGTTCTTGACAATTACATTCTAAATTAGAATTTTAAGAATTATTAGAATTTTAAATTAGAATAATGAAAATACGCTACGCACCAAAATACATTTTAGGATAAAAAATGAGTTGATTTTTTGTTTTAAAACTTCTTGAATTCATTTAATAAACATCGTATCCTCGTTATTAATTGAATTCAGAATGTTGGGTGTCGTTTATATAATTATTCTTACTTGTCCACGGAATCTGCTGACTTATCCAGCGATTAAGTAGCTGCAGATCATTTCTACATAACCATTGAACTTCCATTAATTCAGTCTCTAGAGGGTTGTATGTTTATATCATAATTTGACTTTTATAAAAATGATTATTTTAAATCTTATGTTTCTATAAAAATATACTGTGCTTTAAAAATATGGATGATAGTAAAAGCTGTTTTTTCAGCCACTTCATAAGCAACAGCTTGTTTAGAAATAAATTATGCACTTAATGTCATAAAATATTTTCAGATTCAAATTCAAAAATTCAAATGCACATCAAACGAAAATTCTCAGTTTTAGACATTTCGATTTAAACGAAGTTAAAGTAAAGTAGCAGACGCTGAAACGCCGAAGATAAAAATTTACTCTTACAAATATTAAAAAAAAATAAAAGAAGAAAGAGAGAAATTTAAAAAGATAGTTAAAAATTTGAATAACATCATCTATAATTTAAAAAAATAGCTTTCCATATAGTATTAATAAATATTTATTACGCATCATTGAGAAAATATTTTACATAATTAATTCTCCGTAAAATTTTATTTGAAATTTAAAGTTAAAAATAGCTGTGGCAATTCACTGTAACAAAAATCCATAAGCCACATTTGGCGTTATTATCGCTGAAAAAAAAAAGGCAAATTTCAAAACGCGAAAGTATGCATATCTTAGAAAATTTTGAATAAAAAAGTCTAATTTTTGCAGGTATGGTTAGAAATACACCTACTTTAAGATGATGGTAAAAATTGTATGGGTTATAATTCAAAATAGGTTTCGAAAAATTTATAAAATTTATTTAAAAATAGAAATTTAAAAAATAAAACACAAAAAATGGGTAAATTTTATTTGGAATGAACCTAAATTTCGAAATGTGAAAAGAAAAATCGAAAAAGTTTAATAAAAAAAGAGATATTAATAAATATTTGCCAAATTCAATTAACACTGGGGAGCTAAAATTTTGAGAGCTAACATTGTAAAAACTACTCGTACGATTTTTACAAAACTTGGCATTCTGGCATAATCTGAGTCATAGAATCGAAATATGGAAAACTATTGGTATGTTATTTCAGAAAAAGTCGGATTTTGTGTCAAAATATCTATGTTAGAATAGTACTATATATAAATCTAATATATATCCTAAGTTGCGCTTTCGAGACATGAAAAACGGAGTTTGAATTTTGTCAATCGACCCAGTAGAACTGTTCCTTTTTTTTAGTAGTGTAAATGTATATTCGCTGAGCAATATTCTCAGGTCAGGTTGGGAAAATAAAAGGGTTCTGACTAAAAAAATAAAATAAAATAAAATAAAATAAAACCGCCAACACTTACTGCTGTATCGGGATTTCTAAATCGATACTGCTATTAAATAGTAGTAATTTTATTTATGAATTGCACAGGGTGCAGATTCGAAGAAAATGGTTAGTAGCAGTGAGTGTAACAACAGACTTCAGTAAATTGCAACATCAGCAACAGTAAATTGCAACATGAGCGATACCGTAAAAAACCTTAATTCCTTTGGGCAACCGTCAAAATCTGAATGAGGTTTGAGTAATCCCTATACCGACAAAGTTTAATTGGCCATTTTCGATGCACCTTTTTTCAAAATCTGCTATAGATACACGCTTGAAATAGTTTGTGTAACTAAAGTATATCTATCTGATTATACTGAAATGAGCTTTTGAAACATTTTGATTTTTAGAGTAATTTACAGAATATTTTGTTAGGCATAGTAAATCTTAGCATTTTCCTCACACACAATTTTTTTTTAAATTTTGCTTTCTTAGCTTATCAAAAAAAGCTCATTTCAGTAAATATTAAGAAACATAATAAATAAGCCATAAAAAATGTAGATAACCATGAGCGGTAGTTCATTATAAAAGGTACATCGAGTATAAAAAATCGCGTTTGGAGAAAAAAGTTTTTTATGTAAAAATTATCATTTATCAAAGTATTCGATTACAAATTAAAACTAGATTTTTTACAGTTCCCATTTTCATAGAGATTAAAGAATGGTATTTTTAGAAAGATAAAAGTGTAGAGAATTTGAAAATGCAAAAATTCGAAAGTTTGGAAGTCCGGTGTTCGAAGCTGGGCGAAAGCATTTCTGAATTTTTATGTTTCCTGCTCTTCGGTCAGACGGAGAGGTTAGTGACTTTGACTTCTAACCGACGGACCGGGGTTCTAATCCTGGAGAAGACATAAATGTAAATTGTCTGTCCACTCATAGGATGCGACAGTGGTCCACTTAATTAGCCTCCATAATAATTAAGATCATGGCTTCTGGCTTTAGTAGTGATCAACGTCTATGACGACCTGTGCCTCAAATTGAAAAAAAAAAAAAAAAAAAAAAAAAAACATATATTTCAAGCCCTGAAATAAACCTCCTTACTCTACAAGTAAAATCTCAAAGTAATAAAAGTTCCTTATTCCAAACGTAAATACTGACAATTTACTTTAATACTATCCCTATTTATAATCAATCAATCTATAATACTAGCCCTATTTATGGTTACCCTCATCATATTGTTATTTGAAGGACATTATAGAATAGTCATTTTTATTAATGCAAGCATAGCAGGAAGTTATAAGTGCCAATTTTTTTTTAATTAATCTGTGATTAGATTGAAATACTTTTCAATTTGCAGCATTTCTATAAACAAACAAAATCTGCACGTTTGTTGCTTTTCTATGTGTTCTAAACATATATTAAAACATACCCCGTTAGATAAATTCATTTACAGTTAGTTTCACTTGATTTTGAAGAAATAGATAAGAAAATTAACGATATAAAGCATAATCTTTTAAGATTATAATTTCTTGCAATTTTCTTAAGCCTACTAGTTTCAACAAGACTATATTATTCAAAAATAAACGTTTTACAATAATATTTAAAAAAATATATACAACGCTAGTAAAAATGCTAAAAATTCCAAGCGAAAGTTTTAAAGTAAAGAATATAATTCAAAAATCATTATACTTATTCAACTAATCGAAATATGGAAAACTATTGGTATCGAAATATGGAAAACTATTGGTATTAAACGAACATCATATATTTTCGATTTCTATCACATATCATTGCATTTAGTTTATCCACTCGCATTGTTTAAGTGCCAAACAATTAATTCACTATTGCAGATTAGCTAATTCTTACCATTGCAAACATTTATTAAAATGAAGTATCATAGTAATTAATTTAATAACGAAACATGCAATTGCGTTAGTTGTCCCAATGTAACAGTGAATTTCTCATTTCTTCCGCCGTAAGATAAACTTTAAATAAAGACATCAGTTATTTAGATCTCGAGCTGTCATCAGTAATCTCCGAGAAAGCCAGATATTGGATAAATAATATCCGAAGGAATCAAGGCTGCATTGAGCTGAGCAATCATCCATAGCAAGCAGTAATCAACAGGTGTGTTACTTCTGTTTGTGATTAATGTCTGGGAACAGAGAGCAGAAACTTCCCGTTTCCAGCGGAGAAAGCCAATCACAATTTTCCGAGCGAGATAACTGGGAAGAAACAATGATAAGACTGAGCGAAAAATCTCCTTCTGGTTCAGAAAAATAAAACGTGAATCTATCTTTATCCTTTGTGCCAGGTGGTAATGAGTGATAAGAATCAGGTATTGCCTTATTTCCCGTACAGTGTTTTTTTTTTTTTTTTGCCTTTTTTTTCCTGCAATGTTTTTCCCTTCTGCATCCATACAGAACTGGGATGAAGTGGAAACATTTCCAATCTGGGATAAAAAGGAAGAGTAAAAATGAGACACGGAAATATCTGATTTAGTCCGTTGCTATTGGAGACGTTACCCTATTCGATGTTATCTGGTAGGACATTTTTTTCTCTCTCTCTTCTAAATGCAACATCTCTAAAAAATGAAGAAATAACAAAACACAAGATTTGATTTCCAGGCGTCAGAAAAGAGAAAAAGTTTGCGTCGGCGTATTTTCATCGCCAGTGATCAAAATGGGAAATAAGTAATTCTGCTTTCAAATTAAATCTTTTTCTGAATTACTCATTGAAAAAATGCAGTACACACTTTTAAAATATACATTACTATCTGGAAAGTGCGATAAATGCTTTCAAAATATGATTTTAAGGCAGATATTAATCTGGCTGATAAATTATAGGAAAATGCTGTAGGATTATCACATTGAAGAAATGAATATATCCGTACTTACATTCCTGCAGGAAAATGGCTTATGTTTATGTTATGCATCTAGGTTATTTTAACGCTAATGGATGTTCAACTATAGTTTGATGACTATTTGGTTACAGGTTACTTAATATAGATGTACCTTGTAATAAAATTATAAACACTTTGAAACCAACTTTTCTATTTGCACCTGATCTTTACAGTGATTAAAACGATTAAGCCATACGTTTGCATTTTGAATATCATTCTAACTGAATACTGCTTTTCAAACTAAATCTGTTTCTTTCATTTTACTGTGCACTATTAATTTCGATTAATAAATAATAAACAAAACAAACTGCGTCATATTATTTCATTCCAGTATAAAAATGCTAGAACAAAAAGTCATGGAGAATGTCCATTGAGGTTATAATAAACGTATTATGCTTAGTCTCATATACCAGTGCTGAAGAAGAGATAAAAATATGTCATTCTGATTATAACTTCATTGTCTTTCTGTTTTGTTTCGTGATGGAAGTGACCCTGAGGATTTCGCCATGATTACTTCTTTGTTCTACTATGTTCTCATTTTCCAACTTGGTGGGGAAAATATCTATAAAGAACTCAATCTACTGCAATATTTTTCCGTGTTATGTTTTTTCGTTGCACAGGAAACGTCAATGTATTAACCTTACTATAACTTTCATATTCTAATTTATAGTTCTTACTCTGTATTTGCTTCAATAGCATTAAAACTAAAACATTTGTCACCCAGTACTTTCCAAAATACTGATATTAGTTTCTTGTAAACATTAATCCTAAAAACATAAACTTCTATTTGGATTGAGAAGTAGATTTATAGGATCCCGTATTTTGCAATCGTGAGTGTTACTGCATTACATTACATTACCCCAAAACTATTTGATATCGTTAAAACTTAATAAACATATCCCTCTCTTAATAGGATGGGGTGCCCGAAAACTCAAGTCAGGCTCCCTCCTCAACTTCATAAATGCATTTCTATTTTATTAATTACTGAAGATTATTTACTAAACACTAACTTACTAAATGCAATAAAAAATTTTTAGTAATGAATTTTTATGCAGTTTATGTTAGTAGTAGTATATGGTTTACATCAGAAGTCTCAAACTGGCGGTTAGTGCGTGGCATGCGGCCTCCGAAACAATTTTATACTGCCCGCGAATAAATTTTAAACATGCTTTTCTTGTGAAAATGGTGCAAGAAGCTTGCTGTTGGATAACAGTATGGAAAAAGTGTTTCTCTTAATTAAAACAAGATGTCTTTTTCAATTTTAGTTTGGTTATGCTAGTTTGCAAATTTTTGGTACTTGCATTAAACATACTAAATAATTTGTTAGCAGACTGTGTTTTATTTAGTTGTTAGCAGACTGTGTTTTATTTAAGATACATTCTTTTAAAATGGAGTCATTAAGCGCAGGGCAAATTACTTCTTGCCACTACAGCATACTAAAACATTAAAATAAATAATAAGTAAATGTGTATTTATAATTGTCTCAAATTACAATCTATAAAAATACTTTTTAATAACTGATTTTCTATATAAATAATCATTAAAATATTGTGTCTAGCTCACTGATGATGACCTTTAGCCACGATTAATTTTATTTGGTCATTTTTTAATTCAAATGATCATGCTAGAAGTTAGGACTATTTTAATAGCCAATACTGATGATATAAATAGTGATATATGGAAAGCTGTAAACAACAATGATTAAGATAACGCTGAAGTTAGTGGTAAGGCTGAAAAACACAAACTCAGCGAAACGTGAGGAAAGGAATGTAAAGAATGGCGATGACAGTGAAGAAGCTAATTATTTTGTGAAGAAGATAAAAAAAATCCCATAATAAACGAAAAAAAAAAAATATTTCCATCGAAAATGTTAAAGATTGAAGCTGATAACTATTCGCAGAACGGCGGAAGTTAAGTATCTAAGTTAATTTTGTAATGTTTTTAAGTGCTATTTAATACATTGTGGTTAATTTAGTACGGCAATAAACTCCGTAATAGATAGGCGACCGAGCTTTTTATTATTAACTATAGAACTAATAACGCGTGTATGTGTTAGTATTTTCGGATAATATTAAATATATATATATATATATATACATATAAGAATTGTGTAATGACTTGCATACTTTGGAAGCATAAAATGTACGAAACGTTTTTAAGGACATAGAAGTTATATATAACTATTTCACGTAAAGTACCCAGAGACAGGGAAAAGAGCTAAAAGGAGCCTTTTATTTGACTCAAATTAATAGAAGGCTTCACTCGTGCTTTCAAAATACAGCAAATACATGTGGCTTAAAATCAAATGCAAAGAACTTACATTGACTAAGTAATAGCAAATTAGTGCTAATTCAGAAATCAAACAACAAAAATCAGCGTTATATTTTCTATTTTTTTAAGAGTACAATCTGTAGTTAAGTGTCTTTTGCTACATATATGACAAGATATATTATCAAATCTGTTCGTATTTTGAGATGTAGGAGAACTCTGATTAAATTCTGATTGTGAGCTATTCATCTGCATATTTTGAGACAATTCATTTATTTTAATTTTTAGCTCCTGAATGATTTTATTTTGTTCAAATTTTTCTTTAAACAGAGAATTAATTTCTAAATTCCGCTCAGCATTAATACTGTTAAGATAATTTTTTGGTCATTCAAAGCATTTTCTATATTGCTAGCGAGTCATTTGGCTTATCCAAATGAAGATGGACCTAACATTTTAACTTCAATCCTGATATCAACTCTAAGAGCCTCAAGAAATTTTGTGAGTTTCATGTTTTCTTTTAACTTGTGCATGCTAGGATTTTCAACCGAATCTTCATTAATGTACTTTGTAGCTGCAGTATTTATCTCTTCAGCTAATTCTCTGACAGACTGATTACATTTTTGGGATATGTCTGAGAATTTTTGCTGAATAATCTGAAAAGATTCAACTTCAGCCCATTTCTTTCTTAGTAATTTCCCTAAATTTAGCAGTAGCAGTGACATCAGCATCTTGGCTAATATGATTCAGAAAGCCGAAAACAAAAATTGTCGAAGAAAAAGCAAGGGCGAAGAGCAAAAAATGTCTGTGGAATGGATTCATTTACCTGATTTTTGCAAGAAACGTTTTCAAGAATAAGATTAATCAAAATCACTGAGAGAGATCATTGAGCAGTCAAAGGTTTAGTTCTCTTCGTGCGCTCAATGAATTAACGTCTACATTAATCAGTCAAAATATTTTTTTTAATGATATAACATTCTCATTAACGAAATTTATTCAAGGCGAATCATTACAGACTGAAAACAATGTTTAAACCGTGGGCAGAATACGGCTACATTGTTTTGTCATTTGAACGTAGTGCAATTTCTGATTCATTAGTGAATAGGAGGCTTATTGGTATTTTTATAAAAGACAACAAATACTCAATATTTAGATGAATTAACTTTATTAAAGGTCCAAAGCATTCCGATTGGGATTACTAAAAATCTGGAAATAAAACACCTTTCCCATAGTGTATTATACATTTATTGCGATGCTTTAGGTTTTAATGAACAGAAAAGTATACAGTTTCAGTAAGAATAATTGATTTTTCATGTCAATTTCTTTTATCTCATAACCATTCTCCAACGTCCTCACATGTTCCCTGAGTAATCTTAAAATAAAAATACTCAGTAATCAAATTAAATAACTAATGCTGGTAATAAATAATATTCCACATTATTTATGATTAAAATTTACTTAATAGCGTTAAAATCATCCGTTTTTTGAATTCTGTATTATTCGTTCATTGTTTTCATTTCTTTTTAATACAATAGACGGAGATAATATATTACATTTTAAAGAAGTCGGAAGAAACAACATTGCAATAATGACAATAATCATATAATCATAAATATATTTATATTATTATTCCACTTAAGTAAAACCGACACGTTAACATATTTTTGTAAATTCTTGAAAATCGAATATACAGAGTAGAACGCTGAACAATAATATCTTCCTTTATATAATCATGGCTTTAAATTGAGTTTATGTGTATATTTTCTAAATTATTTCTGTTTAATATTAATTTCATTTACCATGGTAACATAATAAAGAAAAGGAAGATAAAATCCTAGGGGAAAACACATTTAACATTTTTCGTACATAACAACATTTTCTCATTTTGCGATAGAAATGATTTGTTCAAAGTTTAGTTTTATGTAGATAGAATATCTCGCTGAATGCAGTCAGTATTTTCACATGTGGCACATACTATATTTTTTGTATTGACAAAAGTGATTCTTGAAAATAAATTTCCTTTCCTTCAGAATATCAAACACAAAATTGTCAGTTACAGTTTCGAAGAATGAAAACATTTCAGTTTCAACTGCAATCTTAAAAGATTTCTTGAAGACTGTTCATTCTGAACAAAAAATTAGAAAACAGACATGTCTGGAAATTCCAAAGAAAGAGTTAAAGCTCCCACTACACATTCGTATTGAGTTCCTTCGTTTAAGAAAAGGAACGCCTATAATACGGATGTTTAGCTGACTCAGCCGTGTCAAGAATTTTTCAGTTCTTTTCCTTACCAGCAAAGTTTTCTCCTCTTTATCGTTCTTCTTCGTATGTGTGTGTATGTGTCTAGGTCTCTGTGTCTGACAATGTCAACCCATTTTGTTACATTCTTTTTTATCTTCACGATTTCAGGACTGAGACTTCAACGAAGTTTGTGCTTTTCCATCCATGCGCTTTGTTTGGTTTTTCGGCCATTTTTAATCCTTAAGTTAAGAACCGAACTTAATTTTTTCTTTGAATCTGTTCTACAATTTCTGATATTTGTGGGTTGATAGAAAAAAAAAATACCGCCGATTCATTTTCGCATTAAACAACAGTAAGTAAGGATCTGCAGTCCTGAAAAAATCTCAAAGATTCCTTTGACGGATTTAAAAAAAAAAATATGAAACAAAGGATACTGAAAACATATATCAAGTCATCGTTTCTTCTTGATAAATTAAGTTCAGTTGATGGAGCCTTAAACGTTTACGAACGGATAACTTAAGAAATCCAGATGAACTCTTCAAACAGGGAACGTATTTCGGCTATATATTTTCACAATATACTTTCAGCAATAACATTTTGCAATAAATTATGAGCCAGAAGCACAGATGTATTTCATGTACCTTGAAATTAATTTTAGCTATTGATAAAAGTAATCAAAATTGGGATTTTAAAAGTGTTTATTCGTACTTTTTTATGATGTAATTTCAAAGCTTTTAATATACTTATTTTAAAGATGATCGGTAGCATTATGTGCCTCGGAAAACGGAAAGTAATAAGTTTTGCAAGAAATACAAAAATTACACAACAAATTCTACCAATTAGCAAGAAATTTCCCAAAACAATTTAAGCATTACATTTCACTGACAGTTAAGCTGCAATCCCAGATCTGGTTCCTTATCTGAATAGAAATTTAAACTAAAGCTGTTTCTTTAGCTCTAAATGTTAGCATATTGCTTGCCAATATGATATATATAATGTTATTAACAAGTTACCCTCTACAGAACGACCCATATTTTTTTATTACTCCATTTACGCCATTTCTTGCTACCTACCAAAACGACTCGATAGCAGTGGAGTCATGTCAACTCTGTCTGTTTCGAGATTACATAATAAAACAGTTACGCATCTTTAGAAACTGATTGCTCAGATTAAAATTGTACTGGCCAATAAAATATGAATAATTATTGAAAAGCTCCAAAAATGTTTTCAAACATTCAAAAGCCAGAACATTTTCTAAGAAATGTTTCTGCGGCAAAGTAAAATGACTGTTACACAATTTATTGTATTTTGGATTAAACATTTAATCATTTGATGATATTTCAACAAACTCTATTAAAATGCTGTTGCAGTAGATTATGATAATAATAAAAAATCTGATGTGTACACCACATGACTTCCTTGTATGAAATATTAAATTATACGCATTTTTTATTGCATTGCATTTAAACTTATTGGATTTAATTAAGTCTACTTCGCCGACAGCGCATAAACCCCAATAGAATAAATGCATTCTTTAAAATTCACTCTATTTGTTTACCATAGCGACACTCTGGCCTTAGGTTCACTTAACAGTATTATATTTCATTCATATTATAACTTATGACTTATTTTTTTCTGGTTATTAACTACTAAAGAGTTTTCGCCAGTAGATCGCATTAAAGTGCACTAGGCAAAGATATTTCCAAATAAATGATACTAGGGAAGTACCAACACCCGTGGGCGAAGAAAATTCAGCTGCGTGAGCAGGCATATCTTAATACTTACGAAAGTAGGCGTTCATCATAAAATATCATAATTCAGAATGCACAAAATTTATATCATTTCAAGAATTATCTGATCGTTGCCAAATGTGCTATTCAAATACTATAATAAAGCTAGAACGATGTATAAACGAAATTAAGCAAACAAAACAAAAAAGAAACAGTTTTTCACAGACGATTGAGTATTTCTCATTCAATTAATTCAGTTCTCACTTCGCGACAAGGCAAAAATACATAAAAACTCAAAATATGTGTATTAAAAATGACTAAGTATTAAAAATTTAATTACTAGTTAACACTTATTTCCTGGAAAAAATTCCAAAAGGATTAAGCATGATTTAATTCGCAATAATAAATGAAGCCGTTATCTTTGTTGTTGCGAAGCTATGTTTCTCTAGATTGGCAACGAATCCACTACTCTACTGTTTCAAATATAAACAAGCAATGGCCGCCATCAAAAAAAACATTATTAGACTTAGCGGCACTTAAACAACTTTAAAATTGTTGGTAATTCTAAAAATATTGCATACAGATTTACTAAAGGCATAAAAACCTTAACCGAAAGATAAGAACAACAAAATTCAATTATTTTTAAAGAAAAAAATGTACAATTTACAAACATATAAGAGTCAAGAAACTGAGATCACTGAGCCGGGTAACAGAGTGGATATATATATAAATATATTTATATACGTTTGCCGCAACCGTTTGCAACCAAAATACGAGGTGGACATCTACATGTTGTAGTACACCTATTTACAAAATTTCAGTGTTCTGAGGCTACTCGTTTTTGAGTTATTCGAGATACGTACGTACATACGTTCGTACAAACGCCACGAAAAATTCTCTTCAGAATTCATTTTAAAGCAGTTTTATAATTTTTTTTAGGAAACGTGTCTTTCGTTCTGTCCTTACGTACAGATATCAGGCAAAAACATCGTTAAATTGCATTCGAAAGCGGTCAAAATAGATATTTTCGTTGAAATATGCTGCTTGAAACTTTTCGCGATTACAATACTTCCTTTTTACTTCGTACAAGGAAGTAAAAATGCCAAAAAAGTCTGTTTTGTTGAAGCTCTCTATACTTTTATTCCGCTGCAAAGTTCAGCTGTGTTCCTTTTATGTTAATTTTATTAGTTGAACTTTTAAAATAAGTTATTTAATTAATATTTTAATATCTGGGCATTATCATTTTTATGACTTTCAATAAATTCAATGTCTTGAAAAGAAATTTATCCAGCGTTATCGATAACCAGCAAATATTAAATTACAAAATTGTACTTTCATATTTTAAGTGAATATGGAAAGTCATCATTATAAATAATCCCTGGGTAAAATCTATATATGATTAATTTCTTATTTTATGTTGGAAATAAAAAAGTAAATTAACTTTTAGGCTACATTTCACAGTATCACAAAAAATGGTCTCTGAAAAATGGAAAACTGCTTATTGAAAGGATCTTGTTGCGAGCGTACGAGTTCATAATAGATTTAATGCTCACAGATTCGATGACAGGTTGATGACATTTATTTTATCAAAAGAAACATTTCAGAGTTCTTGAACTTACCACAGAAATAGTCGTACAACTATTCACAGTATCACAAAGTGCAAACAGTAGTTACACTTCAAACTGCTTAAACACAACGCAATGCATAGGGCAGCTAAAGAGAAAGCTACCAGAAGATATCTTAGCACTCCGATCTCAAGCTGAGTTCACAGATAACAGCAACAACTACTGAGAGCAGATGCTGTCTCCGGCTTTATATAGTTTTCATCCGGGCACCGCGATATTCCTAGTACTTTCTGCTTCTCGAAATTAATGGAAGGCATCATAAGGGTCGAATTACGGTTACAGCAAATATAGTGATCAATTACAATACCTATTTCGGTGCTACAGGGACCGGACCCAAATGTCGCCAAATAGTCATCAAGTTTGGCGAATTTTAGCGATTTCTCGCCAGATTTGGCAACAACAATTAGTTATCCAAACCGTTGTCAACTTGGTTATATCTCGCCAAATTACCGTGATATCCTTTACTCAAATGGATTTGCCCCTGTATTCCTATGTTTCCGCCGTAACTTGTCTCTAATTGTTTTCGCGTTACATTACACAGAAAAATGCAACAGTTTTGCATGTAAGTGCATTAAAATCATCTATAACCTATCTACCAAATTCGTAACAATATGAAAATAAATTCATATTTTTAAATGGTTAGCCAGTGTTATACTGGAGGAGGAAATTAAATGAGTTATTTTTATCGAATAATGGATTGCCATTTACTCGGGTAAGGAATAAAATTCATTAAATAGCGTTATTTCTACGTCTAAACCTTCTTTGTCGTAGAAATTTATGTACCATGTGTTTTTAAGTATTTGAAGGTCATTAGTTCATTTAAATAAGCTGGATGGAAGATATTATTAAATAAAATAACTGGAGTATTCAATTCTGTATTTAATATATTTTGCACTTCTTTTATTTAATTTTAAGTTACTCTTTTGAGTCCCGTCTAAGAACATAATCACGAAATCAATAACTTACGTTCCTGCTGGCAGAACAGCTGTACACCATTTTAGGAAGAAGAAATGTTTAGCAGTTGCAGTAGTTGCTAGAATTAATTATGAGCAATTGTATAAACATTTCAACAGTCTTGAATTAACTACTGGATAATTGTATTGTTACGAATTCGTACATAGATAGATGATTTTAGTGCAATTAATATGTGAAATTGTTGTAATTTTCTGTGAATGTAACGCTAAAAAAATTAAATTGCGTTGTGTTTAACGTTTAGCGCTTTTGATTGCTTTCATAGGAGTTTGAAGTGTAACTACTGAGCGCCGCCTGAGATAACCAATAACCTGATTTTGTTGTCTGTCTTACAGTGTTAATAGTTATCCTGGCAGAAGGGATTATTTCATCCACATAAAAAGATGAATATTGCATGGACATACAAGGCATATGTACAAGCATAGATATGTTAATTACAGACATTGTCTTGTACAGGTTACATGAGATAGTTAATATAATCATTACAGTTATGTGCACATTTAAACATTATCTGAATTCATATTTACAATTCTTTTTATTGAGATAATCAAATTAAACTTTTAGCTCAGTTACACATTTACTTGTTTTTCTATGTCATTTTTAACTGCTTTACAACATTAATTTTAACAAGTACGTGCAAAATGGACAATAATAAAGTTACATTACAATAGTTATTGTTCTTAAAGTCCAGTTACTATTTCTAGGGCCGAGCTATTTTTCTAATTTGGATTTTCAGTTTTTGTACATGGATCATACAGAAATGATTGACACAACGGTTTTCACAGCGAAACTATTACACGATACGACAGGGAAAACAACGAAATAGAAACAAGGGAGGCATGAGCTACTCAGAATGCATAGATGGCGCTGGGCAAGGACGAACGGCATAAGTCAGCGCCCGTCGCTTTCATCGTTGTCATTGGCAGCGTAGACAATGATGGAAAATGACTATCACCGTCAGCGCTGGAGAGCGTAGTTCCTATGGAAGGAAGGTATATAGAGTAGTGAGATCCATCACTGCATGGTGTTGGTATGTAGGAACAAAGCATTATTAAGGCGTACCGTATGCCGTTGGTTAGCCACGTTCAGCAGTGGAGTGGAAACCGCAGCCAAAGGTTTCAGTGCGGGACGACCAGCAACATGGCGTACAGCAGCAAATGTGGAAGCCGTGTCGGATTTGATCATGGAAAACAGGCGCATACGATATGCAGGAAGAGACCAGCCGATTTCGCGTCGTCATTTGGAGATTACAAAGGTGTGTGCAAAGTGGGTGCCTCATTCACTCACACCATAAAAACGGCGTAACACGTCGACATCTGCAAAAAACTTCTTGCACTACACGACGCCAATCCGAATGGCTTCTACTTCCAGCTGCTGACGGGGGACAAATCGTGGTTTGCACAACACTCCCGAAATGAACACAGTGGAATGAAAGCATGCATCGCGCTGGGACCGCGTTGAACACGCAGAAACAAATGGCAACAGTCTTCTGGAATGTCCAGGGCATTTTTCTTGTGGAATGGCTGAAGCTTGGGTGCATCATCAACAGCGACTGGTACTGGAAGGTTGCCAGAACGTTGCGACTGCGCATTCAACAGCGCCATCCGAGCAAATGGGCATGGCACGTGCTGTTGCAGCACGACCCCACACCAGCCAAAACACCGACGACACTCTCGAGGCATGGTGCTTCACTATGTTGCTGTACCCTCTGCACTCGCTCGATCTGGCCCCTCTGACTATGCACTGTTTAACAAAATGAAGGCTGCAGCTGAATCTTCTACCGAATTGTTTGTAGTTATCCGTAGGTGCTGCATCAACACCCCCACAGACTGGTTTACCAAAGCCCTCCGGGACCTCCAAGCTAGATGGCAGAAGTGTATTGACTTGGGAGGAGATTATTTCTAACTGATGTATTATCCTTTTCTTGTTAATCAATTGTATCCCGGCAGTATTGTGGCAGTATTTGTGTCATTCTTTTCTCAACGACCTAAATAGTACTGTCTGGTTTAAACTGGGTAGGGAGTTATGCGACTCAGTTTTCTTAGACCTTAGCTTATTTTCTTGGGAACGTTGCAACTGCTATTATAGTTGTAGCACTTATCAAGGGAGTATCTTTGTTACTATTCAGTTACTTGTATATTACTGCAAGAGACAATTATAATAATCTGCTGCTGCGTTATTCGCGAGTTGTGTACTCTACTTTCGTAAGGCCGCTCCCCATCACTTTTATTTGTTATTCAAATTATGCTGCGAAGATTCAATTTTCGAGAGCGGAATTTCTTAATACCTTGCTGAGCATAGCCTGTAGCCTGATCACCTCCTCAGTTTTCGCGTGCTTGTTGCCGCAAGTATATTCCGCCCATTGCGGGTAGTCTTTACTGCTTGATATTTTTAAATGCAATTTATCGGTGTGTGGGAAGTTAAAGAGGTAGTGATCTGCATCACTTACTGCACCATATTCACATAATTCTGAGTCTTGTTTGCCGTATCTCTTAAGGTAACGTGGTAAGGGCCCATGGCAAGTGTATAAATGAAGTTGTGCGCAGTTATATGTTTTAATTGAGCATGGAACTTTCTAAGGAACTTGTTAAGTTCTCTTCCCTGCGCTTTCCCTTTCCTATCTTTTCTGACATTCTTCTCAAAGCCTTTTTTTTTAAATAAGACTGAGGCACACGTACTGGGTATACTTACTGGGTATACTGGAGGCATTGGCTGAAGATTTCGCAAGCAAGTCCGCCGCTTCGTTGCCAGCAATACTCATATGACCTGAAACGCAGATCAGATTCTGTCATCTGGCGGCAGCCTTAAGAAACTTTTATGAATATCTTGCACTAAAAGACTCTTTGACTTATGCCCTCGGATTGCCTCCAAACTTGAGGCAGATATATATTGATCTTTGTCGCTAATTGATATTTTGCCAAATTGATGGCTGCTTTTAATGCTAGAAGCTCTTCTTGAAAGACGGTATCTTTGCCTTACAGTCGTCTTTCCCAAGTTTCCACTACTTCTCCTTCTTGGAGTACACAGTAGGCGTGGCCTGTGCCCTTCTCCGTCTTTGAGCCGTCTGTATAAATAGCTAGGGGTTTCTCATATGACGGGGTGTATTTTAGGTGTAGTGTGTGCGATAACTCGGTTTCCTTAGGGTATCCAATCATGATTGGCTTGCGCTTCTCATAGTCATGATCTTTTCTGAGATTGTTCTGTACCAGCTTTTGGGCATATTGATTGAGTAGTTGTTCTAACCATGTAATTGCTAAGCTAATTTACTTTCTGTTTAAGCTTTATAATGTGTGGTACCCAGAAATTCCTATTGTTAATTGTAATACTCAGGTATTTAAGATCGGTGACATCTTTAATAGAGACATCGTTTGTCTTGATACTGGGATTCCTATTTCGCGCTCCATGCCTACATATAAACAGTTGTTTAGTTTTATCTGCTGAGATATTTAATTTGTGCTGATTTGCTCAGCTTGCAAAAGTATTGATCGCGTTTTGTGCCTTTAGCCTAATGTCCGTGGTACCAGAAATGACTAATAAAACGTCGTCCGCGTTCGCCGGGATACTCACTCCTTGCTGTTGGTCATAAAGTGCGAAGATTGTGTTCCTTACAAGATTCCAAAGCGTAGGTTTCAAATAGGTGCTCTGGGGACAGCCTCTGTCCAACTTGACTTTGAGTTTATCATTGTCCGTTGTAACCTGTATTCAACGATCCTGAAAGTAGCTGCGTATAAAGTTCAGGATTTCCTTTGAGTACTCGATGGCGCTTAGGCATTCGACTACGTCTGGCCACCACTACGAGTCGATTGCACTCTGGATGTTGTGAAGAGTTATACGTACGACTATTTTTACAGACCATAGATTTTATAGTTCTAGATCTCTAAAGTTTTTTTTTTTTTTTTTTGATAAAAGAAATTTTATCAACCTATCATTGGACCTATGTGCATTCAATCTGTTACGAACCCGTACGCACGCAAGATTATCAATTACTACAATATATGTTTTGCCGTATGATTACAGCTTTCGCAATTTACTTTTGATGATACATTTGTATATTAATATTTGCATATATACACCTGTGATGACTTCGTGGTTTAATAAGGCACCATTTAGCAAGACGAAACAAACATTTATTAAATATATAATTCAAAGCATAATATAATAGTTACTCAGAGCAGTACGTCGCTCCTACCGCATAGTACAATCTACTACCTTCCTCTTCCGAGGCTAACATGCAACTCCTAATAAATACATTAACCCTTCTCGAAGAAGAGCTACCTGCGCCAAGCATGCTCTGTTGATCGCCAAACAGTCGCCAGATATCACACCCCCGTCGTAAGATTGTTGTTGATATTATTTACAAATCAATCAGCAATCTGGAAACTAAAATCTAGCAACTGTTTGCGATCAACGTGAAAAAGAAAAAAAACTACATATACTTTTATACATTCTATCCTAATTTTCAAATCTCAATTACTATAGACATACCTCAATTTACTACATAAACATAGATAACACATTTTTATATATAAACATAGATAAATCATTTTTTAACTTCACTTGTTCCGAACCTTATTTTTATTGTAACAATTTATCAATTCTTAATTCAAAGAAACCAAGTTGATATTTTCTTTTATAAACATGTTAAAATATACCCTAGTATTATTCCAATGATGACAGTAAAATTATTAAGTTTCTTATATATATATAAAATTATATTCTTAACATTCCTTTTAATTAATGATGCTGCAGCATGATTTAAATCCTTGGGAGACAAATATCTAAATTTACCACTTACCTCGAATATTTGTTATCCAATAATTTCTCTATCTATTTCAAATTACATAAACATCTTATTTGCACAAAATTGTAAAATGATTATGAAAAGCAAAGAAAACTATCTAATTATTAACTATACAAAATGTTCGTGAAGATGAACAGTAAATTAATGTTCAAAGTTCACAAGTGGGAAGTCTGGATAATGCATCCGCGTTTGACAGTTTTTTTCCAGGGCAATGTTCTATTTCGAGATTATATTTCTGCAAAGCTATGGCCCATCGTTGTAATTTGGACGATTGCGGAGCATTTCTCACTATAAAGGCTAGAGGATTATGATCAGTCACAATTTTCACCGATGAACCGAATATCCAAGGTTCAAACTTTTTCAATGCCCATACTATAGCATAAGCTTCACGCTCTATAGTCGGCCAGCTCTGTTGAGGTTTCGATAATTTCTTGCTGGCGTAGCAGATGGGAAATTGCTTCTCTCCCCTTTGCTGTGACAAACATGCACCTATTCCGATTTAGGATGCATCAGAATGAATGACAAACGGATCCTGCAGTGTTGGGGTGATCAGCTCCGTTGACGTCGCTAATCGTTCCTTCAGTTGTTGAAATGTTGACTCATGAATTTCTTTCCATTCGAGTATTTCCGGTTGTTTATTTTTCGTGAGTTCTGTGAGTGGGTAGGCGGTCTCTGCATACCCTGGGATATAATCGCGATAATAATTACATAGTCCTAACAGACTTTTAAGATCTCTTTTCGTTTTCGGCGTTTCCAGCTTCTTGATTGCCTCTATTTTCTCGGGATCTGGTTGATGTTTTCCTGATCCAATGATGTGTCCTAAATATTTAATTTGAGGTTTTGCAAACGAACATTTCTTCGAATTGATAGTAAATCCAAGTGACTCTAGTTTGGTAAAAACTTTATCCAGATGTCGGAGATGAGTGTCGAAATCCGTGGAAAATATAGCTATGTCATCAATATAGGCTCTTGAAAATTGTTGAAATTCTTTCAGCGCGTTATTCATTACTCTCTGAAAAGTTGCTGCTGCGTTCCTTAATCCAAAGGGTAGCACTTTAAACTGATATTGACCTCGATGAGTTTTGAACGATGTGTACTCTTTACGTTGTTCCTCCATGGGAATTGCCCAATATCCTTTCAGCAAATCTAAAGTTGTTATGACGTTGGCTCTTCCTATACTGTACATTAAATCAATGGCATTTTGCATAGGAAAGTCATCTGGCTTTGTCACTGCATTCAAAGCTCGATAATCTAAGCACAATCTGATATCTCCACTTTTTTTGCTTACACAAACTACTGGATGAGCTATTTCTGCATTACTTTCTTCTATTAGTCCCGATTTCAATAATTCTTCTACTTCTTCATCGACCTTGGGTTTCAATGCTTCAGGAATCCTATAAATGTAAGGTTTCTTCCTCTCCATATTGGGTATTAATCTAATTTTATGAGCTTCAACTTTAGCTATTTTCAGCTTTCCGGTGAATAGTGCTCGGTGTTTGTTGATAAGAGCTATCAATTTTCTTCTCTGCTGCGGATTCAAATTTTCTAAATTCAGATTTGCATCTATTTTAAAATCTTCCAGGGGGGTCGAGAGATCTTTTCCTGGTAAAGTTATAATTTCTCCAAATTCTTCTTCATTTTCAAATATCACTCCAACTGCATTGACACTAGCTTGGAATTTTCTAATTTTATTTGCATGAACATGTTTGATCTTTCCATCAGGTAGTTTTACTTTATAGGAATGAGGTGGGCAATGATTTACGATTTCTCCTGGACCAGTCCATCGTGCATAGAGTTTGTTATTTGAATCTGGTATGAGTAAATAAACTTGTTCTCCGATTTTGAAATTTTTTGGTATTGATCTCCGATTAAAGTACTCAGCATATTTTTGTTGTTTATCACTTGCGATTAAATTGGCTTCTTCGGCTGCTTGTTCTAACCTTATTTTTAAAAGTTGTAAGTAATCCACTGCCGATTCACTTAGATTAGGTGGTATAGGTATTTCTCCTGACCATGAAGACTTCAGTACTGCTACAGGACCTCTTGGTTGTCTTCCATACATCAGCTGAAATGGTGAGACACCCGTGGTGCAGTTTGGTACTTCTCTGTATGCAAAGAGCAGGTATGGGATGTGCTTATACCAATTCGAAGGATCAGTCCTGATGACATGACGTAACATTTGCTTGAAGGACTTGTTCCATCTTTCTACTAATCCATTTGAAGCACTGTAAGCAGGTGTAGAGAACCTAGGGTGAGAACCTAGTCTTTTCTGGAATTCTTTAGTTAATTTTGAAACGAAGTTACTTCCGTTGTCACTAGCTATTGTATTAGGGATTCCTGTTCTCATGAAAATCTCCAAAAGCGCGTCGCAAGTGGCTTTCTTCTCAGTGGAATGGCTTCTGGCCATCGGGAATGTTGATCTACCAGACATAACACATATTTATGTTTCCTAGCAGAGGAAGGTTCAATAGGTCCAATAATGTCGATGTTAACTGTTTCAAAAGGTAATCTTGGCCTTCTGACCGGTGTGATGGGAATCTTGTCAGATCGCTTTTCTGGACTTTTCAACTGACAATCTTTGCACGTTTTACAAAAGGTTTCAACATCTTGTGCTAATCCAGGCCAATAAAATGAATATCGTATTCGCTCCTTTGTTTTTCTTATCCCAAGATGTGCACCGAAAATGGAACTATGTGCTAATTCCAACACTTGTGCTCTTCTACTAAGTGGAAGCACTAACTGAAAAACATTCTGTCCTAATATTTTTTCTTGGTGATGTAAAAGATGATCAATAAATAAATAATTTCCTTTTTTTTCTATTGCTAGCTTCCATGCTTCTCTCAGCGAGGGACAGTTAACTTGCTCTTCGCGTAGGCGTTCAGCAGACGATAAGTCTGTGTTTACATAAACACTCGCCTTCTTCCCTTCCTCCTCTTCGTTTTTCTCCTCCATAAGCATTAGCGGGGGGGAATCGACGCTGTCGTTTGACTGTGCATTGGCGAATAAAGTTTGTAAGTTTTCGCTTCCGTAATTATTTCTTTCTGCGTTTGGTTTTTCTGCCGCAGGATTAATCAACAGTTCGTATATTTCTGGAGTTATTAGGCAAGGCACATTTAGCTTATCAGTCACTGCAATTAATGTATCCACAAAATTAAATATATTGCTTCCATGATCTTTATGGTAAATAGGTACACGGCAAACTTTTGCTTCAATTGGTTGTCCGAAAGCAGGTGTTAGCAATATTTTACCTCCTTCTCTCTCCTCTAAATTTGGAATGAGCGATGAATGTACGATCGTTATCTGCGTTCCAGAGTCTACGATAGCTTCGATTTTCTCAGAGTTAATAAAAATATCTACTTTTTGCAGTGGTTGAACGATGCGTTCTGCGAATTCAGATCGTAGATGGGATGAGTCTACTTTAGCTACGATGGCTTCTTCTTTTGATGTTCTGTTTGAATTTTTTTGAGTTTTGGAATCATCCTTTCCCTTCTTATTTACTGCAGTTTCGTTCTTTCTTCTTTTGTCTGGACAATCTCTCGCGATGTGTTGATAATTTCCACAAATATAACATTCTTTTCTTCTCGCGTGAAATCTTTCGTGTTTTGGATATTCTTTTCTCATGGGTGGTGGAATATATTTGTCGTGTGCAAATGTTGTATCCAGGAGTCTCGGTGATCGCTTAATTCCATTTCGAACTTCGTCGAAAGATTTTCCTTTGGCCGTGAAATAAATATCACATTCTGTAGCTAATTCTTGAGGCTTCAGCCATTTATTTCCTTGGCGTATTGCGACGTGTGCAGCTGTTTCTTCATCTAATGCTTGGAATAATTTATCGGAAATAATTAACTCCTTGAGTGTTTCGAAATCCTTTACTTCTCTTGACTTGCAGTAATAGTCCCATGTAGCTGTTAGTCTTGAAGCGAACTGGATATGCGTTTCGCCGGAATAACGTTTAGTTTTTCTGAAGTTTTCTAAACAGGTTTGAGGAGTAGGTTGATATTCCTTCAGAACAAGATTTTTCACTTTTTCGTAATTTTGCAGATCTTCCTCCTTTATATAAACAAGAACATTTGAAGCTTTTCCTCCAATTAATTTCAATAATATTTCTGATTTGTATTCTTCAGGAACCTTCTTGTGCTTAAATGCTCTTTCGATAGAATCGAAAAATATATTCCATTCTTCTGCTCTCTTCGGTACTGGTATAGTCAGTGTTTCTACTCCTTTGATCAGCTTGTCCAGTGAAATTTCGGTTTCTCGTTCTGTGTTTTGGATTAAAGGTGTTGGACTTCTACTTCCTTCATTTTGAGTTGCTCGAATCTTCGCTAGTTCTATTTCGTGTTCTCTTTCTGTTCTTATTCTTTCTTCTTCCATTTGCATTCTTTCCATTTCTTCTTTTCTTTTTCTATTCTCCACTGTAGTAATCAGAATTTCTTTCACGAAATCAGCATCTTCGATGTATTCCTTGCTATTCTGGAGTTTGTGTTTCAGTTCTACCAGCTTCAAATCTGGGGATGCTTCTTCGCCAATTTCCAATAGAACTGTTACTAAATCCTCTTTCTTTGCGTTTTTGAACATTTTCTTCTATTTTCCTTTAGAATCAAGCCTTTCAAACTCTCGATTAAATAATTCTCACGTTTTTACTCTCTTTTGCAAATGAACACTTCTTTCGTTAGTTAGGCTTAACTTTACGCCTCTTCCGTTTTCAACGCTCTAAGCTTCTGACCTCTCTGGTTTTCTCGTAAGAGAGCGTGTTGTGATGACTTCGTGGTTTAATAAGGCACCATTTAGCAAGACGAAACAAACATTTATTAAATATATAATTCAAAGCATAATATAATAGTTACTCAGAGCAGTACGTCGCTCCTACCGCATAGTACAATCTACTACCTTCCTCTTCCGAGGCTAACATGCAACTCCTAATAAATACATTAACCCTTCTCGAAGAAGAGCTACCTGCGCCAAGCATGCTCTGTTGATCGCCAAACAGTCGCCAGATATCACAACACCTAACAGTAGATCAATATTGTATGCAGTACCTAAAGAGTAGATGCGCTTAAAAGAAATCATTCCAATACTATCTGATATAAGTTAGTAAAAATTAATTACTATTTTTTATTTTGATATAATAGTATACAGTTGAATAATTTTTCTCTCTTAATTTGGCTAACATGATTTTAATAATAAGATAAGAAGTAAAATTTAAAAACATTTAAAGAAAACTTTAATTCCTCAATCAACATTTTATATTCTTAGTTTTTCTTGTTAAAAAGCAGTGTTTAAACACAATTTAATTACGAATTCCGTTTCAAATATTGTTTGTTCCCAATGCATTGTGTAATTGTTTAACTAACGAAGCATTTTTAACCTAGAGGCAATTAAAATGGAAATGCGTGATATATTTTGCTTATTAACTGTTCAATTTCTTTATGTGACTGCAGGAAAAAATGCGATAAAACAGTCTTGATTAATACTAGAAGAAAAATAGAAGCCTGAAAGCACCACATTGCTACTGCACTGGTCTTAGTAAATGTTATTCCCTTGTAAAATACTTTTTTTTAATCATCTAAAACAAAGCGACTGCTATGTAACGTTTGAGCAGGAAGATACCTCCAAGCAATGAGATTTTATTTCCCTGTTCGATATCCAAATATTGTCATGTGCATTAAAATGAACGATGGTTGTAAAGCAAGATTTATTTCGCGTATTCATAGAATTAAAATTTATTTCAGAAAGCTTTTCTAATAAACAACCAGAGGGCAATTAAATTCCGGACATCACAGAAAAATGCATTAAGAGAAATCATTAATCTTGCATTAAATTGCAAATTTCTGAAATAAGGTTTTCTATTCCCTACGTTTAAAGAAAAATCGGAAAATAATCTCAGTATTATACAATAAATTAAAAAGAAAAACAGGTGAAATTCATCTTCTTAAGATTAATTTTTTATTTTTAAAGATTATATTTTTAAAATTATTTTTTAATATTTTTTTAGTTTTACGATTCTTTTTTTAATATTTTTAGAATAATTTGTAAATCAAAGAATATCAAGCATTTGAAATGATTCATAAACATTTAAAGTAAAATGTGAAATTTTCACTAGAAATCGATTTAGTTTCCATTTCAGTATTTTCTGATTCCGTAAAACGTCTTGAAACATATTTTACGTACGCTTTGCCATAGATAAATTGTATCTCGATTATATATATTATATATATATCATTTGATGAATTTTTACTTTTAAATAAAATATGTTGATAATCTGATAGATTGCAAAAGTTACTTCCGAACATTTCAAATTATATTTCTATTAAGAAGACCTTTACCTATCCTCAGAAATGAAATATTTTCACATTTTAATAATATTACTTAATTTTATAAACATTTTATTACATACAAATTATTAGCTTTATCTATTTTTTTAATTCACCTAGAATTTTCTTTCTAAACTTCGTTGTGGATCAGTCAATTGAGTATTGCAAGATTCTATCTAAATGTTACTTTTTTGGCTAGATCTTATTGAATTGTGAAGTGACTATTCAGTAAGTTCAAACTGTGTTAATAAGAAAGCGGACGAAGTATCAAAAGACCCTTTTATTCAACTCAAGAAGGAATATACAATCAGCACTCTTGAATCAGCACTCTTAGAAAACGCAGCCAATACTTTTGGCTATAACGCAAAATAAATAAACTAAGCATAAGTTAATTAATCAGCCGAAGCTGCACAGAGATATTTTACTCAAGCTGACTCTAGCCGTACTACAGGCGTAGATAAACTGGCTATTATTATGCATGGCCATAAAATAGCAAACTTAAATATCAGCGAAACGACGTGGCCGAAAGGCAGAGCACGCTTTGTCTGAAGTTACTCAGAGACCTGCTTAAGTAGCATCTTTCTAACCTACTTTGCTTGCTCAATATATTGAGCATTTTAATATGCTTAAGCGCAATTTGAAATAACATTCTAAGAAGAAAGCGTGGGTCGTATAAATACGATGAGCACTGTAAATACGTATGGAGTTTGTGTTTATCGATTTATTGGGATTTTACTGAGTGACAGAACTCCCTCGAAAGTCTTCAAGAAACGTTCGCTACACACATAAGTCCGCGGAGAAATATAGCCACATGTAATGTGCTAAAATTTTATTTATTTTTTTTTCCCAGTTCAAAGAATTTTGAGAAAGCCTAAGTCGAAATTTGCGCATCCAACCGGCATGGCGGTTTGTTGAAAAAGCTATGGTTTCTCAAAACTGCAATGAAAAAGAGGTATTTTCAGGATTTTAATGCAAAAACGCACTCTCTACTTTATACCCTTATTTATGTACTTTTAAAATATTCCCTTATTTTAAGATCTATGTGAACATATTGTAAACGCAACGTATTAATTTTATTTAAAATGTATTTTCCCGATTGGCAACAACAGTTTTTTTCAGAACGATAATTTTTTTGAACTGTAAGTTTTTGAGCAGTAATGTTGACGGTAATGTTTCTGAATAAAGCAAGTATTTAACAATTAATGTTTGAGGGAATGTGTTTTTAATAAAGGAATTAATTAAATGCTAACATTTCAGAAGTGGGATAAACTAGAATTATTATCTAGATTTAACAACGTATTGCCTTAACGTACGCTAAGCCTAAACTGAATGTGGAAACTCGCCAAAACTGAAAGTAGAAAGGTACGTGAATTTATAAACTGTTTATGTTATGTCTAAGTATTAAATGGAAAGAACTTAAGTATAATTATTGTATTAGTATTTGAAAATTGAAGTCTAAGATGGCTTATTTGGCAAGAGGCAAAAAATGTGATTTAAAAGAACTTGCTTTGGAACTTGATGTAGATGTCCCTTCTGATATTAAAATTGTAGGCTTAAGAGATATGATTTTGAATAGTAAGAATTATAATGAAGACTTTACTAAACAAATGCTAGATACAATTATAAATGATCGTTTAGACAGGGAAAAGTTAGAAATTTTAGAAAAAGATAAGCAAAGAGCATTTGAAATGGAAATTATAGAAAAAGATAAGCAAAGAGCATTTGAAATGGAAATTATAGAAAGAGATAAGCAAAGAACTTTTGAACTTGGAAAAATTGAAAATAGAAGCGGAAATCAGAAGTAGTAATGTAAATGATTCTGTGTCTTCTAATGTTAGTAGAAGTAGTAAAAGCGCAGAATAGGCTGCATCAACAAAGTTCAGTAGGAGGAACTGTGTGACGTCTATAAATGGGTGGGACTAAGCTTATGACGTCACAATGTAGTCTCGCATTTACACTACGTGTACTTTCTACTATTTTCTCTTAAAAATAACAATAATAAATTGTTTATTATTGTAAGTTAATATCAAATACTTTACTTTTAATTTACATTTATAACATTTAAGCATAGGCGTTACTGATAATAAGTATAATAAATTGTTTATATTTAAAATTACCATGATACAGTGAGCGAATTCTACCAATTATTAAAACGATAAACCACGTCGGAGACTCTAATACTTGTAGAGCTTCAATATTTTCAAAGATTTTTATTAAATTATTATTATTATTTTTATTTTTATTATTTTTATTAATTTTTTTATTTATACAAATAAAATATTTCTTTTAAATTTAAATTCATATTGTGGAACATTTCAATTTTATCATTTTTACAAATTACCTTCTTGCTACATAACGACATAATTCCTTACATACCAATAAGTAGACAATTTTCATTATTTCTAAAAAATTTAAACTTTACATTAATAAAAAAAGAAGAATATTTTTTATTGCATATGAACATCATTACACGGATTTCATATCAGTTTCTAAAATTCCTAAATCACGCCATATTCTGTGTAGGCATGCTAGAATTCTACGCATTAATAAATAAAAAAATCTAATAAATAAAAAAATCTAATTTTAATAATTTTCAGAATGAAAGAAAATAATATAATAAAATAAATACTACAAACCTGGAACACTAAGCAATGCTTTACATACGCACACACACACATATTATCAATGAACTCCTATTATCAAGTGCAATTACGATACCAAACACTACGTATTAAAATATGAGGTAAACGTTACGTCAAGAGTTAAAGTTAACAATTTTGCTACTGTTGAGTAGATCGTCGGCCTATCGATATATGTCGTAAGTCGGAAAGCGTTATAAACATATCAAAGCCAAAAAATTAAAAATACAATTTAAATGAAAAATGACGTCTTAAATATAATTCACAATTAAAACAACAATACAAATTTAAAATACACTAACGATATGTTAAACATTGCACATAAATAAAGTTACATTACTGCTCGGCATCACACAACCCCTCGTTTTCTCTTCTTCACAACGATCAGTATTCGCTCGAAAAACATCAAAGAATTCCACAAACTCGGTGTCCACGTGCTCATCCATCTATTTTCACTTAAAGAAAAATCAGAGAATTGCTCAAACTCGGCATTGCGCACCATATTGACTTTGACCATGTGCAAATCGATCTATTTTCACTTAAAAAAGCATCCCAGAGTTGCACAAACTCGGCATCGCGCACAACCTCGGCATTGCGCACATGTGCATATCGATCTATTTTCACTTAAAAACATCCCAGAATTGCACAAACTCGGCATTGCGCACCACATTGGCTTTGCCCATGTACACATCGATCTATTTTCACTTAAAAAAATCCCAGAATTGTACAACCTCGGCATTACGCAACACATTGGCTTTGCCCATGTGCACATCGATCTAGTTTCACTTAAAAAAACATCCCAGAATTGCACAAACTCGGCATTGCGCACCACATTGGCTTGCCCATGTGCACATCGATCTATTTTCACTTAAAAAAACATATTTTCACTTAAATCCCAGAACTGCACAAACTCGGCATCGCGCACAACCTCGGCATTCCGCACCACATTGACTTGGCCCATGTACACATCGATCTTTTTTCACTTGAAAACATCCCAGAGTTGCACAAACTCGGCATCGCACATAACCTCGGCATTGCGCACCATATTGGTTGCCCATGTGCACATCGATCTATTTGCACTTCAAAAAACATCCCAGAATTGCACAACCTCGGCATTGCGCACCACATTGGCTTTGCCCATGTACACATCGATCTATTTTCACTTAAAAGTCCCAGAATTGCACAAACTCGGCATTGCGCACCACACTGGCTTTGCCCATGTGCACATCGATCTATTTTCACTTTAAAAAAAAATCCCAGAATTGCACAAACTCGGCATCGCGCACAGCATTGGCTTTGCCCATGTGCACATCGATCAATTTTCACTGAAAAACATCTCAGAGTTGCACAAACTCGGCACTGCGCACCACTCAAAATCGTCTATACGTCTCAAAACCGTCTCTCTACTAGTTACATATTTGTTCCACAAATTGGGTACTTATACGATATTGCAATCAAACTTTTCTCCATACACCGCTCAATAACGCTCTTTTTGCTTCTTCGCTCCAACTGATTAAAAAAGTCCAGATTCAGATACTCATCCATTCTGCAGTAAGCACCGATTTTAACACACTCATCAATAATCAAAACATTCTTTAAGCAAAAGAATTCTTTTCTGTATTTTCAGAAGTTACGGTTATAATTTTTAATTCATGCATTCAATATTTTCAGTCGTTTGCTAATGATCGTTTTCAATCGTTTGGTATCTTAATAATACATTTGTGAGAGATAATTCGTTGCTTTAAATGCTAACACTACCACACAACACATAAAAGTAGATTTATAATTAAAAAAATCTCGCGCAGAACATTATAAACCTACCATTTCAACTCAGTTAAAATATAATTTTTCTTTAAATACGAAGCTATAGCATACTTATAACTTGTTTTTAAGAAGAGGCGTAACCAATATTACGTCATAAAAAGGCGTGTCCAAGCATAAGAGAAGTAAACACAACATCGACTGATGCAGCCTATTCTGCGATTTAGCCGTAGAGGTAATATTTGTGATATGAGTAAATTAATGTATAAGTATGATTTGAATGAAGGTGATATAAGTTTTTATTTAGTTTTATTTGAGAGACAGGCACGACGTATTGGGTTAGAAGAACAAAACTGGGTTTCTCAGCTGTTGGGTCTATTGCCTTATGAAATAACTCAATTAATTGCCCGTGAATCAGAAGAGAAAGCTAACGACTATAAACACGTTAAACAACTGCTACTGAGAAAATTTAAGTTAAGCCCTGAACAGTTTCGGCAAAAGTTCGTTGATCATATTAAAACGTTGCGTAATACGTGGAAGGACTTCACGTTTGAATTAAAAAATTATTTTGAAGAGTGGCTTGCTAGATTAAATGTAACAGATTTTGACTCTTTAAAACAACTTATTATTACTGATCAATTAAAGAAGAGGGACCCCGCTGCTATCCGAGACCATTTCATTGATGATTGGTCTAAATTCATTAATCCTGCAGAGTTGGCTGAAAAACTAGATGAATATGAAAATATTCGGGCAGGGATAAAAGTATTTCGAGTAGAAAATAAAACTTTTAGGCATAATTTTAAGCCCAAATCTGGTTCTAAATTTTATGAAGGATCCTATAATCAGTATTCAAGACAAAGAAATGTTAAAGATTCCATGCAGACAGATGGTAAATTCAAAGTGGGTTTTAAAAACAGTTTTGATAATAAATACAATCTGAGATATAAATTTTATAAAACAGACGAAAGGAAAAGGGAATATAATCCTGGCATCCGCAATGAAAAGGGTGAGCCGAAATGCTTCAATTGTAATGATTATGGACATATAGCGACGGATTGTCCTCAGCCTAAAAAAGAAATTATTTGCAGGAAATGTAATGAAAAGGGTCATACTTTAAAAAAGTGTACGTCTAAGAATCCAGACTTGACAAATGTTAAAAATTATTTATCCGTGGACCAGAATTCAGGTGTTTCACCAGCTGTATATTTAAAGTATGCTCGCATCAGTAATGGAGAAGAAATTACTGCAATCATAGATACGGGTTCTAGTTCGCGTTTATTGAAACAGTCTGCGGCTAAGAGACTGAATCTTATTGTAAAACCTGATGTGGAGGAATTGTTTGGCTTTGGGAACCAGAATAAACCAGCCGCTAGAACATTGGGAAAAGTAACTGTTAACTTAGAGATTGATAATGTGGAAGGAAAGGACATTACTGTTCTAATTGTAGGAGATGAAACGCAACCATGCGACTTATTAGTTGGTCGAACATGGATCGATTTACCGCATATTGCATACGCTAAGATAGGTAATACCTTGCACATACGCTATGCTAATGACTGCCCATTTTCACAGTTGCAAAATGATAGCAACACTCCGCGAATTAAACTGAAGGCTTCCCAAGAAATTCAAATCGAAAGTTTTTGTTGTTTGACTTCTGAATTAGTAATACGGTTAATTTCGTGAAAGTTAAAACTGATGAAATAAATAACGGTTATGTTTTAATAAGTGGATCGGAAGATGAGTTGGGCTCATTATTGGAAGTAATACAGGGAGAAAAAGTGATACCAGTCACTTACTACAGCGATCGAAAACTAATTTTGAAAGAGAATCGATGTATCGGTAGAGCGGAAGTAGCAGAATTAGTTGAACCAAGTTCAGATCAGAAAAGTGAAAATTAAAGTCAAAAGGAAATACTGATAATAAATGAAATTAAGAAGTTTAGGAGACCGATTACTTTAGAAGAAATTAAAGTTAATAATAATACTACGCCAAAAAGAAAACAGAAAGTTTTACATTTGATAAATGAGTATCGAGATTGTTTTGCATTAAATATGGAGGAATTAGGGTGTACAAACTTAACAAAAATGGATATTAAAGAAATTGAAGGGAGTAAGCCTATTTGCATGAAGTCGTATAAAACCAATGCCGAAGAGCGTGCTTCTATAAAGAAGATAATAAATGAATGGAAGAAATATGGAATTGTTACTGAAACAAGATCTCCGTATGCTAGTCCACTTTTACTCGTAAAGAAAAAAACAGGTGAATTACGATTAGTGATAGATTATAGAAAGTTGAATTCGCAAACTGTTAAAGATAAATTTCCACTCCCTAGGATAGATGATCTTCTTGAATGTCTTAGTGAGTGTAAAGTTTTCACTACATTGGACTTAGCTCATGGATATTTGCAGATTCCTTTAACTGAAGAAGCGAATCTGAAAACAGCTTTCATCACTCCAGATGATACTGGTCAATTTGAACGTATGATCTTTGGGTTAGCTAATGCACCTGCAGAATTTCAGAGACTTGTGAATCAAGTTTTAGGTCCATTGCTTAATAAAGAAGATTTGTGCTATTTGGACGACATATTAATTCCGGCTAAATCTTGGGAAGATATGATGGAAAAACTTAGGAAAGTGTTTGATAGATTGAGAGAAGCAATGCTGACATTGAAACTGACAAAATGCGAATTTGGAAAAGATGAAGTTGGGTATTTGGGATTTCTAATAAAATCAAATGGTATGCAACCTGGACCAAGAAAAGTACGAGCCATATTAAACTTTCCTAAACCAACCAATGAACATGAAGTTAAACAATTTTTAGGTCTTACAAGTTTCTTTAGAAGGTTTGTACCGAAATACGCAGAGAAAGCTGATCCGCTAACGAGACTGACGAGGAAAGATGAAACATTTTGTTGGAACGAAGATCAGCAAGAAGCATTCAATACTTTAAAGGATCATTTAACTAATGAACCAATACTAGCATTATATAATCCCGAAGCAGAGACTGAAGTGCACACAGACGCGAGCAACAAAGGGCTGGCAGGAATGCTGTTGCAAAAAGGTGAAGATAGAAAGTGGCATTTAGTTTATTGTGTAAGTAAAGGAACAACAGAAACAGAAAAGCATTATCATTCAAGCAAATTAGAATTAATGGCTATAGTTTGGACTTTGACACGACTTCGAAAATTTTTAATTAGAATCCGATTTACGGTAATTACAGACTGCCAAGCTTTAGTTTATTTAAACGCGAAGAAAACTTCAAATCCTCAGATAGCAAGGTGGAGTAATCTGATCCAGGAATACAATCTTGAAATAAAGCACAGACAAGGTAAAAAAAAAAAAAATGAGTCACATAGATGCATTGAGCTGATCGCCAGTTGATCAGCCAGAAGAAACTTTAGACTCTATAATTTAAAACAACTTGGAAGTTTGTTTAACGCTAACGATAGATGAACAAATTCTTATGATTCAGCATTCAGATACAGAATTAGGCAAATTAATAGACATTTTAAAGAAAAAGATAAATGATAGAACGAATGCAGAGAAATATGTAACTGAAAATTACGTCTTGAAGAATAATCGATTGTTTCGTAAAGTGAAAGATCAGGAGAAGGAGAAATTGTTATATGTCATACCTAAATCGATGAGAAAAGGTATTGTAGTAAAATTTCACAATCGTTTGGGACATTTTTCAGCAGACAGAACTGTTGCCAAAATCAAGGAATCATACTGGTTTAAAGGAATGAAACGATATGTTATGCGTCACATTTCGATGTGTTTCGAATGCCTAGTAAATAAAATGCCTAGTGGTAAGAAACAAGGAGTACTGCATCCAATCAGACCTGGTAGAAGACCTTTTGCAATTATACATATAGATCATTTAGGACCATTCGTAAAAAGTTCAAGAGGAAATACAGAATTATTTGTAATAATTGATAATTTTACGAGATTTACACGCTTATATCCTATGAGACGTACTGCAACCAAGTATGTGTTAGTTGCATTGAAGAGTTTTGTAGATAATTTTGGGTTACCAGAAAAAAATTATCAGCGATAGAGGAACATGTTTCACAGCGAAGGAATTTCGAGAGTACTGTCAAAATAATGGAATCAGTCATACACTCAATTCAACTCAACATCCAAGTGGTAATGGAATTGTGGAAAGAGCAAATCGGACAATTTTGGCTACGGTTAAAACGAGTATGGAAAATCTGAATCAGAGAGACTGGGACAAAAAGATTAAGGAATGCGAAAGATATCTAAACAATATGATAAATAAGACTACAAATAAAACTCCTTTCGAAATGCTTCACGGTTATTCACCAAAATTTAACGACGGATTGATGAGGATGATTACAGATGAAGACGCAGATGAATGCGAGAATCCAGTAATCTTACAGAATGAAGCTAGAAAGAGAATTGAAGATATACAGATGAAAATGAAAGCATATTATGACAAGAAGAAAAGTAATTCTTTAACATTCGAACGAGGAGAAATAGTAGTTATGAGAAGAGTACCTAAATTAACTGGAGAATCAACCAAAACACAACAAAAGTATCGAGGACCTTTGGTAGTTACAGAAGTTTTACCAAGTGATACCTATAGAGTGACTCAATTAGAAGAGAAGGTGAAAGGACATTTCTTTAGTACGACAGCTCATGTGAGCCAATTAAAGTCATGGCAGTGTCAAGCTGAATCAGAAGAAGACGATGATGATAGTGATGACATTAGTGTTACTGAGGATAACGATAACAACACGCCGCATATTACTAAAACTAGGACACGGAAAAAGAATAGAAAACGACGGTGAATCTATATGACAGCTAAAGACTTTCGAACTATAAACATTAATATTACAGATTTAATTTTTTAAATATAAGTTCTTAATGTTCTGAGGTCGTAACTAAGTCAGGATGCCCGAATGTAAACGCAACGTATTAATTTTATTTAAAATGTATTTTCCCGATTGGCAACAACAGTTTTTTTCAGAACGATAATTTTTTTTAACTGTAAGTTTTTGAGCAGTAATGTTGACGGTAATGTTTCTGAATAAAGCAAGTATTTAACAATTAATGGTTGACGGAATGTGTTTTTAATAAAAGAACTAATTAAATGCTAACAATACTTTCTTAAAGGTGTCTTAAAATTATTCTCAGCATAATGCAGACGTTCTTGTTCAGAAGCTTAAAACATCAAATCGTAAAAATATTATATTCTGAGAAAGAATTATTTAAACTTTTACATGCTAGTTGGAAATTTAAAAATTAGAAATTTTCTGTTTCATTTCGTGCTACTTATTAAAATTATTGATACTTAATTTAATTTACATCTCTTATAAAAAGCAACTTAATTAAAACATACTCGTTGAGGAAGCGTCGAGATGTTTTATTTAGCTACACACTTAATAAAGATACAGTATTTTTCCTTTAAACTTTAAAAGTATACTTTAAAACTCTTAAGTATGTTCCTTCATTTGTTCATGCGAGTGTATTGCAGAAATAAGTCATAAACAGGAAAAAAGGAAATAAATACTTCAAGCAATTTATCTTTAAAGAATCTCATCAAGCAGCCTACTTTCCGACATATCAAAATATTGTTTCTCTTTTATATTTTTATATGGGGCGGAGAGCAGTTCAAAGCTAATAATATTTCATCTCGACAGTGGCATTCATTAAATACCTATGTGCCTCTTTCTTGTTTTATTCTCTTGGAGTGTTGCCAATAGTCAGAGCCAAATTCAGACTCGGAAAAAATCCCAATGGAAGTTGAAAAGCACTAACAACTAGTCTAATCAGGGTAGCTAATGTTATACCATACACTTTAAAAAAACAGATAATTAAAAAGAGTACAGAAAAATATCCAAAACTTCCGATATTTCGAAGTGGACGACAGATTTAGATTCATAATATACTTTGAGCTTAATGGATTGTAAATCCTTTAAGCATGAACGTGCAGTTTATTTGAGAACATAGTGTAATGTTTCTTTACATTTCATTCATTAAAAGTCTTGAATGAAATTCATTTCATTTTCATCCATACATTTCACAATCGCGAGCTCCAAGTTTAAGCGTCCATGAAAAAATGTGTATTATGATGTTCTTGTAATATGATTACAAACGTATTCGTTGCTTAGACAACTCAATGTATTTAAGCGTAGACTATATAAGAGATCTTGCATTGTTCTTGTTCAGAAACACTTTATAATTTAATATATTTAATTTATGGAGGCTGAAAAATTTCATTCATATCACCATACAAATTTTGTACATTTTTAAACTAACTATTTTAGGAAGTTCACATAAAATGCTACAAAGCCCTGTTAAATATAATATTGTGTTTTTAGAAAACTGCATTTTAATTACACATCAATGACCTAATCTTATTTTTTATTTCCTAGATAATTTACAAATACGAAAATTTTAATGTCTCCCGCAGCTTAGCTTTTAAATCTCAAACATTTTTGAAAGGCTTTTAAATATAAATTATAAATTAGCATGTTTTAGTCTGAAACTAAAAATGTAGGTATATCGGTGATTTAGAATTGTGAAATAAGAAATTTAATTAATTAAAAATAAAATTAATCGATTTAATTTCAATCTGGCTTTTAAAAAGTTTAGAATTTCTTCATGTCAATCATTCGTATGGAGCAACCTAGTCGCATCCCCTACATCGAAGTTGTATAAAGCAGTACGTTTCTAGTTTGAAAATTTTCATGTTGCGATGTCTATTTCATCATACTGACAGCATTCCATTTTTGTGAAAAAATGACAAGTGTTGCTCAAAACTTACTTTCGTAGCCATGTTTTGTAATATATATAGACTCATCAGTAACCAGAACAATAGCCTCAATTTTTTAGTTAAGAAATGAGGCATAGCAAACTACGAAAAATAGAATTCATGTTTCAGAGAAGAACCGGACGAAACTTTTATATTGCATTACTAACTATTAACTATTATATTTTTATATTGGTTATTTGTTATGCTGATAGCGGATTAGATGCGATAATGTTGGTCCAGATCATCTGAGTACTTTGTTCTGAAAGTGGTTCTGAATTCTAAACTCAGAGTACTTTCCCATTAATAGTACCACAGAAATGCATTTCAGCACAAATGTGCCGAGTGCTTTCTCCAGTTTCGCATCAAGTCGAAGCTAGATAATCCTATAAAGTTAAATAAAACAAACAAATACTGCAATTCCCGAAAATCAAACATTATTCGTTATCATGCATATTTGGGTCCTGTAGGTCGCAGAAGCATTTTATAAGTAATAATACTTAGTGTATACGGCACGCGTAGAAAAATATATTAGGCACGACAGTAGCGAATATAAATCAAGCATGATTATGCTTGGTGGAAAGGCATTTTCTGTTCTTGTTGCTAATGGGGAAGTATCAAAACAACCACTATATTTAATAATAATAATTCAAATTGTTGCAGCACATTATCTAATTTTAAACGTTAATGATTTATATTAATATGTATTTAAATTAAGTGCATCTAATTTTAAACGTTAATGATTTATATTAATATTTCTTTAAATTACGTGAACTTTATTAAAATAATACACATGCCTGTCATGCAATTTTAATTTGTTTTCTGGATGACAATGGTCCTTGATTTATGCATAATTTAACCTTACGTATTGCAGCATAATTGAGATTGTATGAATTTTTCTCTCATATATTATTTCTTGGAATACGTTTCTGCGTTTACAAGGAGAGACTAGTTCATTTGTTATAGTACTTATTCGGTAAAAGTTGAGTAATGTAGTATTTTACAAGTAGTGCATAAACATGTGCGTTTGGTATTTTTCGGTCAGGCTTCCTCAGAGCCTAGCAATTTCTCCCTTTGTAAATGTAATGAAATTACACAAGCAAATTGAAAAATGAGACAAATACATCTAATATATATTGCCGGCTTATAGCGCGAAAAAATACGAAAATCGCATAAATTGCAACAGAAGCTACCAGCTACTCATACTCTTTAAATAATTTACTGCCAGCTTTTCATATATCATTTAGATACATACTAAAAATAATATTTGAATGAAGCTAGAGATTTAACATGTTGGCTATTGGTAAATTTATGCTGTATCATTGGTTATAAATCCACTGGCCAACAGTTTGAGGCAGTGCAATTAATTCAAATTAAACCAATGGCCAATACTCATCAAGGATGTTTATTACCATTGATCTACAGACTGTTCACCAATAAAGGGTAATTTGTCGCTTAGCTAGTTCTGATCTAATCTAATCGCCTGTTCTAATCCAAAGCCGTGGTAACAACAAAGAACCTTTACTGTTCATAACAGAGATCCTAAGAATAGTTACAATCACTTCGTCAATCATGCATCATTGTTATTTTCTTCTTTAAAGCTAAGCTAATTTGAGCGAGTCTCTCAGTGCCATATAAATAAATAATTATAGTGTACAAGTATTATGTTTTAAAGATTAAAAAGTTGTGCACAAAATCAAAGACGCAAATTATCTAAAAAAATATGATTTGAAGTAGTCCTAAATACATAATTTTTCGAAAGTATTTTGTGGAATTTATTCTGCATCTGCATTTATTTATGTCACAATAATTTTATTCACTTTACTTAAGTATTCAATTAATTAGAATGCTCACAGGAAACGGTTTTCGTAAATTCAAATTATAATTTTGGTAGCCTTGATAAGAATGAAAAAAAAATTATAATTCAAAAACAAATCTGAACTGTTTCAGATGTTAACGGTCGCCAGAAAGGGTTTGTTAAGGATTTTATAAGCTTGCAATCTACCAGTCTTCTCTTACACTCACACCTACTAACACTTTCTTTTTATTATCTTTTTATATTTATTATTAAGCATGTTTTTTTTGACTTCCGCCACATGCAGATCAACAGCAAAATCACAAAATGCTTAGAAGCTGCATAGCAGAATATACTTAGAATTTCTGATGCAGTGTTAAGTTTTGTCCTACAGTTTTATACTTTTCAGACTTTTCTCAGTTCATAACATCAACATTCAATTTTTTTAGTAAGATTGCTAACATTATCTTTCTATTACTAATGTTTTATGCGTATTTATTAAATACGACTTTCTTTGCTCTCATGCCAAATAAAATCCAGTTGAACATCAAAGTCACAACATATTTAGAAACAGCATACGTCTAGAATTCCCAATAGAGTGTTAGAGGTTTGTTGTAGATATTTCTATATTTGTTATTTTATTTCTGATACAACTAGCCGTTCAAATGGCCAGTCACCTAAAATAATTACAAAAGGAAAAAGTGTATAATTAATCATATAATTTCATGAAAAAAATAAAAAGTTTAAACAACAGAGCGATAAAAAGTTTTAACAACAATTTGAAACGCGATATGACGTTTATAGTAGACCAATTCAAAATCCAATTTCGAGATCAATAGCCCAAATTTTGTAGAGTTCCTCATTTTGTAATTCTAAGTTAATGTTGGAAGTGAAGAATCTTAAGAACTGATAAGCGAATAATCTCTTAAGTTCGGTGACAAGAAACAACAAGATAGAAGGGTAACTAACCCTTTATTATTCCAACAAGATTTAATAAAACTCCGCCTGGGAGTGTACAAAGAAAGCCCGAACTTGGGCATGAACTTAAAAGACTAATAATTAAACTAAAACTAAGATTAACTAAAGAAATATAGCCGGAGTTATCAAATTCAAATCGAGTTGGCCCCTTAACTTATTTGATTACGAAGCTTAGCAAGGGCCTGACTACGGCCGAGCGTAATAACAGCAAGCAGACGCGCATAAATCAGAAACTCTGATTCTCTTTGCCTCTGTAAGTAACTTCGTGGTTTAAATACCGCTCTCCCTCATTAAATATTCAGCAAGATTCCATCCAAAACTACGTCCTGGCCGGAAGTAGTAAGATGAAGTTAAGAATTTGACAGGAAAGGAACTTTAACTTAAAATTTAACTGTTAATAAAATTAACATAATCCTTACAATTTAAAGAATAGAACACATAAAGAATTACAACCTGGAGGCATTGAATGAAAATGACAAATTAAATAATGTTCAAAATGTAAATTATCTTTTTAATTAAGTCTTGAAGACTTACTTTACGTAAAACCTTTGTCCATTTTAAAAGCAAACCTGTTGTATTGTACGATATGTACGCACTCAGTTTTTTAAACTAAAATTTTTAAAACTGTTGAAGTAAAGTTACAGTATAGACACATAATCATTAGACATTTACATTACCCTCTTCTATATTTTCCCGATTAGCTTATTCTCTTAACTGACTTTTGTTTTCCAGCCATCTAATGAAGCTTAAAAAAAGAGATTTTTTTAAATCTTTCTCTCTGTTTTATTCTTTGTCTTTTTTTTTCCAATTTGTCTTTTACTGAGAGTTCAGAATTAAACTAAAACTAAGATAGCAAAACTTACTGGTCTTTGCCTATGAATTATATAGTTGCCCTCTGGCAGTGAAATGTTCTGCAATTATCCTCAAAGAGTTGAGTCTTTTTTTTTTTTCCTACTTTTACCTTTGTTACTAAAACGATTGTACTAAGATACTCTCAAGATAAAAATGCGCTTTTTCCTTATTTTACTTTGAAAGTAAATTATTTATTTCCAATTGATGCCTGTGAAGCATTTCTTATGATAGATTTTTATTGGAAAGAGTATTTGTGTTGCTACTAAAGCTCAAACAGGTAATACATTCTTTTCTTACTAGCACATACAGATTCTGAAATTCATTACCGTTTAAAGAACATTACTGTAGAATGACTTTACGAAAGAAAAGGTTATTATTTATGAATGAAAGTCGAAAGAAAATTAATTTTGGGTAGCCCTTGAACACAGTATTAGGTAAAGCTGTAAGCAAAATCACGTTTCTTCGCAGTGAAAAACACAGTAATCAATTGTGACCTAATCAGACTCGAAACACGGATATCTCGATAAACTAACCGGATGTGCTATAAGACCCATGAGATATGAGATAAAAGCATGTACCTAGAACGCAATAATTTCCTGTGATTAACCTCATCAATAACGAATTGTGAGAGACGCAAATATAGTCTACCAAATACAAATGGTGAATAAATATCATACACAACATTTTAGATTCGGGGAAGACATAAGATACATTATATAAGTTTGTTAATATATATATTTGTTAATATATATATTTGTTAGGTATAAAAAAATCAGAAGAAATCATCAAAATCCCCCCCCCCGCTGACACGAGCAATGGAACTTTCAATGTTAACTAGACAAGCCCTTATTTGCAGTTACAATAGTGCATACACAAAGAAATGTGATATTCCTTATAAACCACCAATTTAACATAAGCATTTATATAAGAAATAGAGGAATGCAAGCCGATGAACTTAATTTGTAGAGTCATTAGGTTTTTGGGAACCAGGAGACTTAAAAATGAGCAATGCCTTCGCCGGGACTCGAAGCTGTACCTCTCGAATATGCGCCAAGTCTGCTAACGCTACATCACGAATGCATGCCGGAAGGAGGGAGAAAATACCTTATAAGTTAATATAATTTTTAAAAAAATGTTTCGTATTATTCATGAGAATAACAGAGAAAACACAACTATTGAAATTTTATAGTATATTTATTACGAAAGCAGGCAAACCCTATCAAAACAAATAAATAACCACTCTACGCATTTTCTTCTATCATCAATTTCACACAGAAAAGGATAAATATCAATTCTTAAATTAGAAATGTGAGTTCATTTACTTTGACAAAGTGAATCTAACTTAAAATCCAGACAAAGGTTGTCAATAAATATTGAATTGTTACAGCTACTTATTAAGACAAAATGATGCGTCTTAAATTAAATTGTTGCTATTAGCACTAGATGCATACTTTTTGTTCAGCATAAATCTACCATTCATTTAAAGCTCATTTTAACTACACATGTATCCAAATCATAAGGATGAACACTTTTATCGAATTTTATCGAAGCTGAATTCGACGAGACCTTTGCGTGGTTCAGATATGCTAAAACAATGACAATGAACATTAAAATTTCTGACATGTACAAATCATTGCGGTTAATGAAAATCACATGGAAAGAAAAAAATAACACTACCGACAAATTTCCGTTTTATACAAACTATTTGAAGGGAAAATATAAATCAATTGCCTTAAACATTTCGTCTTATTTAACAGAATTTATAAAGTATTTCTCCCATTTACCTAGCGTGCCTTCGTGGTGTAACGGTAGCACGCTGGGCCGGTATTCCAGAGGTCCGTGGTTCGATTCCCGGCAAAGGAGGTTGCATATTTTTCATCTTTTCTGCTTCCAATCAACCTAATGACTCTACAAATTAATCTTCGCTATTTCACGAACAAAAAGTCTGTAGTCAATATAAAGATTGTCGTGTAATAATTGACGGCACAATAAACTTTCAAATGAAATGCTGAACAGCTTTACAGTGTAACAGAACCCGTTGATGGTGATCTCACTGCGCTGTAGATAATTGCTTGCCTTCTGCAACTGTATGAAAAGGTCAGTGTTTAGCTATAAGAACTAAGGTAATTGGACAACCTGTAAGTTGATTAGTCGTATAGCACTTTTAGCACGTGAGCTAAGATATTCCGCTAGCTGTGGTTCGAACTTCAAGCATTAACAAGGAAGCGTCTATTTAACCTATAAACACATAATGCAAAATAGTGCAAAATGTTTTTTCGACTGGTACCAATGGATCGTTTGGGGAATTACAGTTTTTTCTTAAACGTGAGAGAACAATGTGTTCTCAGATTACAAGCTGTGTTCCAATATGTCGTTGCAGATGCATATTATCTGTCCTCACCTATTTCTGTAATGCAATTTGAACGTCCTTAACAATAAATCATGTGAATATTTGAATCAAATTTTTCCCAGAGGGAGAAAGCGCGTGAGAGAAAGTTTAATTGTTCAATGCTAGTTGATATTTTTCATAGACGCTCTAAAAGAATTCTTAATCTAGTTGCTTTTAGTCATATAAACTGCAATATATTTTCTTGTTATAATATGTTACGCATATATTTTGCAAGATAATAAAGGGAATAACTTAATAATTCCAACTATCTTTTGAATACATTTGCTGTTTTCGTCTTAATCACCACGAATTGCATTAAGAAATATATGCAGCATAAAACTTGTACGTCAAAACATATTCAAGCCAAAGATTACTTTCTTAATTTAACTGAAGTTTAAGTAGAAAAGTAAAAAAAGGCAATATTCCTTAGATTAAATATCTTCTTATAACATTTCAACTAAAAAGTTATATTTGATATACAATTTATCGCAAATTTTGAAACGTTTGGAGCTAACAGAGAAAAACATTTTAATAACAGTAGCCAACTGGGAATGACAGTGGCATTATTATCAAAATACCCGATAATTAAAACTTATATTTTTTTCATAAGCAGCGGAAAACTTATTTTCTGCTAAATGGAGATTTCGATCTTATAAACGAAATAATAATCAACTTCCCTTTCCGCGCAAAATATTCGATATTTAACCGTACCTGTAACTTTACCCGTATCCAATTTACTAAATGAAACAGTTCCTATAAAAAGTCCCAGAGATAAGAAAATTATTTTCAACGCAATTTTTCTCGCAGTTTGATGAACAAAAGTAATCAAAAAAAGCGTAAGGCAATCTCGAAATGAAAGACTTAGATCACAAAATTAATGCAAAGAAGATAAAATTGAAAGATATTTTTTTCGATCATGCCTAGACATATAAGAATATATTTCCTTATCTATATTCCTTATAATATGAAATCGTATCACATTCCTCGTGTTGTAAAAATATCCGAACATATTCAACCGGATTTTTACTGAAATTTTGCATATATATATGCTTATTTCTGGCCTCTCAAATGAATCTGATTCCACGTTATTCTGGAAAACGTATTGCATGAGGTAAAAAACTTGGAAATTCCTTTTTTGGTTCTTATTTTATTCAGAAAAGGATACTAAAGCCTCAAAAATAAAATGCATAACGCTTGAAACAGTATTCTGGATTTTAGATTATTTCGTGAATTCCCTCAAACCGTTTTTCGATTACTTGACATGCAATCAGAATCTATCAAAATGGTGTGTATCTGTTTTCTTCAGCAGAAAATAATTTCTGATTTAGCATGGGCTTATGTTCGCTCTTCTGATATTAGAAAATTAGATTCTTAGAAGAATTTCTTATTCATATTTACTAAATTTACAAACATATAAAGTTCCCACATTAACTCAAATCTTATCAGTATCAAATATAAATGAAGAAACTATTATTCATCTATTCGTCTTTTAAGTCAAATTGAAAATGTATACCATCGAAATGAAATACGTTAGTGTAACGTGTATCTAATTCCATATTTTTTAACTTTTATTCTTATCCTTATAATCTAAGAGCTTGAATAACTAATATCACTAACAATGTTTCTTAGTACTGAACACAAATTCAATAATGTTGTCTTTTAAATCATATTAAAATTTTCTATGAAATGGAATATGACAAATAACGCGAGCTTTGTTGATGGAATTTACCTTAATTTATGTCAAAAATAATATGAAATTATGGTTATCTTGTAGAGACATTAGGATTTTTGGAAGCAGGCGAGATGAAAAATCAGCAACTGCCTTCGCCGGGAGTTGATCCACTGACCTCTGGAATACCGGCTCAACGTGCAGAAACAATACACCACGAAGGCACGCTAGGAAAGCGGCAGAAATACCTTATTATTTTACTTTTTGTTTATTATTATTACTGTTATTGTTTTTTATCTAAAGTTTTGAACATACCTGCTATTTTTAATTGCATAATTTGCAAACGCATTTATGATCACGGCCCGTTAGAAAGAGTTTTCATGCAAAAATGTTATAAAATTTCCATTGCATTTGAAATTATACAATAAAATTTTGTTTACCTTGCGGGGATTCATTTAATTTATTTAACAGTCAACTTTTATTTTAAAGCAACTTTTCTTTGATTCTTGTTTTGAGGTACGATTTGCGCACGGTTTGATCAATATTTCTATTTAAAATTCATTAACTGGATCTGTCGTGGACAAATAATATTTTCCTACATAAACACATATTCCAGCTACAAAATGTATCCTTTTTTAATACATTTTCATACATTCTCCAGTAACAAATTAAAGTCACACTAAACATACCAATAAAAACTTCATCCTAAACTGGATAAATATTCACCATTCAAATAAAATTCAGATTTACATAATCACTGTACAACTAAGATGAAGTGGAAAGTACTTACGATTGCCGACTTCTGGGTTTCCATATTCAAGAAACAAGACAAATTTAGAGATACGAAACGATGAACCCCTGAACCCCCTCCCCACACACACATGAAACCTATCCTTAACACAGTCACTTATCGTGCACAACAGCATTTGATATAATTCACGATTGTTCACGCGGATTGATAAACACAGTTCGATATTTCATGAATCCCTAACCATCTTTTAGGCTTCGACAACGGGAACATTTGCTGAGAACATCGTACCGCTGATTTCATCTGGCGTTTTATGAGTTCCTGGGTTTCACTTACATTGCAAACTAATTCATTCCACACCGCTTGTCATCTTTCTTTAGGTCGAGGCTGCTTCGTAAATGGGCTTCTATCTCACGTTCGCTAGAGGGCCATCACCGCATTTTTTTCTTCTTCATTGTCACACTGTTTATTTCTAGACATCGCCAATAAAAAGTCCTTTCTCCATCGCTCTTAACACGTCAACCAGTGCTCTCTTGCTACTCGTTACTTATAAGAATCACTTCTTAAATTCAGGAAACTGGAAGACTTCTCTTGTCTTCTAAGATATATTAGGCAGAATAAGTTCTTTTTCTTTCACTCTCTGTGCACATTTTTCAGCCAGAGATCTCTCGCTATACTTAACTTGTGAGAGTTGTCTCTCGAAATCTAGAAACTGGAAGATTCTCACCATCCAACTAAAAACCTGTATTTGAAGGAAAGACTCAGCCGCTGATCTTCAAGCAAATTCTACCTCTCTTCTTTTATTTTTATTCTTCTTATCTTTGCCAGCAAAACTAGCAGTAGACGAAAACTCTCAGCATCCATCCAACTCAAAGCAAGTAACTCAATGAAACTACCTTCACTTTCAACCAAATCCTCTCCTTTTAATTTCTCGGCTAATTATTACTTACACAACAACGACCAACGCGCAACCACGCCTCATTTAAAATTAATTGGTGAATCGCATTCTGTCACGACTTTATCTCAGCCAATAATAACTGCGTAAAAATTATTGTGTAAAAAACATCGTTCTTTATTAACGGCGTTTGTAAAACCGAAAGTTACTTTTCTCTTCCCGGGAAGAAAATCGGAAAACATCACGCCCGGCAAAACGTCTCCTACAATAAACAATAATTTTTCTACCTATTCTGTTTCAGTCACAAATAAAGAAGCCTGGCACCTATTTTCATTCAAACCTTATTTTAACAAGGTAGCAGCTTTGACAATAAACAATTATTGTGCAGGCGGTTTTGCAATGTACATGAATTTGCTGAGGCGTAGAGAATATTCAGAAGCACAAACTCATTGTTGCCAGAGATGGCAATACATAATATTAATATAAAGCCGTTTTGGATTAACAGTTGGGTTGATTAATTTCTAATTTTACTCCCTTTCTCATTTGTTTCCTAGTTGTTTCATTGTAATAAAAAGTTTTCTCTAGGTTCGCTAATTATTTTCACTTTTAGCGCATGGAAATCAAAGGAACTAACACGCTTAAGAAATTTTTAAAAAATTAAACATTACGATGTTAATACAGTAGAATATTGTGAAACATTTCACAAAAACGTTGCAGCATAATATTCTTAAATACAGCTATTGCATCCTAACTGCATGTGATTTAGCTCCATGTGATAAACATGCACAACGAACAAAATATTCCTTACAGCAATAACGAAACATTATTAGCTTTATAGTCGGAATATGCTAATAATATGATTAAAAAAATTATTCTTATTCTTCATCAGGCGGAATAAACATCTGCGACAGCATTTTGAATGGAAGACTGTTAAAAGTGCATTTCTAAACATTAACCTGAAGACTGTCTTATTCCATCTTATCCAAGTTTCAGTTTTAATTAGATTTTATTTCATCCAAAATTTCTGAATTCATTTATCATTGAAAATTATAATAAATCTATGCAACAAATTTAACAACTTATTTGCCGCAATCAGGGATACCCAGCCGTAGCTCGCGAGCCACGTGTGGCTTGCGGCAACTTTTCATATGGTCTAATTTTATCTACTCGGATCTGAAATGTCTAAAAAATGATTTGCTCTATAAAATACAATACCGCTGTTAATGGCCATAGTTGTTGACACATTTTCTTAGTTTAATAGTTATATGTATAGAAAGAAAATACATTAATTGTAGGTATTAGTTTGGTTGATTATTTGTATATTTTTAGGTTTTATTAAATTCTTACACCACTTATTAGGAATATTTTCGCTTCAAAATGGCATCGTCCAAAGCGGCCTTCGTGATGTGCCGCTGCCAAATGGTTAATGCACGACGTTGGCCAGTAGCTACAGAGAAGGCAAGGAGTTAAGTTCGTGGAGTTTTGGAATACGTTTGTATGTAGAACCTTTATTTATGAGGGGTTATGCATGAAATAATAAGTGGTTTCATGCAGAAAAAAATAGTGTTCTATATATTTTAATCATTATTATATATTAGCAATTACTTTGTAGTTACTCCAATTGAGTTGGCACAGGAAGTAGAGAAAACAAAACGTGTATACAAGTACATTTTTCATGAAAATTGGAAAGATAAATATTTTTATACATTTTAAGAAAAAAATGTATTTGTCTGATTTGTGGTTCAATAATAACTGTTGGGAAAAATGCAACATAGAACGAAAATTTCACAACAGTTCATAAAAAATATGATACTGAATATCCTCCTAACAGTAGTTTAAGAAAATGTAAATTGAAAGAAATGAAAACTGCATTGATTTCCCAACAATTTTTGTTTACGAGGCAAGTGAATACACCAAATGCTGCTACTATTGCATCCTTTAAGAATGCACTTGCAATACACATAAAAAACCTTTTGAGGATGGTAACACAATTAAAGAATCAATGATTGCTGCATCACAGATATTATTTCAAGAATTTAAAAATAATAATGAAATTATGTTAGAGATCCAAGAAGCTCTATTATCCAGAAGTAATTCTTAGAATAGATGCAATGTCTGTGAATATCAGGATTTACAAAAATGTGTTTTTCTTAAGTTTAAAGTGTGATGAACCAACAGACATCTGTAATGTAGCACAAATCAATATTTTTATATGGATGGTTTTCTACGATTGCTCAGCAACGGAAGATATACTGGTAGTTTTGCCATTAAAAGTGAATACATTTGGGCATGGCATATATCATCTTATCTTGTTACAGATATTAATATTTCCCTTCAAAAACTTGTATCCATAACAACAGATGGCTCACATACCATGATTGGTTCTACTGTTAGCTTCATCACGTTCTCCAAAAACGATGCTGAGTTTACGAAGTTTTTTCACTACCACTCTATCATACATCAATAGGTATCATGTGCAAAAGCCCTGCATTATTAACACGTAATGAGAGTTGGTCTAAAATTGTCAGTTCTCCATGCCAGACCTCTTCGGTGAAGATTATTCAAAAAACTAACCAATGAATTTGATACTGAGTATGGAACTTACATTCTGAAATTAGGTGGCTGAGTAAGGGAAAATCCTGCAATGATTTTTAGGGCTTCTTCCAGAGGTAAAAACGTTTGCAGTCTGTAGGTATTTTTTGGAAGCAGGAGATGTGAAAAATGAGCAACGCCTTCGCCGGGAATCGAACCACGAACCTATGGAATACGCTACCAGCGTGCAGATCACTGCACTACGAAGACATGCTAAGAAGGCGGGAGAAATACCCTACATACTTCCCCTTTTAAAGAGCGGTTGGGGTTTTTAGGTAACCCAATCGCCAAATCCTGGGTAGTGTTACTCTTTACTGTAATATGGACACAGCTATACCTCGCCCGTTCATTCCTGAATCGTTTCGCTCTAAATTGTTTTCAGCAGATTGACTGTCTTTCTCATGCTGGTAATTCGCCTTCAATAAAACTAATTACTAAGCGCTATTTTTGGCTTAATATGAAGAAATTTATTAAAACTAGAGTTCAGTCTTGTCTACAGTGTCAACATTCTAAAATTCATAGATATTGGAAATCACCGTTGCATACCTTTTCCTTGCCTAATGCAAGATTTGCACATATCCATATTGATTTCGTAGGTCCTCTTCTACTGTCTGAAGGATGGCTGGAAGTCATACGTACTGACGACATGTCAGCTCAGACGACTTGTAAAGTGTTCGTGCATAACTGGATAGCTAGATTTGGCTGCCCATAATCAATAACAACTTATCAAGGCCGAAATTTTGAATCTCACTTATTTACTGATTTAATGAAAATATGGGTACACGTCGCATTAGAACTACTACTTAGCATCCTCAGTCCAATGGGCTGATTGAGATATTTCAAAAGCAACTTAAAAGTTCAATAACTGCTCATAACAACCCAAAATGGACTGAAATTCTGCCTATAGTTCTGTTGGGCATAATATCTGCCATTAAAAAGGATATAAATGCTACTTCTGCCGAACTTGTTTATGGTACCACACTTAGATTACCCTCAGATATACATAAAAACACATTTTTGTGAATACTACCAATTTCGTATCTCTTTCTGAATATTATATTTTACAGCTTCGATCAGTCATGCATTTAGTTAGACCTATTCCAACCTCTAGATATGTTCAACCATCAATTTATGTACAGCCGGCGCTTCAGACCTGTTCTTATTGTATTTCTGCGTATCGATTATGTTAAACCGCCTCTAGCTCTACCTTACACTGGTCCTCATGTCGTGGTTAAACGAATGGATGAAAATTTTATTGTTGAAGTAAATAACAAAGGATTAGAGTTTCAATCGATCGTTTGAAACCAGCATATATGTTGTCAGAACGTATAGATTCACCTGTAATTCCTAAATTTCCAAAGGAAGTCTGCGAAAACCCCAAAATTGCTTTAACACAAGTTGTTACCTGCAGTGGACGTCGTGTTCAATTTCCTGAAAAACTGTAAAATCACTGTAATCTGATTGAAATTTGCTCTTGTGGTTTGCTGCAAAAGTCATAGTGTATAACTATTTATTTTTTTTTTTCATACGTATTGAGAGTTACATGAAATGCTTATTAACTTTAAATTATTTCTGTTTAACTAAGTTATGCATTGTATGGGTATGTATTTCAATCAGAATTTATGTGTATTATTACTATTTGTATATTTAGTATTTCTTCTTTTTTCTATGTGCTTTTTAAAGTGTAACTGTTATTTGAATGTGCATACCTTAAACTGGAATTTTACAGCCAATCACTTTTGTGTCGTGACTGTGTCACTGGGGGAATACTCTGTCGCAGTCTGATGTTCGGTTGCGTGCGCCGCTAAACCACGTCATGTTGTGTATGTAAAAACTGCTAGCGCCGCAGTGAACTCGCCCACTTCGCTTTTAGCTCGAGCGTAGGATGTACGAACTTTAGTGTAGTCGTTATCTGTTATGTTATTTAGTTATGTTATGTTATGGTGTGTGAGAATAAAGTTATGTTTAACGAAATGGAGTCATATCATTAAAGAATATGCACCAAGCCATAACACGTGCCATACTACATTAACCACTATACCGTATGGGTGGGCTTTCCTCAGTAGTAGGAAATATGAGTTTAGAACTTAAAGTCTTAACTTAAGAGTTATAACGATGAAGCTAATTACTGTTCTTTATATATTTTATTTCGAGGCTAAGCGCTCTTTGAGGGTGGCACAGGGAAGAGAGATAATAGAATTAGCATAAAAATCTCGCACTTGCACATCGTTGTAATGAATGTAGGTTATCTCATTCCAGAAAACGACCCAAGAGAAGAGAGGTCTTTCAGTACCCAAGAACAAAACAATGGAAAAATGTCTACTTTTCGTTATTTCAGTTAAAAAACTCGCTCGCCTTTGACAGCATCCAAGCCAAAAAACAGTAACCCTTTTCGTGCGCTTACCAACCGTTTCAGAAACCAGATGTGATAACCAGATAAAAATGAGTGGAGGAGTGGAAAACAGATTTAAGAAGTAGCTTTTTAAAGTCAGAAAAATCCTCCCATTTCTAATGAAAGAAGTTGTTCAACTAATTAACTTACGTTAGCAAATATATGTGCATTTGAAACTGCATAATGTGTATATATTTCAAATGGATAAATCAATTATTTGTATTTTTAACTGGCAATAATACTCAAACATTACTTAAGAAGCATGTCTCTTTAACAAATTAAGTTAAAATTAAAAGCCGAATATCTGAATTATCAAAATAAAACTTTAACTTAATCAATTAGTAACACCCCTAATTAAAACTTTACTTAGTAAATTATAGTATGTAGCTGAATTTGGGAGATGATTTTAATGAATTAATTTAATCTGACTACACAACAATTCCATCAAAAGCTGAAGATAATAGCAATCTTTTCGGCGCATATTTAAGATGAGCTTACACAGGCAGATTAAAAATGCCTAATATTAGTTTAATTAGTCACAATTACATCCACGAGTAATTAATTTAGAGTATTTACATGAGAAAATGCATAATTTAAAATGATGTAGCACCTATAAAATTTGTAACTATAAAACAAATTTAAAAATGCTTCATTTAATTAAGAAAACTGAGAGGATTAACTAGGACTAGCAACGAATATTAGCATTTTCATTTTTCAAAGTCAGGCTGTAAGAGAATTTATTGAAGAGTCAAACAACACATTTACAAACAACAATCGCAATTACAAATGCATATAAGGATTAGCTATTATCTGCTACATAAAAATATGAAATAAAAAAAGTATGTTCTATTTCAAATGAATAACTTTAATATCACTTTACTTTATAAGGTATTTCTCCCGCCTTCTTAGCATGCCTTTGTGGTTTAATAGTCCGCACACTCGACGCGTATTCGTGGTTCAAATCCCGGTGAGGGCATTGCTCATTTTTTCATGTCTGCGAATTGTAAAACATCCTAATGTCTGCACAACTTTACAGTTAGCTTGAAATTATTATATTCATTTATCAAAGATATACTCAGTTCAGTAAACTGAAATAAATTACGTATAATTTCCGTTATCAAGAATCTTCAGCATGACCTCTTTTATACCAGATTCTTAGAAACAGAATGAATTTCTTTGAATAAAGAAACAGTTAGTCTTTTTAAAGAGAATACAGGCGAATACTTTTTTTTCTTCCACTTCTACTCCCCGTACCTCTAAAACCTTTTTTATGACAGGCAATGAATGATGAGGGAGTAGTGAGATTGAAGAGTATATTTTAAGACGGTGACATCTTTTTGATGGATGTTCACCAGAGGAGAAGAAAAAGAATGTCACTTTGGAGAAATGTTTAGCCTTAGCGTGCTAGTCAGTAGTGCATGACGCTGAAGCATAAGTTTAAAGACATCTGTAGAAAACGATTTTCTTTTAACTAGATTCACATAATATCTTAAAGAGATCTCTTGGTTAAAATGTATAGTTGCAAATGAAAGGTAAAGCAATTTCATTTGTAAGTATTTTAGGTAATACTTGAGTTTCGAGAAAAAAATCAGGCAATAAATTCCTGTTTGAGTAAGAAACACAAAATAAATTTGTTGGTACGAAAACAATTAGTTTTTCGGGAATGAAATAACACTCCAAGGAGTATCAAAGGTCGGATAGTAGTTAGGACTACAATCTTAAGCTAATTAGAGATTAGAGTTTAAGATTAACTTATCATTTTAGTGCATCTTTATCTTTCTTGCTTTTAATGAGAACCGATTCATTCAGCGTAATTTAGAAAAGTGTCTTCAACAATTAGGTTAGATACATCTTCAATTAGAACAAGTTGTTTAATTGCTCAGATCACGCTTTAGAAATTTTGACTAATACGTGTCTTGATTTGCTTGGGGCAAAACTCTTAAGGAATTCATTTTGACAGGAATTCATAAATAATTAACTATTGTTTTTAATTTATTTGATACTTTTAAATCAGCTGTTTTCACGTATATAAAATATGCCGTAAAACCTCGTCTTAAGTGCAAAAATAACGTATCAGTATATGATTGCAAAATATTCATTAAAAACATCCATGCCAAAGCTTCCTTTGTGAGCAAAAAGATAGGAGTGTTTCACTTTCAAAGATATTACGCAAGAATATCATGATTTTAACAACAGAATTAATCTCACAATTATTTTATTAACATTTAGAATCATTTGCATAACGTATTGAAATCATCGAGATATTCCTACTAATTTTTGTTGATTTGATGACTAATCTTAATAATTGCTATGTTTGCTCATATCGATATTTATTTTAAGCAGGATGTTGCCGAATAGGGATCTCTAAATTTTTTTTTTCAAAAAATGTTACACTTAACACATACAAGATACGTTTTTAATAAAACAAATCATAATTATGAATTATGAAATATGAATTAAACTTTCATCAACGTTTCGGCTTAACTAAGAATTTTGAATCAAAATTCACTCCAAAGTTTTGAATAAGTTTATTCTTTCAATAAAAATTCAAGTAATAGATTGCATATACTGAGAGTATTGTATATATTTTATCTAACCTATTCTTTATACACAATACTTTTCTTTGCTTTAAACAAACGTATCCATAAATTTAGTAAAACATTAAAAAAGATAAAAATGAATAAATAACAATTCAGAAGTTAAACAACAAAAATCAGCGTTATACCTACAAAATTTTCACAGGACTAGTTTCGATGGTTTTACCGAACCATCATCTTCAGCTGCAAAACCGCAAATTCAAATAATGAATAAATAATTAGGAAATAATAACAGATATAATTAATGGAAGAAATAAATTCTCTATTTTTACGGAGTTAATTACGGATCAACAGGAATATAGTAATATTTAATTAACTATAAATGTATGAAAAATTAATAATAAAAATATAAAGGAATAAGAAACATTTTTATCTCAAATAGCAATAGTAAAACGTTAGAGTAAAAAAGTACACAAAAACTCCTTTCTTAAGTTTATTTTTCAGTTCATATTTTTCAGAGTCTTTTCTTTTTTTAATTTTTTCTTACTTAGAGATGTTAGAATGTTCTTAATACGAAAATTTTAATGTGCGCTCATTTTTAGATGACCTGAAAGATTATGAATAAGATTTCAACAAATCTAAGTAATTTTTTTCTTCTTCTTCCACTATACTGTTTACTTGAGTCCACCACAAGCACCTTCTATCAATGTATTCTGCCGCAAATATATTATTATTATTTCGTTTATTGCCTTTTTTAAATATGTTTAAATAACTTTAGTTTTTTTTAGTAACTTTAGCATTTTTCTCAGAGAATAAAAGACAGAAACCCTTCAAAACTATACTTAAAAGGTTGTTGCTCAGAGATCTCTGATACCTCTCTACTCTGATAGAAACAGTTTTAAGATGCATCCATTTAGAATGCATTTCAAAGCGGACTTTTAATTTCAAAGGTTTCTAATTCGCTTAATTGTTATGGCTTTCCTATAATTTCCTAACTTGTATAACATTGGTAGTATGCAGAAATTTCTTTCAGACTTTTATGAATTTTGTGTTCTAGAATTTATACATTGTGATGTTTAAATTAGCTCTTGCTTTAATTTGTCTCCCTGTGCTGATTTATCTACTTATTTTTGACTAATAGTTAATTTTGAGCTAAAATACTTTTCTGTAGCTCTCCTGTTCACCCACGCTTTTCATGCCAGAAAGTAAATGAGAAAGCGAGGATATATTCAGATTAAGAAAGAAGCTATTTAAGGGAAGGTTCCGTAATTTGATTTTAGAACGTGTTCTGCCTGCTTAAGACCACGTTGTTAACGCGACTAAATAGCGATTTAATTCTGTAGCGTTGAACGCTTCTAGCCTTTAGTCTTGTATCGCCGGTTTCCTGCAAACCAGAGCATTTTGCGCGTTACTTTATCCTGTGAACTGTTAGGATCTAATCTAACCTGTGTAACTAATCTAACTACATTTAATTTTAGTTCAGCGTTTCTTGTTTAAGTTAAACCAGAATTAAAGTAGAGGCTTGCCTACACAGTTAGCTTGTATACACCCAAGGGGGGCCGGCTGTGAAGCTCTTTGTTTTTGAATAAAAACGTCTTATACCCCTTTCTTCTGACTTTTGTTAATATCATAAAACTTGAATTTATTCTTGAACCGTCTTCTTAGAGCTTGTTAGTGTATACTTCCTAATCATACTGGACGCTGTACTTCTATCAGGCAACATCAAGTTAAAAGCCGAAACAGGGTATTGCTAGCCAATGTAAAAAATTCAGCATCGGTGATTAATCAAAAATATGAAAATTCGGTACATAACAACTCGGAAATTCTTTTATTCTATTTCTCACATGAACCGTTTATAAACTGCTGATTTATCACATTATCAGTATTTACAAACTCATTCTGCATGAAGACCTTTTCAATAAAATACGATAGATATTTGTAGTCGTTAAACACTTCCTGTGTCTAGTTACAAATATGCAGGGACAACAGCGACTGAGCGGTAATGTCGCTGAACACTGGATGTTCGGTCCGAGGCTTACATCACGTAAACGAGCTGGCTGCATAGGTGTTTTCGTGATTTTACCAGGTCTAAATGTGTATAAGAGCCAGTTTCCTTTAGATAGTCCTCTTCACCCTCCCTCTCCTTAGGCTGATAGCCCTCGGGGCTTTGCCGTAATCACACAAACCAAACGAAATATACGTTTCTATATGGAAAAATATGACTTTTATGTTTCGTCTCTTCGTATTTACAAGATCTTTTAAGAATATAGCTGCTAAGAATACTTTATGACTCTATTCTTTCAACAACTTGCAACATTGCCATAATTCAAATTACCACAATTTGAATTAAGAAGGAAAACCATCATAGGAATAGGAAATGATCTTTGTCAATACTTGTGTTTCCATGCTTTATCAATGAAGGACGTATAGCATGATATTAATAGGTGTCTTCTTACATGAAAAAATGAAGCTGATAAAACCATTGCCATGTAAAAGTTTCTAAATTTTATTCTGAAGTTCGGTGAAATCATATTATTCGCTAAAATTGAACACTTTTATAACACGACTAAAGCAGCTGAAAACGAAATAATAAAGCTAATTGTATTATTGAATAATAATATGAATAAGAATCATTATAACATTAACGTTAACAAAAATGATAATTTCACAATTCAAATGATGATCAATTCGAAATTGGAGGGGAGACAAAACTGAGATATTTATTCACATATACGATGAAAAAACGTTTATAAAACTATTACTCCCAAATAGAAGCTCATATATATGAAAATCGATAAAATATAACGAATTAAAAATTGGAATATTGAAGCACATGGTACCAAAAATATTGGATCATGTCTGACTCGTACATTTAAAACTCATTAGCAGTGGAGGGAATATCGATGAGAAAGGAAAGGTGAGGAGGACGTTCAATAAACAAAGGAATTTTACCTTGACACTCACGACAGAAGCACCGTTCGATGTAATTTTACACAAGAAGCAGTATTCTAAAAGAAACAAGAGAAATGCAATTAAGAAAATATGATGAAAATAACAACTATGATGCTGCTTTTGGAGCAAAAGCAGCATGATAATCATCATGATCCTTGCTATCTAAATAATTGAACACGAAAAGAAATTAAAATATTGTGCAATTTAAGAGAAGATACGAAACTGTTGTTTATATCTTTTGAATTCAAACATTTTTTTCTCATTTCCTTGAATTGGTTCTTTAATACAATGAGATAAATTTAGATTACAGTGTTCAGCTATCTATTTGCCTTCGTTTAGCATTTATTTTTATAGTTATCATTCTGTCTCTTGCCTTTGATTGTGTTACTTACTTGTTAATATGTGGTAAAGCCTCCGAAATATTCTGACTTCAAATCCATCACCTTTCTGCTGTTTACAGTTACTAGCATTCTTGATAGAGTATTTAAATTTGCCTGGAACTCTTGTAATGTAAAGAGAACTCCTTTGCAGACAGTTCTTCCGTTACCACAAGTAATCTTTAATCCTAACCTCACCTAACCCTCCACGTGTCAGTGATTTCAAATCTTGTCCGAAAGTAAATATTTTTGTCAAAAAAGGACCTCTCAGATTATAACTAAGAACTTTTTTCGAAAAATGAAAACAAAATTCCATTTATATTAAAAAATTCATGAAGATTGCACATAAAAATATTTTATTAGATAAGCAATTTGATTGGGTGCAGCGTAGAATGACCACTAACTAAAACTTTGAGAGATATATATTATTTTTACTAATAGTCACTTTAATTTGTTAGTCTTTTCTGTCATTTCTGGCTTCTCTCGCGTTTCTTCGTCAGAATGTAATTAAGTTAGGGTAAACGAGAGTGTATTTAAACTGAAGTAGTGAAATGTCAGAGCGTGTTCCGCTATCCGACTGCTCACGTTGTTGTTCGCTAGAAAATCCGCTCTCTCACTGCCATAATGACCAGCGTGAGCTTTGATCCAACGTAAATTCAAAATATGCTTCTTTCGTAGTTCTAAATATATATTCTTAATTTCATTAACAATATTATTCTTTTGAAGAGGGCGGGATACCGCCATAAGAGCAGATAAGGCATCTGAGTATAAATTAATGTAATACGCTACGGATAATTCCTTGATCCAGGATATAGCCATTTTAATTGCCAACAATTATTTTTAATAAACCGAATTTCTTGCTTTTAAAGTAAACGTTTTGTAATCAATTTCAATACTGTGGAGAAATACAACGAAGGCACAGCCGACACTCTTCGTAAACCCTGATCCATCTGTATAAATTTCAATTTCTTCAGCTGAAGTATAGTCTTTATCGTAGGGTATACCGTAATACTCGTTATGATAACTTGAACGCAGATCATGTTCTAAAAAGCCCTCGCTGGTAATTACTTTATCTTCATACACCATTTTCTGTTTTATATTACATTTCAGACAAAATTTGTAAAAAGTAAATTTAAATTGTAGTGAAAGAGGCGGTACATGAACCAGTAAGCGCGTAACTTCTATCAAGACTGTTCTAAATGATCTTGTAATTGCAAGGGTCAAGGCCCCCTGCAATGAGTCTAATTTCTGCCTTGTCTTAACCAGCTTCTCTGCTCAATCAATCAATGCGCCAATACCATAAAGAATAACATTTTTTGTAAATATCCCTCAGTGTAGAGCTTTTGTTAGAAAGAGTGACCGGAGTAAAAGTATTTTTATAATAATTTAAAATTTTTTCTATCTTTCGTTGTATTCAGTTAAAATGCTCTATAAAGTTTAACTTATCATTGATCACTACACCCAGGTATTTAAAAGTATTCACAAATTTTATTCTTTTTTGATCATATTTCAATCTGGAGCTTCTAACATTTCTCCCTCCCCGAGGGAGAAACATACCATTTGTTTCTTCAATATTAAATTCTATATTTTGCTCAGTACTCCATTTCTTAAAAACATTTTCAAGCAGATTAAAAGTAGCCTCTATTTTTTGAGGGAGTCTCCTGTAATAGTTACCATAATATCATCGGCATAACAGGTAATGTTCGTATCAGGTACATTTTCTTGCAGCAATTTATTTGCTATGAGGCTCCAGAACAGGGGGCACTACATGAGCCCTGGGGACACCCTTTTGCAATTTTATAATGAAGATTAATTGTATTAGAGTCGCCGAGAAAAATTAATTCGCTATGCTCCAGATAACTTTTAATTGTATCAAATAGGTCTCTTGCGATGCCAATTTCTTTTAATATAGACAGTAGGGAGAACCAGCTAATGGAGTAAAATGCCCCTCGGACATCGAAGGAAACAGGACCACATCTTTGCTTTGTCGCTTTTCTCTGACTTGTTGGATCGCATTGTTTAATGATAGATCCGTAGACCTATTCTTTCGAAAGCCATATGATTTGAACTGATAACATTATTTTTCGTTTAAAAATGCTCAAGTCTTTTTGTGATGAGTTTATTTAGAATTTCCGCATGGGTCTTTAATAAGCAGATGGGTCTATGTCTACCTGTAGATTTAGGAACAAGAATCAATTTCCAAACTTTCCAGGTATCAGGAAAAGTCGTTAAAACGATATATTTGTTATAAACTAATATATAAAAAGAGGTGAATTCCCCCAAAATAATTCTAATTAAAGTAGTCCGATTCCATCGAGTGCAGGGGCAGTGCCATTTCTGAGGTTAGAAACAGCATCAAATATCTCTTCATAAGTAACCGCCCGCTCCTTCTCCTCGTTGTCTTCCATAAAAATATTTCGATAATCAGACAATTAGAACAGTAATCCAGCCTCAGGGTGTCTTTAATCAACTCATTATAACATTCCGTGGCAGACGTGAATACACTACAATTATCCGTATATAAAATAACTTTTTATTTTCCTTTATTTGTGGTATATTTATAAAACGTGTCAGGATAAAACTTGTTTTTGTTGAACAAATAATTTTGAAAGTCTCTTTTTGTCTTTTTAATTGCTTTTTTAAAGTTGTCCTCTGACACCCATTCTTTATTTTACGTATAAAAATTTTAATCCATGTTTATTTTAATGTTTTCTTCTAGCCTGAGGATCACATTGGTCAAACTATCTCCATCTTTAACGGCCACGAGTACATCTTCAAGTTTCATAATGTCTATTTTCAGTTTGTTGACAAATTTTTTCATTCTAAACAAATTTTAACAATAAGAGAAGTCGTATATATTATTAATTTTTACAACATTTAAATCAACATAAATATATCTATGGTCACTCAGGGTACGTTAATCTAAAATATTCCGCAGAGCTAAAATCTGTACTTGATGATCATAATACCAAATCGGTCCAACCAATTCCCACCGGGAAGGAGAAAGTCAGAGGTGAGTCATCTTTGTTGAAAAGTTTCAAATTATGAACCATAATAAAATCATATACTAAAATACCTCTTTGATCCAGTGCCGTAGCACCCCAATTAAACGTTTTAAATTAAAATCACCTAATATTATAAAGTTAAAATTGTACAATTTTAAAACGTTTTTAAAGCATATAATTGTGCATTGAAATTATCCGCCGGCGAGAAATAAACCAAAATAATACCAAAGTTATTTTGAGTTATTTTGACCATCAGATAGCCACAATACAATCCTGTACTACGTCCACTACAATTTCAAGTTGTTTCTTAGCAATAGTGATAGCGGCTTTACCCATTTCTGCATGCACAACTTTCCAGGTCCCCAGAGCATGCGCAATTTTATTTTGAATATAATAAGGCTCTTGTAAAGTAATAACGTCTGGTGTTTCTCTGATAATGGTATCAATTACAGAGCGCCTACAAGCAGCGGCAGCACAGTGATTTAAATTAGAATTTAAAATTTTCATAGATAAAAAGGTTTCAGAGGTAAAAAGAATATAAATATATAAAAATATAAAATATGAGTTCACTACTTTGTTGCAAATATTTTATACTAAAATTGGTATAATCGGCTAAAAGTTTGTATTATTAAAATCACAAAATCACAGTCTCTAGATCAATTATATACAAAATCTAGAATAGCAGCTACGCGTTAAAGATCAAAATGAAAGGTAAGGGGAAATTCTTCTCATTACAAAAATTCACCAGAATGCAGAAATGTAAATCACAAATAAGGACAATGATTTAAAATGTACCAGACGAACAAAATAAATACAATATAAATGAACTCTATATATCAATATGATCTAATTTCTTCCAAATACGCAGGACATTCCTTAGAAAGAGCGTCATGTTCCTTGCTATATTTAGTACTCCAACCGATTGTTATTCTCTGATCCTCCAAAATAAAATTTTGACACTCTCGTGAAACATGAAAAACTCTGTGCCATATTTCCTGTTCTGAGGCTTTCATTTTAATCAATGGGCGAACACAGTTAGCACCACATGAGCATTCAATTTTTAATGTCTCTATAAACACTTCGTCTGAACGAAAATTAGAAACACTGTAAATAATAACCTTAGGTTGTACAAATTTTCTATTGGCGTTACAATTTGATTAAGGTTTTCGTTATCAATAGCCGCTTTTGCCAATTTTCTGCATTCTTCTCTGCTCTTCATTCTAATTACCATATCCCCATTTTTTTCTGCAAAAGGAACCTACAACACCAATTCCATTTTTTTGGATCAATATTATTTTTTATTTCCTCATATACATCGACATCTTCCTTGAGGGGCTTTAAGATGATTTCTTTATTTCTCCAGCAATCGGGATCTTCATTCTTCCTATAATTGTATGTTTCACTTGATATTTCTTCACCTCATCCTCTATAAATTGTCAGTTTCTCCAATAAGTAATAAATAACGCATCTCACAAACACTTTTGGCAATAAAATCCAGTTTACCTTCCTTATGTAGATCCCTTTGCATTTCAGCATGTTCCAAATTCTTTTGTGTAATGCATTCTGAGATGTTGTTAATACCAGAACTCAAAGTTTCAATTAGACATTTATAAACAATGTCAAAGCTTCTACTACTTCGTTAATATCACATATCGTATTAAAGATATCATCTTTTGGACAGTCATGTGCAAATTCTCCCTCACACTTAGTAGTATTTTTCTTAGATTCAACCACCTTATCAGGTCGGCTATGTGACAGAAACAGCAATTCAATACATAAAGATGCAAATTTAACCCAAAATTTAGTGCATAAAATTTTGTAAAGATTAATAAAATATTTAAACGCAAATCTGCACTGAAATAGACACGGAGCAATCAATATTTGGAAATACGTAGAAATATGCTCTTACATGAAAGCACAATAAAATTCAAAAGGCAACAAGTTTTCATATATCTGCAAGACAACTTTCAAGCGTAAACAAGCCGTCTTCCTGCAAAGCTTATCTCTGTTCGAAGTTTCAAATATTCATAAAAAATGAAAATGGTGTGAAAATTCATGCAAATCAATTTGCACGTAAATAAAACCATGTAGAATCATAAAAATACTCCGAAAGTCATTTTCATGGCACCCAAAACTCAAAATAACGTCAAAAGCACTCAGTCGCCGCCACATCAAGCTTCGCTTAAAAGTAAAATTGTTTATAAAATCCAAAATAATGCATATAAGAGCTCAGAAAATAGATAAACATGCATCAGAACATCTACAATTTAAAAATAAGTAGCATAGGGTATTTTCTCCTACCTTTCTGCATGCCTTTGTGGTGTAACAGTTAGCACACTCGTTACGTATTCGGGATGTCCAGGTTCGAGTCCCGGCAAGAGCATTGCTCATTTTTCACATCTTCCGCATCAAAAAACCCTAATGACTCTAAAGAGGTGCCCGAACTAAAGTAGTAGGTAAGGTAAGTAGGATGATGATTAGGTAGCGGATGATGAGTCTTCACCACCAGGATTTGGCGATTGGGTCCCCTAATCCCCAGTCGCCCTTTAAAACGTAGGAGTATGTAAGGTATGCTTTTCTTCCTTTTTTCTGCATGTCGTCCTGGTGTAACGGTAGCGCATAATAAAGAGATACAGGTTCGAGACCCGGCGAGATCATTGCACATTTTCAGAGCTCCTGCTTCAAATAACCTAATGACTCTACAGTAGTTAGAGGCTTTAGTAACCGTGATAGTTTTATCCGAATATTACCTGTATCCTAATGTATCACACTTCATTCCATGAAAATCACGTTTAGCTGGTTAGCATAAAAAGCTTGTTTGACTAAAATAAAATTAGTGCATTCAGAGTTAAACAGATTTAATGATTCTCAAACTAAGGAGAAAATGAATAACCTTATATTTGGAAATATAATAAATTAAACTTAATCTGATAAATAGATCAGAAATCCTATGGAAATTGTGTTAATTTGATGCTTTTACCCTCTCTTATTATCTATTTCGGCTTTGAAGAATCGATATCGCATATATTATAAATATTATATTAAGCATCAATATGTTATAAATTACAATAATGCCATATCGATATGATCACCAGCTGATGATATGTCCAGTTGATCTGTGGGGAGTAAACTTCAAGTAATAACACTTTAACTTACAATTTTGTATAAGTGCTGTGTGAGACCTTGTACCGCATCAGTTCAAAAGCATAGCTTTGTTACGAGAGGATGAAATTGTTTTATTTGAACATAACATGCTTCAGGGATATGACAAAGCAATTAACTTTAGTATACAACTATGTTACACATGGAGAAGAAACATGAGTGTGTTTCTTCTAACAGGGAGAAATCAGCTTTGTTTTAAGGCTTTACTTGCATAGAGTAAAACATACCGAAAAAATACGAGTTGCATAATTGAAGCTCAGTTCCCCTCAAATATTGTGTATTATATCACTCGTGAATTTTTCCATACTTTTTCTGCTTCATTTTCTACAAGAGGCTTAAAACAAATTACTTTAAATCTACATGTAGTACTATAAAACTACGAAATTTTCAAAAATTGTCAGATAAAAAATTAATCACCTCTATAAAGGAATAATCATTTCTCATTCTCTTAAAATTCGCAATTTTTTAATTAAAATTCCATATTATAGGAAATTACTTGTGCTTCATTTTTCAAAATAATAGTGTATATATGCAACAGTAAGATGGCAATGCATTATGCGAAGTATTGCTAACATTCCCCTTTCAAACTAACAAAACCGTAAAATATTTCTGCATATGTTCAAAGAAATTGTTATTATATTTCAATATTTGGATTGGATTTTCACATCGTAAAATATCTAAAAATGAAATTTTATCGTAAACTTGAAGCCAGTTTACAGGGAACCAAGCTGGCAACCACCGACTGCATAAGAAGCGTTGCGCTTGCTTCATTCGGTTTCCTGTTGTGAGAGAAGACAGCGTCAGCCCCGTAGAGTTGCGCAATAACTTAGTCCGAGTTTCTGCACAACGCATGTTAACTGAATCATCGAAATATTACTTCAACTACAGACAAAGTGAAATGCCCCATTATAGTTAGTCCAAAAGACCTTATTTGTAAGGTACTGTTCAAGTGAAAAATTATGTTACAATTGCATTTGGCTATAGTAAGATAATTCTGGACAGTGCTTTACAAACGTCAGGGAAGTTTACGAAGAGGTTACTGTCAAACCCCTAGGAAATTTCGTGTAGGGCTTCAGTATCAGTTCTGCATCTTATGAGGGTTTGATAACAGACAGCAAAGCAAGAAACAGAATCTTATAAAATCGTACAGAAGCATAAAGAAATCAGCCAAGTTCAAGCTTTCACAGGGAAATCAAAACACTGTGTCTCAAATGCACTGATAATGTGAGAAAGCAGGGAAAGCTCCTGCGGAAGAGCGGACTTTCCTGTCTGAAATACGAACTTTAAGATGATTTATTATTGATTCAATTGATCTGAAAATTACTCAGCAGCTAAATTATTAAAATGAAAAAAAAAAAAAAAAAAAAAAAGAAAGAAAGAAACTAGCTTTGGGGGGAGAACGAATTACCAAATTTGGAGAAAGCTGGTAATGCAGATAATTTCGGGGAAAGTTTCAGGGGGTTTCATGGAAGAATATTTTGAAATTCCTCCATTTCATGTCAGAAGAAAGAGCCAGACATGTTGCAAATTCAGCCCTTAACTCCAGCGTACGCCAAACCAGAATCAAGCTTGAAGCAGTTGCTAGATCACGCAAGAGATATGGCATTCCTGAAAGGCCTGTTGTCGCGTCAGCATTATTATACGATTTGTAGAGTGAGAAAATTGAAACAAATAGCGGAAGGTGAAAAGAGATTAAGAATTCGCAGTTCTTTCGTCGAAGATCCTACGAAAGGGAACTACGAAAACTTCGATAAAATCGTTAGTACCAATTAGACGGTGAAGAAAACAAGTTTCAACGACTGTGCTTTGATGAGAGATAGAACATTAGACATGGATAAGACAGAAGATGGCAGTTCTCACCGCAGATTTAAAGGAGAAGGAGATATATCAGTTATTCTAAAATAATGTAGTATGCACCTTGGGGATATTTCAACTTCATTAATACCTTCAACGTCCAGTTTCAAAGCAGTATCAAGCTATGTTGACTTTTCTGAATGGGAAAAACATTGATGTATCTCCTTTAATCATGCATCTGAAGGTGCAGATATTTCCGAAAGATAGATTTAAAAGGCGTCTCCAAAAACTCCTTAGAAATATCTCTCTCTCTTCCACAGTTACGACATTTATAAGGTTTACTTTAATAAAACTTAAATTAATTTAATCTAATGATATAAAGAACAGTGGTGGACGACCAGCAACGTTTCGAACTACTTTATCTGAAATAATGAAACATATGAAATAGTTTTAATTTCTTTAAATATCTAAATTATTCAAATAATAGTTTTGATGATGTCTGTTATTATTCAATTTAAACAAAGAAATAACATTTGAATCCTTATACTTCATGAGTCTCGCGACGGATTCGAAACTCAAAATTTTTCATCATTCCAATGCATTGAATCTTTATAATCCTGTTAAGCTATTTCACTTAAATTACCGAAAATTAATTTTTATTACTGCTTTAGAGAAGGGTTAAAAAATTGCGACTTTTAAACTTTTTATTGACTTTGAATCTTCATTGTTACTCAGTGGCATATCCATTGCCTCACCCTTAATCTTGTATACTGACTGTGACATGTTCCTTGTTTATTATACGTAAAGGTTCAAAATGAGAGTTTCTCATTTTCACTTCATTTGATTTTAAAATCCTTTAAAAATACGTAAAATGTTGAGCTGTTTCTCAAGTACATTTGGTGAATTTGTATTCAGAAAATGAACCTCAAGATTCAAGAATGTTAATTTGTATCACCTTTAGTGAATTTTATTTGCATGTTTCAAATTCATTCAGACGAAATTTCAACAACTTTATAAGGTATTTTATTCCTCTTTTCTATTATGTTAAAAATCATAAATTTTAATTTCTTTTTATGTTTCGTATTCTTCTTGTATTATACGTTCGCGAGATTCATAAACCTTCAAAATTTAGACTCTGACTGCAGAAAATTTGGGACCTGTTCTATCTTTAAACATTATGTCCGTTTAATTTAATTCTCTTCTCTCTTAATCATTAGAAATAAATTAGATCCAAAGATACTGAATATTACATGAACATTTCCTTAACAGCTACATAAACCATTCCTACAGCCATCAGGATGTTAATTTGCAGTCAAATAACTCGCAGACCGAGGATATAGTTTTAATTTATTTAACAGAATATAATATTATTTGGGAAATTCAATTTAACTAATTACATATTTTCTTCTAAAGCATTAAGTTTTAATGGTGGACTTTTCTGAAATAGAAGCGTTCTCTCTAAAACTGCCAATACGAAAATTTAATTACGCTATTCTCAGTACAGTAAAATTCCACTTTTTCTCATAAAAATTCTTTCGCGAAGAAAATGCCGCTTAAGGAATACGGCAGCCTTTTAAATTAAAAATAGGAGAAAGTCATAAAAAATTACAGGCATATTTTAACTTAGTGGTTTGCCATGATATAAATTCAATGCACAGGTTGCTTCTAAGAAACGAACAACTCTCGCTACGTTAAAAGAGAAAGGTATTAAAATAAAACGTAAATTAGTTTTTGACGCTGAAGTATCGTTAGCTTGGAAGAGAACAGAGAAGAAATGTAACAAGACAAACACAATTAAACCCTACATAATTAAAATTCCGCATTCTCTCGAAATTAAGTGCCATGAAATGTTTAAAAAGCGTGTAAAGAAAATTAGATGATGCATGCAAACCCATAACCGTATAAAGTACAGCGCAAAAGCTGACTTTGAGCGGGATAGCATAAGTTAAACGTAGGAAAAAAAACGATTTGAGTTTAAACAAAGACTAGAAAGATAAATATTTGCAAGTGCTTTCCTAAACATTTTTCTGGATTTTTCCTTTCCCTTTGTCTTTCCTTTTTCCTTAGGAATATAAAATGTTCTTAACTTCTCTGGTCTGTAAGACAATTTAAATGTGACTGATACATAAGGGTCGGGACGAAAACTTTGTGTTCAAGTATACATAAATTTACACTAACGGGGAGAGGGGTACAGCAAGCATTTCGATGAATTTTTATGCATAATTTGAACAACGTAGATTTTTGAATAATAGTTCTAAAGTAAGAGGATCTGCAAGACAATTACTGTGTTTATGCACAAATTTTATTCCGGATAATGAAATATTATAACACTATTTCTTAGTATTATATAATCAATACAATGCATTCATGTAAGTCGTTGTCTAGGTCAATTTTCGAAAACAGTAACACTTAAAATTTATCCCTATCGGAAAAATTTCATACGTTCAAATTAATTTCTTCATGTGATCCAATTAACAGCACTTATCTGAAAAGTGGCAAAGCAGTTAGAATAATAAACAAATCAAGATGATGTAATTATACCAAACCAAAGTCCATTATCGGTTCCGTAGTTGTCTTATGTTTATGATGTTTTGGGCAAAATTCTCACCTGTATTCTCAAATGTCACCGATAGTTCAAAATAATTAGCAAAGTTTATTAGAATGCAGTTTCTTATGGAAGAGAAGAATAAGAGATGTGAATTAACAAAACTCAAAATGGCAGGATAGCTGATACTTCAACTAAAACTTAAACACTTATATATTATTGACGTCCGAATGTAAGAACCAGGTCATCGATTAAAGAAACGCTGGTTTTATCATTAAATCCAATACAATTTTATTAAATATTAAGCAGGGTTTCTGAATACAGTAGCAGCTCAGAGAATGATAACTTATAGTGTTTTATTTATTTTTACTCATATAGTTAATTTATTTTGTGAGCCTTACCTGAATCCTTTTATTTTCCTCGCATTTTCTCGCCAGGATGTAAATGTGTTAGGGTAAACGAGCCTATTTAAACTGTTGGGAGCAAAAAAATTAAGAAGAGCGCAATTTCGCTATTGTGAGTACACGTTGTTAGTTTCTTTCAGCTGTTAACTTTAATATTGGCTATGCATTCTTGCCGCCGAGTTATTATCCTGCCGGTGTGGATTTCTGTTTCAGCCTGTTAGCTTAAATTGAATTGTGTAGTCTTCGCACGTTTATTTACCTTCAAATTTATTGTTATATTTAAAAGTTATTTTCTCCCTTCTGCCAGCATGCCTTCGTGGTGTAACAGAAGCATACGTGGTGCGTTTTCAAGAATTCCACGTTTGAGTCCCAGCCAGAGAAATTCTCATTTTTCATCTACCATGCTTTAAAATAACCTAATGACCTAATGACTCTACAATGGCGTACGAATAAAAAGTTTTGGACAATACTTAGTCACCACAAGGATTTGGTATCTCAAACGCCAGTCGCTCTTTAAAAGGGGAAGTATGGAAAGTATTTTCCCCCTTCCCAGCATTTCTTTCTGGTGTAACAGTAGCACAGTCGGTGCGTATTCGGGAGGTCCACATTCGAGTCCCAAAGAAGGCGAAGCTCATTTTTCATATATCCAGCTTCAGAATTCCTTAATGACTCTATACATTAACTTTTAAGTTCTCACCGCAAGTGGTCGGTGTTTTTATAATTACGTAAATCCGTGCCATGTGTTAAATATTTTGTGTTCTGTAAAAAGGTCTTTTACACCCTTCCCCTAATTGTATTCATCTTCAAGCCTGTGCAAGAATTCACAGGTATCAACAATTAGGTAGATCTAACTACATTTTACGATATCTGAGAAAACTCGATCTTAAAAACTAAGATGTGAAGAATATATTTTCTGCAGGCGAACAGTATCTATATTGCAAGATCATGTAGAAGATTTCATAATGATTAGCGTTACGGCATTATTGCATTTTGTAAAATTATAATAAATCTAATTTAGTAGTGCATTGCTGCATTCAATAAAATTCAGATGCAAATAATAGTAAAAAGTAGGGTACGGAATTAAATTGGAATTTTTGTCGATATTGGGCTCGAAATTTTAAATACTAAATGTTTCTGCAACTTTTATCACCAATTTAAATCAATTTCCACTAGAATAGGATATTAGAAATTTGAAGTTTTAATTGACTGAAATTTGAATTAATATGGCACATTTACAGTTTATTGAAATTGTCATTTAATAAAAGTAATGTGTTAATTGATATGCTTGTAAAATGTATGAAAAAGAAGGAATTCCTGGCAAGGGTAAAAAGATTAGATGCGAATTTTGTGGTACAAGAATAAACGCGGATGAAATCATCATCACCAAGTAAAAAGAATGATATTTTTTATTGGTAATATGAAGGTAACATCGTGTTCACGGAAACAATAGTGGCGTCATTTCCCATGTGAAAAAGTAAAATTAACATATAATTAGTAGTAACCAAAGTAAAATTAACATATAATTAGTATGAGATCAAGCAGTTTTTCATTAATTTAACATTCACATTTGTTAAATTTAGAAAACTTTAATATCAAGTGATTTATTCTACCATGAAAATATTCGTAAAAAATAAAAATCTTCCGAATGGAAGGTACTCACTAAAGCTATTATGGAGCATTTGTCTATACCATGATAATGTTATATTATTAAGAGAAGACTACATAATATGTTTTATCTTTTCATCTCTAATTAAACTACAGGTTCAAATATATACTGAATGCTCCTGTGGTCTTGCTGATTACAAACCCCATGAAAATGTTCTGAAAACATACAGTATAGAGAACAACACACAAGTAAAATACAATCATTCAGTGATGCATATACATTTTTATCAGAATGTAGAATTAATGCGATAGCATAACCGCATTAATTCTACATTCTATAACGATAGGATATTTCAGATAGGATAACAAAATTGATTAACTTCTAAAAAGTGTAAAAACGAACTGACTAATAAAATAAGCTCTGGTACATCCTACCAAAAAATTTAAGTAATAATTCTAATTTAAAAAGTCATATTGAGGATTACTTATAGCTAATATTATTCCTCGCAATCACTAAATTTATTTTGTCATTCTTTTGAAAATTCACTATGTGTTAACAATTTTGAACTCTAAATTGCTTAGAATAGAAATCATAGTTCAGAACCATCGCTCGAATCGCTTATTTCTCTTTAAAATTCATATTTATGATTAGGAATAATAATGTTATGACTTAAAATGCATAAATATTAAAAATGAACGAAAAATGAAAATTCCAGGAAAAAATGGTGAAATATCTATCTTGAAAATTTACTTCATATCAGAGTTCAAAACAATCTATAGATTCGGATAGCAGAAACATCGTGCAGTGTTTTTGATGAAAAACTGGAAAGGCTTCTTAGGGTTGTGCAATTTGCAATTTGCATTGATATGGACTTAATAATGGTGCATTTCAGTCTGAAATTTGGCATTCCCTAAATTAGAAATTTTTCATTCCACGTTTTGCGTTTCTTCAGTGACATCCGAAAGTTGAGAAGAAGAATTAGTGGAAGAATTTACAACATCAAAATTTTTCATTTTAGTTTTTCTCTTAATCTTTTTAAGACTTAGCATGTTACGTATCCATTCAGAGTCACCATGCATTTGGAAACGCTCCATGTCACATTCTTAAAATAGTAAAATGAGTCTTTTAACTATGTGACATGGAGCGTCAATCTTATCAGTCTTTTAACGATAGACCAATCCTCGTTTTCCTCAACTGCGTCTTTAATATCCTCGATACAGTGCGATTTCACGGCGTAATTAAGTTGAATGTTTTCTTTTTCCTAATGAGAGGAAGTACGAAATTTTTATTTGACGCAACCTTAGCTTTTTTAAAACATTGTTAACTGTAATAAAAGGATTTTTTGAACGTTTCCCCCACACTACAAACTGCGAATCTCCTTCGTAGATATGTTTCATATCCTATGATAAGATGAAGCCAGAAAGGGGAATAAACCTGGACGTCCAAGTTGCGTTGCAGCTCCTTTTTTCCTATCAACAGATTCAAATAACCAAAAATATCCTAGTTGGTTCATCGACTTACATCTGTTATCTTCCTTAGTGTCTTAATCACGACTTTTGAAACTGAATCTAACTAATCGAAATGACCTACACTTCAACATCAGATTGTATTATATTTCGAATTTATTATTATAATATATTTCTCCCGCCTTCTTAACATGCCTTCGTAGTGTAATGGTCTGCACGCTGGGGGCGTATTCCAGAGGTCCGTGGTTCGATTCCCGGCGAAGGCGATACTAATTTTTCCTTCTTTCTCTTTCGAAATTCCCTAATGTCTCTGCAGCGGTGCCCGATCTGAAAGGGTGGTGGATGATGATTCCCCACACACAGAGTTTGGCAACTGAGTTCCCTAAACCCTAGTTTCTCTTTAAAAGGGGGAGTATATAAGGTACCGCCTCCTTAGCATGCCTTCGTTATGTAGTGGTCAACACGATGGGCACGCATTCCAGAGGTCCGTGGTTCGATTTCCGGCGAAGACGATGCTTATTTTTCACTTCTTCCTGCTTCGAAATTACCTAATGTTATTGTAAATTATGTTACACAGTTTGCCTGTGAAACATTATTACTGTTGCTTGGAATCAAGAATGAATAAATGCTGACATTAGAATTAAATGCTTATTACAGCTTGTAAGGACATTTGTGTGAGTTAAGTGCTTTCCGGCTTTCATATTCGCTTGAGGTTTCGCTTCAGATCTCATTTTGTTAATCTTTAACACTATTCAATCAATTTAATAGGGTTTGCTTTATTTTTCCAACAGTTCTTTTTAGTGTGTAACAAGACTTTCCTAGTCATTCTAAGTTTCCACTTACGTTTCCCTGCCAGAATGAGTTTTCAAGATTACGAGTTATGTAAATGAGTTAGAAACGAGTATTTCAGCTGAAGTCTGGATCACATCAGTAGGAGAGCGCGTTGTGCATCCTAGCTTTGGTGTTCTATAGCCTATAGTCTAAACTTAGCGTTCTACGGCAGTACTACTACGTGTGCGCTAATTTACAATGGTGGTCTTAAATAAGGACCAACTATGTTAGTTGATTATGCGCAGCATTTTTATTTAATGTTAGATTAGTTTAAAATTTTTATGAGTTAAAATCCAAGTGGAGACGTGTTGTAACTCCGAGAAGAGGCCTTCTGTTAACCTTTTTTTGAGTTAAATTAAAGGATAAATTTAAACATTCTTCGCAGTTCCTTGATATTCTAGGCCTCAATGTAGCTAAGATATTATAGTTTATCTACATATAATTTTTTGTATTAGAAGTTTAGATGTTCTCGATATATTTATTTGATGTATAGCTCTTTTATCACTAAATGTTCGTGAAAAATATAATATTTCTTTTAGTATTTATTATTTTGAAATTGCTTTGAATTTCGAATTAATTTTTAAGTAATCCCATCAGTATTTCATCATCATCTAAAATACATGCCTAATTATTATTACGATTTTTTGTGATCTAACTTGTTTCGGACATCATTAGGCATTTTAGATTTTGCGACAAAAAAGCTACCTCAGAAGTAAACAAGATTCTTTGTACTGATTTTTGAAATCTTTTTATACTGTCATTTTATACCGCAAAAATGTTGCATTTATCTACACGTAATTTTTATTAAATCTTCAGTAAAATATTCAGCATCATATCTTCTATTAAAATAACTTTTACATTCAACGTTTTGTTCATTTTTGTTCTATGAGTACCACAAAATTGAAACATACTTCATACCCTTAATTAAGTGATAAACATTACAAAATCATCATATGATCAAAAAAGCGATATTTCCTTTCTCAAATATACTACTAATTATTTTAATACTTTTAAGAACTTCAGTACGGAAAGTTTATTGTAAAAATAAAATTGTAACAATTGAACGAAAATTATACTTGCGAAAAACACACTCACTTGGAAATATGTTTCCTCAAAGAAACTACTTACTTTTGTTTCTAAAAAAAATCACTTATTTTATTTCTTTTATTTACAGTTGAGCTAATGATGGGATTTAATAAAACGATTCCAGCAAATGATCAAAGAAATAGTTAATTACATCAGTCAGCAATTATTAAAGTTTATTTTGGTAAGGAGAGTTTACATGAGAAAAACATTTGCACCTGATCCCTTAAGTCCATGGAATGTCTTGTGAAATGAGTAATATACAACCAAAACGAGAAAAATGAATGTTAATGCGTCAAATTTAATGAACAAAACAAATTGTAAAATGTAGTTCCACATCAATTACGAACTGGAATAGTTCCATTTTTCAAAAGGCCATCAAATATTTGCTCATTTCAAGCAATTTGTTTTAATTAGTTCATATTCCGTTTCTATGCAGACATAAAAAAATTCTTTAACTCGGGTTTCCGTCTTCGCTTTTGTTCGTTTAAAAATAAATCCCCCCCTTAAACAGCAATTAAAAACAGAAGCTGGGTGGCAATATTTCTGCTGGTTATTTGTCACTTTAATGCACTTGGAAAAGGCAACATTATTTTTAATCATTCATTTAAAGGTACAGTCGAAAGTATCTGTGGTGTGATCTTTTTTTTTTTTTCTTGTTTTCAAGAAAAATCTCCGATTTATGTGTTTATTTTATTTTGGAGAATTTTGACTGGAGATAAAACGTGCTTAATCTCAAGTAAAATGTACATTTAACAAAAGGATCGATGAAAATTATATTTATAAAGCTCGAATGTCAGAATAGAGGCATATAAACCCTGCTAAAATTCCCCATAGAAACCAACAAAATGTATTTTTCTACTAAGGTTTATTGGTCTCTGTTGGTATTTACTGTTTTTTTTTCTTACCGGTATTAAAATGCCTCATAGAAACCAGTAAAACTTTCAACTAGTAGAGTACTGTTGGTTTCTACTGGCCTTTATCGGTCACTACTGATCTCTGTGGAATTTTCTTACCAGGATCAACTGATACCCATACACCCGCATCAGTGTCAGAGCCTTCTACTAGTTTGTGTCGGTTTATATTGATTTTACTGGATATTTTTTAATTCAATAGATACTGATACCAGTACAATCGAAATAGATGCTAAAATAATCTCATGTTAGTTTTGTATGGCTATATACAAATTTTTAGACTGACGTCAATAGACCTCTTATAAACAAAAGAATTAATATTGATATCGATAAACTAAAATTCATTGGTATTATTGTTGTCTACTAATCATTTTAAATTATTTATTTACTTATTTTTATTTTATTTATTTACTAGAGAAAGTAACCGATGTTAGTTAAGTTAGATTGAATGTAATGTATTATTTTACTCATGACATCATTTGAAAATTTGTGTACTAGCATATTACACGTCACAAGAAATATGATGCGTCATTGTGATGCATAAAAATCCGCCCCCCAAAAAAACAAAGTAATATTCAATACATGTACCACAATTGACTACGTATTCATAGAATCATGTGGTATATATATATACAACCATATGACATATGGAATTGACATTTGTGTCAGCAAATATAGAAACAAACACATCATTATTTTGAGCAAAATGAATTATATTGAGCGATATGGAACCCAAACAACAATTTAGATAGAAAAATAAACTATTTCTCTCTGATTATATCAGCAACAATGGCACGCAGCCATTGTTGCTGTTATATCACTGATTCCATTGTTGTTGTTATCAGCACTGTTACTACTCTGAAAAATGGGGGCGAAAATTAGCGTTTTTAGCGGTCTAATTAAGATCTCTGATTTTAGCTATTTTTTAAACAAAGTGGACGTCAACCTTTTCCAGGACCCAGAAAAGAATTACAGAAAGTTTAGTGATGATTGTTAAAGTAAACACTGAGTTATTACATACATACTTCCTCTCTTCTTTATACATACAGGTTTAATATTTTTGAGATTAAAGTTATTTAAGTTTTCTAATCAATAAGAGCGTTTAAAATTTAAAAAATATGCAGTGAATCCTCTCGTCTCCACCACTTCCCTAAGACAAATAGTATTTCTAAGAATAAATATGAGCATTAAATATGACCTCTTTAAGGCCATCAGTGTAACATGGAAACATAGTTGAGCGCCATAGACAGAGCTCAATATATATTCTCATTTATTCGTTTTTAAACTTTATTGTCGGAAGTAATATGAGCAAACATATAAAGCCGCACTCAATGAAGTCTCTCTACGGCGACCATCCACACATAAAAAATTTCTTTAGGAGTGATCGCGTCAGAGAGGGATGTTCAATAACAGTATATACTTATGTTCTCAGGAATACTTTTATATTTTATCGTGATCCCCTTAAGGAGGTTTTCTCTACGAAATGCATCTCTCTAAGGCAACAACCATATTTTCAGGGTTTGCAGATGATCGTCTTAGAGAGGCGATGCTCACTTATCAACATGTACTTCTGTCTTCAGAAATATTGGTCTCTTTTAGAGACAGTCATGTTAGGGAGGGAGATTTGCCACTCGTTGGTTCTCTGAATTTGAATCAATGGGTTTACAGCAGATGCAGAAACGTATTTTTTGTATTATCTTGAAACAGTATTTTTGAACACTTGCTTTTTTATTATATTTCAGAAATGATTTTTTAAACTTTGTTGGTTCAAATGTTTTAATCATTTGAACTTTATGTGCTAATAAATCTCAACCTATATTACTTAAAAATTCTTGCATGATTCAGTTTTGTATTTTTCGACTAGTAATAATATATGGTTGGTCAGTGACTGGTCATCAATACCGATTGATGATACCATCTTTTTTTGCAGCCACATTTTGAAGACAAGATGATTCAACAAGACTATCACACTCTTAACAGCATCTTCCTCATAACGCCTAACGCACTGCAAAAAATATTTGGTTGTTCAAAATTTTTTTTATTTAACTGCTTTAGATTACTTTTAATGAGGCTATTTGAAATCAGTGGTCTATAGGGAAAAACCGGAAACCCTTGAGTCATTACGAATAAAGATTGAATGCTGCATACTTGACATTAGGCTTACGTTGTTGCGTACAGTCACCGAAAACAGGCTTCACCAAATCCGCTGTGCATTATGGACATTTCAGTGATGTTTTATTTATAATATATGCGCCAAATAAAACAAACTTGTTTGGGAAGAGACAACTTAATTTTTTGGAATGTTTTCAGATGTTTCAAGATGCACATGAAATATTTCAGATTAAAAAAGTTATGAAATGTGTATAATAATGTTAAATATGGGGATTATCTATACATGTTAAATATTTCATTTGGGTCTTAAATTTCTATTCTCTAAAAGAAAACAGTACTTTAAGCTGCTTCTGGTAATACGTGAGAGAATGTACCAGTGCATTGAAGTTATGAATAAAGCGTTATGAAGCTACGTATTAGCTACGTTATGAAGCTACGTCCAGCGTCATGAAGCCACGTATTGCAGTATTTTCTTTAATCATGAACATTTTTTCGAATGTTTACATAATAAATATGATATTTTAATACTCTAACTTTTCTTTCATCATAAAATATTCAGTACTCGCTAAATGCTCACCGAATGGATGATGTTTTATTTTACATTACGGGTTTGCTGAACATTAAATGCTGCATCTTCGTTTTTAAACTCAAATGAAGGCTCTATATTTAAATACTTCCAGAAATAAATAGTCATCAAAATATAATACTATGATTTAAGAAATTCTTCTTTTAAAATGTAGGAAATATATTAATTAAAAGTATATCCTTTCAAAATTATAATATAAATATGAATGAAGTAACATTGTAAATTTTCAACATTTTTAATATAACTTTCTTAATGTACCTATATTTGGATAACGTTTAGAATACCTTTTTAACAAAAATTCCAGAAAGGATGCAAAAAATATGATTGCGTTGCAAAATATAAAAGAAATCTCTGCGGCTTCAAAGTGATTTGTGTTCACAAATAAGTTTTATTCTTTTATGTGTATAGGTAAAAATGTTCTCTGCTATTTTCAGTTGGTTATTGTTATACAAATTTAGAGTTATTTAGCTGAGCTGAAACGTCACGATCCATTTGATTTTAATTTTTTTTTCAATTTTTGCGAAGCAAAACCGCATGCTAATCAGCAGAATTAAGATATTTACTACAATTATTGGCCATTTTAAGAAATGCTGTTATATATTGAATAAAAATCTGAGTAACTGCCTCATTGACATGATTTTAATTTAGTGGCAGACTCAAAAACCAATAGTCTGTAATGCGATTTTCACAAACTTGTTCAATCAATAAGCAGTAGTCCGCTTAATCGTCAGGTGTCATGATGTGCATTTAATTTACACTGAAGGAAGCCGAATTTTCCTTCGTGGAAACTGCCAGCATTTCACTAATATACAAAGTCATTCAGAAACCATTTTCTCCCTTAAACCTCTGCAGTCATTCCGCACTACTCAGTATCTGCTAATACAAATGAGTCATCAGTACATACTAAATTTTGGTACGCTAGAAAGTTCGCATCACACAGGAAGATGTAATAATTACACTTATTACTGCAAAATAAAGGTAACGCTTGATGGTCTATATTTTTATTACTTGCAGATATTCTTATTACAATAAGCAATAAGAATTTATTTTGAGTAGTTTCTTGTTTTTCTTTTCATATAGATCAGTGCATTTTTTGCAACGCATAGATAGAATCCTCTTTCCGAAATATAATTCTACAAAGTTTTAACCAGCTAGAGGCTAAACCCTTTTTACACACTTAAAAATATTAGTTTTAATATTTTTAATTGCACAGACATGCATCTTAAACTGATATTCACACAAATAATGTAAGATACAAGTGTTCGGAGAAAAATAATCAAGGTGCAAACTGAGAGCATCATTTAGGATTCCTGATCAACAGAAAGCCTTATATTCGTTTTGAGATCTTTAGGAGTTTATACCACACCCTTGGTCACTTGATGGACTAAATAGTGAATACAAATTTAACTGCATTACAATGAAAAAAAGGAGAAAAATTAAATTCTTTATAACTGGAAGCTCTGGATTGATAGTAAATCTACTCAACCTGTATTAAATACGTTACAATCGAGGTATATCAGTTGCCACAAAGCTTTGATCTCAGGTTTAGACAGAAAGAGATTTTTTTTGGATTAAAATATTGCATACAAACTGTGTGATATAATATCATACTATGATACAATATAACTATCTTTAGAGTCTCGAGAAAAATATATATAAGCGCATAACACGGATTCAATAAATTGCACTTTGTTGCTATTATCTCTTTTATACAATCAAATATATTTTAATCTCCTCATTTCCTGCATTTCAAAATTCAGAACTAAATAAAAATTACATTTAAAGCCTAATAAATGAACCATGGTAGTTGCATAAGGTACGGTTCCAGGCTTTAAGACTCATTAAGATATATTTCACGTGCAACAAGCAAGAAAGGTCAGAATGTTTTACCAATTAAAGCCAGTAAAGAAATCTCAGAATCCCATAATATGTGAAATTCATAAAAGCGAACTTTGAAAGAAGCCGAAAGAATGCATGACAAAAGACGAAATCAAGTTAAATAAATCCACCAGAAGCTAAAGTCAGGAGGAAGAGGAGGAAGTTGATTAAACAGAAAACAAATTTCAAACAGAAAAACATCTATTAAAAGTAAACCGAGAAAATACAGTAACACTCGAAATGGCCAAGACAACAGCAAGTAGAACCATCATAGAAAGTGCAAATCACGTTTCCTGAAAGTGGTTTAGACGTTCCTTTTCAGAAATTTTCCCAGACATTTTATTTTGTTACATTCATATTTATTTTCTCCATACGGCGAAATTTACACTGGCAAGGTTGGTCGAGCTGTGTCCATATTCTTATAGTTCTTGAAGATGAAGTTGAAACACGGATCTAGAAAATGGTATATTGATGCTCTCATCTGGCATTTTCTGTTTGGCACTATTGAAAAGCTTGCAAAGAATTAGTAATATTTTGCAGCAAGAACCAATTTTCTTGAGACTATATGAAATGGACTCGTGAGCTCTAGTATTAACGGTTATGCAAGCTTGAAAGCGTAAGGAACATCGAGAGAACGGGATCTACAAAATGTAAATTTTGCAAAATATTTTTTTCCAAAAGAAATTTTTCTATATGAAGTATGTATTACAAAGACTCTGGATAATGTAATAAGATGATCACAACATAATTCTAATTAAAGTAAGGGTGAAATTAAAATGCAGTAATAAATTTTTTAGCTTAGATAAATGCACAATTTATTATCATTTATATTTAGTTTTACTCACAGGGTAAATTAAATTCAATAAATTACTTGAAAATTTCATTTTAAAGGAAATATTTATAAGGTATTTCTCCCGCCTTCTTAGCCTGACTTCGTGGCGTAGTGGTCAGAAAGCTTGACGCGAATTCTAGAGGGCCGTGGTTCGAGTCCGGGCGGGGACATTGCTCACTTTTCATCGTTCCTGCTTCCAAAAAATATACCTAATGTCTCTACAGCTTAGCCATTTATTTCTGAAATTATGTTTTAATTGATATGTTTTAATGATGCAATAAACTTCTATGGAAGGTCGGTGATAGACTAGACTCTAGTAGACTCTTCGTCACCAGTCACCGTATCATTTGGCATCGATAGTAATAAAACAGATGAAGCATTTAACTTAACTGTAGGACTCTCTACAAAGCAATAAGGTGACGGGAAAAAGAATTTAATGGTATGCCTCTAGAAGTCGATAAATAAGCTAATTGGAAACATATTAAACTCTTTCCCTTAGGATTTTTTAAGAAACAAACGAACAGAAATTTTAGATTTGAATCTCAAACTTCATTAGTTGCAAAGAATCTTTTATACATCTGTGGGTAGGAAATATTTTGGACACACATTCTTGATATATAGGTTCTACAATGAATCTTTTATAGATTTTTGGCTAAGAAATATTTTTGACTCATAAACTTGATACATGTATTCTGAAAAGCATCTATTTCCAGATGAGCCTAGTTTCATAACACATGCCGTTCTTAAGAACAACTTTCGGTAGGAGCACGAGCAGAGTTACTCAAGGAACATTATGGTATCTAGGCCATCATATATTAGTTCAAGTTTAAATGAAATGTTTAAATATTAATAAAAGTAATGCAGTTAATAAGTGTCTCAAAACAAAAATCCATATTCCAATTTTATTTCTGGAACTATGAGAAATCCGTATATATTATATACATCATTCCTTCTCTTTTTGGTCTTTATCGCGGGCGTAAGATGTTGTTGCCGTTGTTGCCAGTCTCACTTGTCTGACAATGGTCAGCACAAACCCACGACATTCATTGTGGCAAGGAGTCAAATGCGGATGTCGTTGGCAAAAGCCTTGACCCCCACATAGGTCATAGTCCAACTTCAGCTCAGTTCTGTCTTCAATTTTGAGAGATATAAGCCCCACGGCGTGGATCCGAGGATCTCCCATCCCTTTTCCCTGCCAAAAACATCTCGAAAGGCCTCTCGGCTCGCCGTTTGCTTAGAACTCCTCCGTGCAGCAAAGCCACTATACATTTACAAACATTCATTCCTTCCCCAGAATTCGAAGCCAGGTCTTTGGGTACGGCAGCCAGAGTCATTAACCCATTCCCCAGTGCGACGGCCGCCGGCATAAGACATTTTGATATTTACTCTAAAAATACTATAAATGTAATGTAAGTACAAATATATTATTTCATACATAAGTAACCGAAAATGTTCGTTTTCGAATACCCAAAACTAAGTAAATTTCAACACCTGTGAAATTGTCTTTTTTTTTTTCTTTTTTTTTTTTTCAGTTTTATAGTAAAAGTAATTGTATTAGGTTAGTACAACTCCAGTATTTATTCAATTATTTTCCTCCTAGCTTTTCAACTTAATATTTACATATTTTCTCTTCCTCAAAGCGTTCAGAAAGCAGTAACACCTAAATTTTGAAACGAATTTATCAACTTAGTGGTTGTTCTTGTCTTTGATATTATAGTGGATTTCGGTCATGAGTCATGGGAGAAAAATGGGTTATTTAATGCTCTTGATGATTCTTGTGAGGCTCAGGGAGTAACAGTGGACAACAATAAGAACGGACAAGATCCAGGATACAGGATAATAGAAATGAAGACATATTATTGGATGTTATAATGATAATATTACCAAGTTTTCTTAATAAAATGCACGTTTCATTTAAATAAATATTTTTTGCGACAGTTACTCGTAATTAACCCTTCAACATTTTTCATTTATTTTGTCTAATTTTAATAACTTCCTACAGATATTAAATTTTTCGCATAAGCCTGTCTCCTCTCTTGAGTTTTGCATAATAAAATTAATTAAAAATTGAAAACTACTTAAATAAATAGCGGTGAAAGTATTTCTTTAAGGGTTGATCTCATAAACCGCTTCACATGTTTGCTTTTAGTTTTGATATTGGATATACATTTGTAATAATTTTATACCATCAGGTCGTATACCAAATTATTCGGCTTTCAGGAAATGATTTATTAAACTCGAAGCAAAAATGATGTTATCCTATCGGTAAAATATACTTATTAACACAAACAGTTGCTAATAATTTCAAAATGTTTAAACGTAACTTATGTTCGCTGATTTCGAAATCAATAATTAACAGGATTTATGTTGGAACGAAATGTTTAAATAGTAATAATAAACATTTAAATTAACTGTATTTACGAATAAGCATTCTTATTCTAGTCAAAATGATTAATCTGTTGTCTAATGCATTTAAAAGTGTGGTTATCACCATTCACATTCTATAACAATGCTTCAAATGAAATAAAACTCGAGTCTAAATCATCAAGGAATTTTCTCTATACATCCTTTTCAGAAATGCATAACAGAATTCATAATCTCATTACACTGTCTCTACAGTTAATAAGTACAAGTCTACGTAAATACAGTCACACACAATCTCTTCACCGGGGATAATGAGATCTAGCATTGCAAGTCCACGCCTAATTTGGAGCGCAATTGCAAGCTTAAATTTAACGCACTGCCGTCAATGTTTTGCCATCTGCTTAATTGTTATTGCCGTCAGTGTTATGGTTATGTACACATGGATAATTGTGCAACTCAAATGCGTATCATTTGAAATTCTAGCACTCGACGCTAGAGATAATTATGAAGGAAACAAGGCGGTAGCACTTTCTGGGAAAACTATCTGCTATCTAAATACATGAGTCACTTTGAGGGAATTGGATTATACATTTATTTGTTGTTCTTGGTTATTCAAGTAAGCAAATGTCCATTGAGCGCATTCTGGAGAGATAGTGGGAATGCTAGTAAATTTGCATATATTCCGTGAAAGATAATTCTGAGAAGAATATTGCATATGATTCAGATGAGATGGTATGCAATGTAGAAATGTGATTTTGTAATTTTGGGAATTACACTAATGTTTACACTACTTAATATTTTCCCTCAAGCTTAAACTTAAAGAAATGATAAGCATTATTTTCTTTCAGTCTATCCTTCCACTAACTGTGACATGTGAAAACGATTAAAAAAATGGAAAATTTCTGACAATATATAGATTTTCAGAAACATTAATAATATTTTGTTTAGAATGTTTATATTGTTTTTAATCGAAATTGTAATTCCCTCATATAAGCCAGATAATCTGAATTGCAATTACAGAATAAATAATTTTGTTAAAATTACCCTAACATTTCTGGTTTATGTACATGGAAATTTATACAGATATATTAGATTTTGTTTTCATATTTGAAATGCATGAAACCTGAAGAATATAATTTTTAAATTGATAAAAATATTCTAATACATCTTATATAATACTAAGTTAATAAAAATGCATTAAATTTGTTTTGAATGCTTGAAATCAGTGAAACTAAAAGAAAGTAATTCTGAAAAGTGTAGGCATTTTAGGCTTCGTTCTCTCCTTCTCTCATTCTTTATTGAGTAATGTTATGTAACAAATTATTTTCAGTTTTAAATGATAAAAATATATTCTTTTATGTCTCAAACTTACGAATACGAAAAAATATTCTAAGAGTTTCACGCTCCTGGGGTAACACCAGGAAATGATCAAAGAGAAAATTGAGCGAGAACCCGAAAATTCTTCTCATGCTCTAAAGAAATACATTTCATTAATATAATAATCTTATTCCATAAAGAAAAAAACACGCAGGAGAGTGGATTTATTTTAAGAAAAATCTGGAGAACTGCAGATATTATACAAAATGTTACCTACACATAATTTTCATTATTAAATATATCAGGTAAGTAATGTTTCTAAATTATTGCCCAAAAATACGTCAGAATTAAGGATATATTTTTCAGATTCGTAAACTAGTACACAATTTGGAACGAAATATTATGCATGAGTGATGGAAAAGTCGGTTTATAGAAGGAGGGAAAAATACCGGCATCATTGTGACATGTTGGAGGCAGGCCCCATAGATATTGCTAAGAATTTTTAGCAGAAAAAGACGTGCTATGTTCGAATTTATCAGGTTTCCTCTATATTTTAATGATTCAGCTTAATATTTATTTTGTTGCTTAAAGAGATCATAATTTCTGACGTTAAGAGAGTGGAATGCATTTTTCCAGATAATTCATGAAAGCACTGGATGCTTATTTACTAATCATTACGCATAAGTGTGCAGCTAAGTTATTAAAAATTCTGTGAAACGACATCGATGTTTTAACATCACAGAGGTTGATATCCAGTAACTTCAAAAAAGATACAATATTTACTTCTTTTATTTCTGTGTTCAAAAAGAGTTCTGCAGAAAAATTACAGTAGGCAATGCTTAATGTGATCATGCTTGTCTACGGATACTTTATTAATCAAATGAAAATATTAAATTATAACAAAAAATAGCTTCCAAAGTAGGAATGAAGTTTAACTAATTTAATATAAATATAACTATAAACAAATAAATAATCACTTTCCCAGCATTTTAGCTAAGAAAATACATAAGTACATTTATGAACTGTTATAATCTTTTTAATGCAAGATTGCATTTATGAACTGTTCAGAATCTATTAAATGCAAGTTTCCACTTATGAACTATTCGTAATGTTTTTATAAGATATCTGCCTTGATAATGTACTCCTAATCTTAATACTTGGAGAACATCTCTGTTTAGAAGAAAACATGTAAACGTAAAATTTAAACTAGGCAAATGATGTTTTCAATGATTTTGGGGGGGGATTAAGAAACAATTATACAGTTTTTTTTTTCCAGAGCTGTGTCTTATCGGAGTAGAAGTTGACAGAGTTGTTCCAGAACTCTTCCAAACTAGGGCTGTTTTTTTGCATTTTTTTTATTATATGATTGAAATCCGAAATAAGCTCTTAGTCGATTAAATCCCTTGTTTTGTGATATTTCTGTGTCACTTGACATTTTTTAAAATCTCATTTGACGTTCTACGACTTAACTTGAATTTTAAAAAAATTTCGTCTATAATATTTTGATCATAGGATCTGAATCTTTGATAAAAATCAATAATATATTTCCCATGTATTCGGTGGAGCCTTTCAATTCGATAACATTATTCGAATTATAAGATTAACCTTGATTGCAATAAGCGGAGTCTACTGTATATACAAATGACATTTCTGCAGTATTTAACTTATGAATAATTTAAATGAAGATCATTCCATCTGAAGATAGCAGACTGCAATGTAGAACTAGTAGAAAATCCATGCAGATATCCTACTCTCATGCTAGGACATGATGAAGTGGCAGGGTCGCATTTTTTTAGAAATAAGACCATTTTAATTAATAAACTCAACGATTTGAAAGCCAGCATTTGCAATACTAGATGAAGTAAATCCTTTTTATCTCCAGCGCGCTAGTCAAATACTATAGATATGCTGTTTTTTAAAAATCTTATGATTATGCTGTTGAATTATATTTTATTTGGGGTAAATGCAAAGAACCCAATTAATAGATATAAAGTTAATACACACAAAGTTAATAATAAAAAGCAAAAAAAGTTTTTCAAGCAATCTTAATTGAGTGTATTTAATACAACAGATACCGAAAGACGCGTTTAATTCTGCTTTTGATATTAACTTTTGCGGTTTCTGTACAAAGTAGAATTTTGGGATCAGAAATACATAAAACGATAAGAACCCATTGAGATTTCCATTTCGTTAGAAATATCTTCGATCTACATTTAAATTTATATGGCAAATATAAATTTGAATATATCCGAATTTTTAATACCGCAAGGGCGAAATTTTTTAACATTTAATTACATGAATGAAATTTAATTCTTTCAATTCACTAACTTTTCTTTCCATTTTCATAGAAATTTCATTAAATTACAAGTATTAATATAGTGATACCATAGCTTTAAAATTAAATTTAACTTAATATAATCAAATTAAATTTTAATACGCCATTATCTCATTGTATATATAATAACATTTAGTAGCACATGTTTCAATTATTTAGCACTACAATAATTTAAATCATATTAATTTCTAAAAATAATAAATATTAGAAATATTAATAAATTTTATATATAAGTTTCTTGTATCTTATTTTTCATTTTTCTCTAACCCATTACTAAATATTGTTACAAATATAATTAGTATTACAAACTTATCATAATAATTTATTAAAGTATTGCTTAACAATCACACTAGTTATAATTATAATGTAGAATAAGGTATTAAAAATTAAGTAGTAACTCTGATCATGTTTGCATGATGAATCTAATTTGAGTGTTCCCCATTACTGAGAGTTTAGTTACCTTTGTACTTAGTGGCCATTAGTTCTGTTTGCTTTTCCATCATTTCTAATTTCATTTTATAGATCACATCAAAAGCAGAACGTTAGCCTTGAGACCTTAAACAGCATATTTTATCCATACTTCTACAACTTGCTTTAATACCTCAGCATCGCTTGACTTCTCTATTACCCTTTAAACTTCCAAATAAAAATAAGATAATACAACTGTTCAACACAGATGGCAAATGCAGGCTAGCAAACAAAGTCAGTGACATTTGTAACCAATCGAAAGTTCCCTGTTATTTTGCTCCACCTGCTGCAATCCTACAAATCCTACTGCAACCTCCTCAAGAGATGAATTCTATAACTAACGTTGCCTCATACGCCCTTCCTTCTTAGAACAAGCCAAGGGCAGAGAGAAATTCAAAGCGAAATATACCAATTGCACCACAGATTTCGTTGAATTTTCTTTGAAGCTGCTTGTGGAATAAGAATTTCTAATAGCGAATCAGAAAGAACAGATTACATTCCTTCAAAAAGTGCTATGTCTTCTGCATCTACTATCTAGGTTAGTTAAAACATGTGAAAGTTAAACATGTTAAAACATGTGTAAGAAGAAAACTGACATTAAGATCCTTGAAAAAATCATCGAATAAGAAGAATTGCTTAATTTCTCCATTCAAGCAAGAGTCCCACAGCCCAAACGAGAAACAATTATAATTTATCTCTCTCCTTTTATTTCACAGCCACATACATAATCAATGCATACCAGGGCACTGACAGAACAGCTCAAGTTCACTATCCCCAGGGCAGTCAGACACTTTGAACAGGTACCTAGTACTTATTACAGAATGTAACAAAGAACCCTCCTCTCTTCCCTCGACAATTTCCTGGTATCTTATTCTTTCTTAGACTTTTTCAGAGGATTTCTAGATCCTTAAATTGTCAAGCTCTTGGGCACACTAGCAGTAATTGTAATAATACATCTGCCTTCTCCATCTGTGAAGGAACACAAAAGTATCGAGCTCTCACCTAGCAGGAATGACCTTGCATAAAGTGACAGCTCAAAAACAGAGACCAGGATACTTGAAGGAACACTGAACACTGTGCTTAGGAGAGAAAATATCCAACCTACAGAAACACTCAGTAACAAGATCACGACCTCCAAAGACAAAAAGTATCCTAAGACCATTTAGAATGAAGGTTCTACAGGCAAACTTGCAAAATGCTGGAACAGGGATACAGTTAGCAATACAGTATATGGTGAGAAAAGGTATTAGCTGGGGTGTTTACAAGAATCCCATTACAGTAATAGTAAACTTACAGGCTTCCCAAATTTCTTTCGCTCATATAATCCACAAATACCAAGGCAGGAATTGTTTAAATTGGCTATTGTAATGTTTTACTACGCTAGAGCACACATTGATTAGTTATAATCAAAATGGAAGATCAAACGAAGTAATTCGGTTTACTTATTCTATATCTTTGCAAGAGAACGGTAAAAAAAATGGAATTACTTTTCTGTTGCTCAGAATAATGACTACAGACCTATAGCCCTTTCCGCATCAGCTCTCCATACAATTCTCATGGCAGTACACACTGTTCATAATATCTTAGCAAGGAATTTCCACAGGACATTCCACAATCAGATAATCATCAAGAAACTGTTACCAGACAAAGAGCAAAAGGAAGCTGGAACTCGGGTGCTTATCCAGTACCTATTAAGCGCACTGATATCGTAATCCTTCCTGAAACCGGCAGAAACCGTGATGATCCTGGCTGCTATAGACGGGTTTGCTTGGTCTCTTCTACCATCAAGTTCTTTGAAAATCCGATCCTAGGTCGTCTGAACTATCAGCTGATCGCAACGGGAACACTGCAGAAAGATCTGTTTGGTTTCTTGCAGTTTAGTTGACCACAAATGTTCTTAATATATTCTTTTAATATCGAATAAGATTATAGTTGCATAGACATTATAAGAATAAATGTCTATGCAACTATTATCTTATTCGATATTAAAAGAGAATTTGATAACATCTGGTGGCTTGACATCACCGTCTCGTTGGCACATATGGTTATGCATAGTGACATCATTCGGATCCTCTCAAGTCATCTGGACAATCGTTCTGCAGAGGTATATGCAAATTCAGGCACTTACAGGAAAGCAATCACTAGGGGTTTGCTACAAGACAGCTACCTGGATCCAACCCTCTTTATTTAATATTGTAACAGACTAAGCCTTGAGACTAATTAACAATATCCTTAAAGAGATAAAACGTCAAGCTTCTGCTGATGACTTCTTGATTATTTAAAATGGGAAATCAAGAAGCCAACTACATGAAAACACCAGCAAGGCCCTTTAATCACATGAAAACACCAGCGAGGCCCTTTAATCGCTAAAACACTGGTAAAAGGAACATAAACTGCAACTACAGCAAGATATATAAGTTTCCATAGCTCTTATAAAGCCACGTTACCAAGTTGTGCCACACAGCGCTTTAATTTCCAAACTCAGAATTGTCGTATCAAAATTTGCAACAGTTTAAACTACCTTGGTGTTATCTTAAATGACAAAGTTTCTTTATACCCTCATATTCAATATCTGAGTAAGGAAATCTGTTTAATCAACATTCATCTAATGCGCACCACCAAGTCTTGTGGAGTCAGTCTTAGTCTCCCAAAGACGTGGTACGAATCAATAACTGGAGCTCTAAACTGTCAAGCAGCATTGACCTGTGACCTTACAATCAAAAATAATATTAAAAAGAAGATTCTGTAAATCCAAAGAAAATCAGGGCTACTTGATTACTAATTGCTCAACTTGGCTGGAAATTAGGCGATCTACTCAAAACACAAAGGAAATGAAATCAGAGTGCTAAGCCTACGGCAAGATGTAATTATCTTTCAGAATTACTTTACGAGCTCTGACTATGAGCGTAAAACCTCTACACCAACAGTCCATCCGTATGATTTGGAGAGTCTACACTGTTAAATGCAGGAGTGTCGTACCTAACAGATATTTACACTGATTGCTCGAAAACGAATACAGGCACAGCTGCATATTCTGTGTTATTCAAATTTTTAAAGTAATGCCGTAGTTTAGCGTTCTGCAAAATTACGGCCTATCAGCTCTACATTTAAGTCAGAGTTGATGGCTATGAAGCGAGCAGCTAAATGAGCACTAGAACATTGAAGAAAAACCGTAATCAACTCAGATAATTTCTCTAATATATTGGCAATAACGGTATCCATATGCAAAACAGAATTATACATGGACAAAGATTTGTAAAATTCCAGTGTCTGTAGGTTTCAGATTCACGTAGTGTACGTGAAACTGCATCTATCTGCAAACTAAGACTGTAAATCTGCAAATACACAGGAATTTTCCAAGTGTCCTGCCTGCCGACGCTGAGAGCTGTGGTTGGCTTGGTAGTAGATAGCTTCCCACTGGCTGGACATAATGGCTTGAAGCAAATTAGCATGTCAGCCTTCTAGTCAGTTGTGAAACTAGAAAGGCCATCTTACTAAGCATGCTGAACATTTATATGATGAACTGAGAAAAGACTGAACAAAATAGAAAAAATATATGCTGGCACTTAACACTGCATCGATAATTCTAAATATTCACTATGCTGCTTTTAAAAGTTTTGGGTTTTTTCAGTTGAAAAACCGAAAAAAAAGGTTTGTGCCTTTTCAGTTAGCCTTTTTTCGGCTTTTTTACTCTTTTATTTCGGTATGGCGAAGAAACCCATGCTTAATAATAAAGCTAAAAAGAAAAAAAAATGGGTTAGTATCATTAAGTGTGACAGCAGATTTGTAGACTGTGAGCTCAGCTAGGGCCTGAAAATTCTTAATAATTGTTCGGGCGACAGTTAAAATCTCAAACTTTTCAGACTTTTTATATAATATTCTTTCGATTTTGTTTATCAGTTCAAATTAAGAAATTCATTCTTTGAAAATTATTGTATAAACTGCTGTTATTGTAATAAGGGTATTTTGTTTAAATAAAGCACATATTGTTTGACTATAATTCAAAGGTTCAAGAAACTAGTTAGTAAAACAGCAATAACATACTACAGGCGACTCAGGATTTAAAGAACTCGTATAAAGAATGGTCTAAAAAGATGAACTGCTTGCGGGATTGTATTTACACAGACTATAAAAAATCCTCAAGAAAAAGAAATATTGGATGAAGTATCTCTCACCTCACCATCATCTCGGTACGTGTTCAGAATTGTCGTATTTTGTGGAGAGGAAACTACGCAGGAGAAATATTTCACGCTTTTATTGCGCTTTTTGTTCTGATTATCCGTAGTTGCATGACCTAATTTACTGCTCAGCGTCTCTGTTGTTTTGTTATACGACGTACAAGATAAAGAATGAAAGACTCAGAGCAATAAAAAATCGCTATTTTTTCGGGTATATTAATGATTTTTTCCGTCATAGAGATTAATGTTTTTATATGGTACTAAACAACACAAAGCGAAATGCGTTACAATTTATCAAAAATATTTCTAGAGATTTCTGAGTTTAGGAAGCACTGGGATTTCCTATTTTACTACTGTATAAATAAATTCTAAACATTGTGAAAATTAGCCTTCTTTATTTCTGAGAAACGAAAGAGACGAAAGAAACCGAAAAAATCCCGTTTTCAGCATAACATTAAGATCCAGTGAGGCAGTGTATAACTGTCATTCACAATTTATTAAATACTTCATTAATACTTACCTATCAAGAAAGTGCTCGTGAAATATAAGAAAAAGAACTGAACACTTAATGCATTTTGTAAATTTTTTCCAACCCGGATAGTTCAAACATTTCGTCGCAAATGCAATAATTTATTTTGCAAACGCAGACTTTTCAGATCAATCGCAACTTGTTTCGATTTGCAGTTACCAATGAACGTTATTACTTTGGACTTAAAGGAGACGGGATGCAGGAATATACTCGTGATAGAGATCATTATTTAAATTTATTTTTATGACTATTAAATGTAATTTGAATATTGAATATGAATGATTGCTTACATATGTAATCGTAAAATATTATAAAATAAGGCAATAAGTAATCAACGGTACGTACTTAAACGTCTGTTAGCAAAGCGGGTAGCGCCGGATTAAATCTTTACCAAAGCTGGCTGTAATACGTAACTGCAATGCCCGATGTGTTGCCCGATAATGTAATTCTAAAATATTCAAAATCCTGGCTTAAATACACAGTAATTAATTTGCGTTCTGTTACAGACTTATAGAAAAAAAAGTTAAAGTCTGAAATCAAAATAACTCTTTAATAAATATAAAGTCCTATAAATGTTATAGAAAGTGTTTCCCACTACTATTTAGCTTTTCTCTTTTTAATACTTTGTTTTAAGTATATGACTTTCTGATTCCACTTGTTGCTTCATCTTATTCAGTTCGCATTTTAGCAAGAGATGTTTACGATTTTATTTTGAACTGTATAAAATAGTGCCCTGCTTCAAATCAGGAGATGTCAGTCTGAAGATTTAATCTTGAGTAAATTTACTAAAACAGGCTGGCTTACAAATATTTGTGCAAGTAAATTCTTAAAACTTTCATTGTGTATCCGAATGTGCTTCAGAAACGTGATTTTGTTGTTAGGAAAAAACATATAAATGTTACCATCTTAGACAAACATGACATCATAGAAAGCTTTCTGTGAAAAATTGACTCACACCTAATTTGCCCATGTTATGGAAAATTCTTATGTATTTTTGTTGTGTATAATTTTTGCGTATTATTTTACTGTGAATTTGTATTGTGCTTATTTTAAAATTAATGTATAATATTTAATATTGTTAAACTTTACGGCAAAGCTCCTTTAAGTTTGGCAGAATTGTGTTACAGTTAAAAGGGAGCGGGTGTATTTCCGTTTCTCACGATTCGGCTTCCTTGGAGGTTAGAGGTCACTGTCCAGCTGCATTTTCCCCTTTTTTCGCGGGGGTTGAAAACACGTGTTTTTCTCGTTCAGAGGCGAATAGTTCTAAGGGGCAGCGATTTTTTGACAGAGTTATAGGTTGGAAACATTCTTCTGTTGCGTGGGAAAGAAAGGGTCTGTCTTCTTGTAGAAAGTTCTGAATTTCTGAGAATTTCAGTGGCGATTTATTAGCTTTCTTTTAATTGGCGAAAGGGAGTCCAAGTTTCCTTACGATTGGCTAAAATTTTAATTTTAGTGTAGTTTGAACCAATAGTAATTTTGAGGCGTTTCTTGGTGTGTGTAAACCGAGGTTTCTTAAGCCGTTGCACGGAAACAGGGGATCTTTTTTTGGACTTGAAAAAAAAGCGATTTTTTAGAGAAGACTTTTAAGAGGCTTTGGAGCCTTAGGGGTTTTCTACTTTGACGGCGGCCCCTACCCCAACTAGCACAAGAACGTTCAGAGAACGTTCAGAGCAAGTGCTTCACAAACGTGTCGGGAACGTTCAAGCAGAACGTTCAAAATGCCGTCTACATGTTACAGTTCTAAGACGGGCAATAACACGTCAAATACTTGTGTTTGTAACACTTTCATGCAACGTGTCATTAACGTTCTAGTACAACGTTTTTGGCACGTTTTACCTGAAAGTTCTGAACCACGTCTACGTATTGCAGTTCAATAACGGACAGTAGTACGTCAAAAGTGGTACTACTATCACTTTTTTATAACGTTCTATGAATGTTCTTCTAACGTTCTAACAGAACGTTCCTTTAACGTTCAGGCAGAACGTGGTGAATCACGTCAGTATGTTACAGTTCAATAACGGGTAGTAGAACGTCAAAAAATGGTGTTACTAACAATTTTATAAATTGTCCCTTGAACGTTATATGGAAGCTCCGTTACCTTCTAACAGAACGTTCCTTCAACGTTCTAGCAGAACGTTTCTTTAACGTTCTAGCAGAACTTTTTTTTAACGTTCTAGCAGAACGTTTCTTTAACGTTCAGGCAAAACGTTCTGAATTACGTCTGTAAGATGTAGTTCATTAATGGACAATAGAACGTCAAAATGTGGTACTAGTAATAATTTTATATAACGTTCCTAGAACGTTCTTTGAAAGTTTCTATAACGTGCTAGCAGAACGTTCTCTTAACGTTTGGGCAGACGTTCTGAATGTCGTCTATAGATTAAAGGTTTATGACGAGCAATACCACGTCAAATACTTGTACTGTTAACACTTCTGTATAACATGCAAAGAACGTTTCGAATCACGTTTAACTAGAACGTTTTGAGTTACGTCTAACTAGAACGTTCTGAATCCGGTCTATATGTACAGACTCTGAAGGACAACAGTACATGAAATATTTGTGTTTGTAATACTTGAGTCTAATTCGAAACTTAGTTTCCAAATAGTGAATTCATATAATAATTTACATTTCTTTAATGGAAGAGAACACTGCAATTTTCTGGAAAAGACATTATCTGTTTGAGGAGTTGAGCCTGAAATGTTACATTTACAAATATATGTTATGCTTCATATGTGCATCAAAATTCAAATTCTATTATTTTTTTCTATTCTCTTAGTTCATTACATACATGCCATTTATTAATGAAACTTTACACTTTTTCTCTACATTTACATGCAATTCCTCCAATGCAATATTATCTAGACCTTATATTCCCATAGAATTTTTACACACCATTCTTATTAACTACATATAAAAACAAGATTTGTTACAGTTCTAATGATAGAAATGTATTTTAAGTTTAATAAACTAACCAAGAAATTAAGTTATTGTTCTCACTGGAAGGAAAAGGAATCAGACTGCAAATCACGATTTTTAATATATGGCCAGAATCATTGCAATTTTCAAAATTCTGAAAACCTTCTTCATGTGATCATATACACCAAACTATTTTAATGGGAGACTGTATTATATTCTGGACGAAATAATTATTTCTTATTAAATATAATCCTCGGTACTTTTCTGCAGTAAATTAAAAACAAATTGTTTTCTTTCAACACTAATAAGCTCTGATATGCCAGTTTAATAACTGTACTTAAACTTTATGTGAGACTACTGCTGTCTAGAGTTTTTGTCATTGCAGTAGACAAAAAGCATCAGGATGATGGGAATTTAAAGTGAATGCTTGGATATTTCTTGTCATTAAAATAAATTTAAAAGTTTGCATTAAATGTATGCAAATTTTAAAAATAATAAATATTTTTTCTTGTGTTCTGTTTACAAGCAATTTAACTGTACTAAACAGTTCTCTGTTAAAATTACTTCTGTCCATTAAATTTTTTTATAAAGTTAGAAGGCGTATTTTGAAAGTTTTAAAATTTGAAGCATTTATTGCAAAAGGTTTTAATTTAATTCAGCTACTAGGAATGCATTAAATTCCCAAAATCTATAAACTAATAGTTTTATATTATTTCATAAAATTTTAAAGCAAAATTAAAAGTATTAAAGGAAATGTAATAAAATTAATTTCCATATTGCATATTCATGTAATAAATTTCTCTTCTAGAATCAAACATTCAAATTCAATGAACTAATTATTTTCATATTCAGTAATACAATGTATAAGATACAATATTTGCTTAAGCTAAGTATCCTCTACCAATCCAAGTCTTCATGAAAGTTAGGAAACAAACTGAACAATTAAGAACTTTAATTACAGTATTTTCGTACAAGCTAATACACAAATTTTTTATTCCATTGTTTACAAACTTCCTTCTATTGTACATTTTCCTTTTTTGTTTATGATACTTTTCTCTAAATGAAACACTTTTTAACCAGTCTTTTATAATATTTTCAATAATATTGCAAGGTACCTCTCTGGTGGCCCGATTTTCTTTGAAAGCACCTAAAAGAATAAAAAAAAATATATTTTTTAAACTAAATAATTAAGAAATAATAAATTTCCTCAAACTTTAATAAAAGCGATGCTGTTTCATCCTATGTGGTCGGTTTAATGTAAAATTATGTTATCTTGAAATAGTACTATTGAATAATGCTTCAATTTGAGATTTTGCCGTTAGAGTTGATTTTAAAAAAATCAAAATTTTAGATAAATTTCAATTTTTCAAAACTTAGATAATTGCAAATTGAACTGTTATTTAGAAAACGGGAACTAAAAATGTAATGGAATTAAGAAAAAGGATTTTTTAACAGATATTTTTTGTTAAAAATTTTGAGGTTTGCAATACAAATACCTCATTTTTTGGCATTCTCAGATAGCATTATAAACAATAAAAAAATGAAATTTGTTTCCTTGCCAGAAAAGAAACGAAAATGATTATTTAAATCATGAAATGCTGGTCTAGTTAAAATATTTGAAAAGAATGAAATGGTCATAAAGTTATGAAATATTACAAACAAAAAATGTCGAATTGTGTTTCTTTCAAGTAGCTATTTCCCCATTTAGTTTCTCTAGTGAACAAGGGTAACATGTGCTGCAAAAGATTTTCGATTCTGGAGATTCGTTTTTCCTATTTTCCTTTTATTTCGGCACCGCACTTAAAGGTTCATATAAGTTACAGTCATGGAGTAGAAAAAATTATTTCATTGAAGGGATGGCAACATATATGTTACGAGCGAAAATAAGGAGCTTGGAAACTGTCAGCTTGAAATGCTTATATTAAAATAAGAGAATACAGTGCAACTATGATAAAAATTTAACTACATGTGCATATATGCATGTAAAGATAAATGTTTTACACATATATATATACTCTTTTAAAACAATTCTACTTTAATTAAACTTAGGAGATAATATAATCAATTAATCAATATTGTTTAGGAAATAAATTATATATATATATATAATAATTTACATATATATATATATATATATATATATATATATATATAATATAAAAATTGTAGTAAGCTCGCCTAAAAGTTACCAAGAGCTGCTGCTCCAAAAAGTTCAACACGTTTTAAAAAACCTTGCTTGATATATATATATATAATATATATATATGTGTGTGTGTGTGTGTGTGTATGTATGTACACACTATATATGTATTTTAATACGAATGTTAAGGAAATTAAATAGAACTTTGACTCACAAGCAAAAATATCTTACAATGACTCCCTAAATATTTTTTAATTTATTATACATATAATAAGTATAAATATAAAATTGAGAAATTTGATTTGAAATGTTATTTGCTATTTACATTTTGCATATATGAATACATTTCAGTAATCAGAATAACTTTTTATCCTAGTGTTTCATTCAGATTAAAATTTAATTTAATATGAGAGATTTACAATTAATTTAAAATCAAATTACAATGTAAATTCAATTTAATATTAGAGATTAGTGCATTGATTAGTTAGAATTGTGTCATTATATGTTGTTAAATGTGCTTTATTTGTATTAAATTTGCGCAGGTATCTAATTAAACGTGAAATAATCTTAACAAAAAATGAAGTAGTATTTAGTCATGAAAATTTGTCAACGTAAGTGGAGAAATGTGTAAGTGAGAAAAACGTTTAATATGCAATTCTATTCATTCCTACAAATATGTATTTAGAAATTTCGGCACCCTTGTTTTAAATTGAATAAAGCATTTTGCTATAGACTTTTCTTTTTTTAGGGCAATAGACTTCAGGAAAGCCGAGTAGCCAAATTTTGGGGCAACAATTACATCTATTAATATAACAGTAGTGCTAAAGCTATTTCATGATTCATTTAATGAGTGCTTATGATTTTAAACCTGTGTTGGAGAACAACTACAAGAAGCGCAACATAATACTTACTCATTAGATTCTACTAAAATAGATCTGATAAATTTTAACCACAAAAAAACTTTTAATAAGCAATACCATATATATTAATATATATATAAATTGAAATAGAAATTGAAAAGCTAACAAGTAATTTGACGTAAGACCTATTTGGTCTTAAAAATTTTTTTGGGCAAAATGCTGCAAAAATATGAAATAATAGGAAGAAATATTCTAGTGAGCTTGCTAAAAAGGTACCAGGAGCTGTGGCTCCATAAAATAGTTCAACGCAGTATTTTTTTAAATATTAACATGGAAGTAATTTTTAAAAATATATTAACATGGAAAGGTAAAAAAACAGCCTACACGCGAAATAAAACTGTTAGAATCAATGTTGGAAAACATGTGAATGCACTAAAAACTAATCTTATCGATGTGATATGTGAAAAGTTAACACATATAAAAAAACAGATCGACGGATATATATAAATCTATACATATGTATATAATTAATAAATATGAAGTAAAAAATCAATATGGGTTATCCTAGAAATGACTGATGGTTTTTCAAAGTTTAAAAGTGAAATAGCGAACAAATTATAACACTTACTAAAATTAATTTTGTAGAAGATTATTGGTCAAGAATAGTTTTTTGCACCAAACGTCGCCAACAAATTGCGCTTCAATTTCATATATCGTCAGTTATGTCAAAATGCTCTCGAAATGGTCGCCGTTTAAAGCAATCATTTTCGAGATTGAAATAAAAATTAACACGCTCTGTAATGTCACTATTTGAATTTAGTCAAATTCACTTGAAGAAAAATATACAATCCTTGAAAAAAATCATTGAAATTTTTTTGAATATGATTAGAATATGGTTAGAATATGATTTTTATGTATTTTGAAATCGCGATTTAGTCTCAAAGATCATGTTAAGTGAAATATTGGAAGTGAGGGTATTTTTTGATTTTAAAATTTTAATTTCCAAATGTACTTTTAAGCAATCGCTTTTGAACTTTCCTCTTCCTTGCATATTTATATACATACAGAGAGACATGTGAATTCAAACAAATGGAGTTAATATAAACCTAAAATGATGAACTCTGTAACAATAAGTCACAAATCAAAGGAATGAATCAAAAACATGGAAAATAAAACTGGAGCAAAATTAAATCAATACATAAATAAAACAAAGTTCGCATGAAATTTAAAGAATTAAAAAATATTTTCGGTCTTTGTCAAAGAGCAGCCGAAAGAAAGTAGAATTATAAACAGAGAAATCAAATTATATCTGGATGAATTGTACAAGTAATCAAAGAGTCATTTGAATTAAAAGACCAAAACCTTAATTCAAAATTAAAATTTTTCAAAAAATTTAAAACTGTTTAAAAATTATTTAATGATTATTTAAGGATACTCGAATATAACGAAATGTACAAGTGATATCTGCCTAAGGGAGGGAATGAATTCGTGGAGGAATTTCTAAGGAAAACTGGCTCGTATTCATGCCACTCATGGGAAAACCACGAAAACCAACTACGCAACAAAACCGTTCGTCTGGAATAGAAGCCAAGACGAACTCCCAGTCTTCGCTAGTGTAATACATTTAGCAACCGATGAGGCAAATTAAAATAATGATAAAAATTGCAAGTATCTGAAATCAGTATTTATCACGATATCACTTGCTCCGACGTGACTCAAAATCGAATACATAAATGACAAAATAGACTAGACTCGCCTTTTCAAGTATTTTTTAACGCGCCTTCTTTAGAAGATTTTGAAGAATAAGTGAAAGCATATTTATTAATTTTAAATTAAAAAGTTTTTAAAAATTAATAACTTGGAAAATAGGAATGACATAATCGCATAATCGTTAATCACTTTAACATTTCTTATAGAAAACTCAAATCTTATTATTGAAAATTATATTTTTATTCATATTTGTAAATAAAATATATAGATAGGCGTTTTTTAATTAAATTTAAACACAGTGTTAACATTCTGGAGCCTGATTCATGACTTCACTCAATGGAATTGAATTTGACATTTATATGGACCCTCAGGCTAAAATCTCTCGTTCAGTCTTCCTTTGAGCATCCATTATTTTATATATGGGTAAGTTTTTAAAGAGGTTGTATTAAAATTCACAAACTAGCAAAGTATATTGAATATTAGAGTCTTACTATGAACCGTAATTAAGAATGTAGATATGATTTATTTCGGAGCGAAACTATTAAAACATAAGCTGATATAATATGAGCACAATTAATTAGAGAGAATAAGGATAAATAATATTTGTTTAGAAAAATTAAAGTATGCTTAATACATTTTCCTACGCATCAAAACATTTTTTTAAAATTTCAATGTTTCAATTCAGAAAACAAATTATTTCAATTTTATGCTCTCGAAAAACTTCCTACCGATTAAATTAATATGGGAAAACAGACGTAAAAATCATTTGTAGAATACTTACAATATTCTCCCAGGATAACAATATAAAAATTCTCTCAGGATGTATCTGGTTCTCTGTGTTCCAGAATTGCTCTTTTCATGTGACTTCTTTCTTTATACGAAGACCAGTTACATGTCCCTTTTTATCATCTGACACTCATTTGCTTGGACGACAGCCACTTCATCGGTCATTAGCAAATGTACAACGCTAAATGCCATTTTCTGTGAATGTAATGAAATAAATCCGTAAATGTTCTGAGACTGAATTGAAGCAATCTTACCTTATATGTAGTTAATTATCAACATTAAAAAGCTTGTCTTATACGAACTCAACCTTCCTGACATTCTGGGAAAATTCCTCCCTGACTTTCTGAATATATTTTGTATTTTCCATGGCAGTCTAAAATTTTCTAGGTGAGGGAAACTCTGTTAGTACACCTGATTAAAAACATAATGGATAACAAACATAATAATCCCTATATGCCACTAGCATATATATACAGTTAACAGATTCCACTGATGTAGATTCTAAATTTATTGATAGTTCTGAAATTATAATGACATCTAAATTTAGAGAACTGAAAGGATGACTAAAATTCTTTTTGTTTATTAAATCTGTAAAAAAAACAATTTCTTTTTCCGATGAATTTTCTAACAGATATTTGATTATTAGAACTGATTTGTCTATAAATAAACAACAATTATCACCAGTGTCAGCAGATATCTTAAATTCTGAGAGTTGAAACGATATATTTTGCTAATTTCACTTATTGATTCTTTTCTTCGTCAAAACGTGTTTGTTAAGCATATCTGCGTGCAAGCTGCTGCAAAGGTTTTAAAAGAGCACAAAGCATATTTTTCAGTTCCCCAAAAAGTTCAAATGTTTTCAACAAAAAGTGTCAAGAGGCCCAAATATTTGAACATCATTTATTAAATGAATCAAAGATAGAACATTATACATTATTAAATAAATTATTAAATAAATATTTTCCCATGTAATCGAATACTGTGTTTAACAAAAGCTCTTAAATCATTTTCTGAAAATGCATCATTAGAGAAAGCAATATTTGAAGGCTTTATTAAAATGAAAATTTCCACATGTAGTAAAAGAAAGTTGTTGTACATAGCAGATGGTAAAATTGAATTCATAACAACAGGCCTAGTGTATAAAAGAAATAAATGAAACTTTGTTGCTTTCCAACTCTGTATTTCTTAAAGCATTCTAGGTTTACGACTAAATTCGCTTGGTACGTAATGTCTTAGACCAATGTGAGATGAAGATATTTCATTTACATCGCTCCAGTGCAGTTCAGTGATATATTGAAAGTTCAAATTTTTACTTATTTATTTGTTTATTTATTTATTGCCGCTTTAGCTGGAGAACTTAAACTGCTCTAAAATAGTTATCAAAAAGTTAAAAAAACTAGCCAAAATTTCAGTTTTTAACTCTAAATAATAAAAAATGTCTATTTCATTGCTTGTGTAAATATAAGATATCTAATTCTCTTAGTGTTTTAATTTTTCTTTACAATTTAATGAAAACAGTACGTGCATAAAATACCAGTACTACATTTGAATAGTATAAAAATTGTATTTCTAAAGCCATAAACACAATCGTATATGCATGCAGATCATAGTTTCCAGCCTTGGAAAATCTTTAAAGACGGGTTTGCTCTAGAAAAATGAAAGGTTTTTCACTCTGCGAGGTTATACCATTTCAAAGAAATTCCAAACTCGCTTTGATTCAGTTTATGATGCATGATGGTTCAGGTTACTATAGTACTTGTAATTCAGTTTTGATGTAAGATGCATTAGCATTTTATTAGATAGTCTAAAATTTATGCTCTTTACTAATTTCATTTTTTTTATTTCCTCGCTTTTTTATGCTGAGGAAATCTTCAGTAGTGAAGCAAAGCTTTTATTTATCAAAGTATTTTTAAATATACGATGCATGTGAAATGAATAATTAACATACATAATAACACTAGATAAAATTAGTAATATGCCAGGTACTAAAGTAAACAAAATTAAAAACGAAAATTAACTAATTAAACATTGCCTAAATCTTCACATAAAAATCTACTGATGTCTACAGCAGATTAAAACAACTCAGATTAAACGAAATCCGATAAGAAAAATTTATTAAGGTCAATAAAATTAATAAAAAATACAGTTTTGTGAAATAAAGTTTAACAAGAAAAATCATTACGAAAATCATTACAGGTGGACGAATACAATTCGCCTAATTAAAAATTTCATTATTTTGATAAATTTCGTTTTTTTGCTGGGAAAAATTTTCTTTAGTAAAGATTTAAATTTCGAGACTTTAAAATCTCGAGATTCGGTAATTTACCTTGAGATGTGATTAAAAACTGGGACTGAGTTGAAAACTTGAGTTGGCAGCTATGATAAGTTTGAGATCAACATGATTATAGCATTTGGAAGATTCTAGTCATATACAAAACAATTTTAGGAAACTTTCATTATTAAAAATGTGAAAATATGCATACTTACACTTTTAGTAGAGCGGATAAAACAAAGACATCAATACTTCCCTTCGATCTGGAATAATTTTAGCGGTGTTCTTTATGACCTCAAACCCCGGTCTTTCGAATCGTTCTTCTTTAAGAATGACTGAGGTCAGAGTCAGCCGGACGTCAGTAATTTCAGAATTTGATTGGTTACATACGTTTTTTGATTGGTTACATACGCAGGGCATACTTTGAGGGATAGTACTTTGAGGGAAAAAAAGTGATTTCGTCCTTGAGAGAAATAGTGCTGTGGGACAACATATGGAGAAGCGGAAAGAGCTCCAGCCTAAAGTCTACTGTGTGCAGATCCATAAGTCATAGCTGATAAAAAAAGTAAACGCACAAAAAAACATTTTGTTTTGATTAATCCATCGACTAAAAATTAAGAATGTTTTACTAGGCACTTTACAATTTACAACACATTCACTGCAGAGACTTTTTGGCTTTTATAGTGTTTTTATACGGTAATAGTTTAATAGTTAATCAAAAACGGAGTTGTTAATTTTAAAATTTTTCATTAAGTCGAGAATTTAACTAGCAGCTTTCCTTGCAAGTGATGTAAGTTCCACACATTGCAAAAGTTACTTTAATTTCAAAATTTAATCAGATAATTATGGCAGAAAACCAACATATTTTCGTATTCTCGTCGACATCAACAAATGTTTTTATAATTTTAGAAAAATTATCATAGAAAAATCAACGTACCATAGCACGACTATGATAAAATATTTTATATCTGATAGTAAACAAAAGTTGGTTAAAAAGTATATTCGAATATTTTGAAATTTGTCCAATATATCTGGAAATTAAGCTGATCTTCATGATTGGAAGGTAGTAGGAAATTTAAATCCATTAACACAGAAATATTAGAGTGTCCTTTTCCGAGTTTAATTTAATTTATCTATTTATTGGGCATGTTCGTGTGTGTTTTTAAATTCTGCATCTGAATGCTTCACGAGAAAGCATCCTTTTTCTTAGCTTTCTTTTTAAATGCATTGTGAAATATTAAAAAGCATACATCTTTATTTATTACATCATAATGATATTTAAAGTAACATTAGTATTTCAAAGAATCCATAAATGCACATACGTATTTGATTTATATATATTAAACTATTCTTAAGAGACATTTATGAATATCATACTTAAACATATAAAAAAAGATACCCTTCATGAACATACACTGTCCATGTGACACGTTTTAATGTGCTGTACTACGTAAACTTTTATACTTTGTTGTTGTTGTCGTGTCCATATTACATGGAACAATGGTTGCTAGAGCTTATTCCGAAGAGAGGTTGGACTTCTATTTTCCACCCCAAATTTTGAGAGACAGCATCCCGGGGATATCCCACTCCTCTCCCCTTCCACCAATCCCCACGAAATGAGTTTCGGGTCGCCGCATATTTAGAGTGCCGCCATGCCGCACTGACACTATACATTTACAAACGTTCATGGCTTCTCCGAGATTCGAACCCGGGACCTTCGGTATCGTAGTAGGCTTCCCTAACCACTATACCGTCTATGAGACACTTTTATACTGTCTTTACATGTAATGGAAACTGTTAATACCGGTAATTGACGTGCGATTATACGGATAAAAGGTGTAACAGATAGGCATAATTCAGAACGTTCTTGTAAAACGTTACTGACACCACCGTGAATAACGCCTGCTTTACATTTTCGGAACATGATCCTGTTATTTGTATCATTGGTTACTATTTTTGAGTCGATTATATAAGTAACAGAATAGCAGGATCAGTTACGGTATCGTAGCATCATTAGGTTAAATCGATCCAGGAAACATGAAACACGTGAGGAAAAGAAGTCTTATATACTTTCTCTTTTAAGGGTGACTAGGTATGAGGTGGCTCAGTCGAAAAATCCTGATAGTGACGAATTGTTGTCTACCATCTTTTATTTCGGGCGCCCCTTGTAAAGCTTTTTAGAACTCACGAAACAAGAAATCCGCAGTACTCTCACCAGGATTCGAATTCCGAATCCTCCGAATACGTATTAGCGTGCTTGCAGTTACACTACGATGGTATGCGGAAAGAAGAGCGAAAAAATCTTATAATGTAAACAGAATAGCAGGAAAAACTGTTCTCCACAATTAGGTAAAACACATCGTATCGTTAGGGTCGGTTTAAGTAATTTTGGTAGTCCTCGCAAGCTGGATCATAGGGCCCCTTAACGGGGTTTCTCTTTTAAATTGCAATTTCTATAGTATGTTTAGATTATCACCTAATTTATTACCCTTCACCCTATTATTCTGAAATTAAAAATTGAAGTTATTTATGAAATATATTTTGTGCATCAAGAATTTTCAAAATTACGTTGTTTTCCATAGCCAAATAGAATAGAAGCATAGTAAAAGAACTCTTCAAATGCGGCACTTTCTTCATGTAAATTGTGATTTCTAATTGCAAACCTTTCTGCTGAATTATTTTATTAACTTTATTGCAATGAAAATAAGTATTAGACCAGATCGTAAGAGATAAATAAAATCTAAACACTGCAATTTATTTAACTAGATGTCTCACAGAAACATATGGAATTTCTTTTAAATTTTTCCTTAAAATATTTTAAAATATATATTATATTTTTAAGTTCTTACTTACCAATTCTAAAGAAGCATTTATAAGTCTGACGAGTCGGAAGTCTTTTCGAGTGTTTTGCTGGCTAGGAAAGAGAGGTGAGAGTCCCTCGGAGTGTTCTCAATCAAAACTGCGACGAAACTTTTCCCTTTCTCACGGCAGAAGATCGGTCGCACTCACAGCAAAGTTCTCTTTGATGGAATGGCTAAATAACTGATGAAGACTGGCGATTCCTAAGAATGTATTAAGTTACGAATGCCCGGAATTTGAGACTACAGCTTTCAGTTCTCATTTCTCAACTAGTTTCGCAGATTGTTTTCAGCGTGAATTGTACATGACTATCAGAATTTTTCGCGCTACATAGATGCAGAAAATAAAATTAAAAATCCCTGCCTTTTACGAATAAATAAATAGTGAAATTCATGCCTGCTATGAGCATAACAAGATATAACGAGTTTCTGTGTTTTCCTGAAAAATTCATGCATGTGTCCGACTATGTTTTACCTTCCATGTTTTCCATCATCATATATGACTCTACACGGCAATCTGCAAGGTATCCAAAGATCAGGTAATAAATAAAATTGTAATTCAGCGAACATTTTTCCATGATACGTTACAGTTTCAAAATATCGAAATAATGCTAACTAAAGTAGAACGCACATCATCACTCTTAAAATCACATTCAACTTTTTTTGACGTTAATTACGTCTAGCGTGCAATATAGAACAAACGAATAATATTTTTTAAACATTATTTCCATAACATTGTGCAATTTTTATTTTGAATTTTATTTTCAATTGAATTATTTGGTTTACATTTCATATACCGTTGATACTCAAAGACATTTTCTAAGGATGCGAAATGACGTTATAACGATCATTAGCTTCATATAAATATGAAAATAATAAATTTCCCTGTTAATAAAAAGTTTTTATGCTTACATCATTTAAATGCACCGTATGTCATTTAAGTTAAAATTTTTATGGCCATGTATAATTTAAATGGTACAGAATGCCTTCAGTTTAAACTCATATTAGCTATTAAGTTGGATATTGCAGGATCAGATTGCAATTTTTATGAAAATCTCATAATTTTTTATTACAAAAGAAGATATACAAATGTTTAACAGGTTTCGAATGCTGTTATATGCATGCAGACGTATTGTATGCAACAATTTAAAATACTGTAGTCGCAAAAGGATTTTTTGAGTGTATTTGAAATTTTATATGTGCACGTTTATTAAAAATATAAAGGCTTTATAGATTTTATTACACTGCACCATTTAAGTTAAGTTTTTCTTCTCTTTTCTTTCTTTCTTTTTTTTGGGGGGGGGGGGAGCGATAATTTTATGTGGATATTTTAACAATAAATGTTCTTAAAATATTTTATGGTAAATTTTAATTAATTCTATGTGAACATTTATATAATAGTAATCAAATATTTGAACATATAGGTTTGGTTTCTAAACAATAATCAGCGTTATTTTAGCCAGTTTATTAGAGAAAAATCTTCTTTTTAACCACCATGTTGCCAGAGAGCTATTTTTCTTTTGTTGAAGAAACACATAACTCGCTTTGTGTTCCTTCATTTGAAACTCGCTTCATTTGAAAGTTTCATCGCTAAGTAGAGCAGTATGCACATATTTAAAATAAAATTATTCTTGAATAAGAGCATATTCTGTTTCATAATTAACGTTTGGATTAGCGCATGTAGAAAATATTTATTTACTTTGTTGAACTAATTACGGATACGAAACAAGCATTTTATAACTTTTTTATAACTCAAATATTCAGAGTTCTAAAGTACTTGGTACTAGATATTAAATTCTGAATTGAAAAATCTGGGTAGTTCTTTAAATATTTTATTTGTAGGCTAAATGTGATTATTGCTCTACAAGTGAATAAATTTTGTATATACCAAGTTTTGTTTCATCAGAGATAACAGAGCTAAGTGAAAAGTAAAACATTTTCTGTTCCTTATAAATAATATACAAAAAACGGTTCTTTGATGATGATAATAATAATAAGAGTAAGTACTGAAAGGATATAGTTATAAAGGGAAATAAAATGCACTTCTAGATTTAATTGAAAAGTTGTAGAAATCTGGAATTGATGAACTTCACAGTGTTACAACGAAAACCTAAAGTTCTTAATCATCGAATATCTTGAAACGATTCAATTGCTGTTTTATATTGGCATTTTGGGAATGGACGTAAACCTGTGAAATTGTATCCTGTGAAAAGGAAATAATGCGGTCGGTAACCAGAAAGATCAGTTTTATTGTTAACAGACGTGGCCACAGGCGAGGCACTTGGCGCCCCACGATGTCTTAAAAGCTAGTTTGAGAATGGTCAAAAGCAGCGGGAACCTGAGGCCTTTCATCCAAGTTCGGTGTAAAACTTTGAATCCTCGAGAATGAGTCATAGTCACAGGGTAAAAATTTTAAGGAAATCAAAAACATTTGCTCATAGACTTCTGCGAAAAAACTTTTGGAAGTAAAGTAAAATATTATTTTCCATGTTTACCGAATGTGCATAAGCTTTGTACCCACGATTGTTCAAGAAATTAAGCGTTTTCAAGAATACTTTGTTTACATGTTATTGTCAATAGATGAGCAATGCAAATAAAATTTGCTTTTCATTAAAACAACGAATATTTTGCTAAATATCAGAAATAATATGTAAATAGCTTCTAGTTAATTGGACGACATGATTTTCATACAGGAAATCAAATTCTGAGTTAAAAGTTGATATGAATAAAGGACAAATTTATATAAAAGGAACTATATAAATTCATTTGAAAATCTACAGCTTAATAATATTCGTAACAGTTTCGATGCAGATATACATAAATTTCTCGCATGTGATTAAAAATCATTGATAAATTTCAGCTTCATATATGTGATCTTCCGAATAATGATTAAATTATTTAAATTTGCGAAAAATAACAGGATTAAATTTTCCCAATTCGCAGAGTTTTTAAACAGGGAAAAAATTAAAGCAACAAATATATAGAGTATGAAATTAAAATGCTGTTGAAAAAACTATTTTTTTCATACTCTTCTTTTTTCATGTCTACGAAAATGGATAACAAGTGTAAAATATCAAGATATTTTGAATTCATAAATTTCTTATGCTGCCTAATTTTCAATTTTTAATTTTTCTGTAAAAACGTAATAGTGGACAAATGAATCATTTGGTGATCACTCAGAAGGGATTCCATTTGTGGCGTATTTAGGTATCCGAATCTTGCAATAATCCCAAGGCCTTTTCATTTCTTCCAAAAAAAAAGCAATTAAGCATTAACGTATACTAGATAAGATTATTGGCATTTACTAATGCTTGTTATCTAGTGGTCTTCTACTGATGTCATGCACTTTTCAGTTCTCACTATAACTGATATTCGGTAACGCGCATATCAATTACATAAGGTCCTCGAGGCCCCTTAAGTAATTAATTAAAGAGTTCGGGTCCATGTGTTGTTAATTATTTTACATGCGCTCGAAAATAAGTTTGATTTTCCATTGACTCATTTTTATCCTAAATTTTCTATAGTATCACTCTGCTTTATTGTAAATCTTGTACAATATCATAGATTGTTGCAATATGTGAAGGTGGGGGTTCGCGAGAGATTTTGGTCTGTGTGCCTGACAAATATCCTCTTTATGACGCCTGTTTTAGGCGGTGAGAAACATGGAAAATTTTCAAGCAAAAAAGCGGATTATGTCGCCCCAAATTTGTATCCTTTATTATTATTATTATTATTGTATCCGTGTTTACATGTTTGTAAAATTAATAAAATTTATAAAACAATTTTCTTAAATAAAAATCATGAAGTGACTTTTCTCTTCTTTCACTTGAAAGAAACAGTTTATCACCAACGACATTTAACACCTACAGTACGAATAATTCGTGCATTTTAGGGGAAAAAATTAGCACGCTCGCAAACGTGTCCTAACATCATCATAATTCTGTTGCTATTCTAAATATGTACAATCGCATTTGTAATGCGAATAACATGTAGTTTTTTTACCCCATGTCCAAATGTTATGGAAGATACCAATATTGCACATAGAAAGCTACATACTATTCACATGGTTGTTCTAGTAGAAAGTTCATGACACGTTTCATGAATGTACTGCAAACACAAATGATTAATGCGAAATAAAAGAAAAAAAATCGACATAATTTCATCTGAAAAATATGCAGGAACTTTTAAATATTTTTTTGAAATTCTAAATAACTTACATTTAATAAGCAGAATACAGTTTTTAAGTAACATTATTTTATCTATTTTTGAAATACAAGCCTTACGAACTGTCTTTACAGTACATATTTAATGAAAATGTTTTCTATAACTAATACTGCGACAAAATAAAAGATATTGAAGTATTTATGGAAAATGAATAATTTGACGGTTGCCTGAAACCTAGGTAATTAGTATAATTGTAATGTGAGTAGCATGTACTTTATAGCACACGCTCCAAATGTTTTAACGAAGAACATGGTATAACACGGCAGTTTTATATATTAAAATGTACAGAAAAATACAGGTGTAACAAGCACATCATGTAGAATGCGCTTGATAGCATGCAGTGAGCCATCCGAAAATTACCAATGGATGCTCTGAAAAGAACATCCTAAGAAACACGGTGTAATTAGCTTTAGCGTGTCATGTATAAAGTAATTTATACCACATTTTTTTTTTATTAACGTGCTTCGCTCTTAGGCACTACACGGAAGGAAGATGCCTTCCTGGAGGGCTTCCTAAGGGAAATTGGCTCGTATACACGTCACACATGGGAAAAACCACGAAAGCGCCCATGCAGCCAGCCCGTTCGCGGGAATCGAACCTCGGACCGAACTACCAGTATCCAGCGAGTTTACCGCTCGGCCGCTGGGGGCCTATAGCACATGCTGAGAACGTTTTGAAAAATACCAGTATTGTATTTCTAAATGTACATTATGAGAATATAGTTGTAACACACACTTCTTCAGCACATCATGCAGAACGTACTTTATAGTATGTCTGGGAACGTTTCGAAAAAACCAGTGTTGTACTTTAAAATGCATGTCCGAAGAACACGGTTATGATACGCATTGCTTTACCACGTCCTGTAGAACGTACTTTAGCACATGATCAGAACGTTCCAAAAAGTATAAGTGTTGTACGTTGAAATATGTGTTCTGAGAACACTGTTATAATACGCACCTCTTTAGCACGTCGTTTAGAACGTTTTTCATAGCACATGTTGAGAACGTTTCGAAAAGTACCAGAATGGACGTTGAAATATACGACCTAAAAACACGGTTATAATATGCACCGTTTTAGCACGTAATTTAGAACGTTTTTCCCAGTACATGTTGAGAACGTTTCGAAATGTACCAGGATTGTACGTTGAAATGTGCGTTTTAAGAACACGGTTATAATACGCACCGCTTTAGCACGTCGTTCAGAACGTATTTTCTAGCACATTTTGAGAACGTTTCGAAAAGTACCAGTGTTGTACGTTGAAATATACGTCCTAAGAACACGGTTATAATACGCACCGCTTTAGCACGTCGTTTAGAACGTATTTTCTAGTACATGTTGAGAACGTTTCGGAAAGTACCAGTATTTTACGTTGAAATGTACGTCCTAAGAACACGGTTCTAACATAAACAACTTTAGCAAGTTATGTCGAACGTATTTTATAACTCAATCTGGGAACGTTTCAAAAAACACGATTGTTGTACGTCGAAATGTACGTATTAAATACACGGTTGTTACACGCACCACTTTAGCACGTTATGTAGAACGTTCTAAATACACCTAACACCGTTATAGAACGGTATGACACGGACTCTGAACGTTTTCGGAACGTTCCGGTGCTGCTTGGGACGGGGCCGGCCGCGGTCAGTGAGGTGCTGAAAAACGCGGCGGTTCTTCGGTGGTTGACCGCGGTATACAGTTAAGATTTTATCTCCGAGATTTTGGTACGGAGGGTCCGAGACAGTGTGGGTGCTCGACATGTTTGACGGCGGCAATTCTTGCGGCCTATTATTTTCAATTTCGTCGCTGAGATTTCTTTTTCCCATTTGTGGAACAGTCTGAACTGCTCGTTCGTGCTGGAGTATCTATTTTGCTTTAGAAAAGATGGAAATATGGAAAGTCGTCATCGCCTGAGGTCTGCTTTGGTCTTTTGTCTCCAGTTTCGACCTCCTCTTATCTTCAGTGGAACTTCGAAAACGGGAAGTTGATTGAGTGAAAGTGCTGCTTAACGGAGGAATTTGAAAACTTTAAACTGGAACTATGAAAAGGCTCCGGTTCCGAAAACAACGATGAAGTTTGGACAGTTATTGTTTCGGGATTTGTAATTTGGATCGGGGCAGCTCCCTGAGTCTCTCAAAGGTGGTACGCCGATTTCGTGAGTGACTTTTTAATTTTCATTGGTGTTTTATTTTGATGCATAATCCTTTTAAATTTGGAAATGTTTAATACTAAAGCAAGAGTTGACATGTTAAGTAGATAAAAATTGAATATTTTTACCAAATTTCTAGCTGAGAAAGTAATTTTTTATCTAATGTTTAATAGTCAGAAGTCAATTGAACTAATTGGAGGAAGTGAATCTTTGTTTTAATGTTTAAGTGCTATGTTCAATATGATTTATTCTAAATTAGTCTTTTTAAATAAATTTAATCTTCTGGGTTTCCTGCTTAAAATGATTAAGAACTGTGACGATGATTTTTGTATTAATGGAATAATGTTAAATATGAGATTGATATGAAAAAAAAAACTATGAGTAACTTTAAAAGATTTTGTAGGGGTAGTCTGGCCAGCTATCTTAAGTTATAATGTGTGGGAATTTTCAATAAATGTGTTTATTATCTTTAATATTGTATGTTTTTTTGTGTGTGTATTAATTGTGGTCTACTGTAGGTCACCCATGTGATCCTTTCGGAAACATGGTTTATCAACCGAACCTGGGTAATTATATTGCGGTAGTAGAAAAAAAAAATCAATTTGAGTGTTGGTGACTATACGATCTGTTTACAGAATTTATTTTGATTTTGTTGAGTAAACTTCTTAATTGTGAGTTTGTATCTTTCCCCGGTGTTTGAAGAGATCTGTGTGGTATTTGAAATGTTAAAGGTTTAAGGCTATCTCTAGATTTTGTACTGAAATTTACGTGTTTTCAGGTTGGAGATATAAATTAGTTTTTATTTAGTGAGAGATAGCCTGTTAAAGATTTTGTTGTGGATGTGCATAATTAATCGTGATTCTACCAAAACACCAGGGAGGATATCTTTCTTTGATGTCTTTTAGATTTAAAAGTTTTTATTACTGAGTACAGAGTTTAGTAGTTAGTTTTTGTTTGTTTTTTTATGTCGCGGCACCAAGCAGTCAGCTTTAAAGAGATAAAAGTTAAATGAAAAAAATATTTTTTTTTCTACGTAACACCCATAATGAAAAAATTCATAAAAAATTTCAGTCATCCAGCTTAATTCAATGTGAGTACGACTTATGTAGAAATATAATTCATCCTTTAAACAGAATTACGACTGTAGTTTTAAATATATTGTTGAAATTCATAAACATCTGTTGGCACATTATTACACAAATATAAATCAGCTGAAAATATGACAGAAAGTAAAGTTTTGTACTTTGATAGCTAGTGAAATAAGAGCATTCTTTGATCCAGAATGTTGAAATGTAGCACAATAATTCCGTGCACTGATCACTTTTGCAGGATATTTAATTCACATTTTGATTTCCTTTCCTCTGGAAAAGGAAATCACATCTCCAACTAAAACCTCCTACCATTACTTTTCAGCCAATACGGTGCATAAAAAATGCATTCGTGATATTATTTAGTCAGCTATGTTTCCGTGTTCATGAAAACGAACAGCAATTCAATCCATTATCATTAACATTACAATATATCCTTGGAATGTAACAGCATATTTTTTTCTACATCAGGATAGGAGAATATCCAGAAATGGTCAATATTGCTGCTACTAATGTTCTTAAAATGATATATCTGGAGCGATTTATTTATAATGTGATGGTCCATTTGTTGAAATCAGTGTTCTAATTCTGTGTTTTGATAATGAGACTAATGCTTTTAATTTATAATAATGTAAATTGACTTTATTTGAATGAATAAAATGAGGGGTAAATTATAATTTGCCTGTAATAGTCTAAGACTCCGAAAAAAAGCAATAACGCTTTATTTTATTGCTGCAATTGGAGAAAATGAAAAGCGTTTGGGGGTAAATCTTTTTCATAAGTATTGTATAACGTTAGTTCCTTTTGCTACGTTATAAAAATAAACATGTATTCATAATACAAAGAGACAATAATCAGATGTGCACTGGTCTAGGGAAAGTTCACAGTGTAAATTAGGCAACGGTAAATGATGTTGCTCATGTGAAGTGGCTGTTAAGGGTTTACTAAAATCACAAGTGTAAGTAAATTAATCAAGAAACTTACTTTTATTTCACTACATCTTATAATATTCTTTTATGGCTGTAATAGTTTTAATTGCTTATTTCAGTCAAGATTTAATTGGGATATTAGATACGTAAATCATATTTTAATGATGGCATATAAATATAATTTTAAACAAATGTCCTTTCAAAAGCTATCTTGTCATTACAAATCTGCTGCTCTATTTTTAAGATTCCATTATTATTATTATTATTATTATTATTAGTTTGTACGAACGTTATGCTGAACAAATTTATAAATATGTTTTATTAAAATTCAAAAACATTATTTTATTTACACTTGGATCCACGTACGTATCCTGTGAAAAAAAAAAAAAATCAGTTCTGTATCTCCCGTTCTACTGGGCCGATTGGCGAAATTCAAATTGCGTTTTTCATGTCTTGAAAGAGCGACTTAGGATATGTATTAGATTTATATACAACGTTGTCCCAATATAGATATTTTGACACAAAATCGGACTTTTTCTGTAATAACATACCAATTTGTTTCCATATTTCGATTTCAAATTATACCAAACTGCCAAGTTTTGTAAAAATCACACGAGTAGTTTCTAAAAACTTAGCTCTCAACATTTTAGCTCCTCAATGTTAATTGAATCTGATATATAGTTATTAATATCTCTTTTTTTATTAAACGTACTTGATTCATTCTTCCAAAAATCGAAACTTAGGCTTAATCCAAATATAATCCCTATATTTTTAATAATTTATTTTTAAAGTTTATATTTTTTAATGTTTTTTATAAATTTTTTGAAAACATTTTGTATTATAACCTACAAAATTTTTATATCATCTTAAATAATCTTATAGATGTATTTCTAGGCATGCCTGCAAAAAAAATTAGTTTTTTTTTTTTTTTTTTTTTTTTCCAAAATTTTCCAAGGTGTACATACTGAAGCATACTGAATTTACATACTGAAGCGTTTTGAAATTTGGCATTTTTTTTCCCCTGAGCGATAACACCAAAAGACGAATAATTTTGTTTGCTCGTCTCCAATGAAAAAAATCTGATATGTACACCACATGACTTCCTTGTACGGAATAATTAATTATACGCATATTTTCTTGCATTTCATTTAAACTTATTGGATTGAATTAAATCTACATCGCCGATACCGCATAAACCACAATAGAATAAATGCATTCTTTAAAATTCACTGTAGTATGTGTTTACCATAGCGACATTATGGCGCTAGATTCACTTAACAATATTATATTTTGTTCATATTATAACTCAGAATGCACAAAATTTATATCATTTAAAGAATAGAATTATCTAATCGTTGCCACATGTTCTATTCAAATAATATAATAAAGCTAGAATGATGTATAAAAGAAATTAAGCAAACAAAAAAAGAAACAGTTTTTCACAGACTATTGAGTATTTCTCATTCAATTAATTTAGTTGTCACTTCGCGAGAAGGCAAAAATACATAAAAACTCAAAATATCTATATTAAAAATTACGAAGTAAATCTTAAACACTTATTTCCTCGAAAAAATTCCAGAAAGGATTGAGCAGGATTTAATGGGCAATAATAAATGAAGGCGTTATGTTTGTTGTTGCGAAGCTAAGTTTCTCTAGATTGGCAACAAATCCACTAGTTTGCTGTTTCAAATGTAAACAATCAATGGCCGCCATGAAAAGAAAGGCTTAGCGGCACTTAAACGACTTGCTGATAATTCTAAAAATATTGCATACAGATTTACTAAAGGCATAAAAACCATAACCGGAAGATAGAAACAACATAATTCAATCATTTTTAAAGCAAAAAATGTGCAATTAACAAACATATAAGAGTAAAGAAACTGAGATCACTGAGCCGGGTAACAGAGTGGATATATATATAAATATATGTATATACGTTTGGTGCGGCCGATTGCAACAAAAATACGAGGTGCATATCTACATGTTATAGCAGTCCTATATACAAAATTTTAACGTTCTGAGGCGATTCGTTTTTGAGTTATGCGTGATAGGTTCGTACATATGTTCGTACAGACGCCACGAAAAATTCTCTTCACAATTAATTTTAAAGCAGTTTTATAATTTTTGAGGAAACGAGTCTTTTATTATCTTTTTATTATCACGCAAAAACATCGTTAAATTGCATTCGATAGCACTCAAAATGGATATTTTCGTTGAAATATGCTGCATGAAACTTTTCGCTATTACAATACTTCCTTTTTACTTCGTACAAGGAAGTAAAAAGAAAAGGAAATTGGGTTGCTATAAATGAAGAAGTTCGTTAAGTAAATTATTCTTGGCGAAAACTGAAAAAAATACGCCGAATTAAATTTCTGAATTTCTCCGTAAGTTTTGCCCCACGTTTTGCGAAATTTAATATTTAGGCACAATTTGAGTGGTAGAATCGAAATATAGAAAACAGTTGGCATGTCATTTCGGAAAAAGGTCCTATTTTGCGTCAAGATACCTATGTTAGAATGATGCTTTATATAAATATAATATATAGCGTGAGTCGCGGTTTCGAGACTTGAAAAACGCAATTTGAATTTCATCAATCAGCCCAGTAAAACGGGAGATATAGAACTGTTTTTCTCCATCACTGCCCATAATTAAAAAAAGTGACATTTTCAAACGGATTTAAAAAACTGCTTATTTAAAACATCATGGACTGCTTAATTGTTTAATTATTTCTAAATACTGTTGAATTTATAAATAATTTAATATTAAAATTAAAAATGAAAATTCTTTGCTTCCATTAATTACCATTATCGTTATTTTAATTCGTAATGCAACAATAACTGCTATATGCATTGCAAAGAAAATTGTATTTAGAAAGATTATTTATCATCTAATTGAAGTACTAAAAATCATAAAATTTACAAGACTGCGTAAGTTGCATCTACTAAATATTAATCATGCTTAATTATAGACTTAGGATATAGGGTTACAGCATTATGAAAAATGAGATACAAGTTAGAGCATATGTATATATATAAAACAAGTTAGCGTTTTAAATATATAGCAGTTTTGGAAACCCTTAAGCAGTAATAGTGAGATGATGTTTTTGGTATTACCTTTGCACGAGTAATGACGATTTTTGGTATTACCTTGGCTTTATTCCCCGTGTAATATAAATAGGAGCCAATTTCTCTCAGAACGTTCTTCACGAAGGCTTCCCTTCTCTCAGAAATATAGACTCATGGCTTGGTCATATTCAAATAATGCAACCTAAGCCATATAACTTTCACTTCATTATCCGAATACATACTGTTCTTTACTTAATATGTTTCACAAACAATAATAAATCAACAAATGGACTGTATTCCTTCACTTTTATTTCATTACACGAATTATAAATAAAATGTCAGCGATGCGAAATAATTGATACAAAATAAGCGAGCCATTCTACATGGCTGTCACAAACACAATTCTATCAATCAATTATCTTGTTGCCATACATAAAGTTCAAAACTAAAGGAAGAAAAACAAAAGAAATTTACGCTGTTTGCAACAATAAAATGAAGCAAACGATACTCACATAAGCACATACTATTGTACAAATTTATGGCTTTTCCTATAATACTATTCCTTTATCTATCGGTAAATGCTGGGTGAAATTTATAGATAACATATGTGCATTCATTTCAACAATGGGATAATATACCACTTTACAAATAAATAGCTTTATTATTATTTTTTATCCTTTTTAATTATCATTACTTTTACTATGTGTGTATTCTGTTAACACGCGACAAATACACATGTAATTATTAATTTTCTTTCATTGACTCGATATTGAAACCTTTATCACATTTGTAAAGAATTATCACAAACGTTTGTGGCAAAGTCATGGAATCAGATGGGCACTGGAAATTTAAAATATTCTGTGAAACAAATGCGGTTGAACTACTTAGGAGAATTATTTGCATTAACTATCCTGAATGCATTTTTACATCGTCAATATTCTTTGCATTTCATAACAATCTGCATCAGATGCTTTTTTATATAATTTCACTTCTTTTCTGTTATGTGTACGTAAAACATTTCACTTTTTCAAAATATTGAAATTTACCTAGAATGAAAGTTTATGTATTAATTTTCACTTTTAAATGCAGTTTGATGATTATACAAGTTTGATGATATACTTGTATTATATTAATATAAATAATAAAAGTAGCTTTTAGTTTAGTTCTGCATGGAAAGTTTCTTAATTAAAATATTTTAATTTTCTGCATGTAAATATCTCAATGAATAATCTGGGTTTATCTCTCATTTAAAATACGAGTAGTTATTTACCTCACAGTTACCAGCTCAACATTTAATGATATTAAACGTTGTATCATTACCGACAGAAGTTTAGAAACATTTTCATCATTTTGAAGATATTTTATAACTTAAAAACCTGTATGACGATGCCTTTCAACAGTTTTCTTTCTGAAAGCATCCTTTGAATTAGGGACTTTCGTTACTATAAAGCAAAATACTTTATTGGAAAATATTGCATCAACAACGTTCCATAACTGGATTATAGTTACTTTTTTTTTTTTGCATTTTCTACTGACACAAACTGATTTTTAATTAATGTGTTTTCTAACTTCTACAGTTTTCTAATTAGCATCGGGACTGGCCAGTTTTTAGCAGACTAAGAATAGCCATCGGCCGTTCCCTCAACATGTTTGGAGAAGAAAGTAGTCTTAGGAAACCTTTCTAATTTATTTGGAGTAAAAATTAGTTTCGCTAGTGATATTTGGCAAAGGAATTACGATTAGAGTTCCACTTTATTGAATATACTGCCTGATATATTTTGCAAAGACAAATGGGAAGAAATAAATGACTTTATTCTGTAACGTATTCTCGAAACAAGTTACATAATCTTAAAATGAACTAATAAAGTTAATGTTTCGAAGAGATGAAGAATGTTTTTACAACAAAAAGAAAAGAGTATTATTATAGAGAAATTCACTAGTATTATGACATTAAATTTTATGTGTAAAATAAGCCTTTTTGCTAAGCAATCTACTATAAATGTTGCGGACAAATAAATATCATACTACAATTCGTTTAGCGTAACGAATACTTGCCTTCATTAGTTGATTGTTATTCAATCATCCTAAAGAATAAAACGTTGCCAAACTCACAGCTGTGCGTTTATTTAAACCCAATTTTCTTGGAATTTCGAAATTAAATATGAAGGCTTTCATAGACATTTCACACTTATTTTGTGCAGAAGTTACTCTTCTATACTAGTGTGCAAATCTTAATCAGCAGATTCCTTTGCTCAGCAGTTGCGAATGGAAACTGGATGACAGGTGTTCCCGTTCACTGTAGAGAGACCACTTGTTAAAGGTGATCTATTCGCCCGCCATCCTGGAGCTACATACTGCCGACAGCAGCCCATCAGCGACATCAGTTGTGTGGAGAACACAACGACTGGTCTTGGTGGTGGTGGTGACAGGTGACAAAAGGAGGAGACACCTGATGTCTAACATAGGTAAACATGTTTATGCTCCACACCCTCTTCAATCCAGAGCAACGGCTCCCATGGGTAACAAGAGAGCAGCCCCTGGAGTTTACATATTTTAAGAACAAGATCTTACATAGTGTTAATTTTTACATTTCTTATAATGGGGCTCGTAGTACAGAAGATTACAAAGACTTGACACTTCATGAATGGAGTCACGTACGCTTTCCGTGGAAGTCATTTTAGTCCTCAAACGATTGTCAGCGCCAATTGAATTGCAGAGAGGTAAGGACACGTTTTTATACCTCTAACATAAGGAAACATGTATTGGTATGGTATTGACATGCTTATATGGGGAAACATTGTAATGAACGGATGGAGAACTCCACATTTTCTACGGAGTTTCATTAGATCGTTACTGTGTAACTCTCTTTCTTCAAGTGCGTCTTTTCACGGGTACCAGTGGCCCCGACTTTGTTAATATGATTGATAATGCACGACCACGTAAGACTCCAGATGTTGAGGAGCTCCTGGAATGTGAAGCTGTGTCACAGAATGAATTGGCCAGCTTGATCAACTAATTTAAATAACATCGAGCATATCTGGTACACTTTACGAAGGCATGTAGCGGCATGATATTACCCTCCGGAGATCAACAGACAACTGAAACAAATACTTCTTGAAGAATGGGAAATCTTACCCCTAAAAATGTTAGATAATCTGGTGTTGAATAACAACATATGTTGCAGCGTAACCATTGCGGTTAGGTGAGGTTATATCCCTTACTAAGACTCTTTGATTTGTTGTTCTCTTTCTTTGTGAGACAGTTTCTTGTATCAGCGCCATTCTGTGAATAAAAGTCCTTTTCTATTCGTTGTGTACTGTAGGCGTCATAATCATGTTTTTGTTACTAAAATTTTCTCATAAGTTTTACATTGTGCCTCTGTAGTATAAATTTTAATTCTCCTAGTTGAATTTCTGTAGAATTAAATCCAAAATGAAAAAGGCTGCTCACGTTTGGTACGCTAGTATATTTCGTTGCTTAACAACTTGTGTTTTAAGATATAATTAAGGTATTTAGTTTATATCCTGTAACTGCTGGTCCGAAATCTATGGTGTGATTTCGAATCCCATGCAAGACAGGGTTTTACTGCTTGACTTTCCCACCCTTTTTCATATGTAATGATGGTCTAATCTTATAGCGCACTTTGGGCGCATCCTAGGGAACTATAGCAAATAGTGACAATTATTTCTGGAATTTTAATTACGTTCAACAGACTAGTTTAATCAAACAGAACTGAGATTATACTTTGATGTAATAAATTTCTTTGAGGAAGAATCGTTATATTCCATTACTTTACGTGAGAGCATTTATTACCACTACATGGCAAATATTGTCACTAAAATGAGATGAAAAAATTTTATATATTTACCATTCAAAGTGCGGAGCAGATAGCCAGCTATCAGAGTATTGTTGATTGACGTGTTATAAAGTTTTGAATTTTTTTTTTTCAAATTACGATTGTAGTTAAGCACGAAAGGTTTGAAAGAATTCGCACCTTTAAATAATTTATATATTTACTTTTAATAAGTTTCCTAACATATATAATTTATAGTATATTTAACTTAATGTTATGTATTGAATTCATAATTCTGGAAACATTGGCAGCTTTGTTGCTAAAGCTATTACTAATGGAATGGCTTCTAATAGATTCTTAGTTATTATTATATATAACAATCAACAGAATTATTGAGGTATTGTATTCACGGGGATAGATGCTCATGCTGCAGTAATTTTTTGACGATGGACCTTCAGTATAACCGGTTGAGTTATTCAACGTCCTTCAAGGCTTCTCTCTAAGACCATTTTGATACGCTGTATCATACGTCACGTCTTGCATTCATGAAAGTATCGACGTATATTAGGTACTACATGTGGAAATCATAACATCCAATGCTGAATTAGAATACCAGGATTATGACGTCATCAGTATAGCATAACCAAGCGCAGTAAGAATCATCCCAGACAGCGCTGAGACCTGGTCGAGAGTGGAGGGCAGACGTGAGCAGACGGCTCACACGTCTTCAAGAGTTTATAAAAGGACTGTTGGTGCATCATTATGTTAATCCTGCATACCGTTAACTTCATCTTTATATACTTTTCTTATTTACTTATATTTCTTTCTATTAAATAAACCATTTAAATATTACTTCGTGCTCTCATGCTGTGAATCAAGTCAAATTCTACAAAAAAATATGGCGACCAACCGTGCGGCCTCGAATTCCAAAATGTGCGAGTAGTAGAACTGTCCTTTGAACTACTGAGTGAAAGTTATTCTATTTATTGGATTACTCGTATAAAGTGTGGATTACCCAATTGACGACGATCATCTGTCGGGTGAGTACAAAACTTTCTTTCCAATATGAAGTTAGTAGAAATTCCAGAATTGGAAGCAGCTTTAAAGAACCGTAAAAGTTCTGAAATCAAAAGTTTGCATAAGCTTATTTTTAATACTGATGGAGATCGAAATAACCGGAAAAGATTACGTGAATTTTCTGGCTTTATATTTAAACCAGATTCTGAAGAATTTAATAAGAAAATAGATACAGTGCAGAATAGTTTTACTTTGAATGAGTTAATTAAAATTTGCAATGTACTGTGCATAAATTCAGAAGGTTTAAAAACGGAAGTCGTAACCCGAATTGTCTCTTACCTATGTGATTTATCTGTATTATTTGAAAATGTTTTGCGTGAAGAAAATAGTGATATTGAAGATGAAACTATTAATAAAATTTTCTGAAGTAATGCTTGATGATAATCAAAGAGACAATCCTGGTTTTAATGAGTCTCAAGTAAATAACAGTATGCAGCTTCCAATTCAAGATAATTTTAAACCTCATCTTAGTTTTTCTGATATTGAAAGTATTGTTAATCCTTTTTCTGGTAATTCATATGAAAATGTTGATAAATGGATTGATGAATTTGAAGATGTTATAAACTCTTTGAAATTGAGTGACTTGCATAAATTAGTTTTTGCTAAAAGATCATTAAAAGGTAAAGCGAAACTATTTATTCAGAGTGAACCTAAAGTTAATGACTGGTGTAAGTTAAAAAATTCTTTTGAAATCTGAATATGGTAAAGCTTTTAATTCTGCTGAATTGCATGAAATGTTATGTAAACGTAAATTAATGCCTAATGAATCTTTAGATGAGTATTTTTTGAAAATGAAAGAAATGTGTTCGCGAGGTAACATTGAAGATGCTTCATTAATTAAATATGTTATTGATGGTATTCCCGATTCGGTGGTTAGGAAAACGATATTACATGGTTGCGAAACAATATCTGAATTTAAACAAAGGCTTAAAATTTATGATAAAATGAGATTGGACAATGATAAGTTTAAAAATCCGAAACCGAAAGTAGACACTCAAGTTAAAGATAGAAGTAAGCTTTCGTCATCTTACCGAAATCAATCTAACGTTAATAAGGTCAAATGTTTTAATTGCTAGGAATTTGGGCATTATTCAAAGCATTGTGTAAACAAATCAAAGGGTGTAAAATGTATAAAATGTAAGAAGTTCGGGCATTATTCAACAAACTGTCCAGAGCAGACCCCCGAAACACATCAAGCAGCTTTATTACAACGAATTTGTGACAAGCATAGAATTATGAAGACTGTAGGAATAAATAATCATTTAGTTGATAGTTTAGTTGACACTGGTTCAGATGTAACGATATGCAGCGTAGAGTTACACAAGCAGATTGGTTCTCCTAATTTAAATTGTAGCGATATCACATTAAACGGAATTGAATCAAAGCAAACGTACCCCATCGGCTTTTTCATTTCTGATATTTCAATTGATAGTTTTTCACTGCGTACGAAAATTTATGTTGTTAAGTCATTATGTAATCAAATTGTATTAGGTTTGGATGTATTGAGTCAGTTTAACTTCTCTTATACCGAGAATGGCCTTCAAATAATTTCTCATCGGAATAAAAGTAATGTAAACTTGATAACTGCTGAGTCATGTCGAAATTCTAACGTTCGTTGCGTTATGGGAAATTTGAATATTGCTATCTCATTGAAGAATGTTTATGATCCTTCGCGATCGTCTGGCGTTTCTGTTAATGTAAACAAAAGTCCCGAAAGCGGAAGTAGCTCGACGTTTAATTACCTTTCACATCTGGTGAATGCTATTTCTGTCAACGAGATTGATTTATCGCATATTTCGAATGCAGAACATAAAGAAAGACTGTGTAATTTAATTAATTCGTACCAACCACGGAAAAATAGACAATCTGACTTCAAGATGCAAATAAATTTATGCGATGATATTCCTGTCTGTCAAAATAGAAGATACATGTCTTTCGCGGAACAAAAAATTGTTGACGATCAAATTAAGGAATGGTTGAAAGAGGGCATAATAAAGCCTAGCAATTCTAATTATTCGGCGCCTATTGTTTTGTGTAACAAGCGTAATAATTCGAAACGTTTATGCGTGGATTATCGGAAATTAAATAAGAAGATTATTAAAGACAAATTTCCACTGCCTTTAATTCCGGAAGTACTTGATCGCTTAGAACAGTCAAAAGTCTTCACGACACTAGATTTGAAAAATGGCTTTTTCCATGTAGACATAGACGAAAATTGCACCAAATATACCGCATTTGTAACACATAATGGTATCTACGAATTTCTTAAAGTTCCTTTTGGTTTATGTATTAGTCCAAATGTTTTTCAAAGGTACATTTATTCAGTATTTCGTGACTTGTTAAATGAAGGTGTACTAATTATTTATATGGATGATATAGTTATACCGGCTAATGATGAAGTTGCATGTTTAGACAAATTAGAAAGAGTATTCAAAACTGCTTCGGAGTATGGGTTACAAATAAATTTCAAAAAGTGCCAATTCTTAAAACGTAAAATTGAATTTTGGGACATGTAATTGAAAACGGAACTATTCGACCATCACCTTCCAAAACTGTTGCTGTTCGAAACTTTCCACAACCGCGTAACTGTAAACAACTACAAAGCTTTTTAGGACTAACGGGATATTTTCGTAAATTCATTCCTCAGTATGCTAAAATAGCTAAACCTCTTAGTGACTTACCTAGAAAAGGTATTGGTTTTAAGTTCGATTCCGAACAACAGGAAGCTTTTTGCAGATTGAAAGAAATTCTCTCTCAGGCACCTGTTCTACACATATTTAGGCAAGGATATCCATTAGAACTCCATACTGATGCTAGTAGTCAAGGCTTTGGTGCGGTATTACTCCAATTGTCTGATGATGGTAATTATCACCCAATCCAGTATATGAGTAAGAAGACTTCACCGCAGCAAGAGAAACTCTGTAGTTACGAATTAGAAGCCCTTGCAGTAATAGAAGCTCTGAAGAAATTTCGAAACTATTTGTTAGGGACTAAATTCAAAATTGTAACTGATTGTAGCGCTTTTCAGAAAACTTTAGATAAGAAAGATTTAACTCCTAAAATTGCAAGATGGGCAATGTTTATTGAAGAATTCGATTACGAAATTGTACATCGTTCAGGAAGCCAAATGAAACATGCTGATGCTTTAAGTAGAAATGCTTTAATTTTAACATCATACACATCCGATGTAACTGAGAAGATTCGGTTAGCACAACAACAGAATGAAGATGAACATGTGAAACTGATCAAGAATTTAGTTGAGAAGGGAGAAGAAAATGGATTCTTCGTGAGAAATGATATTTTGTACAAATTTGAAAATGGTAAAGATCTTCTAGTAGTGCCAGAATCCTTACAGAACGAAATCATACAGAAGGTACATAAAAAAGGTCACTTTGCTGTAGATAAAACTGTGAATGCTGTAGAGCAAGAATTCTATATTCCCAGACTGAAATGTAAAGTTGAAAAAGTAATTGCTAACTGTATAGAATGTATACTGTACAACAAGAAGCAAGGAAAAGCAGAAGGATTTCTTCATCCTGTACCGAAAGAAAACGTTCCCTTGAGTACGTATCATATCGACTTTATTGGACTTCTTCCATCGACGAACAAGAGATATCAACACATTCTAACTGTTGTCGACGCTTTTACGAAATTTACTTGGTTCTATCCAGTGAAATCACCAACTACACAAGAAGTTATTTCAAAATTGAAGCAACAACAGACTGTATTTGGAAATCCAGCCAGAATCATTTCAGATCGAGGTAGTGCCTTTACATCGAAAGAATTTTTAGCTTATTGTACTGAAGAAGGAATAGAACATGTCAAAATTACTACCGGTATTCCAAGAGGTAACGGACAAATTGAGCGAATTCATAGAATTTTGATTCCTGTTTTGTCAAAATTATCACATGAAGATTCAACGAAATGGTTTAAGTATATTTCAGATGTCCAGAGGATAATCAACAGTACAACTACGAGAAGTACGAAATATTCACCGTTTGAGCTTCTCATAGGCACGAAAATAAAGAATAAAGAAGATTTGAGAATTAGTGAGATATTGAATGAAGAATATCTAAAACAATTGATACAAGAACGTGATGAAATGAGAGAAGATGCGAAAAACAACATTTTGAGGATTCAAGAAGAGAATCGAAAACAATTTAACAAGAAACGTAAGAAACCGAAACTATACAAGATTGGCGACTTGGTAGCCATTCAGAGAACTCAGTATGGGACTGGTTTGAAACTACGACCTAAGTTTCATGGACCGTATAAAATCATAGCTGTTCGATCAAATGACAGATATGAAGTCGAGAAAGTAGGATGCCATGAAGGACCAAATTTGACATCTACTGCGGCTGACCATATGAAGCCATGGTCAAATTGATTTAATGCTTGTATCAGCTCAAAACCTAAGGACCTGATACTCTTTTTTTTCTTTTTTTGTTTTTTCTTTGCAGGTACATGATAGTGATGTCCATTCAACAGACATCGAGGACGATGCCTCTTCAGGCTGGCCGAAGCTGTGGAAATCATAACATCCAATGCTGAATTAGAATACCAGGATTATGACGTCATCAGTATAGCATAACCAAGCGCAGTAAGAATTATCCCAGACAGCGCTGAGACCTGGTCGAGAGTGGAGGGCAGACGTGAGCAGACGGCTCACACGTCTTCAAGAGTTTATAAAAGGACTGTTGGTGCATCATTATGTTAATCCTGCATACCGTTAACTTCATCTTTATATACTTTTCTTATTTACTTATATTTCTTTCTATTAAATAAACCATTTAAATATTACTTCGTGCTCTCATGCTGTGAATCAAGTCAAATTCTACATACATATTATAAAAATAATTGAGTTCAACTTTCAGAACGATACGTAGCTGTTATAAGTTAATGTGTGAACATTTTATGACGTTTAATATTCAATACATTTCTTGTATATTTAATGCGATTGCTCATTTCTTATTCACTTTGTTTGCCAGAAGTGTGTTTTGCCATAACTAAACTGGCATCGTTAAGCGAAGTTTAAATTAAGTTTATTATTTTAGAAATTGCTGAGATTTAAATTTTATATTTTACTTTTCTATGTAAAGATTTTGCAACATGCATGCAATGTTATATGCCTTTGTTATTAACACCGGTACTACTTTGGTAGACGGTTGCACGGATTTATGGCGATTTACGTTGGCGCAATTGTTGGCGCTGTTTTTACAATCGTCAGCCATCTTGAAAAACGCTGTTTTTACGCATAGCAAAGAAACTTAACTAAAATTTCGTTAAAAGTAATGCATTAATTTTTTGTTGAAAATGTCGTTTTTTAAGATGGCGGGCAAGTGTAACTAAATAGATTTGCTATGAGTATAAAATACTTAAAGTAAGGTTACAATTACTTTCATATAGCAAAGAAAATAAAAACACCGCTATAAAAACATTGTACCAATGTTTAATTAGATTAAAATATTACTTAAATTGAATATGGAATTAAAAAACATTATACCAACATTTAAAAGATTTAAAATATTATTAAATTCAAATACTTTAAAATCCGTTATATAGAATACAATTAACATTAAAACACATGTGACAATAATTATCTCAGCAATTATAGTGTATTAATTTTTTAACGAAAATTGAAGTATACAATTAAAAAATAAAAGAAAAATATGTACTTACATTTTTTTAGTCACTTAACCTGTCGTTTATTGATATGTACCACAAAAAAGTCAGTATCATAATTTAGATATCAATGAAAAACATTTGAAAAATGTAATATCAAGGGCAGGAATAAAGTAATTTAAAAAAAAATTATAAATAGATAAAACAATTTAGAGCCAAATTAATGGATAATAAAGATTAAAAATAACAAAAAAATTTAAAAAAAAAAAAAAAAACCTCCAGTAATAGGTTTTGTTTTTAAGATTTCGAAGATCCTTTAACAGCCCCTCCCTAAAGTACAAAGGACAATTTTTCATTCCGATACCAATAATTCTTGGTACTTACCAATAACAACATTCATTTTTGAAGGAATTCGAAGATATGAATTAAATTTTAAAATGGCGCGGCAATGCACAAATTTTCAGTAACCAATCAGGGAGCTGATTACAGCTCGTTAATGCACAAATATTCTATAACCAATCAGAGAGCTGATTACACCACGCCTAGAATTAAAATTATTTAAATAATCATACATAATAAAATCACTTTTAAAAAAATGCAAAATTAAAGTGTATTTTAATATTTAACAGCCATAAATAATGTTTAAAACATTAGATTAAATTTATAGATATTAAAACTAATTACTTTTAAAATAATGTGACGTCATGGATTACATCATCCACAACATAAAATTTCATAATATATCATAAAAAATAAAATTTTTATTTCAAATAAAAATGCAAAATTAAATTGATTTTTAATATTTAGAACCCATAAATAATATTTAAAACACGGAATTTATGCATAATAAAACGCATTATTTTTTAAATAAAATGACAACAAGGTATCGGTTACCATAAATAACTTATCCAGCAACGGGTTTACCATAAGTCGTATTACTCGACAAAAGAAAAATTGCCAAAAAATTGCTAAAATCCGTGCAACCGTCTACCAAAGTAGCACCTCAACACCTAATGCATACGCCTCTGCTTAGTTGTAATTATTACGAATTTTTTCAACCTTATTATAGGACAATTTATTTTTAGTGATAATTTTTTTAAACAATGACAATGACAATGAACAATAAATAACAATGGCATTTACATTTATTTACCTGTGTATTTAGTTTTAAATTCTTGACTTAGTTCCTGTGACAGCGAAAACATTAAATATTATAATATATCATTCTGATTGTATTTCGGAAGTGTCATTCTTCTTGCAATGGCCGATCTTTAAAAAGAGGGATCTCACCCGGATTTCTGAGGTCCTCTCCTCTTAAGATTTAAACTACGTTTATTATAATTTGGCATTTTTATGTCGCGTTTATTTTAAAAATCTGGAACTTTACTTGGTTGCGGGGGCTTTTAAAACGCAGTAATAACAATCCCGAAGGGAGCTTCGGGATTGTTTTTGCTCTGTTCTTCAAATCCGCCTCTGTCTCTTATCTGCCTGCTCATGGGAAAACTCAAGATATGGATACACGTCATTAAATAGATAATGATCTATAAGCAGCATATGTATATTATACTAACAAACAAAAGTTTCTTTTACATAGATTACATCATCAGATTACGTAACAGATTACGTAAGGTTGTTTTTTAAGATATCTTTGTACACTGATTTTAGACACCAACTTAAAAGATTTGCGGTCATGTTTAGCTTCTATAAGCCATTACTGGATGTTATATGTTGGTGTATAAATGCTTTTAAGCATGTATCTATGGAAAGAAAGTAAAATTACACATGCAAATATTCTATATTTAAAGTATGAAAAATACATTTATTTAAACCATTGAGTGCTTTTAATACTTGATATTCATTTCTTGTATTTTGCTTTAAGTCTTCAGCTAAAGCAGAATTATGCCTCACGTTCTTGTTTTAAAGTAAAATTTTGAACGAGGGGACTGTAAAGCTTTTTACGCTGTTAGTAATTCTGTATACTACACTGGTTTTTTAAGTTAGCATATTATTGAATTTAATGAAGTATTACTTCTTTTTATGAAAACCAAGAAAACTTAAAATGCCTCTAATCCGGATGAACGAATGCAATTGCAATAAAACAAAACGGTTTCATTCTGATTTCCTTGACGCAATCATTATTATTATTATTATTATTATTATTCAGCAGATTGCTTTTTGCATATGTAAAACTGAAAACTTTTAGACGTACAAAAATTAAACTTGCTATTACATAAGTATATATATTATGTTTACAAAATATTGTTGATATAACATTCTAAATGCATTGGATAAATCTAGGAAACCTTACGGTGGCACAGAAAAATCTTCTACTAGACTTTTCATTCAATTTACAGAATAAAACTTTTTTATAAGATACGAGGTCCAGATTTGCGAAACTCGGGGAAAAAGTTTGTTTATAATGTAGTATGAATTTTTACATTATTGTTGTAGACAATTACAAATCCGTGGTCAATCTTCATCAAGCTTCCGCGTGACTCCTAGCCCACAGTTGGGTAGTGAAAATATAATGAGACAGCTGTAGTGACGGTGTGTCGTCTCAACATAGCTTTCCCATGTGAAGAACTCGGCGAAATTTTCTGGTATGAAGAAGGGAGAGCGTACAGCGTCTGCGCTATTATTTTTTGTAACGATACATACAAATCAATTTGTGGAGGATCTACAGCAGTACCTCCCAAAGAAGGATACCCTCCTGACCACACATTCTGGCCCTTAAACCGAAGTGCCCGTTATTAAGAGGAAAATGTGTGCTTAATTTAAAGGGACCGGGACTAACAGAATTGTGCCTTAAATAGAGGCGTCTCTTGTTCGGAGGTGTCCTTTACAGGAGGTACTAATATGTTCGTAACAATGATTCCAAACAGTGTAAGTATAAATACAACGAATATCGCACACTTGGTTACCTTTTAATAAAACCACGCAGTCTGTTTAAATGTTCAAGCCGTTACAGAAGGGCCTTTACTTTCCTCATCACCCAGCTTTTACCATCCACGAAAAACTCATTAAACTAGTTGAAAATAGCAGTAAGATATGGTGCTTATACCTTGCTATTCAAGACTTTCAAGAAATACACTTCATGGTCATTCGTAGCTTTTCTGTGGCACAGATATGTCTGAAAATTGTGCACATCATTTTTCCAAAATACTTTCGCTTAACCCCATTTCTATTTGCTTCCGCTCCAACACAGTTTTCGTTATTCGGATGTTCTTGCATTTGCGTTTATAGAATGCAATGTCTAATGTAGATTTGTGCAAAGAAAACCGTGGAAAAACGTTTTACTGTGTTTTATTGTATATTGGTACAAAATGATTTTAAGACCTTTCACAATGTGAAACTCTGATCTAAACCTTCTGTCAACTAGCATTAATAAGTAGTCTAATTCAACAAGTATTTTTTCTCTATTCTCGCTTTGAATTTTGTATCTAAATATGCGGGAGCTCTGTTTCAGTAGTTTAATACTAATTTTCAACATAATCATCATTAACTGCATTTTATAATTAACATTTAAAGCTTAATGAACATAACTTACATTAACTGGACTGCATGCTCTATGCAAAACGACAAAAGCTAGAATTTTGTATATTCAGAACAATGAATAACATTAACTGGATTGCATATTCCATGGAAATGATAAAAGCTAGAATTTTGTTAATTCAGAATCCTCCTACTGTAATGTGGAAATATTTTGATAGAACTGCTTAAAATTCCGTAGCTATTTTATTTCGGATATCCTAAATATTCACTAAAAGTAGAATGCAGTTTGGTAAATGAATACATGCCAATCATCTAACAAAAATGTCAATTTGCGCGTTTCGGCGATCCTCGTTTGCTCTCGATCTAAACACAATATCCAACTTTTTAGTCGATACAATTTATTATCCTCTGAGTGGCAAAAAATGTTTCCCCATTTTCAACTAAATCTCATTTTACAAAATGATGCCACCTATGAAGTGAGATACATGGCGTTTATAATTAAAGTTGCGATTTCAAAACGTTTCAAAACAATTTTAAAAAGTACAGGTCAGAATGATTTCATATTTTACCAGATCAATCCCGAGGTAATGGAATTTTGTTTAATGACGGAAAAATAGTTCTAAAATTATTTGTCTATAGATGGCGCTGTCAGTTTTCACATTGCTGTTATGGACGTGTAACCGAAAGTCAACAATTGACTTCAAGGGTTTATGACAATTTCATTAGCGAAAAGACAAGAATACGTATTTACAGAGAAAACGGCGATAATGAGAAGAAAAGCTTCAACGAGAAAACACATTACGAATGATTTAAAGCTCTAGTTGTTCGGTAATGTTCCTCCTCCTTGTTTCGCTGCAAATTGGAAACGCAATTGCATGTTCCACAAGAGATTGGGGTGTATCTGCGCTGATGCTATGAATATGATGCGTAATGCTTGCCTTCAAGTCGGCCAGATTCGCAATCCGCTCACTGTAAACGACATTTTTCAGATATCCCCAAGGACAAACGTCACATGTGTTTAATTCGGAATAGAGTGGCCGTCACGCTTTTGGAAAATGGCGGCTTATGATTCTATTATCTCCGAAATGAGCGATCAGCAGCTGCTTCACACGAATAACAATGCGCGGAGGAGCGACATCTTGCATGAAAATTATTCGATCCACTCATTGACGTTAAAGGGAAAAAATCGTCACTCCTGTCTCCCGCAATGTTGAAGTGCGGGCAAAGTTTTCCCTGTCTGCATGCAATACTCTTATCGAATCAAATGGAAGTGCATTTATTAGAATTAAATTTAACTGAATTTATTATTACCTTTCAGGAATTATTATTAACGCTTAACCAAGTTATTACCAGAAGCCTTCACAGTGAAGTTTTTGATTCATTTCTTGAGTTTACTGATTATGTTAACTTTAGTGGCCAAAATTTATGTTATAAAATATCAAATAAAAATATCTGAAAGATTTCAGATTTTAAATTACGCCAAAAGGAGCTTTTTTCTAATATTGGTGTGTTGCCCTTATTTATTAGCATGTTCTTCGCCCTTAAACCATAAAATTCAATTCAACAGCAATATAGAAAATCATTTTAAAAGAGCATATATTTAGAATTTCCGATATACAATCTAGCACGCTAGATATATATTTTTTTAATTAATTTTTTTCGTACAGTGATCCCATTGCCCGCTTTGAAATCATTGAGTTTGTTCATTACAAATTCATTAATATTTTTGAAACATAAAATAAATAATAAAGCAAATTCCTACTCTGGGCTTCGAGATGTCCACATTTAAGTGGAGGACTAACTTATTTAAAATTTGATATGTCTAGGTACCGTTTGTTTCACAGTGCGAAAAATGTACGCGTTCATGCAGATTCTTCATTATTTAATTTCTTTAAATACAATTCAGGGCTCTAATATTTGGTGGCAACAATATGAAAAGTGAAACGCGTTTATAGTGGACCAACGCAAAATGCCAAAGGGAAATCAATAGCCCTTCTGCGCAACTTACTCCTTTGGGCTAATATTTGATTACCCTTTCCGTAGTCTTTATTTAATATTATTATTCCAGAAGGGCCACTAGTCTCAAAACCTCATTTTATGGCGTTTCACTATAAACGACGAATCACATTTTAAATTGTTGCCATCAAATATTATCGCCCTATATTATATTGAAAGAAATTCAATAATGAAAAATCTGCTTGAACATATGTTTCTCGCATTGTGAAAAAAAGACGGTACCTAAAGCCATCAAATTTTGGAAATGTAATCATCCACCAGACCATGGGCACCTGTATGCCCTAATTTTGAATATTGAATTTGTTTTAGTACCTATTTCGTATGTTGTAAAACTTTAATGAATTTTTGATTAACGATCTCAACAATTTCAAAGCGAGTAATAGCAACACTGTAAGGGGAAAAAATATCTCCAGCGCGACAGACTGTCTATCGGAAATTCTAAAGATATGTTGTTGTTAAATATTTTGTGATATTGCTGTTCAACATAATTTTATGTGGTTCAAAAATGAGAAGAACCTGATATTTAATAATAAAGATAGCACACAAAACGTTAAAAAAAGGTATAATATACTTATGGGTATAAGTGTTCAAACTTTCGCTTATTTGATTCGTTAGAGATTCGGAGATTTAGTAGTTCTTTAATAAGAACGGGTTAATTATTTTCCCTTTATTTCTTATTGGAAAAGTTCGTTTACTTTATGTTTAGTTTGGTATTAGTACAAAGATCTAAAACGGAATAATGTTGTATGCCGAGTCATCACTGTACATGCCGCTACACTAACGAATGAAGGGACTATGATGTACTACTGTTCAATATGTGAAAAGCATCAAGCATAAAACAAATTAACTCTACTCTGTACGTCATGTTGTGTAAATAATCTCATAGGCGTTATTAAGTAAAATACTGAAAAATTTAAAATCTTTATATTTTAAATCTTGATTAGTATGCTTCCTTTTTCTAGTGACGTATCGTTCAGTGACTATCACTGGCTGATGAAACTGAAGCAACATAGTTTCACTTTAAGAAAATACATATCACATTATATATTTTATGATTGTTGAGATATTAAAATAAAATCAGGTGAATCACGTCTCTAGTGAGATGTAACGCAAATGGCGATTGTTTTTGAAACCTGATTGTTATGGGTGTTGAAATAAACTATTGTATACAAGGGTGTTACTTCAACATCAGTAACCCGTTATAATCCGTAACATACTTCAACAGCCAAATTAGAAAATAATATTTTGGCTAAACTAGTATAATCAGTTAATTATGTTGTTTTACTTAAAGAATATTTTTCTTTCTTTAAAATTAAGAAGAAAAATATCTGTCTATATATATTACATTAGTTCGTAAATTAATATTTATCCCTCTCCTTGTATTTTGACCGACATTAGTTTGGTGCATAATAAAATGGCATGGTAAGTAACATAAAATCAATTCATTTTCATTTCCACATAACATCTTTTAAAACAGGTTTACACTTTCCTTGATCTAACATCTAGTTTTACTTTCGAATTAAAGTAATTACAATGTTTCGAATTAATTGAAAAATTAATGTATTTTTTCACTTTGGCATCAAAGATAAAGAATTATTTCTGCTAAGAAAACAGATATTTAATCTGCCTCTGCAGAACTTAATTATACTTCTGGCATGAAAAGCTACGCCTATCGAGACTAGAATTGTCTCCATTTCGATATGTCCTTATTTTTTTCTCCTATTTTTTCTACTTTCACCAGTCAGCCTTCTCTTCGCGAACACATCATGACACCCAAGAAGCTAGAAATACAACAGAGCAAACAAAGGAAGTAAATTAACAGAGTAATTTATTACGGACCCTTCCACAAACTACAAATTACTACTTGAAAAGAAAGCTGGATAGCCAGACGGAAGAAAGAAGAAAAGTAGAAGCGAGAAAAAATACAACACAGGTTGGATATATTCATTTCGTTGTAATTTACTGTCCCTCGCAGCGACTGGTAACAATTAGTCTCACCTTTCAGTAATCACATCCATTGATCTAAATGAAGTCTCACACAGATAATGGGAGGCGGGAGATTTGAAGAGAAAATTCCCTGTTGGGAGCCATGAAAGGAATCAAGGAAAGCATCGAGCATTTTATTTTGGAGGACTCGCAGCACAGAAAAATAAATAACAGAATTCTTGGTTAAAATTATTTAGATCATTTCCTTGGTAGTTGTTGATGTTAATTCAGTTACAGCAGTCACAGACAACTTCTGTCCCCTCGTGGGCTACTTTACGTCAGCCCTCTTCGCGAAGCAGGACACAGAGTAATTTATCTTTTAACAATTATTTAGTAATATGACTTAGAACAATGCGCACTGGATATTTCAAGGGTATAGTACCTTTATTTAATATGACTTTTTCAGAATGGTAATTTTAAGAATGTTAGGAATAAGAAAAGTACTGAAATTAGTAAATACAATTAATAATGATCTATTTTATAAACTTAACAACGAAATGCAGGACACCTCAAATAGCTGGCGTTTAATGACATATATTGCAGTAACTGCTTTTTCATTTTAATAATCTACAGAATTATTTAAAATTTACAGATACGAAGAAAATAAATATTCAGTAATGTAGTTTGAAATATTGTGCCAAAAGTGTTAAAAACTGTTTAGGTTGCTTTTTAAATTTATTGTATGTTAGCATATATTCTTCATACAATCTATATCAATGGCTTTCAACCTTTTTTACCACATGAATCCTTTTTAACGATTCCTATATGGCCATTTCCCGCTCCTAACCAAACTCGAAAAACACGTATACATTTATCTAAAATTACAATAGTTTTAATGTTAAAAAGTCTAGAAAATTTTGATAAATACCGAAAACTGAAAAATGTATTTTTTTACATTCACAAAAAAACTATATACTTAACTGTTAAGTGAAACGCTTATCATGTTCCCAACATGAAAAGTTGAAATTTCTTCCTGGTTCTAAACTCGTGATATGTATCAATACTGAATGGATTATTTAAGGAAATAGATAGTCAGTTTGGATTTAATTTTGATTTGCCATACCTGAAGTTTACGTGGAATGATGAAATGCGCATACTGACGGTAAATTAATTTTAGAAATTCTTTATTCTTATTTTAGATGTATTATTAGTTATATTATAATTTGTATTCTTTAACGTGTCAAAAACTAGAACCGTAAGTATAGGTAGATGACTTATCATCCCGACTTACCTAGTGACCAGAAATTCAAACGAAAATTTTAAACTAAATAATAATAGAATATTTTGCTGAATCATCTATATCATGTACATATTTGCATATAATCATATATATATTTTGCCGAATTATATATTTCATAACAATAGAATATTTTGCTGAACGAATCTATAGCAAAATATTATACACCAAATAAAAGAGAAGGTTAATGTCTTTTCCGTAAGGTCCTGAATTTCCTGTGTTCAGCATTAAAAAATAACGTAATAACTTCATTTCTTTCCATTAATACAATAAAATTTTATAAATAAATAAATAAATAAATAAATCTGAAAGGTTTCAGATTTTAAATTACGTCCAAAGCGGCGTTTTTTAACGTTTTGTGTGTTACTTTTATTTATTAAACATCATGTTCTTTGCATTTAAACCATAAAATTCAGTTCAATAGCAATGTCGCAAAATAATTTTAAAAAGAGCATATCTTTAGAATTTCCGATACACAATTCCGCGCGCTGGAGATAAGAAGGTTTTTTTTTTTCCCTCGTAGAGTGTTGCCATTGATTGCTCTGAAATCCTTGAGTTTGTTAATCAAAAATTCGTTATAGGTTTACAAAATATTAAATCGATAATAAAATAATTTCCAAATTTCAAATTTCATATTCCACATGCCTATATTCGTAGAAGGATTACGTCATTCAAAATTCGATGGCTCTATGTACCGTTGTTTTATCACATTGCGAGAAATGTACATACATTTATTCATATTTTTCATTATTTAATTTCTTCCTTCCAATATAATACAGGACTCTAACATTAGGTGGCAAAAGTTTGAAAAGTGAAACGGACATTTAGAGTGATTCAACGGAAAATCGTGAAACGAAAACAATAGTACTTCAGGGACAAAGCCACTTTGGACTAAAAATTTTAACCAGGAAAATACAAGACAAATTGAAATATCTGAATATCAATTAAAATTTATTCTGGCTTCAGAGTTTTTTAACTGTATATTAACTATAACAATTATACTAAAGTTTATGAAATTTGAAAGAAATAAGTTAATAATGAGTTAGGCGTAATGAGTTAGAAAACATTAAAATAAATAAATACAAATATTGAGCATCTACAAAATTTCATGATAAACATTTTTAACAAATTCAAGGAAATTTATCAGATGACAATTGTCAGCATGCATCACTATTTTATCTCTTTCATGAGTGATGAAAATGAGCAGTTACATGTGCACAGCATTGCAGCCTACATATTAACTTGTCTGACCTAGTCAGAATTAAGGGCAAGAATTTTGTAATGATCAGGCTCATAGGATTGCGTTTGTCGTTGGCGCTGGCTTTGTCACCATGTAAGATTCTATTGGGTTGTTCGGAAAGTAATTTCGTTTTTTTTTTGGGAACTTGAAAGGCAATTTTCGTATAATGAATAAATATTTTATTAAATTATATATTGGCCATTCTGGTCCAACACCTTTTGCCATCTTTCTGGCAGTAACATGATTCCCCGCTCATAAAAGTTTTGGTCCTTGCTGGCAAAAAACTGATTCAGGTGGTTTTTGACATCTTCATTTGAGGTAAAGGTTTTACCATCCAAAAATTTTGCAGGGACCGGAACAAATAATAATCGGAAGGCGCCAGATCTGGAGAATATGGTGGATGTTGCAGTATGTCCCATTCAAGCTGTAAAAGCTTTTGGCGAGTGCCCAAACTTGTATGAGGTCTCGCATTATCCTGGTGGAACACTACACCCTTCCTGTTGGTTAATTCTGGCCTCTTCTGTTTAAGTGCATCATTCAATTTGTCCAGCTGATGACAATAGACTTCCGAATTAATAGTTGTATTGTCCAGTAAAAGCTTTAAAAAAAAAAAAAAAAAAAAAAACCGATTCCTCTGAAATCCTACCAAACGGACAGCATCACCTTTTTTTGGTGAATGTTGGCTTTTGAAACGCTTTGAGCCGGTTCATCTTTTCTGCTCCATGACCTCTTGCGTTTCACATTGTTGTATACGACCCATTTTTCGTCCCCAGTAATAATCCGCTTCAAAAATGGATCATTTTCCTGACGTTTGAGGAGTGAATCACACACGTCAACGGGACGACACAAATTTCGCTTCGTAAGAACATGGGGCACCCACACATCGAGCTTCGAGGTTAAACCCAGGCCTTTCAAGTGGCCATAAACAGTCGAATTCGACAAATTTAACCTCTCACCGATCTCTCGTGCAGTTATTCGCCGATTTGCATCAACTAATGCCTTTATCGCATCTTTGTCAGCTTCGACCGGCCTTCCAGACCGTGGTGCATCTTCGACATCAAAATTGCCGGATCGAAACTTTGCAAACCAGTTCTGGCACTGGCGTACTGTTAACACGCCTTCTCTATACACATCCGTCAAATTTTTTCTCGTTTGGACAGCATTTTTACCTTTTCTGAAGTAAATAAGTAAAATATGACGAAAATGCTGCTTAGTGCTCTCCATATTTAAAAGGGCACCAACCAAAGACTACTGCGTAGAATTAATAGAACGTTTTCACACACAAGCCTTGCAATATCAGCTCTCAAGACGTATAATGGTTATGCGGCTTAAGTGTGAAGTAGGTTTCGAAAAAATGTAATTAAGTCCTCTGACGGGAAAAAACGAAATTACTTTCCGAACAACCCAATATTTTACCCAGCTTCGGATAAATTTTCCACCATGAAACGGATATGACGGTGTCGCGCGCCTCATATCATACCATCAAATCATTCGATAGGACTTTCGGTTCGACATGTATTTTAAGTGCCCAATGACACAAAGTCACTATATGCTTATAAGCATCCAGGTATTTTTTGGCGTTTAAGCCTGGGAACATCGATGCGGTATCCAGCGTCGTTAGTCACTAGACTAGCCTCCAGGGCTGCCTGAGTTTGCTTAAATAACCTTTAGCCCTTTCTAGCTGTGCTTGCTCACGCGAGGCGACGGGTTGACCAAAAACTCAGATTTGTCTCACAAATATCATGCTTTAAAAACTTAAATTACAGTTTAGCATTCATATTTCTTTAATACCACAGTGGAGCCTTTTATTTTTACATCAGCTATGTATTTTGTTGTTTGGATGAAGATTGGAAAAAAAAAAAAAAAAGGTTTGGTCTGATTTGATATTACTTTACTGAGGGGTCAGTTCGGGGTGACGCAGGGTAAGCCACCTGGCTATCATGGAGACAGAGAGCACTTTAAGTTGTTATGCTAATTAATTTCGAAAAATATTTCTAGTACTTGTTAAAAAGAACAGAAGTTTTAATTGCGATTTAACATTCATTGATATCTGAAGATGCTGATTTACAATTATTTTTATACAAACAGAAGATTACTGACCCATTTTTATGAGCTAACTAGAAATCGATTGAGAATTTGAAACAAGTTAGGCCTGTGAGGCTTTGATTGCCTTTTATAGGATTACTTTTATTTAGTTATCATTGCATATTTTCAATTTCGAAACCAGCCTTCTGAGTCGGTAAGATAGTGGAACTCATCGTCGAATTAGAAACAAGGTATGAATATTTGTGATAATCTTGCAAAGTGCTTGCGCATGTAATATCAGTTGCTTCCTAAGCCTTGTGATGAGAGGGATAAATGAGGATGGATTTTTTCAATCCTATTGCATGCTTAACAAACATACATTCGGTAACTGAATTTACAAACAAAAAACGAAGTAATGCGCTATATCTCAGTATATTTAGAATAAAATTAGCAAACTAAATGTTGAAGAATCAAGGGGCTTCAACAATGAGGATTGTTTAACTCACATGATATTTACATGATAAAAGTTCAGATTTCAGAGAATTTAGAATGTAAAGAAGTAGTAAGCCTAAAATGTATTAAAAAAGTAGATAATATTTCAAAAATTCAAATAAATGATTACTTTACGAGAAAATACGCAGTAATTCACAAAATTGTTATTTAACAGTAAATCGCGCTTAGACTTGTGATCTAATCAGTTTCAGAATTTCGAAATGTTAGATCCTGCAAAAACGTTTTTGATTTGCGAGTCAAGAGTTTTTACTGCAAACTTGAATTGAGGAATATTTTTTTTTATTTCCAATGCTTTGGTAAAAAAATCACAAAGAACTGAAATCTTATACACTGAGGGTACAAAATAATAACTAAGATAAAAAAAATCGAAGTAGTTGCATAAACAGCGTTATTTCCACCCAGTATTTCGACTCTCTTGTACGACCATGAAGAGTCAGAGTCCTACATCGGAACAGATGGTCCTTGTCTATTTCTTCTCAGGAATCACAAAGTAGGCAAATATGATCTTTTTAAATATATGCGGTGCAGGTGGGCGGCAAGGCAATCATGTTCTGTAGACAAACGGCTGCAGAACATGATTCATCAGCTGCATTGCATTTTGGACTATCGGGAATAAGAGAAGGGCTTAACATTCTCCAACTTTTAACTCTGTAGGAGTCTGAAGATCTCCTAAGATATTAGTTTATAAGATAATTTCTCTCTCCTTGCAGCATGGCTTCGTGGTAGTCATCCTATAAAAGTGGGAGTATAAAAGATCTCCTACTTACAAAAAAAAAATCTTATAACTCTACACTCACGGCTGAACTAAAGTGGCAGGTGGTGGATGATAATTCTTCACCGCCATGATTTGGTGGCTGGGTCCCCTCATCCCCTATCGTTCTTCAAAAGGGTAATTTTATCCTCATCTTCCTGAATGCCTTCGCGATGTAACGGTAGCACACTCGCCGTGTATTCGAGAGGTCCAGGTTGGAGTTCCGGCTAGGGCACTCCACATTTTGCATGTCAGCAGCTTCAAAAAACCTAATAACTCTACAGGATATAAATATTAAAAAAACAATAAGAAATGGCATTATTTGGACGCTGTAGTAAGCTGGCACGTCTTTTGCAAGGACGTCCGCTTATTCATTGCCCCAAAGGCCATAAGGGCCAGGCACTTACTGGAGAACGTTTTGTTTTCCCTTTAAAGCGAGAGTTTTCAGGAATTCTTTATAGTGCGAAATTTCAGGTGTTAATGGGTATTCAACAGAGCTAACTGATTGAATGGCCGCATGAGAATCAGAAAAAAAGACTGCCTTGTCAAACTTTTAATTTAGGGTTATATGTATGGCTAATACTTTACCATCAAAGGAGTTACCAATGTATATTGCAGAGGCGTAAAAAGAAAAAAGATTCGAAAACACACCAGCCTTCAACATTAAAATAACAGTCAAACTGAAAACCATTAGTAAAAATACGCAGCCACTGAGTAGGTGGATATCCAGCCGCAACGATATCCACAACGTGACATTTCAAAACACTTGATACAAAATCTCTCTTACTGTGGATGCTTTGCACTAGATATAGCCTTATTTGGTCATTTGTCAAACCCAAAGGGTTTCTGGTTGTGAAGGGTGGTTTTATATTAGCCGGAACCTCAAGATCTTTTTGAATTGCCAGGACTTCTGAATAAATCCATATCGGGTTTTTAATTCTCTAGGCTTTACTACGTAGACTATACAGTAGGCATGTTCCATCCGCATCAGCTTTTTATAGAGAAACAAGGTCTTCATTTTCATAATATCCCAGAAGGGTTAATTTCCTGACAACAATAACACCGCATCACTAAGTATTGACTTCACAGCTCCTGTAATCAAGCGAAGTGCTTGGTGTTACATCACATAAAGTTTATTAACCACCGATTGTGGGGCTGAGAGCTTCACAACAACATGCCATTAAGGGAGGGTTATAAGTATTAAATGTAGTAATTAAGACACAATAACACGCCGAATAAATACTGATTCAGAAGTCAAACAACAAAAATCAGCGTTAATTCACAAAATTTTCACAGGACTAGTTTCGATGGTTTTACCGAACCATCATCTTCAGCTGCAAAACCGCAAATGAACAAGATAGGAAATAATGTTTAGATAAAATAAGAAAGCCTGGACAAGAATAAGCAAGTGGCGCCATCTGTTGGCGAAACCAGAACTAAAACATAATTTCTCTAAAAGCCGAAGGCAAATTTGGATTGGAATTAGGATCGTTAACTAGAACAGAAAGATTTTTATGAATGTGAAATGCCTCTAGAAAATCCAGTTCTCCAATGGAAACATGAGGCATATGTTATGAGAACATGAGGCATATGTTAGAAAAAAGGAAACACAGAAGTCTTCTGTTGCTCAACATTGTTGGTCCGAAAATCACACTTTCAATTTTTCTGCTGCCAAAATTATTCAAAAAACATCTTCCATTGGAGAACTGGATTTTCTAGAGGCATTTCACATTCATAAAAATCTTTCTGTTCTAGTTAACGATCCTAATTCCAATCCAAATTTGCCTTCGGCTTTTAGAGAAATTATGTTTTAGTTCTGGTTTCGCCAACAGATGGCGCCACTTGCTTATTCTTGTCCAGGCTTTCTTATCTTATCTAAACATTATTTCCTATCTTGTTCATTTGCGGTTTTGCAGCTGAAGATGATGGTTCGGTAAAACCATCGAAACTAGTCCTGTGAAAATTTTGTGAATTAACGCTGATTTTTGTTGTTTGACTTCTGAATCAGTATTAAATGTAGTGTTATGGGTGTTATGGTGGACCTAGCATATCCCCAGTTTCATCCTGCTGCATGCTTAAAAATGCTAAAACTATATGAAAAACTTTCGGTAAGATGCTCAAAATGATGCTTCCAACTCAATTTATGATCAAATATTGGGGAATATTTCATGCTTGTTATTTTTTTGTTTCCATGTTTATAATTTGGTGCTCGTCCACAAAGCAAATTACTAGATATAGTGGATTTCAAGATGTTTTCTACAGATTACAGGGCAATGATAATTACATTTAAATTATATATACTAAGCCCTCGTTAACATGAATCTCAAGGAACCGATAAATCAAGAGTTCATGTTAAAAAAGTTTGTGCTCTCTAGGGACTCACATTTTATTTTTGGAGAAATTTTTTCTATACGTTACACTTTTCAGTATATACTTACATAAATAGTATGCAGTTCGTCATAGGAAACCCTATAGTACTGCATTAGTTATTGTATTGTAACTTGAAAAAATGTGCTCACAGAGAATTTTTGGGTACGAAATTCCTGTGTGTTGAGCTATGCAGACTAGAACAAAATGCTAGGTAACTTCAAAGTCAACTGTACTCTCATAATTTCCGTAAAACTAGGGGTCGGTTCGAATGTTGAAGCAAAACGTTCTAATGCCCAAGACGTATAATATTTCCTGGCGGGTAGGCAGACTGATATTGTCCTCCTTATTTTTTGTGGTGAAATTACTTACACCTCAGACACAATATCATCAGATTACATTTACTTATGGACTGCTCATACATCAGATTGCTTATACATCAGATTCCATTTGAGCACATTCAACATATAGCCATCTGCACTACCAAACTCTTCTAAACTAACTTTCTCGATTTCTTATAGACTTTTGCAATAGCCATGTGAAGTGATATCATTGTCATCATCTAACTCGTCAACCGAATCAATGTTTTTACATCTCCAAAAATAAAGACACATGCAGAAAGGAAACAGCTCTGTATGTGTTGTGATGACACACATTGTCAAGATGCTGCAATATATTTATTGCATCAAACACAATTTAAACTGGCGTTTCCGTCTCCTGTTCAGTAACGCGAATTGCAGCTTTTGCAAGTCGCTTCGTGTAGGAAACTGCAATAATGCTTCGATCCAAAGGCTGAAAACAACTTATTAAATTTTTGAACGCCACGGAACATTTCGGAACGCAACCCTACCAAAGAAACAACAGAAAAAATATAAAACACTTGGAAGTTCGTGTTAAATGACAAAATCTAATAGTGCAATGGACTAAAAAACAGTTCGTAATTCGTGATAACCGAAATTCGCATTAATCAATAAAACTTTCTATAACATCACGTACACCGCAGCCGGGACAGAAATTTTGTGCATGTTAAATTAATTTTCGCTTTCAACGAATTCGTGATATGGGGGTTTACATTTAATATTTTAGAATAAACTTCCTGAAGTCTTAACGTGTAACGGTTGTTATAAATGAACAACGTCCCCATAGAAAGTCCTCCGCGAGAATCTCCGCTTTATATCTCCGCTATAGTCCTTGTATTCATTGTAAAATCCATATAAGCAAACGAGTCAGAAGTTTATGTTGCAAACCTCTTAGGAGCTTTAAAAATGCTTATTTAGTGATACTCCTTACTATCTCAACATCATTTCAACTCGGACAATAAGGTACATAAAGAATGGTATTATTCTTATAATATTGTACTAGACTTATCTGTATTATCTGTATACCGAAGACATGCACATTTTTAATCCAAGATAATTTCCATTTTGAAATTTTTAGTATGCTCTATTGACATTTTGAGAAAGTATTTCAAAATTTTAATGCGTACTAAAATCAAAAAGCCAAATTATAATAACCCTTAACCCTGTGTACGTCTTAGTATGCAGAATATTTAGAACATAGAAACAAAGCTCTGCGTTTAATCCTTCTTAAAGAAAGGTCATGTTTAATTGAAACTGAATTAATACATAACTGCATGAATATAATATTTTCAGTTCTTTACATTTAAAGGAAAACTTCTTTCAAATCATTAGAATCTTCTTTGTAAACATGGAATTCATAGAATTTGAAACACAGCACGGCAAAAGAATCCTGCAACATTACCAAGAAACTCAATTATTTGATCGAATCCCCAAACAGAATTTGCATGGATGAAAACATAGTGGCTGCCCCACAAAAATCAATTAACTAAGAATACGTTTGTTATGCAGCTTTAGAAATATCAATGCTGAATCTAAATTGAATTGTAAAATCAAAATAACATAAATCCTGTGACCTTAAATTAACTTCGATCGAACTAATTGTGAATGAAAGCAGAAAGCCTTGCAGTTAAAAAAAAAAGCAACACACATCCATGGATTTTTTTTTCATTTCTTAATTAGGTTCTTCATTACAAACATGATGGAAAAGAAGCGTTAAATTGGGAATCTCCATTAACTTTTGACCGAACTTTGACAATGTGTCGAGGGATTAAAAAAAGAATGCTGACTTAAGACAAAAATTGGCAGTCTTGGAAATTTCTGCAAAAATAATAAATTAAAAACATGGAATTCTGTTCCGTGCTACAAAAATTTTAAATTACCTTTTCTCTGTCGAACCATAACTTCTCGCTCTTGAAAAGAAGGTCCTGCCATTTTATCATACACACTTCGCAAGAAATACCAGCGTGCCGTCAGCGGAGCTTTTTAAAAGGTTGTGATCAGATAAGAAGTTCTTGACGTAAAATAAAATCACAAGCATCTGTCTAAGCATAGGAAGGGTTTAAAAAAATGTGCGTACAGCGAAATTATCGATTTACAAAATAAAAATAAATTCAACCAATAAATTCAAATTTACGTTTTCTTGCCAAGTTTTCTCCGGTACTTGACAAAGTGTCAAATTTATTGCCAGAAAAGGAGAAGTTTCGAGTTAAGCCTGACTAAACGGAAATCTATACAAAAACATCGGGTATTTTGAAAGAGGGAGGAGACTGGCGAAAAACTGAATTGTGCCTATGTTATTGAATTGTGCCTAAGGGTTACTATGTTATATAAAGCACTGTTATAATTATTTTAGAGAATATAAAAGTTGTAATTAATTGAATATAGCCCAAAAGTGGTTAGGAAGAAATAGTTTAGGTTCTTTTATTTCAAAATAAATTCGTTATAAATGCTGGGATAGAATTTTTGGGTCAACATCAGCAATTTAACCCTGATTTATCTAATTAATCTGACATTAGAGAGGCTGTAAACACACTTTTAGATGACTTTTCTAAAAAAAATCGTCTGCTTGGAAAAAAAAAAAAATTACCTGCAAACATTTTTGAATGTGTAAATTATCGTCCACTACTTGACAATTGTGTTTTCATGCATAATGGCGCTTTTAAAGAAGCAATAGTCGGAAGACTTATAAGCTATTTCTCCCACCTTCTTGGCATGCTTTTGTGGTGATCTGCACGCTGGAAGCGTATTCCAGAGGCCCAAGGTTCGATTCCCGGCGAAGGCGTTTGCTCATTTTTCACTTCTCTTACTTTCAAAAATTCCTAATTGCTCTACAGTGGCGCCCGAACTAAAAAGTTGGTGGATGATGATTCTCCCCACCCAGGATTTGGCGATTGGGTCCCTTAAATATCCCAGTGGCCCTTTAAATGGGGGAGTATATAAGGTAATTCTCCCGCCTTCTTGGCATGACTTCGGGGTGTGGTGATCTGCACGCTGGGCGAGTATTCCAGTATTCGGTTCGATTTCCGGCGAAAGCGTTGCTAATTTTTCAATCTCTCTTGCTTCCAATTAACCTAATATCTCTACAGACTATGTTTGTGCTCTTTCCGAATAAAATTATTCGTATTTAGTTACTATAAAGTGCTGCGAAAGCCGTGGTTTTTCGGTAACTAAAGCAACGATACATAGCATTGTCAATGAAAAAGGGAAAAAAATACATATCCAAGAGAGAAATGAAATGTTTCGAACCTTGCAAAGGTAAGAATTTTAATGTTAAAAGTAAATCTTCGAAGTCAAAGGACAGTTGCATAATCCTTAAAATGGTTAGTGTCACCTGTAAACAAAGTGATTAATGTTGATTTGAATCTAAAAAAGGCGAAGAAACGTAATGTACATTGTCTTTCTCCACTACATATCGCCGAAAGCAAAATTCTCCACAAGAAACAATTGTTCGGGAAAAAATGGAAAAATGTTGTCACAATAGATGAATTTCGTGTATATTTAAACGATCACAATAAAAAAGATCCGTTTATTATCATCAGAGAGAGGGTAAAAAATTTTAGAACAAGGTTTAAAGAATCTAAAGAAGGTTTTACAAAGGGATTTATAATTTTTCCTAGTTTTTGATAAAACCACAAATAAAAATTTAAAAAATGCAGAAAACTATTCAAGTCAACTCCACATATTATCGGAAACATTTTTACGCTAAATTTTCAAATATATAATACCTTCTCTTTTCCCACGGTGTCATCAATCAGTAGAACCGCATCAAGACAAACTAAGCAGACGTACGTCAAAATCCACAATAAATTCTTGGAAAAAATGGAAAATTAAACGCGTATCAAGGCCATACCCTTCCCCCGCCTCCCTACTAAATCTCCTAATGTATCATCCAGGGATATTTGTTTTTCTTTTAGACTTTTAAAAAGGACTTTTTAGACTTTTTCTAAACGTCGACCTACAACCCTCATTGGACTTTGGAAAGCTGTTCAAGCGGAATGGGATGAAATACCTCTTTCGATACTTATAAAAACTTAGTCTAGTTACTGTCTTTGAAGCTACGGTATAGAAAGATAGTGAAGAATAAGGGTTATCAAATGGAACATTCAGAATTAAAAAAAAATGTATAAAAAATATCTCTGTAAATACTACAATGAAATTCGTCTAAAAGATGTCCGGACGGCCTCTGTACATATAGGTTGTTCCAAATTAAATACTGGTATTTAATTCTAAGTACACTTATGAAAGCGAACACTTGAGTATGGTCTTTTAAACAAAACATAAAATACAAAGAGGTAATTTTGAATCAGTCGTAAAAATATTTTTAAGTATTTTTACTTGGTGAAACCAGAATGAAATCATCAAAATATATTTTGTAATTACTGGCAATCCCATTTTCGTTCTGACAATCTCTTGATATTTGTTGGTGTGACTTATCTCACTTATGAAATGTTCCGGCCTCTCGATAGACACTGTCACTCGTGACGTCAGTCACAATTTTCCTTTGATTTAATTTTCGAATCTGGCAACACAAAATTGTAAAAATGAAATTCTTACGTTTAGAACAGCTGCATGTATAATAATGAAAACAAAATGTGTATATAATCGCAATATCATAGTAACATGAGAACCTGTCTGCGGAAGTTATTTTGGTGAATAGCGCAAGGGAGACATCTATATTAGGCATCTGTGCACCTTGTAGAGACATTAGGTATTTTTGGAAGCAGGCAAGATGAAAAATGAGCAACCGCCTTCGCCGGGAATCGAACCACGGACATCTGGATACTGGCCCAGCGTGCAGAACAACTACACCACGAAGGCACGCTAGGAAATACCTTATAACCTTATAAATGACAGTAAGGCCATCCCAATTCTGAAGGAAACCCCCATCCCAGGGTGAGGATCCAAAGGCCTTCCATCCTTGTTTTTCTACATCCAAACAACCAAAGTGGACTTTCGATTCGCCATTAATTGTCCCACGTTTCAAATATTCTATACACTTACAAACATCCAAGCCTTTGCCAGTGATACCCAACCAGGAAGGCTAATTACAATTTCGAATAGCGCGGCATTCTTAACATTTACTGTTCATTATTCCAAATAATATGGTTAAACATTCAAAAGTTGAGCATTCTTAATTTATATATTCTTGTACTTCAGAACAGTTTCTTTCCTCTGTTATTTAAATATGTAACTAATTCAAAACTTGTTAAGAGTTTTTAAATGAATCATACATTTAATTGCATTTATTCTTACTTAGTGTTGTAATTTTTAACATCCATTAAAATTACAAGATTGGAGAATATCAGGAAAATTATACCTATAGCAATTTATTTCATTTCTGTAAATTGAAATAACCATACGAGAAGTATTCAATAATTTGCTTGGCCTAAAACCAAGTTTAATATTTAGAGAAAAATATTTTCTCAATTTTCTACTTTCAATATCATCGATATAATGCATAAAAAATCAAAATTATTATTATTATTTATATACAATAGACACAGCGTAATGTGATCACGTTCGTCGGTAACACTTTTGATAACGTTAACCGAATAATAACATAAAGCGATGAAAAATATAGCCTTCGAAATGTCAGGAGAAACTCATTAATTTAACAAAACTGGAATTAGAAACATATAAATGCCTGCTTTCACAGCATTTTAATTAGGAAAAAGCCATTAATAATTAATTTTCTGTGTTGTTATTCAAAAGTTAATTTAGGAACTGTTAATATTCCTAAAGTTTTCCGTAATGTATGTGATCGATAATGTATTCCTCATCTTCATACATGCCATCATTTGTAGGAAATTGCCGGATTTCATCTTCATCGTTTTCTTCAGAAACTTTTTTTAAATGGCGGACACTAGGCATTTTTAGGTTTTTGCCATTAGTAAGGTCAGAAGTGGTGCCCATTTTATTATGGGGACACCCAATAGGTGGCACCGTTACTCCAAAGAGGAAGAAGACAATTTATATCAGTGCCTTTCCGGGATTCGAACCTATGCTCTTCGGTATTGGCACTCGACTTCCCTAATCGCTATACCATCTGGGTGGCCCTTCAGAAAATTTACCAGAAGATGCGTTTGAATATTTTCAGAAAGCAACTGGCAAATACCTTCTTTTGTCACTAGTGCAGCAATTTCAGTTTTTCATCAATATCTGATCATCAGTTCTAAATGTAAATGCCCCACAATTTGCTGAAAATTTTTCGTTCTTGTGTTTTGTAAGAGGCTGTTCCAGGATAAGTTCGGAAAATGCAGAGACACAAGAAGATTAGTTTTTATTGTTATCTTTTTTGGATTTATATTCGTATCATCCATGTAATGAAGAAATCTAACAATAATTTCAAGACGATAGTGCTCGCTCTAATATTCCCTTGATCATGGATAACTCCTGCGATATTTGTTGTAAAAATAAACTTCAGCATGTTTAACAACGATATTTCCGTTACGCGTCCCACAATTTATAAAAAGAAGAAAGATATGATTCTGCAGTTAGTTATTTCATTTTGAAAGTTAACCCTCAGTTGGAGGGGCTGGCGTATGGTACAATTTTACAGGGGCGGCGTATGAAGTACCCCTGGTCATTTTTCGAGCCTCTGCTTCGTGTTTGAAACTATTTAATCTTATACATGGCATTAATAAGGTGATTCGTCATAGTAAAAATGATAAAGAAAAAGATACAGAAAAAAAGCAGTAAAGATGGAAACTACGAATTTTTAATTAATTCAAAAAGTGGATGCACTGGAAATGTAATTTAAAGTTAAATAGTATTATGCATTATTTTCTGTATGAAAATTATAAGAACATAAATCAAATTTACAAATTATAAATATTCCGTAAAGAAAAGTTTGGTAAGTAATAAATTTCACAAATGAAAAAAATTGAAAACCTTTTGCTATTTTAATTGTCCGATTATTCCTGTTCACTGCAGCAGGGTTTGCAAAGTTGTACTGACTTGCCCAGATGATGCCAGACGTAGAACACTCAGAATATTTTATGGTAGTATAGTTATTCTTCATTCTACCGCACTCAGCGCAGCGTCCTTTGATCGTTTTTGCAGGTGGGTTCCTCGTCCCTTTCGGCCGTCTTGTCCGCTTCTGTTGTTACCAGACTTCTAATAATAGCTTTGGAATGCAACAGGAGAAATGGCATTTTCAGACGATTCTGAAGATGTGGTTTCATCAAAGATGTAGCTAGAGTTTTCAAAAAATATCTTCTAAACTTGATGGTTGCATCAGGTTTGGAGAAGTTCAAGAGCACTTGCGAATTTATGCCCGCTACGTTTAGCAGTGCAAAAAATATTGCAATTGCCCACCTATTGGTTTTTCGGACGACAGTGAAATTACTACAAAGTTGGTCTACGCTATCAACTCCGCCTTTACATTTGTTATAATCCAGGATTATTTGAGGTTTATTCGTTTCCTGGTCAATTTTGTCATCATCGTGTAAAGTACTGAGCAGTATTACACACCCGTATTTTTTTCGTTGCATATGAAACAATTATCATATCCTTTTGAAAACCAAACAGTGAACTGCCGACGTATCTGGTTTTTGACGACTGGAATTCATTTGGAAGTTCCTTTTTATTTTTTTTAAGCGTGCCCACAAGTGTTATACCTTTGGTAAGAAGGTATTGAGTAAGCGGGTAGCTTGTATACCAATTATCGATCGTCAGGTTACGGTTGGAACCTTCGTACGCACCAGTTAGCCTTTTGACAATGTCAATACTTGAATTAGAAGCCTCGTAAGGTCCTACGGTTGATTGCCACAGTAAATTTCAAGCTACAATGTATAAAACGTTCGTGAGTCAACAACTGCAAAATTTTCAGAACATACTTTGCGGGCTTGTTGGGGATGAATTGAATAAAAGAGCACCTCCCGCGGAAGGGTTCCAACTTCTCGTCGATTGTGAGTTCGTCACCTGGTGTATAAAAGTTTTGACAGTTCTGATTGAAAGATTCAAAAAATTCTCTTAGTGCAGCAAGCTTATCAGTTTTTCTTCGAACATACCTTGTGCCTTTATTATCGAATCTAATAGCAGCACACAGGTTTCTGAATCGCTTGAGACCCATGACCCCTTGCAAAATTTCAATTCCAGTACCGTCTTTTGCCCATTCTTCCTCCAAATTGAGTTTTTACAGTTTTTTGCATCCTAATAAGAATAAAATTCCTAAAAAGGGCCAACATTTCTGCTCTATTAGTATCATACATGCATATCTTTGAGATGTTTTGGAGATCATCTGCTGTCCTGTTAAATTTGAGATAAATGTTTGTATATTGTACGATAGCATCAATCATATTTGTATTTATTATTTTCTGAAAAGCAGAAAGCTCATCATTTATATCGTCACAAGTTTTGGCACTTGGGCATATTTTTTTCATCAAATTTTTTCGAGGCCTCCTGGCGAATTTGCTCTTGAGGGAAACTTTATTCCACTTATAAGTTTTCTTTTCTTCTTTCAGAAACTTTCCTCTTTTTGTAAATTGTTTTTACAAAAAAGTCCTCATATTTTAAAACACTCATGTCATTTTCAATATCACTAAAATCGTCATTTGTTGGGGAAACGTCATTTGAGGAAGGAAAATGAGGATGTTTTTTTTCATTTTCATTTTCAAACATTTCCCTCAATTTCTGAGTCACTTTCATGATCAGAATGTTTGATGACTTCCGATTCATTGACATCAGATGCGTTATCCAAATTGTCGGAGTCTTCATCAACCGGGACTTCTTCTAAAACGCGCAAATAATCTTCAGGAGGTACAATATTCTTTCTGTATGTACTTGGAGGAGCGGCGTACTGCGTTCACCTACGCGACATGTTCACAATAACTGGTTTCGGAAGGAAGGCGAAAACCAGACTGACCAGAAATACCAGGTGCATTGCACTCATAAAATATTTCTAGGAGGGTAGAGGAAGGGAGGAAGCTCAGGAAGAGGTTGTCTAAAAATTATAGCTCAAAAGATGGCATTGGCGTACTCTGTACGCCGGCCCTCCGTTGCAGGGTTAACCATTTAAAATTAATGACGTCATGCATGCCTTTCAATTATACTTATAATCCACTAGGTATCTTTTTATTCCTCTAAAGCATGTTAGTCCCTTACTTAGTGATATAGATATGTGATTTGGTAATTTTTATACTCGATTTTGACCACATTTAGTGATTTTATCTTTTCTTTTGGTGGCTTTACCAGAGTTTAAAAAAATTATTCTGAAACACTTCGGTAACATTAACCAATGTTTGATCTCAATCAGCGATGTATTTTCAATGGTTTTGCGTTCAAGAGGGAGGGACTTCGGGAATGCGATAAAAATATCCCGAATGATAGCATTAACCATGATTATATTAAGCGGTGCCTACTGTTACTTTACGTTTGATTTAAAAATAAAAATCTTATGAAGGGTAGACCACATTCATACCATCCATGCTAAAATGAATAACGTAAGAAAAATAGGACTGTGTTACAACTTGTTCTTAATTTTATAAATAATAATGATCTCATATTTTATCACCGAAAATTCATATCTTCTAAAGCAGAGTTCTTAATTTATTGATAACAAGTACCATCTAAACAAAAATTGAAAAATTCAGTACCTCCACTACATTTTACAATGATTGTTTTCAATTTCTCAATAGAAATATTAAAAAAATATATTTTGCCATCTGCACAACATATTGGCTGTTTGTATTAAATATGCAAACATACGCATATTAAATTAAAAATTAGTTACTATTTTAATTAAAAGAATTAAAGTTTTAATACTTTAGTCCTGAATTTGGGCCTATTTTAAAGGAAATCAATTTATCTATGTCTGATCTTATTTCACTAAATTTTAACGGTAAATTAGAAACCACTTTTAATTTCGTTCTATATTTATTTTTCAAATAAAATATGGAAGAAAATCCTTGTTCACACAAGTAGGTTGTGCCAAAAAATGCATTAAAACTTTCATAGCTTCATTTTAAATGCCTTTAAGTTCCTTTTTTCGGTTTAGCCAAAAGTTAACGAGTGTGTTACTTTTGAAATCTTCAGTTAGATTCGATCACAGAAAATTTCTATCAAGTGTTCTATTTCTTCCCGAGATAAAATGTGAATTTCTAATACAATTTCCTTTCTCATAATCATCTGGTAAACACATGTTGAAATTATTTATCAATGAAACCCATGACTTTTAATGTCACATGCTAATGCTTCTTTTATTTTCAAATTATTTTCGGTTAGAAAATTTTCTAAAAGTTGCTAATAGCTTAAAATATTATTATCCAATTCTTTGATTATTACCTCAAGTTTTTTTTTCATTGCATTTATTTTATCTCTAATAATAAATAAATAAACACTTTGTCCTTGTAATCCTAAATTTAATTCATTTAACTTTCTAACAATATCAGCTAAATATGCTAAATGCGCCAACCATAATTCCCTAAATAAACAATTTGAAATTTTCTAATCACAGAGGAAAATTTGAATTTCCGATTGAAGTTCAAAAAGATGATTTAAAACTTAGCCTCTGGATAACCGCATTACTTCGAAGTATAACAAAAGCGTTTCATGTCCACTGCCTATCGCTTGGCATAAAACCATAAATATTCTTGAATTTAAAGCTCGGCTTTTAATAAAATTAGTGATTTCCACATCTTGATTCAAAACGATTTTAATGTTTTAAGAAATTGTTTTGGCTAAAGCTTCACGATTAATGGAGCAGTGAGAAAATTTAGATTCAGGTTCGATTTTCGTTATTTTATAAAAAAACAGCGGAATGTTTTCCTGTTAAAGGCTGAGCTCCGTAACTGCATACGGCAATATACTTATTTCAAGGACTATCATTTTCAGACATAAAATTGTCAATTACTTTGAAAATTTTATTTGCAGTTATTCTATAATGAAGAAATTCACAAAAGAAATACCATTCAGCAATTCGTTTATGTTCGAAATTTATGTAAACTAATAACTGAACGAAGTTCGTTATATTAGTACTTTCATCCAGTTGCAATGCGAAATACTCACTGTATTGTATTTTTTGAATAAGTGTCTTTTTTATGAAATTTGCCATTTCATGAATTCGCCGACTTACTAGTAAGATGCAGCTGTATCTTTGATAACGAAATATTATTAAGTTCATTATCCGCTTTTTCGTTGAATAATGGCAAAACGATATCCTTAGCTGGTAATCTAATGCTTTCTGCAATAGTGTGAGTCCAGTCTTGGCAATTCTTAGATTTATATGGTAGTTAGCTTCCAAAGCTTTTTCACTTGAAATAACAAAACCTTTTATTACCTGTTTACTATTTATCCTTTAATGCTTAGATTCAAGACATCTTTTAAGAAACGGGATGTAAATGTGTCTGTTCCTTCATAGGAGGTAACGGTGTTCGTCTATTAGGTGCCTCCAAAATAAAATGTCACGGTTTCTGGCCTTAAGAGTGACCAATGCCGTTATAGACATGTGCCCGCCATTTGTGTTTAAAAAAAAGAAGGAAAGAAAACACAAGAATTTTATACTTTTATTGGATAATAGTTCACCGCAAACACTACACCGAGATAGGATATCGATTTCTTCTCCTTTCAGAGTAAACCCAAATGATAAATAACTTTCATTATATTTTATATAGATAGTTAGTCCAAAGGGGCTTTGTCCCTGAACGATTACTGTTTTCGTTTTGCGATTTTGAGTTAAATCACTATAAATGCCTGCTTCACCTTTCAAACTGTTGCCATCAAATGTTAGAATCCTGCATTATGCTTGAAGAAATTAAAGAATGAAAAATCTGCATTAATGCATGTATATTTCTCGCATTGTGATAAAACAATGGTACATAGAGCCATCGAATTTTGAATGACGTAATCCTCCTACGAATATGGGCATGTGTAAGGTCAAATTTGAAATTTGGAATTTGTTTTATGATCGATTTCATATTTTGTAAAACTTTAAGAATTTTTGAGTAACGAGCAATGCCAACACTGTACGGGGGAAAAAACCTTTTTTTCCTCGTAGAGCGCGGAACTACGAATCTGTGTATACGTCTGTGTATACACAGTTCCATGGGCCCAGCGCACGGAACTGTGTATCGAAAATCCTAAAGATATGCCTATTTTAAAATTATTTTGCGACATTACTATGAACTGAATTTTATGGTTTAAGTGTGAAGAACGTGATATTTAATAAATAAAGGTAACACACAAAACGTTAAAAAATGGCCCTTTGGACGTAATTTTAAATCTGAAACCTTTCAGATTTTTTTGCTTATTTTTTTTTTCTTTTCTTTTCAATATTCTTAGTTCTCGAAGATTGTCCTGGATCCATCACCTGCAAATCATCACTTTTTCGCTTAGTCAATCGTAATCTTTTTTTTTTTTTTCCATTTTGGAAATCTAAGTTTGTTTGTTATTTTTTCACAAGTATTTAAATGCACAGTATGTTACGAGTTCTTCAGAAACAAACGACGATATTCTCAAATCGCGTATAAAAGAAATAAGTGCAAAAGAACAAGACGAAATACCTGCTGTTAGGAACAGCAAAGCGATGGGAAAAATGAATCTAATTCAAAATAGAGCAATATATGCCCGAAAATGGTGGCAGCATAAAGTGCAGACAAACTTTATAAATCGATCATCTCTAAGAAATTAATAAGGTACTCTTATCTTTTTATAGGAACTTATTTTTATTTCTTATTAAATACAGCATCCTATACTATTACTGCATTTATACTATTACTGCATTTATCCTATATTATTACTCCATACTATTACTGCATTTAAAAACAATTTTATCTTGTCTACATCTAAAAAAATATTCGTGAAAATAAAAACGGATTATTTTGCTAAAGTCTGTGACTATTGACTTTGAACAAAGCTCAAATCGCATAAATTTACGAGTGTTAGAAAAAAACTGAAGCAGGATGTTGAAGTACTTATTTTTTTTTTATTTAACAGTTAAAATACTTTGTTTCTTTGCTTACCACTTATTTTTCTCTTGCGTACCACCTGTGGTGCGAGTACCACCGGTTGATAATCGTTGTTCTAAAGTATTTACGCCAAAAGTGAGTTTTCATTTATCACTTCATATCCTTGCGATCCGTAATAATATTTCTGTTGATATCATAAAATATTTTATCACTAATTTTCAGTCTAGTCCATGACACATTTCTTTGAAGCTTGCCTGTCAAACACAAAGTACCAAAATTCCAGATAGTTGTTAACGCGGAATTAGAAATTACTATAAATTGTCAGTAAATAGGTTTCTTCATTTCCAGATGAATATTTAGAGATGTAGTGAGACTTGTATCAGAGGCGGATTTTCAACTGCAATCAGCGAAATCGCGAAATTGGCTCTAATTTGAGAATAAGCTTGAATAATTTGTTCTTTAAAGTGAGCTCAAAAATAATATAATCATTTACCGTTTTAATAAATAGTTATTAGTGATTGTGCAGGATATTTTAAAAGGATTACATGTCTCAATTTCTCTTCGATATATGGTCATAGATTCTTGTTTTCTGTTTCAGATGTAAATAAATTAAACTAGGCTTCCAGAATAAAAGATCATTTCAGCTATGCAATATAGCATATTTTGTCCAACCTATGCAACATTAAAATGTCTTAAGAGAACCCTCTCCTGGATTTTAATTAGTAAGTTTTTCTTCAACTTACTAACGATCTCTAGAAGGAAAAATATTGTCTCTGGAGATTTTGTAGAAGAAAATTTAATTTTTACTATGTATATTTTGCTGTGAGTTTTTCACCTTTAAATTATATGTATATGCCAGTATCACACAAAAAAAGGAATGCAGTTTCCTCACATAAAGCAAATTCAAGGTATAATTAACTATTGTATACTGTCGTATATCTGTGGGATTATTCAGCGGTTACTTTCACACTTAAGAATATTAACATCATTACTAATTCAAATTACTCTTCAAAGTCCTTGCTTTATTTTAGTGTCCTCTTTAAAGAACTGGATGGCGTAGATATTATTTATTTATACAAGAATTGTGTAACTTTTTGCAATGAATGGGAGCAGTGAAGAATGTTTCTGTGTAGGGTAAATTTTCATTTTGCTGTTTTTAAATTAAACATTCGTGTGCTTTATAAAATTTTATAGGTGCTTTTCATAGTTGTAAAAGGGTAGGTAGATTATTTGATGAATCAAGATGCTTCTTTCGAATTTAAAAAATAATGTCATATATCATTAATTAATAATTAATGCTTGATCACCCAAACAATACGTATGTATTACCTTAGTGTATAGTTGCTAAATAATATGATTAAAAAACTTATACTTCACATTTATCGAATACAAAATATAAGTTGTGAGTTGCTATCATGGATAAACACTTACATTCAATGTATACTAAAAATTACCCAATATCAAATTTTTTATGACTAGAAGTGGAAAACAAGATGAAATAATTAAGCTAAATATTCCTGTGAAAAGTAAATTATCACGGTAAGTAATTTCTCATCAGCGGAAAAACCGTATGATTAAAAAGAAACTAATCAGTAACTGATATTTTGGAAATTAGCATTTTGAAGAGTGATATTTTGGAAATATCCGTAAAACATTTCAATAAACGAATTTTACAAAAATGCGTAGGAGATTCGACATAGAAAATGCCATATAAAGAGTTATAGTTGCTCTCTTTACACGTGATAGATATATCTATGTTGGATATATAACGTTTATAAATAGCATGAAACTAATTTTTCCTGATACACATTCTCCCTTTTTTAGATGATATTTTCATTTAAAAATATTTACTTGAATACAATCAATATATATATATATATATAAAGAGGCAAACATTAATAATTAAATAATTAATATACTATGTACAGATTCAACATTTTAAGATTTAGCTAGTAATTAGCTTAATATGCCAATACACTTATTAGTATAGTTAAAATTATAATTGTTAATGTTTGAAAAATGTGATTCAAATTTCTTATTATTCCTTATGTGCAGCTTTAATAATCTACAAATTATATAGCAAAATAGCAGAAAAATAGAAGAACAAAAGTAGAAAAGTATAAATGTAGAAAAATCAGGAATATTTAGTAAGGTTTCTTTAAAATTTTAGCCTCAAATCTTAGATATATTTATAGTCGTAGAATTAATATTTTTCACCTTTTTTGTAATAACGTATTTGAAACATAAAACCAGTCATTTGGCTGTTTTCAATGTGAATCATTTGTCAGCAGTTTCTTCGTGGTATTCCATAGTATGAACAAGCTGTCAAAGTAGATTGATGATTACTCGGCAAAATCCGAAATAAAATCTTGTATTAAATAGCTGTAGAATATTTCACTTATGGGAAAATTGAATAATGTGAGCTGTCGAGTTGGCAACAGCTGCAAAATGAAAGAAAAAGTGCCTAGAGTGATGGAAAAGAAATAAAATTACGATAGTAAACTTCTCTTTGGCAATTCAGAAACTGAAAAATTAAACACACTTGCAGTACCTCAAAAGGTCAAAAAAGAGGTTTATAAAGAGCCACATTTGGCGATTAATCCTTTGCTGCTAGTATTTTGTTTATATGAATGGTCATTTTACTTATTTAGCATATCTTTCTAAAAAGCCTAAACAAAGCTTGACCTGGTTAATTTTTGCACGGACAAACTAATGCAATACATATTTTTATCGTCAAGAAACAAATTTATATTATTTTTCATATTAATTTAATTAACCCAAACAACAAATTGAATTTTATTTTTGTTCGTAGTAGTACTAATAGTAGTAGATAAGTGTAATAGCACTAGTAATGGTATTGTTGTCTTTATTGTTATCAAGTTCATCTGTGAGATAAGATCTAATGTTTGATCGCTTTGCATAATGTCTAAAATACTCATCAAGTCAATTTATTGCAGCCTTGTTTCGCAGTATTATCAAAATATGTTACCAAGGAGTGGCCCACCAGCTGCCGAGCGGTAAAGTCGCTGAACACTGGTAGTTCGGTCCGAGGTTCGAATCCCACGAACGGGCTGGCTGCATGGGTGTTTTCGTGGTTTTCCCCATGGTAACGTGTATACCAGCAACTTTCCCTTAGAAAGTCCTCCACGAAAGCATCCCTCCCCTTAGGCAGATAGCCTTCGAAGCTTTGTCATAATCACACACACACATACCAAGGAGTGAATCTAAACTAGAAAATATTGATTGCACGACATGACTTACAACTCTGGCAAACAAGATGTCTTTTTTTGTCCTCTTTTCCTTTTTGCTCTGCGTAGTACGGTCTAATGGTAGCTGTCTCCGTTTGTATAAAATCGGAGCCAGCTATCATTAGACAGAACTCAGTGAAAGTTTCCTTCACCTCAGAAAAGTACTGTCTAATGGTAGCTGGCTCCGTTTGTATGAAAACGGAACCAGCTACCATTAGAGAGAACTCAGTGAAAGTTTCGTTTCCCTCTGAAAATAGCTTGAGCAAATTTTCACAAAAAATAAATACTGTATAATGATCTAGTTAATTTACGTGCCCTTGGAAACTTGAACTTTGGGGATGAGTCTGGCGACTATTCGCATGTCTTCTTACAACTGCCAAGGAAGGGTTAAAATACCCTTTTATTCACTCAAAGACATTTTTTACAGATTCTCCGGTGCAGGAAAACCTCCGCTTGGACTTTAGTTGGCCGTAATTAAACTTCACCGACGAATACTAACAAGCACGTATCTATAGTAGGATAGGCTCTAAGCAACCACGTGGCCCGAAGACAAAACACGCTGTACTGAGAACTTCTGAGCTCTTCTATGGAAATGAGTGAGCTTCCCATTAAATACTGGTTTTACCTCAGTTACATAAAACGCGATGCTGAAAACTCATTCTGGTAGTGAGTTATAGGTGGAAAACAAGAATTTAAAGGAAAAGGTTTAAAAATTAGAAATAACCATTAGAAAATTAGAATAATACCTACAATCGAAAACACGTTGTGTTGTTATAAATAAGTTTAGAGACTTAGTTGTAAATTTCTGATTCCCAGAAAAGGATCTCAACAGGAAAATTTCAAAGTGTATTTTAATCCTATATTCTGCCAAAAGCTAAACAAAATGCAGGTAGGCAAATGGCTGGATGCAAGGCAAGAAAACCCGACGGACAAAGATGAAGAGAGAAATAAATGATAGAGAGATAGATATTGATAGTTGGATAGATAGCTATATAGATAGACAGAGCAATATCTTATCCAAGAAAAAGTGTGATAACATTACGCGGCATATTTTGAATGTCATACGAAACAAATTACTTTTGGAACGTTTTGGTGGCACATTTCTTTATTCAAAAGGTAACAACTTCGAAACTCGAGACATCAACACCGGGGAAACGAATGAAGGGAAACAGAAATATAGTAGCGAAAGTTAAATGTGAAGTAATGACAGTGTACATCTAGAATACCGGATATTTGAAAGAAAATACGCAGACACGTAATAAATAGAAGTAAATAAGTAAAATTATATGTGACAACTGGGAAAGGCATTCACGTCTGTTTGTAATTGCGAGTGAGGGACAAAACAAGGCTAGTGATCAGCAAACAAGAAATCTCTAAGCACAGAGCTAATGAAAGATACGCACAGACATGTCAACACAACTTTACTGAATACTGTAGCAAAAAACCACAAACGGAGCATAGAAAATTCGGAGAGTAAATAGTTATCTGTTATATTTTCCCTATATATTCATTATTTTTCTTACAGCCATTTTTCAAATGTCTGGAGACATCCAGTTCACGTTAACAATTTCAGAACAGAGGTTAGATGAATGTCTGATAACCTGCGTTTCTCTGGGAACTTGATTTTATTCATAATTGAGAAACACCGTTAACACTGATGGACATAAAAACCACATACGATACGAATTTTTGCCTTTGTGGCAACCTCGCAGACAAATATTCGTAAAGGTCAGGGAAACCACTTCACAGAAGTTTTGCTTTACATTCTAATCGTACGAGATCTCTGTTTGATTATAAGCAGGAATCTCTGATTATAAAACAACAATTGTTTCTCTCAACTGAAATTGAGAAAGTATTTTTGTGAAGAGACAGTAACAAGATTGTGTATCTATACATCAATATATACACTGGTTATCACAAATTAAGGAAAACTCACAAAAATCACGATTACTGAAAAAGTTACATGTAGAATTTAATGAAACTTACCCACAGTATACATTACATAGTAAGGTATCAAATAACATAAAAATTGTTTCATTAAAAATCCACTTCAATATAAAATTGTAATAAAGCAAATCTTATTTTGTGCAAGTTCATTGCGAAAGCCTAGTTATCAGAGATACGTTAATCATTAAATCTATATTTAATTTCATGAATTCCCATTCATCTGTAATAAAAGTTTTAGAAGAATCCACCCGTCTTCTCAAAGAACCTTTTATAAATTGATAGTAAAGCCCATCACTGCCCTCGAGTGTATACGACCACTAACTACTGAAGGTTCAGTCCAGTATGAAGAGGCTATCCTGGCACGTATTTCGGCAGGTTTCTGTAGGTATAGCTTGAATACAAGACAGTATCCAAGAGAATCTCCGCCACTAAGACATTTTTCCTATCAAGCAGAAATCCCTCGGGTACTTTCGCAGAATTAAATTGCTTAAATTTATCTGAGACAAACCTAGATTCTGCATCAAGCATAGCTGAAAGGAGTCCCTGAAGGTAAATTTAAGTGATATTTTACAGCGGATAATTACAGTGATAATTTTTGAACTCCCCTGATACCAGATAGCTCGGTTTCTGAAACTCCAATTAATTAACTAAAAACGACTATTCGGGTCTTGTAAACTTAAATAGAATACGTAATTTTACACGCTAATGAATTTTCATTTATAGTTTTTATAAAATAATTTCTTGCGTGAATTTATTAAAAATTATGTCTTTATTGTGTCATTAAGCTTTTTGAAGTAAAAGAGCTTGATAAATCGAAAGTATATTCCCGGGAATCGAAATTGAAATCTTGGATCTGCTAACTGAATGCGTTTGACCACTGCAAAGAAGGAAACATGAAAGAAGTACAGTTAGTGTCTTCTCTCTGGTTCATCTTAAAGACATAATAGAGTAGTATATCCGAGGGTATAATATACTGATGCTTTGCTGAAGAAACTTTCGAATAGAAATTATGCCCTTTTAAGGTATTTCTCCCGCCTTCTTCGTATGCCTTCTTGGTGTGGTGGTCTGCATGCTGGGCGCGTACTCCAGAGGTCCGCGGTTTCATTCCCCGCGAAGGCGTTGCTAATTTTTCAATCTTTTGCTTCCAAAACGTCCGAATGATTCTATACCCTTTCCTTCACAAAATCCCTGGTTTTCCATGGAGGTCATGCAGAATGAATTGATACAAATATGTTTAACAAAACTATATATTCAGCTCTGTAGAGAAAATCTAGTGTGGTCTTTGCAGATTAAATCTGTATATCTATTATTATGAGATAAAGTAATTTGACAAGAAAAAAATCATTTTATCACCTTAGAGTGAATGATTAGGTTATTACAATATAAAAATCCTATTACACGCAACTTTATGAAGATAATCTTTTTTATTGGTAATTATTTTTTTTTAATTTTTAAAATCGACTCTGGAATTCAGTTTTACAAGAGATTAAAATTTGTGATAATTGTATAAACATGTTGCGTAAAACTCATTAAAATATCAATTTATTACTTAGAGCAATTTGAATAGGAATGAGTGAGTGTCATAAACACTGAAAATTAACAGAATATTTTATCTAAGTCATTTATCAAAGCTTCATTTATAATAAGCACAGTATGACTTGGTACTTCATCAATTTAATATCACATTTATAGAAGTACTCAAATTTTGGGAAAGTGTATTCCTTTCTGTAATTTACTATTACGTCAGAGCACTTTACTTGTGAAATTTTATTTAAAAAAGTTACGTTTCCTATCCTTTTCTCAATTTATGTTTTATAAGAGTTTATATGTGATCAGCACTTTATGCTCCAAAATGGTTTCATATATTTTATTTTCACCTTACTTTTCCAGTCTTAACAATGTGACACAAGAAACTTTTACCGAAGTTTAGAAGAATCTGCACATTGTATTCACACACAGACTTTTCTATGTGTCATAAATCTCCGTAATCCGGGTTTTCCATGCCCTTGCATGACAGCAAAATCCCTCCTCTGCATGACTAGCTCTGTACGAGATCATTAACCCAATTTATGACACTTCCGGCAAACTTAACAGAACTTTATCACGTCATTGCTTTATCGTGTAATCCAGTAACTGCCCCTCAAACTCACGGAATTTTAGTTGTCTTAAAAAAATTCTGGTAAAAAAGGGAAACTTTATACATATGTATAATAATAAAAAAGAGACATTATTTTTGCTTCACTTGGGGATTGAATTCCATGACCTCTGTAGCAAAAGAAGGTTAGATCAATAATTTAATCTTCACATTATATCATCAACAAAAGGCGAAAGTTGCAGTTTTCAAATATCTCGCCATCGTATCGATCTATATAGAGATTTTTGAGGATGAAGATAAATATTTGCTGTAGGGATGTTGAATTGCAACACGTTCCAACAATGTGTGTGGCTTTGAACTTTATGTAATCGCTAGGGGTTAAGGGTACATGATTTTGGTTAAGATTATTTCCTCGCCAATTTAATTCTGCCGTGAGGATGCTTTACATTTTTTCGTATATTTTTCATGGGAGTTACTCGAAGCAACAAACTGAATTATCAGCTTTCGCGATATTGTTTAGGTAGTGTAATTCGAATTCGGCATCACGTCTGGTTGACTTTTTTCTATGTTAGATATTCTTTGGAGAATTGATTATATTCAGCTTGTTATTTGAAATAAAGAGATAAAAGTCATTGCTTGGCACGATGTTTGGAAAAGAACAAAATCATGCAGCGAAGGTTATTTGCGACTCTTATATTCTTTATGATATGATTAATCTTATTAAGAGTGTAAAATGAAATTTCAGTGAATATTAAGAATATTAATAATTTTTTTAATTCGCATTGGATTGTTTCAAGTGCACTTTCTGCCAGATATAAATGAAAAGTAAATTGGATCTATTTGTTTATTTCTTTATAGTAAAGCACATAAGTGATATCAACCTCATAGGATTAAATGTACGAAAAAAGCCTTCTGGAGAAATTTATTTGGCATTTGAGTTAAATATGGAACCACATTTTGCTACATATGTTAAAATACGGATGCATCTCTATTAAACTTCGGAAACATATTCTTAATCGTACAAAAGTAGAATAACGCATATTTTTTATGTAGTTCCCACATTGTTTCTTAAGTTTTAACTGGTGCAATTATATCATACGTTTACAGTCTATTTTTGGGTTCTTCCACCACTGTTCTACTAATGACCAAGTAATGTGAATACCAGCGAGTTTCTTTCAGAAGGTCCCCTGTGAAGACAACAATTCATTTAAATAGCTAGTCCTGATAAAGGTAAAGTTCCATTATTCAGGTAACCTAACTTAACCTAATCTTGTCTTCCACATCTATTGTCCCCTAGCATGTAAAATGTTGCAAACGTTATACCTAGTAGCCCTAGTAGCCCTTAAATCAGAAAAGAGAAAGTAAAGGGAAAAAATATTTATTGGTATAAAAATCCATGTATTTGTAGAGTAATAAGATTTAGAATTTTTCGAAATCAGGAAATTGAAGAATGCCATGTCCCCTGTCCGGAATTTGAACCTCCCGATTACGATTTGCATCCAGGTTCACCACAAAGGCACGCCAAAAGGAGGGAGAAAATGCCTTATATACTGATTAAAAAATACAGAAGGAATATGATTTATATATATCATGATTAAGAGTCCTTTTGTGGCCGTTCGCTATCAAACTGTTAGTAGTAGACAAACAACTCTGTACACAGCAATCTTTTAACTGATGTAAATCTTTAGCTTTTTGCATTTTTCTAATTAAGAAATCAGTTTTTGAAATATTAAGAAATCTAAGTTTTATACGGCTCCTATCAGTACAAATATATGAAGAAAACGTTTATGCTCAATGTTTAAAATTAAAAGCAAAATGTTTCACTTCCTTACGACAAAATTAATGGAGATATTTTAGTTCACAATTTCGGATGTTTGTTTCTTTCTCGCTTTTCTTTAAGGAATTTATAGGATTATTATTATTTACATTAACCAGAAATTATGGATTTAGATCTTTACTATTACTTTTCCTTTCCTGTTTCCTCGCCAGGTATGTAAATCAGTTGGAGAGAATTTAAGCTTAGGTTTATGTATTTTAAAGACACAGCGTGTTTTTCCTTTTGTACATTTTTGTTGCCCCACCAACTTAGATTTTTAGAAGTTCTGCGCCAACTTATTCCTTAAATTAAATTATGTCATTGACTACTACGCTTAGAGTAACTCTTAAATTTGACAATTATTTAAGTGTTATCGCCATAAGTGGTGGTATCTTGCCAAACACAGGAAGTGCTTTTATGTTCAAGTTCGCTTTTAATAAAAAGGTTGTTTTAAATCTTTTTAAGACTATGTTGTTACATCATGCACAGCGGTAATTCGCTTACGGTCTGTTAAAGCTTGATAATAGGTTATGCTATCAAAGTAAGTCAAACTCTATAATCTGACTGAAAAAGATTAATTACAATAACTCGGTGACATTTCTTCCTTTTAATGTTAGAAATTTCTTTGTGATTTTCCATAATATTCTTTAGTTTGCATTTTTTTTTTTACATGGGTATGCCAAAAGTATTTTCGCAGAATTATTTTGATGGTTTTCAATTGTTAAAAAGTCGCTCATAATGTAGTGTTCATTTTAAGTTTCTAACCAGTTACTTTATGTTAAATGATTTTTTCTTTCAAGCCCCATTTCATTTCCCTGCCAGAATGCAAATTTCCAGTACGTGCGACATTCAAATTAGGTAGAAAGAAATAAATATTTAAAGGAAGGTTTTGATTGAAATAAGAGTGTGTTCTGCCTGCTTGAAGGTTACGTTACCAACTTTGGTGCTCTAGCGATTAGAATTCTGTGACATTGAATTGTACTTTCCATCAGTCTTGTTTCCACCGATTTCGAGTCAGAGCCAGTTTGCGCGATAGTTAAACTGAGAAGCCGTTAGGCTATATTTATTCAATTTTAAGTTTATCTGTTACCTTTTGATTTAATCCAAAAGTGTTGGCTTTCGTAAGCACAAGTTTGTGCTGACAGTTAAAATTTATTCTAGTTAATAAAGGGTTCTATACCCTTCTCCTGACTTTGTAATACTTTAAAAGTCTTAGTGATAATTCACTAACCGTCTTTCAAAGCCGCGTATGCCATGTTAGTAAAGAATACATGACTTTACAATAATATTCACAAGCAATTCTGTTACTTTAGAATCAAAATATGATAACCATACATTTTATTCATTTCATTTCGCCGTCGACGGATAGCTTGTTCACTGGTAAGTGCTCATCAGCTTACTAATAATGCTACAAAATTGACTGGACTAGAAATATCTGTTCTTCAATTTATACAAGTAAATTTATAAATTGATTAAGACCACCACTATTTTACAAAATGCAAATTGTGTGAGTTCTCTAAAGAAGAGTTTCGTTTTCGAAAAATTTGTTTGATCAAAAGCTTTCTGGACAGTTTGCATAATAAATCCCGTTACTTAATCTCTTAAATTCTAAAAATGTAAGGCCCCTGAATTATATCTCAACATTTAAAGTTAAATATATCATTCAGTTCCCATCCTATGGCAGTCAAACATTTTTCGTTTTATAATTTAGAATAAGTATATATTTTTACTGAATATAACTGTAGGGATCGTAGTCCCATATAAATGACAATTATATGAATTTTTACAATTTTGTTTCAATTTAAACGTTCCATTGAGATGCATATTTTTCTTATTTATTATTATAGATATTATATATTTAAAATATTTATCTCATCGAAACTGTATAATTGTGACCAACGTTTGCGAAAATAAAAGCCCCGTAAAGACCTATATAGCTATGGTATGTAACAGCAAGGTAAATGAAACTGATGCCATTGGCTTTGAGGTAGAGTAGCCTATATGCTAATGAACAAATACAGCATATTTTACGTTTGTTTAATGCTACGTCGTCATAAAGTACTTCTGCTACACAGTAGTACATCCACTTTGATAATATTATTTAGAAAAATTATTTTACATTTAAAACGTCTGTAGCACGTTTCAAAGCGAGTCAGTTCTTAAAAATTCTATGATGTATTAGAATTCTAAGTAAGTTATTTTAATCACTGGTACAATATAAAGTATAAAAAAATTAATGCTTTTTCGCGCAGTGGATCATAAATTAAAGCCTGCATGCATTCAGGATATAATAGCATAAATTCAGAACTGAAGAACAAACAAACATTTTGAAGCTACGGAATATTATACATTTAATGGATTTCTATCAAAGTCTTAGATTTTCATAAAAATTGCTATGTGCTTCAAAGAGTTCTAAATTTAGTAGATTCATATTTATCTAGTTAAGAAGATTGGAGCAATTTCTGAGAGCTTTTTTTTTCCTAAATATTTCTGACTATGTCCGTTTTTTTGTAAATAAGGCATTTTTCTTAATAGATTACAACGTAAAAACATTAGAGAGTTTTGAATATATTTCTCTATTTAATGCTCCTGAATAATATTCTTATAGAAATATAACTTATTTCCTGAGTAATTTATTTTTAAAAGAGAACATTCTCTCAAAACGTCTTTTATTTTGTTTTCCATATACAGATCTAATCATCTAATAGGGAAACGCAATGACACCCACACTGATTAGAATTTGTACTTTATGGCTTATTTCGTAACGGGCAAATACATCTGTATCTATTGATTTTCTGTCAGGAGTGTCTATCTCCACGTGCATTGACATTCATTTGTAGGATCATCATTGCATATCATACTTAAACTAACATTTACTTCGCATGTCACTGCTCCGTTACAACCAATACAGCTAGTAATTATCTTCAGATAATCAGATGAATGAATGATCATTAGGTTTAGAATTGTGGTTCTGCTATTTCGACTACCAGGACATGAAACTAAGGCAACAAAAATGTTGATAATATTCCGGAACAAATCTTCTTGTTATCGTAATGCATTCCGAAAATTAAACATGTCTTCATTACTTATAAAACTTTTCAATGTTTTTTCTGGTCACAGAAATATTTGTCATATCTCTGTATTGCAGCTACAGGCCTCTCAAATAAGAGGTATAAATGTAGCACTGTTTCACAAGATATGAATTATTAATCCGTGTTTTCTTCTTGTAGCTTTTGTGAGATTTAACTTGGATTGTACTCAGGTTTATGACAACCGTTTCCAATACTGTTTATGACTAGATTCAGTTATCAGATAAATTTATTTGACTGATAATTATGAAGTTAATTAGTCATATGTTGAAAATGTTAAGAAAAAAAACGCATGTATTTACATAAATAATTTGGAAATCAAAAAGTTTTGAAAAGGTTCCTCGGAGCAAATTCATTGATTAATATATATATCATCTTGAGAACTGTTTATTGTATCAGTATTTTCTCTTCTTTAGACATAGTCACAGCTATTAATAAAAACAATGCTTTATTTGAAACTATTTTCACTATTATAATTTTCTTCTTTCGATTCTATTCGTTTCAGATGCTGCCCTGTCTTATACTTAAACCTGATTTATAAGTAGTTAAAAATTTCATGCTTACAATAATGTAGTCAGTAAAGCTATTGACTGTATATTGGATTCTCATACACATTCTGTCCTATATGATTTCTGCTCTTGGTTCGAAGGTTTTCTAAAAATATCTCAAAGGAATTGGTAACTGAAAGAATGTAGTTCACAAATAAATAATTATTCCTATATATGAAAATAAGATGAATTTTTATCTTTCTACGTTCGTGAACAAGTTACAAATTTTTTCCTTTGGTTTCATTTTCAGCTTTTATTACAGAACATCATTTATACATTTTATTTTAAAAATTAAACTTTTTTCCGTTTCTAATTTTAGAGGATAATAATTTTAACGTATAAAAAATATCTACGGATTCTAAAATATATTTTCTTCATCTTTTAAATCCATCGAACTAAAAGATTTGTATAAACATATGTGCTTCTATGAATATGTGAATGACTTGTATTTGTTGAAATAAAGCTTTATAAGGCCATATAATGAATCAACAAATTATATAAATTGTAAAAATTAAAGTCTATACATTGGCAAGCCATATAATATTTTTGTAAATAAATCTAGCAAATAGAGATGTAAACTACACATATAGTTTTTTAACTGCTGAATATCTTATTAATTAATCAGAGACAAAAATGCTAACAACGTCTTAAGACACCTTAATCTTGACGGCTTCCTCAATTTCTGTTCTCTTGATAATTTCAATATATGCTTAACTGAACTTTCGATGACCCTGCGGTGCAAAGTTAAATTACGCCAAATAACGAAATAAATTTACAATGACGGAAATTACACCAACGACACAGACAGCAACGCAAGGCAGATGCAATTGTACCGCAAGGTAGATAAAAATCATTGATCGTTTTAAAAACATCAGATGTATTAGTTATAAACAAGATCATCAAAATAACACCCAACAAATCATCTTCAATTTTCACCAAAGTGTAAACATGAATAAAGTGAGTACCTATTCTACCCAGATTAATTAAAAATTTTCCAGTCGTGTTTCAAAAGATCTTCTAAATTGCAAATCACACTTGCTTCAGTCCATAATAATAAATATCGTGTAAAGTACCAATCTATCATAATGCCTATGTAAGATGTTTTGAATTTCCAATATATGCACTACTGCATCAAGGTCTGGAGATCTTGCGCGCCATATCCTGATTGCTATATTTCAAATTTTGAGTATTCAGTTTGTAAGAATATTATTTAATTTTATAAGTTATTTAAAATTTTAGCCTTTACTGTAACTTCCTTCCGTTTCCTCATCAGAATGTAAATAGTGTCAGAGAGTGTTTAAGCTGAGATTTTTTAATTATACGGCATAACGTGTTTCATCCTCTCGCAGGCCTGATATCCATCTACTTCCTGGGGCTTTGATAGGGTTTTAATTATTCGCCTTTGCATTAAATGCTGCCGACATCTGAATTTGGTATGCTTTTTATATTCTCCCAGACCAGACGGAATCTGCATTAAAATAATAAAGCATGCAACAAATAAGAACATCATCCTTAAACTCTACAATAAATACACACACGCATATGTAAGATTTTTTTTGTCCACACGCATCCCCGACTGCTTTAAAACGCCACAAATCATCTTGTCCCTGAAACCAATTAGTCCTGATTCATACACCCATCAACCTACCCTCAGCAGCTGGAAATGTTCTAGAATGCGCCATAATAGGAAGATTCAGATTCACGTTCATCATAGTTACAAAATTGACAAAATATAATTCGGATTCCGACAGAAGATTTCAAAAATTAACGCTGTTCAAGCATTCTCAAAAGAAGTCAGAAAAAAAATTGACCCATACCACTCTCTAGTTCTCAGCTTAGACATGAAGAATATCTCCAACTCGCTTCGGTAGCCTTTAATTCTCCTGGCTCTTAGCAACCTAGAAACTAGAACGTTCAAGTTCCTAGAACGTTCAAGTAGCCTTTATCTTGCTAACGAGAATTCTCTCAATAATAAAAAGAGTTTCATTCACTAAAACGACACCGTCATCTTCCTCAAATAATCAAGAGGTTGCCTCCAGGGGTCCTTCATGAATGCAGACCTCTGAAACAAAACATTATATCCCATTATCAACCATAGATGGCCAGCACACTCCTCCATTACAGCTTTCGACGAAAACGTTGCATTTGTGGTAAAAGGATGGATTCGAGATTTTCTTGAAAGGAATTGCAGGGAAACACTAACCGAATTCAACACAATCTATGTGCAAAATGTAAACATCAACTCTCCGAGCCGAAATACCAAGTCAGAACATACCAAACTGGCATCTACCTCGACAGATTCCATGGATATAACTGGAGCCTCAACCGACACATGGTCAAAATCTTCTTCCTGACAGTGATAGTGAAAATGGTAACAATCGAAGCCGCCATATGGGTCCTTTCTATAAAGAAAATGAAAGAGATAATCCTAACTTCCGTTCACAGACAATGCAGCCTGTACAACACTTGCGGCTACCGCACAACGTCAAAAGCAGCATTCAATACTCTTGTTGGCACCACCCCTCTTTAACTCTCCAATTTTTATAGTGTACAAACTCTGAGTATAGCATTCTACAGCCAAGCTGCTATATTTTCCATATTAAATCCAGATAAGTCATTCCTTATTCCATTTGAAAGCAATCAATCATCCAATAATTTACCCAACTCCAGCATCACCATCCCTCATATCGTAGGCCATAGTAATAATGCGGGTAACGATCAGGCAAATAAAGTGGTCAAGAATGCCGCCCAAACCCCAAGGGAACTCCCTTATCAGTGAAACTCCCAAAATCTCATTTTCGAAACTTTATAATAAATCAACTCTCCATATCTGGCTGCAGGAAAAGAAAAATGCCATCACAGAACGCAGAGTCTATGCCTTTTACCCAAACGTCAACTCAATAACAAAAAAAGTTAAAACATTAACCTAAGCCAGCCATCTTCAATCATCCCAGCATTTAAAAGTATTCTAATCGCACAACGCAGCTTTAAAATGAAAACTAATAGATAAAGTTAATTTATATGGATCAGAAATTTGTCAAACTTCTCTCGATACCTCGAAGTAATGAGACATTTCTTAGAAAAACAACAAGAATGGAACCTACATACTTCAATAATAAATATGATCTCGACGAACTGGAAACTGATTAATGAACTTAAAAACTCATGAACAATGCATCGTAATTAAGAACCCTATACCAAGATTAAGTAATACCAAACAATTCGGTTCACTGTACATCCAAATAGCACGATAAAATAATTTTACAAAACGGCAACACCAATCCCTGTAATATGTTCCTGAAATGATCAAAACTGAATCCCAGTAAGGAATCTGTATTTTTCATTTTGCGTATAGTTTTAATTTAAGGTATCATTCTTAAGTATCAGTAGTAGGAAAATTAATCATGTTTAAAGTAATCAGGAAGTAGTAGTATTTTTACTACTACTTCCTGATTTTATGTAAAATATATATTATGAATTAGCTGCATTATATATACAATAGGCGAGTTCAATAACTCAGGTAATGTTTGTCAAGTTACATCGTCATGTATCAAAATATTTTTTAATCTATTATTGCAACCTTTCCCTTTGAAATGAACATAATTGCATATGTTTCCAACCTAAGCAGTAGTTTTGATGTTACATCAGAGTTACGTTAAGTCTTCTACAAGATTGAATCATTAATGCCAATAGAGGTACTCCTGTATATAACTGAGTATTTATGATCATAACTGTGATTCATAAAAATATCGGAACGCGGTCTCATTCAATAAATAACCAGTTTAAGCACCAAACACTTCAAGATTTCACGTTTTGCCCAACATGGTGCTCGCAAGAATTCTGGAAGCGTCTTTCCTCCAGACAGTTATTGTGAAGGGACAATATCTGTAAAATTTCTTAGCGAAATTCTGATTTCCCGCCACATTTTCACCTGTCACCAGTTACTTTTACATTCCACAAGTAGTGATTCATTCTGTTAGCACAAGACATGAATTTATGTTCTAAATCTATAAAAATAATAAATTTGTTTATGCCTTTTCAAGTCTCTGTAGTGACTTCAGCGGTGATTCGCTTTACGTCTGTTAGGAGACTGGAACTAGTTTATTCTCCCAAAGCAAACCAAATGCCATACAATAATTGGTAATTTTCATGATTCAAAATGTGGGTAAAAATATGCAGAGCAGCCTCCATCTTCGAACATGTGGGAAAGCTTTGGATCTAACCTGTTATGAAACGATGCATGCAAAGGTGATTAATAAGAGTTTGAAGCCTTATGACAGTTTGAAGCCTTTTTATGATTTAGATTTCTCAAGACAAAATTTAAATATTTCAGAAAAGGGACTGCAAAATTAGGATAATTTTTATTGAAAAGAGGAAAGAAAAATGTCCCGCTCTGGAAACGTCACATAATTATCTAACATCTCGAAGAATTTGCCGTTAAACATTGTTTAAGTTTTTAAGAGTTAAGGGTTGTTCTCAGGAATTTGCCTTTAAATACTGGACTTCAGATGAATCTCATAACGTTCGGATTCAATTTTGAATAATTATCGTCATGTATCCATTGTGATGGATTAAAGCAAGTCTAGTTTGCAGTTCAAGAGAATTTCTGAAACACGAATGGATGGTTTTGATTAAATTTAATCTGAATAAATTGGGAATCAAAATTTATGTTTACACTTTAGTGAAATCTGAAGATGGTTTATAAATTTCTGATGTATGAGGCTTAATTTTGTGAAAAGATTAATTGTTGAAGGCATGGTAGAAAAACTAAAGAATTAAAATCAGAATTGACTTGTCTATTCAATAGTAAAGACTAAATACTAAAAGAAAATTAATGCAAAAATAATTAAAAATGAAAAAAAAAAAAAATAAAAAAAAAAACTAAAATGGGGACATGAAGAATTTAAAAATGAATTTAAGTAAAGCATTCAATCAAAAAAGAAAAAAGAACAACAAATAAATCTTAAAAAAGATTAAAATATAAATCAAATCCAGAATCTTAGCTTTACAAATATCGGCATTACCATTGTAATGAATTCTAATATTTTTTAACCAATTGCGACCTCTCAGACTTCAGCTTCAGCTTGGCCACTACTAAGGACAGAAGTGATGGTCACTTTATTATGGAGGCCCCTAATAGGTGGGTAACCTTTGCCTTCTATGAAGGGACGGACATTTACAACTCTGCCTTATCCGGGATTCGAACCCGGGCCATTTGTATCACAGTCGGCTCCTCTAGCCATTATACCATCTGGGTAGCTGAATTCTAATATAATAATTACTATAATTTATTATAATAATTCTATGATAATAAATAATTATTATAATTGTGCTGTAGTTAATAATTAATGTACACTGCTCAAAAAAAAAAAAAAAAAAATGGGACAGTGCTATATCTCCTGTTCTACTGGGCCGATTGACAAAATTCAAACTGCGTTTTTCATGTCTCGAATGCGCGACTTAGGATATATATTAGATATATATATAGCGCTACTCTAACATAGGTATTTTGACACAAAATCGGACTTTTTCTGAAATAACATACCAATTTTTTTCCATATTTCGATTCTACGACTCAAATTATACCAGAATACCAAGTTTTATAAAAATCGTACGAGTAGTTTTTAAAATATAAGCTCTCAAAATTTTAGCTCCTCAATGTTAATTGAATTTCGCAAATATTTATTAATATCTCTTTTTTATTAAACTTTTTTGATTTTTTCTCTCACATTTCGAAATTTAGTTTCATTCCAAATAAAATTTACCCATTTTTTGTGTTTTATTTTTTAAATTTCTATTTTTAAATAATTTTTATAAATTTTTCGAAAATATTTTTGAATTATAACCTATAAAATTTTTATCATCATCTTAAAGTAGGTGTATTTTTAATCATATCTGCAAAAAATTAGACATTTTTATTCAGAATTTTCTAAGATATACACGAATTTACATATTTTCGCGTTTTGAAATTTGGCATCTTTTTTTTGAGCGATAATAATGCCAAATGTGGTCTATGTATTTTTGTTTCAGTGAATTGCCCTAGCTATTTTTAACCTTAAATTTCAAGTAAAATTTTACGGAGAATTAATTATATAAAATTTTTTCCCTCAATGATGCGTAATAAATATTTATTAATAATATATGAAAAGCTTTTTTTTTTAAATTATAGATGATATTATTCAAATTTTTAACTATTTTTTTTTTAATTTCTCTCTATGTTTAAAAAAAAAAAAATTTTGCCCTAAAATATGTACGTTATAATTTGCATATTTGGATTACGGAAAAAGGAAAAGCAGAGATAAGTTTATTTTAGGAAAAGAGAACGAAAGCAATTCATGTATAAAATGTTACAATATTGGCAAATTTCACGTTGAATCAACTGTTATCAGGGAAAATACTGCTCGGATGCAGTGGAAATCTGTTTATATTTTTCTTTAAATAAAAAAGAACATTTCAGTTAAAAATGCATTCCATTATTTTTAATAACCTCATTTTTAAAAGTAAATAATGAAATATGCACTATTTACGCAAAATTCATAGGTTATGAAAAAAATATCACCATTTTTAGTTTCTGCGACTGCAAAATCAATTCGATTATGTGCGCGAATTTTTCTAATATGAAACAAAGGCGAGAATTACAAACAGACGAAACAACGACTTTTCATTCATCGATAGTACCTCTCCTGCGACCCTTCGCTCACACTGCGGCATCCGTTTTGGATGATTTTAAGTGTTTTAACAGAATGCCAACAAAGTTTGCTTTAGCCACGGTCAAACTGTAGCACAAGGGACAAAATTTATGCTATAAATGAAACTACTGCTGTGGATGTTTAAATTCTTTTAACAGATAGTTAAATTCAAACGTTGATAATAAATATACTCGAAAACTGCTTATAGAATGGGTCAAAGTAAGCTGGCTCATATATTTTACAGATGTGCATTTTAAAACATCAGATAGAGATATGTTAAAACCGAAATATAATTTTTAAGTAGGACTCGCGATTACAATAACAAGACGCGGTTATCAGAAGTCCTAAAAAGATTCAAAATTCTTAGCTTAAATACACAGAAACCTAATTTGCGTTTTGGCACGGCATAAAAAAGGAGAAGTTTTAGCAAAGACTTACATCGTAATAATTGTTTAATTAACATCATAAGATACTTTAGAACATAAAATTAAAAATTAGGTTACCTTGGGTGAATAAAATCTTGACATTTTCGTGATACTACTTCACATATAACTTGACCGGCAGAAGCTTTACGTTTTAGTTAGACAGAGCTTAAGAGACGAAAATTATTTTAAGTATCCGTATATTGTTTTTTCCTAACATTATCGTAGTTTCCTTTTACTACAGAGCAATTAAAGCAGAGTTTGCTGTTTTCCTTCTCCCTGAATAAGTTAGAAAAATAAATAACAAAAATAATAGTCGTAGGAAGGGAAAAGTCAAAGAGATGTCATTTTTTGCTTTTTAATTAACAGCGATGTTAGAAAAATACGACACATACATGCATAACACGAAACAAAAGTTAGCACCAATCAAAGCAGTATTGCATTACTAGTATATTTCGTATCTGAGACACTCTGTAGTTTCTTAAAATACTCGAAACAGAGATGTTAAAATATCAGGATTTTTTTCTATTGAAGTAGACAAGAATAGAAAATTGCTGTCAATGGCAGAAATGATACAGAGCTTTATAAGTGACAGCTGTCCTGCTTGTTCCTTCAGTTCAAAAACAAGACAACAGAAGCAGTTTGATTTTCGTTAATTTATCTGGAGAATATTTATTTTGACTGAAGTAAATCCTTTACAGAAGGTGCAAACTTCTAGAAATGTTAGGTAGTTTATGAAAAATATTTAAAAACCGTATTTCGTACATATGTAGATGTTATATTTTGTTTCGTTGTTACCTAAAATCAGACAAAATCAAATATCATTTTTTTTCTTTCAATGCAGGTAACGTTTCCTAAAATAATTGTAGTCTAGAGTAAATTAAAAAAAAAAAAATTGTTTCTATACATTTTGGAAATTTTATTGGAGAGATCCTTTACTTTAACATATTTAATTTTTTCAATTACTGTCAACATTTCTTAATTAATTCATTTGGAATTTCTGTTAGAACTTTCTGTTTCACATTTGTTTACATATTTTTGATTTTATCAGTTTTATCTTCCATACTTGCAACTATTTTTGTGCTTTATTTTTTATTCATTTTTTCTTTCTTTTCTAATATCGTCTGATATAAGATATTCCTAATTGGCTTACAATATAAGGCTTATAACATAATAATAATAATATATATTCCTAATTATCTCTCTCTCTCTATATATATAATATAAAAGTAGCAAGTAGTAAATGAGAAAAATAATTGAGATCTAGCTGGTCAAAAATTGCGCGTTGAGTTGGGAAAAAAAAATGGTAAAAAAGGGAGAGGGAAAAATAGTTAAAGCCGTAAAGAATGTTTGAATAATCCTATTCCAGAGATTACATGTTAAACAAAGTTAAGACAGACCAAAACTACGTTAAAGCAATACATTGTTCGCGAAAAAAATCTACATATAAAACAAGAAAACCTATACAACAAAATCAAAATGGGTCCGCGAAAAAATCTAAACAACTTATATAGTACATAGAAATATTTACATATAAAAACATACTCAATCCACTTTGTTTAAGGCTTTACGATGAAGTTGTCGAGGGAAAAGTTCCTGAAGCCGATTTACCAGAAAATAAGCCGTTTCGTCGAACAGATCCATTGAGACTGAAATCGGCTTTCCTAGAATTAAATTTTGTAAATTTTTTTATTTATTATTAACGATGTCTCAATTGATCTGACACTTTCCCCGACGTGTCTGCGTGTGAGAAAAGACAAAAGTGAACTTAAAATGTTACAATTTTTTTAAACAAGAAAAAAAGTGTAATCTAAAAAAGAAAAAATGATCTAAAAGATGTAAGAAAAATTCTATACAAAGTAGCCTGGTTAGGCAAATGTACAAACAAATTTTACATTGTTAAACCTACAGTAATCAATAAACAACATTTCAAGGGCCTGGCCCCTTAGTATAAAAAATAAAAACTTTATCCTAGTGGGAAAAATCAAGGCAATGAGGGGTTCTGTTAGAACCAAAAAGCTAAGTATTCGTGAAGAAAATTAATGAACAAAAAAGCAACATACCTGTGTCCTACACGTTTTCTTTTCAAAATCAAACTGAGCAAAAACGTGGAAAAAGATTGCCAAGAATTAATGAAGGCCTTACGAGTGCTACCAGAATGAAAAATCAGTTGAATTCCACCTATTGGAGGAGTATGACGTATTAGTTTAAAGTGTAATTCTTCGATCTAACGGGCTCTGAAGCGTCTTTGAAAGGAAAAGGGAGCTTAAAATCAGTAACAGGAAAAGGTTAGCCAGTAAATCGTGATATTATATAGTAAATATACTGAATTTCTAAGCTAAATTGTGAGAGAAATGCGTTTGGAGTACTGAGAAGCTATGTTACATTTTTACATTAGGTACCTATTTTAGTCATCCATCATCTACGTTCCCTTCGGATTTGGGTAAAGAATTTCAGACCACTAAAACAAGTAATTTAAAATAATAAGGAAATTCCAGCGTTTTTTAAGGATTTTTCAATAACTTATTTAGGAATTTGATTGCCTTGTACGATATTAATGAAATACAGTATTTCTTCTTTTAGAAGGTTTGTGTTATTACAGATTCTTTTAAATTCTTAGAAGTTGTGAATTGATAGTATTAACTATGATCTTTTCCGAAATGTTAGAAGTCGAGTTCATGAGTTTGAGCGCGTGAAAATTAAAATCTCTGCGTTTGTCATAAATTTTAGTAAGATTTTAATTAATAATTTGAAGGTAAACTATGTTATTTTGCTGTGCGTCGGTTGATTTAAGCTTAAGTCTAGTAAGATATATATTTGCATTTTCAAGTTTGTAGTAATTATTAAAGGCAATTACGCCGTCATTGTCTTGATTCATCGAACGTATAAATTTAAATTCTTGAGTGAAAAGGAATAGTCCATAGATTGCTGGTGAGCTATTTCCGCCCATAGGTCTTGAACTTGTTTAAAGATTTTGTTTTTAAATTGCAGATAATTGTTAAATAGTACACTGCTGAGGAAAAATGTCCATGTTTCTTTAGTGACTATTGTAAGGATCTGTGGAAAAATCTCAGGGAGAGTGAGGAGGCTATTGTGAGTTGCTTCTAATGGCAAAGTGGTGTACAAGTTTTCGAAGTCGTAAAATTAATTAAGGTCTACTTTTAGTGAATTCATCGTCTCCATTATTTTTTGTTGTTATTAATAATCCAATTGCAGTGCTGATCATGAAAATCGAAACTATTAATTACATCTAACACCTGTTTACGTTTCTGGGCAAAAAGATAGTCAATTTCTTTAAGAAATTTTTTTGTACCATTTGCAATGTATTTGAATTTGATAGGAGTCTTGTGAAATTTAGAAAGAACATAGAGATTAGCAAATTTATTAAAAGATTAGTTAGAACGAATTTTGGGCCTTTTATGTAAGGCTGGGATTTTTTTAGAAGTATTTTAGCGTTGATTTTAACTGACTGATATCTGCTGGTGCTATGTAATTCCTTTTTACTTAAGTCATAGTAGAATTATATTCAAATGATACTGAAATTATTGCTCGCCTTGTCGATCTTAGTAATGGTAAATCGATCTTGAAGTAACTTGATGTGAATTTCCAGACATTTCTTATTGTGGATCTGGTGAAAGCTGGGTAAGCTGTCTGTCCATTTGTTCAAATTCTTTAAATATTGCAACTTTCCATTCAAGAAAGGTAGTAGTAGGTAGATGTGTATGATAGCTAGCTAATACAATTAAGGTATTGATATCATTGCTGAACCCTTTTAGGCAAAAATTCTTGCTTAGTTGGAACGTGAGGCGGAATTTAGTCCCTAGTTGCATGAGTTGCTGTAAGTCACTATCTTGAATGGTGTTCAGATCTCCTGTGATGATGTGCTTATGATAAGGATCTACATATTTATTGTTCTCTGGAAGATGGCATTCACAGCTGTTATGAGGTAAAATATCGTGGTGATTTGTTCTTAGATTTGTTCTTAGCTGCTTATTTTTTTTCGTACTTAAAACAAGAGGTAACCTGGAGTTGCTGGCAATATAATATAATATATTATCCTAATATGTAATATAATACATATTTCTAGTTACTATAATGTAATTTGCATTCCTAATTGGCTTATAATATAAGGCCCAATTAGTTTATAACATAAGGTCCTAATTGGTCTAATATTATCTTCGCCTTGTCTAATATAAGATATTCCTAATTGGAGGAGATTAATATTCATAAACACCATAGTGTTGTTCACATAGCTGTTGTAAATAAATTGCATGCGTGGACATTGATATTTAATGGGCTCTATTTTTTTCGTCAAGATCCATATTATTTCTTTCTTCGTTTTGCTTCATTCGTTTCTTTCTTCGCATTATTTCTTTCTTCGTTTAGTGCTAGTAAAAGGAACAGATTGAAATTTGGCTTTCTTTAACTTTTAATAATATTATGATTACTTTTAATAAACGTTTTACTATTTTTTTACTGAGTATAACATTACTAGTAAGTCTCCTATTCTCTAACGAATCGAATAAGTCTTTAGATTAAAATGACCAACCAGCGTACTTACACATAATTCAACCCTTCTTTTCAGTTCCCAGTGGTCTATCTCGAATAAGTTTTCGATGCTTTAATTTGATGTTCAATGATCTCGCTCAAACTACTTTTGATTACTCTAATCTTTGAAAATATTACTTGTAAACGTAAACATAGATTTGCTGAGTTCATCCACGGGGCAAAAATATTCCTTCTCTTCTCATCTCGTGTTTCTTCGTCATTTTTTTCTTTTTGCCTTACCGTCATGTTAACCAAGATGCTGATATCACTTCTCAAGTCGGATATGGTAATTAAAGTAAAACAGATAACAAATAATATAGGTAAATCATACCTTAATGCTCAATATATTAAAACTGACATCGAAAGAGTTAAAAATATGCAAATTATAAAATTAGATCATAATAATAAGGCTAAAACACCCTATTGATTGTATTATGGAATATTTGAATTCATAATTTTAAATACAAAAGAATATCCTCTTACCTATTTTTTTAAAAATTATAATTCCGTTTTAAGTTATTTTACAAATTGCTGCCATCCACAATTTCAGAATGAAAAATAATTAAATTAAACATTTTGAGATTTTCTAGTGTTTTAAGCTAGTTAGGGTTTTTGATTTTATTTATCGTTGGTTTAATGGGAGCAAGATATTAAATATTTCTCTTTGCAAAATTAATTTACAATTTTATATTGCAAATTATAAAAGCTATTGAAGGGTGCCATTGAAAAATTTATAAAAATAATCATTTACATTTTTTATAATGCAATCAGATTATTAAATTCCGTCATTTCAACGCTCACACTGTTATTAGTTTGGTTTGGTTTGTTTAATTATGGCAAAGCACACTAGGGCTATCTGCATAAGGGTAGGGATGCCTTCGTGGAGGACTTTCTAACACACTGTTATTATTCCTGATTTAAAATTGTACGGTAATTTTCTTAAATGAATTTTTTATCTATTCCTACCATAAAAGATTGTTTTTTTATATAAAAAACAATTTTTTACTTTTATTTTTCTATTCTTACTCTGAATTACAAGTTATCTATCAAATTACTTAATTAAAAAATGTATTTTCAATAATGAATAATCATTCTTTTACTTCTAACAGTTCTGTTATTAACCACAAATGTAGAATGAAGTATATTATTTCTAACTTTACACTATAATTTTTGTACTATATTGCCTGAGAACAAATGCTCTTGCCAGTCCGATGTCTGACTGCTCAAGCGTTTAGTTTAAACTATTTATTTAGACTGTTGCTCTATATATAACACTTTTAACTATCTTTTGTTAAAACAGGGCTAAGTGATTGTTTTGTAACATGTGAAACCACCATATCGCCTGTAATACATTTCCTGAGACTAGAAGTTTAATGTCCCGTAGAAGATATAAAATATTACATTTAGCAATAAAATTCAGAAATCAGCTTTTAAATTCAGATACTAAACAAATTGTGTATAAATTTATAAAAGGAGAAAAAATAAAAATGGCATAGACATTTTATTACAAAGAATTTTAAACGCTAGTCCGTAGTTAAAATATTTTTTACTTATAGATTATTAAAAAGAAATTCATAGTAATTTCCTTTTAGTAATCAATCTAAAAGCAAAACATATTTTAACTACGAAATAGCTTTTAAAACCTACTATAAATAACGGCGAGAAGAACTTGCATGAGTAAAATAGTAGAAAACATCAGTAATAGTTTAATTAATTTGCAAGGGATTTTTTTTTCTAGAAAAAGGGGGGATATTAATAAATAAATAAAATCAGTATTAGAGAAATCTATAGGAATGCAGAGATAAACAGTATGATATATAATTTACATTGGAACTTCGGAACCCAAATTGAATAACATGATGACAAAGGGAAAAAAAAATCACCTTCCGCTTAAAGACTGCGTGTTTCAGACCTTTTTTTTAAACGAAAAAATTCGCCAAATTATTATCATTTATCACTCTTGTTTTAAAAGGGATTGAAGACTTTGATTTATAATTTGTGACATTTTCACCCCTTTATTACAGATTCACTTTCAGATGTTGAAATCTTTTAAAAAAATAATGGAAGTTGAAATTTAATGGCAAAGCAATGGGCGTAATTTTCTTGAAATTAATGGACGTTAAATAGTCGAAACAGAATTGAGCTATTTTCTAGATTCCAACAAAAATTCAGAGAAACATTAATTTTGCATAAGTTCCATTTAAAAGCTGTTTTCGGCTCTATCTGATAAATCAATTAAATAAAATCTGAGATCTACAGTTTGTTCGTAAAACAAAGACATATGCTAACATAGTGTTACGAATTTGGTATTTAAAAAGCTAATGTTAGTTCAATTATAAATTAAATGGTTATATTTCTCGCGCAGTGAAGCGCGTGACGAATATTAAAAGAAAGCTAAGCCGGAAAATTGAAAATACAAGAGCGCGTGCATTAAATAAATAAATATCTCTTTTTGATTTCGAGAAAGTACTGGAAAATTCTAGCGCGTGATTTCCGCTACGGCGTCATAGAATATCCCAATAACTGTAATAGCTCGAAAGGAGTACTAGTAGCTTCAACACTCGTCGACATATCGAGAACGGTTATCCCGGTGAGAGTCGCCAATGTAACTGAGAAGGGGAGAATTATTAAGAAAGGTGAAGTGGTTGCAGCATGTACTCCAGTAACCACTGTTGAAAGAAAGAGTAACATCCAAGAATCCGTGTCCTCAGAGAGAATTACATCGGAGTTATTGCAGAATGCGCAATTAAACGATAAAGAGAGGAATGCTGCCGATCGCGTCATTAAAGATCTTCAAGTTGTTTTCTCCCGCTCGTATTCTGACGTAGGTCGAACTAGTTTGACACAACATAGAATAGATACCGGCTATCATCCCCCGATCAAGCAACATCCAAGACGTCTACCGTTTGCTAAACAGGAAGAGGAGCGAACACTGTTAAAAGATATAGAAGAAGACGATGTCATCGAGCCTTCAGCGAGTCCATGGGCATCTCCCATCGTTCTCGTCAGAAAGAATGACGGCTCTACAAGATTTTGCTTTGACTATCGCCGGTTGAATGAGGTTACGAAGAAAGACAGTTACCCTCTTCCTAGAATTGATGACATTCTAGACACTCTTTCTGGAAACAAGTGGTTCTCAACACTTGATTTAAAGAGTGGGTATTGGCAGGTAGAAATACATCCTGATGACCGAGAAAAGACAGCATTTACTACGGGACAAGGACTTTGGCAGGTCAAAGTGATGCCGTTTGAACTGTGTAATGCGCCGGCAACATTCGAACGTCTTATGGACACTGTTTTGAAAGGCCTTTCCTACGAAGCCTGCCTGATATACCTGGACGACATCATTATCATCGGAAAGAGTTTTGAAGAACATTTAAAAAATCTTAGGAAGGAGCTTCAGAAATTGAAAGAAGCCAATCTGAAGCTGAGTCCCGCTAAATGCAAATTTTTCCGAAAGGAAGTGACTTACCTGGGACATGTCATCTCTGCAGAAGGTGTACGCACGGATCCTGAAAAGGTATCAGCGGTTAATTCCTGGAAACGTCCCGAAAATGTCCATCAGCTGAGAAGCTTCCTAGGGCTTTGCACCTACTATAGGAAATTCGTGAAGGACTTTTCTTTCATCGCAAGACCCCTACACAAGCTGACAGAGAGCAAGCAAACGTTCTTGTGGACAAAAGAATGCGACGATGCATTTAACAACTTAAAGGAAGCTTTAACATCTGCTCCAATCCTGACGTATCCTCAGCTCGACAGACCATTTATTCTCGACACGGACGCGAGCAATGAAAGTGTCGGTGCGGTTTTGTCCCAAGAAATAGACGGCCAAGAACGTGTAGTAGCGTATACTGGAGGAAATGCCTGTCTAAACCGGAGAGGAATTACTGTGTCACCAGGAAAGAGTTGCTCTCCATAGTCAAAGCTGTAAAAACATTCCATCATTATCTATACGGCAGAAAATTCCTCCTCCGCACGGACCATGCCTCATTGGCCTGGCTTTTAAATTTCAAGAATCCTGAGGGTCAAATAGCCAGGTGGATACAGAGACTCCAAGAATATGACATCACTATCCGTCATCATAAGGGATTATCACACGTGAACGCCGGCGCTCTCTCTAGACAACCTTGCCCAGAAAGCTGCCGATATTGTTCCAGGGTGGAAGCGAAATACGAGCTGCTGACTTCGGTCGCAAGACAAATTACAACATCAACAGCGGCTGATCGAGGCCCGTGGAGTGATGATGAAGTCAGGAAAGACCAGCTGGAAGACCGCGACATTAAACCCATAATTGATTTAATGGTGTCATCAAACTGAAACCTACTTGGCAGGACATTTCTATCTGTAGTCCTACCACAAAACAATACTGGGCACTCTGGGATTCACTTCACATTCGAAATGGCGTCTTATACCGGAAATTCGAATCGGATGATGGGAAGACGTTCCGATGGCAACTTATATCTCCAAGATCCCGGATTCCTGATGTCCTTAAAGAACTACATAACAGCCCTACAGGAGGTCACTTTGGAATTATGAAGACCTTACAGAGAGTTCGTGAGGGCTTTTACTGGAATAATGCAAAGGATGACGTGCAAAAGTGGTGCCGATCTTGCGATGCCTGTGCAAATCGTAAAGGACCTAGAAAACATTACAACATTACAACGTAAAGGCGCCTTTCGAACGTATCGCCTTTGACATCCTGGGACCTCTGCCGGGAACTGCTGATGGCAACAAATACATACGCGTTGTCATTGATTACTTCACCAAGTGGCCTGAAGCTTGTCCTATTCCTGATCAAGAGGCTGTCACAGTAGCTGAGGTAATGATACAGCACTGGATTTCCAGGTTCGGAGTGCCTCTTCAGTTACATTCCGATCAGGGAAGGAATTTTACCTCGGTAGTAATCAAAGAACTATGCAAACTACTAGGTATTGACAAAACTCAAACGACGCCATTGCATCCCCAGTCGGACGGCATGGTAGAGAGGTTCAATCGAACCATCCTTAATAACCTCTCATTAGTGGTTTCCAGAAACCAACAGGACTCGGACAAGAAATTACCATTCTTTTTACTGGCTTACCGCAGTGCTGTCCATGACATACCGGCTATTCTCCATCACAGATGTCCTTCGGTCGTGACCTTCGTCTGCCTTGTGATCTATTGTTTGGCCGCCCTCCGGATGCTCCTTCATCGTCTGAGGAATATATTCAAGATATCCAGGCCCAGTTTGAGGTGATGCACAACTTTGTACGAGAGCGAGTCAACTTGGCGACGGAGAAGATGAAGACCCGATACGACATAAGAGCTACTGAACACCAATTCCACGAAGGAGACAAGGTGTGGTTGTGGAATCCGACTCGACGGAAAGGGACTTTGTCCGAAATTACAGTCCTAAACAGACTGAATGACGTTGTGGTTCGGATCCGTAAGTCTTCGAACTCTAAACCTAAAGTCGTTCATTACGACAGGTTAGCTCATTACTATGGCCATAGTGAGTAATGTAAATAATTGTAAATAGTATAAGACCATGGTCCTTTTTTTGTTTTTATATGTGTATTTGATTTGATTTGTATTTAGTATTTGATTTGTATTTAGTATTTGATATGCATTTAGCATTTGATTTGCTTAAGTTAGTTATTGCATTTATTGTTCATGTTGTTTGATATTGTAATGTAATGTTTATGCCTCAGTTGCATTTATGCTACAGTTGTAAGTTTAGCGTTCTGTCCAGGGATTGTACTGCCCGGGACGTGCAGTCCTTGGGAAGGGGGCAGTGTTACGAATTTGTTATTTAAAAAGCTAATGTTAGTTCAATTATAAATTAAATGGTTTTATGCAGTGCAGCGCGTGACGAATATTAAACGAAAGCTAAGCCGGAAAATTGAAAATACAAGAGCGTGTGCATTAAATAAATAAATATCTCTTTTTGATTTCGAAAAAGTACTGGAAAATTCTAGCGCGTGATTTTTAAAATCTTATAAAAGGAGGAAAACATCTCAGTTCGTGGTAGTTGCTTAGTTTGTTGTTTAGAAAACTGCTCTTGTTGATTGTAGCGAATTTGCGGATTAGCGTTCTTTAGCTGTTTTGAATTACGTTCTATTGGACATTTGAGTAGTTAAAAGATAACTACTGTGAGATATTGTAATACTGCATGATAATTTGAGAAAATTTAAGCATTTTTGTTGTGATAATAATAAATTTTTGTTCATTTTTCATCGGACTTGTGCATTCATTTCATAACGAATCCGTACGCACGCAACAATAGTTACAGCATGTACTTTAAACAATTCAGATTGAATTTTGAGCAAACATTTCCATAAATACAGCCATTTACAGACTGTGTGTGGGCAAACTTTTAGCTCAGTAATTTATTATAAAAGGTTTTATAACCGATGTGAAATCTTTGACAGTACTAAACGTGACAGTAGTCTTCGTAAACGTGAATTCACATAGAATAACAAATAATAAATCACCAAATAGATTAAGATGCAGATTAATGAAAAACAATAAACATCTTTAAAACGAGATCAACTTAAGTAATAAAAATTAGCTTCACTTAGAGAGAGAGAAAAACAAATTAAATCTATTTTTCCAATGAAATGTTAACGAGGTGAGCCATATTTATTGAAACACTTCCACCGAGGTCTCTTAAAATAGGGTCACAAATTTAAATTTTGACGCATTGGCAGATAAAAAAAAGTTTTCATTCAAGGGATTTTTCAAGACTCTCGGCTTTTGTAATGTAATTGCGTGAAGTTCTAAAGTCACTGATTCTAAAGTAAATTAAAAGAACTTCATCTTTTCGATTTTTCATAGCATGCCAGTGGTTCACTTTGGTTTATATTATTTAGTTTAATAAATCACCTGCATATGACAGAGTAGTTTCTATTTATATATGATTATGTTCTTTATGACGCTTATAACATCACAAAGATGTTCAAGTTGCATACTCCCGCAACAGACTTGGATATCTGCCTGGCCATTTCTTCCTATCCGTGCATTTTTGGAAGCCAGAATAAAAATTATGGGCCCAACGGTTTTTAAAATTTAGCCGGAGACGTAGAACTAAATAAGCATATAATTTGGGTATCAGACGCCTGTGGATGTAAAGAGATCAGTTGGGGGTCATACAAAGAATAATTTTAATAAACATCTGTTGAAAGTTTGAGCACACTAACCAAGACCTGTACGTGTGCTCCGTGCTTGTACGTATGATATAAGCAGAAGATATTGCAGAATGCAGCGTAAGAAGCTACGTTAAGTACATTTGAGAATACGTCAGAAAGAAATGAAACTTAGTCGTATGCTATGTGTAAGTCAAAATCAGCCATCTGGAAGACTTTAAAAAGAAGAAATGCATTCATACGATTTTCAGAGACCGAAGGCGTCGAGACTAGACGATTAAATTCTTGAATACTAAATGTGTCCCTTTGTACCCACAACAGCCTGCAGCAAATTCTGCCTACTCTTCCTATGGTTTATTCACTAATGAGGCAACATTTGCACATTCTAGTATGCTTATAATTCTTACATTTGAGTACATGATGGTCGGCATAACATGACAAATTTTATTTAGTAGGATACTACATTCTACCTAGTCGCCATAACGGTTAAAAGTACGGTATCGTTTTTTAAAGTATCTTGTCGGAATTTCTTTTACCATATTCCTCAGATTTATATATGAAAATGGTTCGTAAAATAAAAATTTACCTTAACTTTACTAACAGCACGCACTGAAGTGGAAAGACTGGATTTGATACTTGGTTGCTATGATCATCGGATTTGATATGCGTGGATTTCTTCTTCTAGAAGCACATTAAAAGCATGATATACGAACGTCCCGTTGAGTACACCGAAGACCTTATAACCAGACTGCTAGATATTTTTGGAAATTCTGGTGAAAGTATTGGGATCTTTGCTAAAGCAGGCCAGCATGTACACCTTCTTTATAACACTTGTATTACTTTGGGAGGTCGCACTTCGAAGATGTTATTTTAAAATGCTGAAAAATAAAAAAAAACAATGGTTTCTTTCGGCTTCACTTGTCCTTTTTATTTACCTGATGTTTATAGCTTTTTTATGGGCTAGAAGCTCAATTGCTGAGAACACATTCCATTAAAAAATCCTTTTATTTCAGTCTATTTTACCTGCCTTTACAATTCTATCAGATATGCAAGAATTGCCCTGTATAGATTTAATAAATGTTTGAATGTTGTCGCTAACTGAGGTTTTAATTCAGCCTTAAGCTTTCAGTAACATTTGAAACTCATCAAACGTGTTCACGCTTCCCAAACTGATTGCAATATATTTTCAAGCTTGCTTAATTTATAAATCTGATAATACTCGTCTCTTCTAAACTTTTATGCATGCTAAACCTGATTACATATAATAACACTTCTTATATTAGAACAATTTATCAAAATGTAAAATTAGTTTTTAAGAAATAAAGATTTACAGTAGTGAGTAAATTAATACTAAGACAGTTAATGTTTCCATATTTTTATTGAAACGTTGAACATTATTACACCATTTTATATTCAGTGTAAAGTGTAACCACCTTTGACTTGAATGACATGTTTGAAACGTTTTGGCATATACTTATCGGGTTTTGGAACATTACATTATTTCATCATCGTGAAACCATACTTCGATTAAATAAGAAATCACCTTTTCTTTATTTGTATGTACATTTCTTTTCTGTATTCTTTCTTTAGGAATTGCCCGCCCATTTTGTATTGGATTGAGGTCGGGCAAATTTCATAGCCAATCTAAAAACATAATTTCTTTTTCTTCATAATGTTTTCTTTCACTGTTTTTACGTGCGAACGGAGCATGGTCTTGTTGGAAAACGTCTTGTCAGGTTAGCCAGATTTCCATCAGCTTAGGAATTAATTTTCTGTTAATCACTTTTATATTTGCTGATATTCACTATTCTCTCATTGCCTAATAATGATCTTGGACCGTGAACAGAAGAGAAGTCTCAAAAAATTTATTAATAGAGTAGTTTATATACTAGGCGATATGTTTAGTAGATTTTTTTTTTTTTTTTTTTTTTTTGCTGTGTGAGTTCCTGACATAGCGAGACTTCGAATCTCTAACAACGAAGTGGGTCCTATTCGCAAATAAGACATTTCCCCTTTTTTTAATCACTACACTTTTCATATTTTCTTGTCCACGTCAGTCTCTTTTTCATCACTGGCTTAGTTATAAATTGTGTTTTATAAAAATGATGGACAGCTTTACGGCCAGCTTCCAGTAGCCTAAGACGAAAAATGAAGTGGTGAACTGGAATACCTGACTCTGTAAAATCTATTTGGATGTCAAAACTTGACAACTTAGGATTTTGTTTGGATTTCTTCAGCAAAACAGATTCACCCTTGACATAAGCTTTCCTCTTTCTCGTAGGCATTTCTTTTCAATGGAGCGATAAACTGTCTGTCTTGTTAAACAGACTAAAAATTCTGTTAATATCCCCGAAGCTTACGTTCACTTTAGTAATGTCATAAAATTTCTCTAATGTCTGAATGTCTCTGTAAGTAATGTCTTTGTGTCATAAAAGTGTTCACTTGAGGTCACTATCTTTTCATTTGGAGTCAGGTCCGCTACCTAAAGCTCGTAATACAGCTTTTTCAGCATATAATGCAACCTATAAAGAACAAAAAGTACTACTTCAGAACAACACTAAATCATCTAGAGTTAATATACTACAAAAACGTTAACACATGTGAGCGTAATCGCAGTTAAATATTAGTTGTACATTAGGTCTGCCAACTCAGGAAATAAAATTATGTGAAGATTCCCTCCTGTTCACGTTAATTTGCTCACTATATATATTATGTATGCAACGATAGCACAAATTTTGGAAGCAATGAGATGTAAAAACTTAGAAATACTTATGGCGCAGATAATCGCTGCTTAAAGCGTCCGTCCATTTTGAAGAATAAGCAGTCGAGTCGGATTAAATTCCATATTTATTTAAATTCACATTCATGGCCACAATTCACTTGGCACTCCAATCGTGCCTATTTCCAGAACATTTACAATTTTGATACTATAGCGATAGAAGCGAGCATAGAAGTTTTCTGTGGCGTCTTAACAGGATGAAAGCGTGAGTGAGAAGAGGAGAGAGTATCGCAGTAGTGTAGCAAAGGAAGAAGGGAGGGAGTCGAAACGTTTCGAGTTAGTTGTGGTTTAGAATTATTTTGATTGGGCGAGAGATATTTGCATTAAGCGTTACGTAAGGTAGCATGATTAATTTGAATGACGTAGTTTAGACTTATGACGCTATTTCTAAGACAGAGAGATGAAATCCCCAAATTAAATAAAAAATAAAAGATGATATAGCCAATTAAATTTAGAAATTTGCTTTCATAATTTTCATCTTACACATCCCCCCCTTTAAAAAAGAAAAAGCGGAGCGATAGAGAAACCTTTTTTAGAGAAAAAGCATTACAGCAACGGAATATGAGAAATATAATTTTGAATATACAAAACATAAAATTAGCTTTTGAACAATTAAAAATTATAAGTGGTAAAATTTTGAATTCGGTGATAATTTTAAGCACTATTTTTGTTTTAAAATAATTGCATATTTTTAAAAAAACCTATTAAGATTTTAGCCAAGTTTGTAAACAGTTCTTGTTTCCGGAAGATTCACGTCACTATTTTGATACTTCAGAGAAAGATTTCGAAAAATATTTGAATACCATATCACAGTTTTAAAAATTTTTATATACCCATTAATTATTGCGAATAATCACGAATCTCAAACTTTTACACCATACTAATTTTCATATGATAAGTAATATTTTATCATTTGTAATAGCATTATTCAAATTATCGTTTTTACTTCAATTTACAATTTACGTATTTGCACAAACTAGAAGATCCCACAGCTTTTTATTTTTCTTTCTTCTTATTGCAGGGTAAAATTTAATTATATTTTTGCAAAAATGTAAAAGACTCGATTATAAAAGTTATATGTTTTCAATTTCAGTTTAATTTTGTATAATGCTGTATTATTATTAAGTCATATAAAAGATTTTTGAAAGAAAACAGAAATATTTTGAAAACTATATAATACTGGAAGCCAGTTACCTTTATTAAGGGATTGAAGCTTCTATGCGTAATAACTGCATTTAAGCTTCCCACATCTATTAGCAAGTTGTCACGCTGATTTGCACTGCATAGGATTTGCCCATTCTTATCAAAGTTTATTTTGCTATTGTACTGAATTTTTATCTACTATGTATTAAATTGTAAATTACATTTTACATTGCTTCGCATTTAAGAAAATAGGGTTTATGTTATAAATAATTAATTCAAATTTCATGAATCTGTAAAAGAAAAATTTTGGTGTTATAGTGACAACAACTTATTTTACAGAATATTTTCAAGCTAAGGACTGTGAAATATCGATTATGACTGATATTCAAGCAAAGATTTTACAGGACTGTGAATTCTTCTAGATATTGTTTGAAACAATTGGCACATTTTTACAGTATTTTCACAGAACAATAAACTTGAAGACTTTTAAATTTCAATAAAATTTCCAAAGTAACGCTTAATGCAGATATCTCTTTCCCAATCAAAATAACTGTTAACCAAAATGAACTCGAGCTGAAACGTTTAGACTCCCTCCCTTCTTTCTCTGCATTACTACTGCGACACTTTCTCCTCTTCTTACTTACGCTTTCATCCTATTAAGACGCTTCAGCCATCTTCTATGTTCGCTTCTATCGTAATAGAATCAAAATGAATGTGAATTTAAATAAATATAGAATTTAATTCGGCTTGACTGCATATTCTTAAAAATGGATGGACGCTCTAAGCATGAAGTATCTACGCCATCAGTATTTTTACGTTTCTACATCTCAGTACTCCTACATCAGTGCTTTCAAAGTTTGTGCTATCATTACATGTATATGTGTTATAATAATTTAAATATCTCATCAGTTTAGTACGTTACCATTTTTTAATTAATGTCAGCTTGTAGGTTTAAAATTTTTAACAGTAACTTATTTCCTCCTTTAAAAGAACTAAGCGTCTAATTTTAATATATTTGATAGATAGTTTAGAAACTCTATTTTCATCTTTACGATTTGTAATCAGCATTGTACTTTTAATGCTTGATAATTATATTTATATATCATGTAGATAACAGTTGATTGATGATAATTAAACTTAAAATAATTCAAAACTTTACGCTGTAAAATAATATAACTTTGGATAGAGCTCGTAATTATTATTGCTAAATTTATTATTGCTAAATTTGTAATAGGCCAAAACTCCTTAACTTTGTTTGAAATTCAATTAAATCCATTTTTAAGATAAATAGTATAAAATGAGTTCACATTTGTAAGTATTTAAATGAATACAATCAAGAATATAGAGTTTTTAAATAGAGACCGGATAGTAATGATAAAGGAATAAATTCTTTAAAGTTTGTACGCTTTTAGCATTACACAAATTATAATAAATGTTGCAAAGTGTAATTAAACATGAAGAAATTAATAGTAATTCAAATGCACAAGATGACATATGTATATATAAGATAACCGAGAAAGTATTGAATGAATTGCATTTGATAATATTCAACATATTTTCCAGGAATATATTTTTTCATATATTACTTATTTTTAGTCGCAATAAATGCATGGATGAAAATATTTAGCATATCATCGTAGACTTAAGATTGTAGTTTCAAGTTGTACTTCGACACTTCAAGTTGTACTTAATCTAAAAAATAAACAAAGAGTCATTTTATATTTTAAAACTGTGTTTACATTTTCTTCTACTCTTCCTCAAAGTGCATTCTATTACCGCCACAGCAAACTCAGATTAGCTATCCTTATGTTATTTAGAATCCAATAGAATCGATTATTTACCATGGGCAGGTAAAGTGCGTTCAAAGATATCTGCTGAGGACCTTTCTCTTCAAAAGTCTGCAAAGAATGATATTTTGTAAATATTTTACAGCATACACTTATCTAGAACGTAATTCAATATTATGTGAGATGTTCGTTGTATACGTACTGAATATGAAGTTCACCTGTCAATAATATCTCCTCCCACGTTAGTCTATAAAAGAAGAAGAATCGATAATTTAATCTCCACATTATATCATCAAAGACAACCTCTTCCGTCGTGGTTTCGGTGAACATTGATCGCCAGCCGAAAGTCGAAAACAAATAAATTTCCTACCCGTCGCCAATATTTCATATAGTTATTTGTTTTCCCCCGTTAACGAAGTAGGATCGTCCGCCAGCCTTTGGACGTAAAAGAGGTGCATGAGATTGATTCATCTGATTTTAGGAAATTGAATTTTTGTGTTTTATTGATTTCTGAGACAAAAGGGATTAAAAATACGTGGGAACTTAAACAGGAGGAGAAAAGACGAATTTGTGGATGGAAGGAAAACATTGTAAATATTAAGAAATGTGCCAAAACCTATCATGGGCACAACAGAAGACAGAAAAGACAAAAATAAATAGTGAGAACCATATAAGCTAAAAACTACAGCTTGTTGCAATACTTAAACTATTATACTTTCTCAATTCTAATATAGATTTTTAAAATATTCAGATACTATTTTAAATATATCTTAGGTAAACGAGTTAGAAAAGTTGTCTTGAAATCAAAATGATTTATTTTTACATTGGACTTTTTAATTCGGTTAGGAATGTTCCAGAGCTCTGACAGGCAAAGAGCAATGTAATGATGCTAACATCCTTAACTTACCTAAGTTAGCTCTTTAACTTAATGGTTGTCTTTAACAGCCTAAACGATGTTCCATTTGCTTTGTTTAAATTGCAATTTTATGCTGACTACCTCTTTGAAATTCCCTAGATCGTGGATTACTAGAGACATCTACGTACTTCTGCGTGTTCAAGCTAATTGTTTTTCTTTTACTTATGCTCTTGTAATCGTTTAATGATTAGAAATCCTGCTGATATTACAGAAGAGTGTATCCCCAAACATTTTATAATGAATTAGCATAGTTTTATTCGTAACTTAGGAATTCGCTTTTTACCAGTGATGCTTTAAATCGTGAACATAATGTAATTAAATAATTATCACTGAACTCAGAAGGTTACTTTTATTTATCTTTTATTTTAAATTTTTATCATTAATTTCATTTTCATTTGATTAATTTTATTTTATTTCACTTAATTGTATTTCGTCTTTTGATACAATGACTTTTAATGTTAGGTTTTATTTGATTGCTATGCATTTGAATGAAAATTCCTAAATTATTTTATTAATTTGAAGGCTTATTTTTAGGTATTATATATTTTTAATCCATTAGTGTTATATTACATGTGTAAGGCTTAGATAGACAATAATGACCTCATAATAGAAATCTGTAATTTTCTTCGACATTTTACTTCTTGAACATCTCGTTCTAGACCCGCAGGTAGTAATCTATTAATATTTTTGAATGCATTTACTTTCATAGCGAATACGGAGTTTCAGCATACTTCTTGATCGAAACTTCATCAGTCAAGAAATTCAAAATCAAAGTCGCGAAAATGAGTTTTAAGCGATGTATATATTCCCATAATTTTTAGTTCTACACAGATTCTCAATCTGTCATCCGCAACTTTAATCCTTAGATTTTTTAAGACATTCGTCACCATGTTTCTGAAGACTCCCATGTATCAAATTCAGCTTTATTTAATCACGGAAGATCAAAAAATGATTCCCTGTTTAATTGTAGCTGAACCAAATTAAAAATTTAAGTTTTCCTTTTATGAATTAAAAATGCTTTCATTTTATATTTATTACATTCCTAAAGCGTTTCATTTAAACTCTAGTTTCCTGTGAATACGGAACACGCAGATTTTATGTAGATGGCGAGGATTAACAAATTAGTTTGTTTTACATTTTAGAAGATAATGTTTCCATTTTTGGACAGCTATTTCTTATATTCTTAAAAGCAATTTTACAGATCTTTTTAATGACTCTGTCAAATGAGCCGAAGATATTTAGAATTTATTGCAATAAATAAAAGAAAACAGCAAAATAAAATGCATAATAACACAGAAATAAACAAATTCTACTCAATGCACGAGAAATATAGCATATTATTCTTTTTTAACATTGATTACTTTCTAAAGCAATGTTCTGCTTCGTGATTCGCTAAACTAAATCTTAACAGGTGTTTTCCGAAAACTCCCTCAAAGTTGCCCTGCTAGCAGGCTACTCCCAAATGTTGCCGTTGCTGCTGCCCTTGTAAAAGTTTCTGTTTGTTAGTGCTGTCCTAAGTGAATGAATGGCATTGTTAAGGTCATCTTGAGAGACATTGGATTGTATTCACCTTATATGAAGGGAAAACCGCGATGATGTACATGCAGCCAACTCGTTGGCGGAGAGTCAACCCCGGTTCGAATAATCGATATCAAACTTGTATCAGATTGTATCGGTTCTACAAACGTTCAGACATTCGAAAATGAAATAAAAATACTGAACCTAATTTTATAAACAGGAAAGTATTCACAATCTATTCTCGCATTCCTTAGCGCAGATTGTGCAATTTTGTAGCGTTCTTTAAGCGATTCAATCTCTTTGATTGAAACGACAATATCTCAGCTCGATTTTTATAGATTAATGCCGTATAAAAGATCACTTAAATCAGAGTGGCTGAAGTATGCAGAACAAATAAAAGAGTCAATTTACCATATGATATAGAATAATATGAATGAAAAGTTATGCTGAATTTTGAGTGCGAAATTCGGATCTATAGGTAGTAACTTTATCTCAAAATATGTCTAAGAACTAAAATTTATTTTTGGTAATAAAACCATTGTGGACTATCATAGTTATTCTAAAAGTTTTATTTTTGATGCGTTTTGTGAGCAGAATTTAACAATATACCGTCTCATTAAATTTACACTTCCCAACATAGAAAATGCAACATTAATTCACATCAACAAGAAGCTTGTGCAAATTTATGTAATCTGCAGAAACGCATTGAAAATTTATGCAAATTTTACGGTGGACGCACGCCACCAAGTTATGCGAATTTTGTGAAACGCGCAGTTCTCCAGCGCATGTTGAAGAAGATATAAGGAACATGCAGAATATGCAGTTTTCGTGCCCTGATTTCTGCTAAGGAATTCATCGTGCAAAATCTGTTCTTGTCTCAAGGATGCGTTTAATAGCAAAGAATACCGGGCCGTAGTCAGCAGAGGCAGCTCCAGCAGGCAGACGATTTTCGGAGGGCCATGGTGATCGGACTGAGATTGGCAAATTGATCCATATGAAAAATCTCAGCTCAAGGTGCCCTGGGTTTTCCCATATCGAACAAAACCATTTTCCATCGATTGGCATCTAATGCCCTGCACTCCTGGGGTCCATTAAAAAGACTGCCATTGACCCCACATCATAGACACCAAAGTCTGCAGTGGTGCTGGCTCGAGCGATGTTAACGACGGAATGGCACACCATCGTGTTCTCAAATGAGTTACGCTTCTGTTTCTCAAATTACAGTCGCCGCTCATGAGTGTGGCATCGATATGGAAATAGGTCAAATCCAGCTGCAATTGTGGAACGCACCAAGGAGTGACAACCCGGTATCATGGTTTGGGTCGCAATTCTGTACGATTCCAGTCCGCATTCCGGGTACTATGATGGCCCAACGATACGTGGATGATGTAGTGGTCGGTGACCTCCTCTAGCTTCAGGGAGTGTCCAGTGATTTTTATCCAACATGATAAATATTGCCCGGATCAGCCAAAGCCCTCTGCAAGGTGCACAAATGATTCCCTGACCACTGTTATCTTTTGATCTCTCAACCATCGAACACATTTGGGATGTGATTGGATGCCATTTACAGACCCTGCCTTTCCCGCGCTCAGAAGACGAACTGTAGCAAATGGTTGTCAGGGAATGAAGAGACATTCCGTGAGATAGCATCCGTAATGTCATTGACTCTGTACCTAGACATGTTGCTTCGTGTATCGCCGTCCAAAGTGGTCCTGCAGAGGTATATTCAATGGTATTGACCACAGTCGAATTGATTATGTACATACAAATTGATATTCATGTTACCTTAATCATTTTTGCGATGTTATCATAATTCTTTTGCATTGTAATAATCATGACGATTACGTTATGCTAAATAATGAACATATAAGCTGCACATTTGTGCAAAGTCTTTTATCAAAAATTTGTTATTCAACAAAATAAAACCCGCTGATCTGTAGGGCTCGCTTTGGCGATGGTGGTAAGTGGATGGTAATTCCCCCCGCTGTGTAGGTATTATTCCGCATCGTCTTACCTTAGGTCAGGAAACCTGCAGAGTAGCATATAAAAAGATAACCTACTGAGCCGACGCTGTTCTCGCTTTGTATTATACATATCATTTCGAAATAACGATGACTTATTGTTAGTTGCTGTCTCTCTCTGTTTGCCAAAATTTGAAACTCGGCAAACAGAGAGGTCTGACCTCTTGGTGTTACATTTACATTGTCGAGTAGAGCACATAATAAAATAATAAATAGTTAATTTTAAGTTGAAAGACGTTCCTATCACTGTCTTTTCACCCACGCTTTTCATGCCATAATGTAAATGAGCTAGCGAGCGTTTATTCAGTTTGAGGTAGAAAGAAGTGCTATTTAAGGAAACATTTTGGAAGTCAGGGTTAGAGTGTGTCTGCCTATTCGAGGCCACGTTGTGCCGTGATTTATTAGCTATTTGATTCTGCGGCGTTGAGTGCATCTAGTCAATGGCTTGTCTCTCCGGTCGGAGCCTTTCCTGCGTGTTAAATTATTATGTGAGCCGTTAGGCAAATCTACCACATTTGAATTAGTTCAACATTAAGTATTTCTGTTAAGCCAGAAGTGCTCGTCTTGTGTAAACCTAAGTTGGATCATTTTTAATTCTTACTCTGATTTTGTTATCTGCAGTTTAAGTCAAGAGGATTATCCCTCTGTAGTCTTTCCAGAGTTTACCAGTTTGTGACGCCAAAGAAGGTGGTACTCTACAAATTGATAGCGAAATGCAATAGACAAACAAGATTTTTTTCTTTGTATGCAGAAAATTAAAAATACCTACTGAATTCAACTACATGTGCAATTTTAATGCAATGCGTTTCTTTAAATGCATTTAGTATATTAAAATCTTTAGCTTCTTCCTTTACACATTATGAGCATATATAATAACGCACACTTATGCATACAGAGTTAAGTAGCACATAGAACAGACACTAAGGCCCAAATCTGAAACCAAAAACGAGTCAGTTTTTACCTTACATTCCCTTCCTCTTATTGGTCTTGTCCGCTCTCTCTTATATTATGGGATGTTATTGGTTGTTCCGAAAGAACTCAAGCATAAAAAAATTAAATTTACTTGCTTAGTTAAATTAAATTTTCGTATTTCATTTTTGTATAAAAAAAGTAATTTATAGTTTCCTTTTCCTTCGGAATGGCATGGTATAAATAAAAATAGAAAATATCTGTCTATAATTTATGTTGGAAGTAGGATAGTGCGGGATATAAAAAATGAGATATTATTTACCTTATTTCTTAACATTTAATGGATAATATATGTAAAATTAAAATTATATCTGGTAGCATTATTGAATTAAGATATTTGAAAAATAATCATAATTTCAGATAATTTTGAAAATGAAACTTTGAGTGATTTTATCTACGTAGTGTTAAATTACTTAAAATTATATTTGATTCAAACTGATTAAAGTTAATATTTTAATAGATATATGAAATCAAATTATTTTTAACTAGGTACTGATAATCATAAAACATTTACGAAATACGTTCTTAAGTGAAAAAGTTAGTATAATTTTTTAATTCTTATTTCTTAAGCTAGAAAGAATTTTGAAACTTTTCTTTTCTAAAACTTTAGATAGTTTTCAGAATTATATATAAGAATTTTTAAATTTCAATTCCATATTTATCTCTATAAGGAAACTATTAAATTATATGTAAAAAATAATGTTTCTCTGGGGAAGTAAATACCATCGAAATTAAGACAAATGAAAGATACACATTTTCTTAAGAAATTCCGCACATTGCTCCTGTTTTAATATAATATAGTAACACAGATAAAGTGAAAGCAAAGATATTATTTTTTAGCTTTTGTATTACGTTATAACATTTTAATATGATTTTTCGTTTTTTTATAACATGTTTCTATGGACATAAATGCATCCACTGGATTAGGTGCTTTTTCATGTATGCTGCGATCTTTTGTTGCGTGAAGTTGAAGCCTTTTTAACTTCTTTTGAACTTTTATAAATCAGTAATATTGATTGTTTACTTCCATGCTTATCCAATTAATTTGCACTTTTTCATTGCCCTCCGTTTGCAACAGGCTTTGGATTCGTCGTCGATGGAATCAGTCACTAGAATGTAGCTGACCTATAACTGCTTTTAATTCTTATTTTAAAATTTAACTGTATGATTGGATTATTACTAAATGTTTAGGTATCAATATTTTATCATTATGTGTTTACGGTTTGTTTGTATAAACTGAGAGTAACTGAATTTACTAAAGTTTTTTCGAATTGAAACTACTCTTACGATTTCGACGCCATTCTAATATAGGAACTAAAACATTGGTCATGATTTATAGAATATATTTATTAAGTACAGAACATAATTTTAAAAGTTTTGATTTTTGTCCAGAAGTGAACCCATTATTTTTCTTTATTTTTTTTTCTCATAATTTACCAGTTAGCAGAATTTCGAAAACCTACGCTAAGTTTAGCATTATTTATTTACTGTTAAAGTATTATTTAATAATGTTATAGTGCCACCAGGGACCGGGTTTTTAAGAAAGTTAAATACTGGTAGTTCGACCGGGGTTCAAGTCAAGGGAAATGTTCTGGCTCCATCACTGGTTTTTAGGGCTTTACCTAAGTGTAACGTGGCTACGAGCTAATTTCTCTTACAGTTCTCCACTAAGTCATTCCTTTCTTCAAGATCGCTCTCGTGTGCTTTACCACATTGAAATATCCTATTCTAACTTAAAACTATAACGACTGCATACGATTCGGATTTTATTGCTGCCACTTATATTATCCATCCTTATTTAAATAGCAGTGAAAAACTAATTGCTTTAAAATTACGCATGTATGCTTATTATCTTATGATTGTTATTTAATTTATTTATAGCAGATATTATTAAAAATTTTTACGCTTGTAGAGTCTAGGTGGGTGAACTTCTACCTGAAACTGGAGTAACAGGAAACTACACAAGATAAGGGTTAAAATACCTTTTATTAAATCTTTAAAATTTATTATGTGTCACCTCGACGCTAACCACCTTCGCCTCTGCTTGGGTGGTAATTGAAAATCCCGTAATTAAACTAAAATTTGAAGATATGAACAAACGATAGACCTAGACTAGAGGGCTCAGCAAGGTGCTGTAACTTAAACCTTTATCGAAGCTAGTGGAAGCAGATAAATGGAATTAAGCTACTTCTACCAGCAATAAGCAAACGTACCTACGGCAGAGACGGCGGCTATAGCCTAACTCTCCCTTCCTCCTACGAAAACTCGGCTTTTAACTATTTCCTTCAAAGTAGAAAATTTGCATTCGTTCACGCGCGCTACAACATTTACTTATTCTGTCACAGACAATTAGGAGAATGAAGGGTTATGGGAAAGTTTAAAATAAAACTTTAAATTATTAGTTAAAATAAATATAAATCCCTACAGTTGCCGATGCCAAAATATAGCAGACTTGGATAAAGGTCCTTAAAAACCTGTTGCAAGCTGTTAAATTCTAGAAAAACAGCCCTGAGCCCCGTTTACATACAAGAACTAAACTTGATTTAATTACAATACAAATAATTCGTTTTTATCTAATTTTTCCATTATAGAATCCATCGTTAAGGTACTCAGTCTTGTCGTTCTTTCAGTAAACCGCGTCTTCGCTGTATTCTGGTGTTGTTTGCTGCCAGACCTTGTCATGACACGGCCATCCTTGTTCCTGGCTGGGGCCTTTCTTCTCAACGATTCTGTAGTCTTAAATTTCTTGCTCGCTGGAGCTTCCATCTATTGTGGCGTTCTTTTCTCGGGGACTCCGTTGTTTACGGCCTTATAATCTCGTCGTTTTTTTTTTCTTTTTCTTAGGGAGTGGTAGCGCTGCTGGGACCCAAACCGCTGTTGTTACTGCTGCCTCTTCTGTCTCGGAAGCTTGCGAAAACTATTTAGAATATCAAAATTTTTTCGGTCGTAGTATTTCTTAAACTGATCCTGTCTGGCTTTTATACTTTCGCCGGAATCTGAAATAATGCAAATTACCGCACCGACGATCGGTTGCACGCTGTAGGTACCTTCAAACTTATGTGCAAATTTCGATACAAAATTCTCTGGAGCATTAGAAAGGGGGAATTTTCTTTTCAGTACCTTATCCCCCACTTTGAAATCTGCTTCGCGGCTTTTACTATTGTAATACAGTTTTTCCCGCTCTCTTGTTAAATCTGAATTTTTCAGAGCTTCATCCATTAGTTTTTCAATGTTCATCTGCTTAAATTCAGGCTCCCGTTCTTAGATGAAAAGTAATTTATCGAGAGGGGTCAAATTCTTTCTACCCAGAAATAATTCAGCGGGCGTTTTTCCTGTAGTGTCATGCTTTGCAGTTCTTAAAGCATATGCTAGTTCCTCGATGCAGCCATCCTAGCGCTTATGATAATTTTTAACATAACTTCTAATTATTTTAACTATATTTATATTCACTCTTTCCGCGATGTTAGATTGTGGCCTATATATGACAATTTTCATATGCCATATGTCAATACCTTTACATAAATCCTCGAAGATTTGACTTACGAACTGCCTACCATTATCAATTATTACTTTTAACGGTACACCGTATTTTAAAATATACCTATGCAAAAACGCATCTGCGACTAATTTAGCCGACGCTCTTTTAGACGGAATTATTTCTATCCATTTTGAGAAATGGTCAGCAATCACTAAAAGTTATAGATATTTATTTAACTCACTTTGGGGAAAGGAGCCAAGATGATCTATTCCAAGAATTTCATTAGGAAATGTCGCGTGAATACTATTTAGGGACTTAGCCGGGCTATAATTAACGTCGTTAATTAACTGACATAACTTACAGTACCTGACATACGCAGTTACTTTTTTCTGTAGTTGCGGAAAATACATCGCCTCGCGTACCCTACTCACCGTTTCCTTACCCCAAGATCACCAGCGTCGGGGCATCATGCTATTCTTACAAAATGCTTAGCTGCAGTGCGGGTGGGATGACTGGCCTGTATTCGAAGTTTTCATTCTTAGACTTAGTATAAAACAGCAAATTATCTGCAATCTCGTAATTTTGGGATGTATCTCAAATTGCGGCAAGTTCTGGATGTCTGGATTCGAATGCCAGAGAAAGCATGGATGTTTGCAAATGTATGGTGTCGATGTGGCATGGCTACACTCTAAATATGCGGCATGCCGAAAGTCTTCTCGTGGGGTTTGATGGAAGAGGAAAGGGATGGAAGGTCCTCCAACAGGTCCCTCCGGGTTACTCTGGGCATAACGGAAACAAATCGCACTGTCATCCGTTAGGTGCTCAAGGTTATTGCCAACGACATGCACAATCTAGCGTACCTTGCCACGAGGTATTTTGTGTATCCAATTACGTCAGACAGAACACCGAAGACGAAGCCCGCCATGGTATTATGCCTTCCGGGAATTGCGTCCATACTCCGGAGGCCATCCAGGGTGCCGCAAGCCCCACCTGTCCCACTTGGGCTTCCAGGACGCATGGTACCAAAGAACGCTATGACGAGTTTTAAAAAGAAGATCCTTTGCCCCGCTCACCAATCCGTGAGCATTGAATATTCAAACGAGTGGTAAATACCAGTACAAGTCCCCCGCGAGGGACCGAATGAGACTAAACCCCCAAAGATAGCCACGTATCATACGATGTAACAACCCAAGAGGCAGACAAGACAGTACCAGTACGGTTTCTGCCAAGCCTGAACCGTCCCCCAAAAAACTGAGATTCTAGTGCTGTGTACCCCGTGTTTGAGACTGCCTAAGTACAAATTCTAGCCAGTACTTCCCAGGATTTCTCCTGAGTCAACTTCCCGGGGAACTACGTCAGACATTTGAACATAAGCAACAACAATAACAACAGTAGCGCATAGAGTTACATATAAATAATAACTTGACTGACCCGATAAAAACGAGAGGTGCTGGAAAGCTTGTCAGGGAAAAACCTTCAACCAGACCCACAGCGAGTGTCGCTCATAGCCTCTCTGTTCACGTCTTGTTTCCATGCGTATACATGCTTTAACCTTTTGAGGTCGAGGCTTTGGTAAAAGTAAAAGCTACCAAAGAACGGGGAATCTTGAACCGAATGCTTTCCCCCCTTTAAGAAATCACCTCCTATTTGCAACAAAGATTCGTGTGTGTAGTTTAATGGATTCTCAGAGGGGTGTATCTATATCGCAAAAGAAAGACCTTTGAAAGATATAAGTGGTTAAAACCCCAGGGATGTCAAATTTGACATTTCACCCCACTTTTCAGCCTAGAAAATGGGGGAAAAAGACATGGCCACTAAAGTGGACAACCCCGTCGTTTCAAAGAGAGGGCTCTACGGCCACTATAATGGCGATCCCGTCTTCAAAAGGTTAATTAAAGATATTTATATAAAGATAATTTTAATGACATTTACTATAAAAAATTCTGACGCTTATAAGGAAGATAAATTTAAAAAAGAAGTAATTCAAGAATTGTAGCAGTCAATCAAACGTCGAAAATATTTTAATCACATGATGCATTACTAGTTAATGCTGTCGAAAAAAAATCGCATGAATATGCTGCTGCAGAGTAAGAATTCAACTGTAGAGACATTAGGTATTTTTGAAAAAACTGGAGAGATGAAATATTAGCAGCCGCCTTCGCCGGGAATCGAACCATGGACCCCTGGAAAACTGGGCCAGCGTGAAAAACCACTACACCACGAAGGAACGCTAGGAAGGCGGGAGAAATACCTTATATACTCCCCCTTTTAAAGGGCGTCTGGGGTTTTTAGGGGAACCAATCGCCAAATCATGGGTGCAGAGAGTCATCATCCAACACCTTTTTAGTTCGGACGTCACTGTAGAGACATTAGGTAATTTTTGGAAGCAGGCAAAACGAAAAATATGCAACGCCTTCGCCGGTCCCTGTTCGGGCGCCAATGTAAAATTCTGTACTGTGTGCTTTAAGTTACAGTTGAATGTGAAGCAGCTTAAGAACTAGTAAGCGAATAATGGCTTGAGCTCGTGAGACAGTAACCAGAACTTGAAAAGTGTTAAAGACCCTTTATTATTCAAATAAGGTTTAACAGAACTCCGTCTTGGAGTTTTACAATAAAGCCGACACTCGGGCTTGAACTAGGAACTGAGAACTTAACAAACCTTAACTAAAAAGATATGCCGAAACTATCAAATTTTTAACGGAGTTGGCCCCTTAACACTAATTGACTGCGAAGCTATTAAGGGCCTAAAGTACGGTCGAGCGTAATAATAGCTTAAGAGAGAGTAGCCTAAAAAGGCGGACGCGTGCTAGCCAGAATCTCTGGTTCTCTCTCGTTAAGACAGTGAGCCGGTTTGGACAGTCGACCTGTGAAGACCACGCTGCGTTGCGCTCCTGCTATTTTTCGATTTTTCAAGTGGAAGTTTCACAGTGCGAAGTGCGTGTGATAAATGAAATTGTGCGTGAATGTGTGCTGAATCCAAGGATACATCGCATTAGTATGTGTGCATCGTAGTTTTCAAAACATTTGTGAAAAAGTGTGTTCAATAATTTTGTTCACCTCATATGCCGTCCTTGTAACGGAAGGGTGCCGCCCGGCCACCACGTGGTTGCCGTACTAGGCTTAGGAAGTCCGTCGAAAAAATTCCAAGTCCAGAAATCTGTGATTTCTTTTCAAAAATCAATATCTTCGTAATTAATGCACTTAGGATTACCGGGTTTTCGGCAAATTGGTAAGTTCTTCATATACTATTATATTATATTTTCAATATGGCTATAACTGCATTATCTTTGATATTAGTATTTTAAGACTAACCTTTTCTGGCACCTAGCTAAAATCTGGACCCAAATAAACTTAATTTTCTGATTGCTGTCTGAAACTTTATAAAATATGCTAGTAACCCCAAAGGGTCTGTTCATTGGGCTCGGAATACTAGTTTAAACATGATACTTGATTTTGTCGAAACGTTGTGAATTTCGACACAACTCCTTCACGTCGTCGAGTGCAATTTCGACAAACTCCTTACAGTGTATTCTCCATAGTTTTTAAGACTGTTTACTGTTATTTTAACTGTGTTCTTCTGAGCCTTTCTGTGTGCCTTTACATATCGTATACATATTTTTGATTGATTATATATTATTTTATATAATAATATATTATTTCTCTGTTTATATTGAACATTCATTATGTTTTACTGATATAAAGCATATTAACGTCATTTGTAATTATATTATACCAGACTGTCGCTATGCCTCAACAATCAGTTTCGTTTACGGATGACCCAGTGAATGACAACTTTGATCCTACTGCATTGCTTGCAACTGATAACAATCATAGTGACAAAGTTAATTTGTTATACGATCATATTCGTGCCATTGCAACTCTCTATCGAGGAGGAAAGTATACGCTTCCTTTCGAACCACGAGAAAAATTGCTCCATTCATTGGATGCGTTACGGCAATTGGCTCTTCAGGGCCCGGATTACATCCCGAAACCAGCCACAGTTGAGGCTGAGGTGAATACATCAACAGTGGTCTGCTGTGAAGTTATTCATAACCCACCTATTATTTCATCTCTGCAGCAAGTTCCTTTAGTTCCAAATCCCTCTGCTTTGCCTTCTCCAGCTCCTAGACACTCTTACGCATCTGCATTACAGCAATCCCTTCCGCCAGCTCTTACACCTACTTTACTAATATATCCAAAAGAGAACACAGCTAGTAGGAAGCTTAGAGATAAACTTTCCCAGGAATTTCCTTTGCCGAAACTTGGAGTCCAATTTAAACGGATCAAACCTATCCAACGGGGTGGATTGGCGGTGGTCTGCCAGTCGGAAGAAGATCGGAAAAAATTAGCAGCTACTTTAACGTCTGATCACGCAGCTACATTTGTTAATGTAAAGAATCCCCCAACAAAAAAACCCCTTATTGCAATTCATAATTTATCCCCAGATCTGACACAGGAGGATTTACAGCTTACCATACAAGAAGACTTTGGCCTCACTAGTGACGAAGTTAAACTTATATTTCGTCTAAAGCAGCGACGCAATGTCAAGTAGGTTGCCGAGTGCAGCCCAAGGGCATATCAAACCTTCATGTGCAACCCTCGCATCTACATTGGCTGGCAAGGCCACCTTATCACTGAGCACTTTAATGTCAAAGATGTTTCAAGTGCCAACGTTTTGGGCACCTGCAAAAAGACTGCCGCAGCGTCCACTATTGCGCATTGTGTGCTGGACAACACGATACCAAGGACTGTTCGGCCGATGCCGATACAGCAGCATGCATTAATTGCATCGATTATAACAACGGCAGCAGATATCAAGTCCCGATTGACCACGCAGCAAACTCCAACAACTATTACTGCTACCAAAGTAATATTGACAGAATCCGAAACATCACCACCTATGAGTAGAGATGCCCAGTATAATGTTTCATGTAATTCTATTCCTAACATCAAATTCTTGCAAATTAATCTTCAGAAAGCTCATGTTGCAACTGCCCAGGCAATAGAGTTTGCGTTAAGCAACAAAATTGATTTTCTTCTCGTTCAAGAGCCATATACTAGACATGGCAAAGTGGTTAGTTTTCCTTTATTATGGACTGTATATCATCAAGAAAATTCAGAAGATCCTCCACGCTCAGCAATAATTAATTGTAACCCTCAATCCTCTCCATCAATTATTACTATTACTGAAGATCAAGTAGCACTTTTATTAGAATTAGAAAATTTTACTATAGCATTATTTTTGATTTACTCCAGTCCCTCAGATGATATCAGCACTACAATCTCTTTCCTGGAACACTATACAAGAGTTCTTGGTAATAAACATCAGATTATCAGCGGCGATTTTAACGCTCACTCTGTTGCTTGGGGCTATCGAACAACAGACCCCAAAGGCCGTCTGTTAGAAGACTTCTTATCTTCTAAAAATTATGTATTACTCAATGCCACGAATACAATTCCTACTTTCGACAGACTATATGCTGTGGGTTGGCCGGACCTGACCTTTACATCCGCCTATACCTCTCACTTAACAAGTAATTGGACGGTCAGAGATGAGATTTCATTATCTGACCATAAATATATCACTTTTGAAGTAACACAACATAGTTCTTTACCTATCTTACCTCGTTATAATCTTCCTGGCAGGAAAATTAATCAGTTTAGTCGAAACGTTCGTGGAACTCTTAATCGTCTTCGTCACCAAATCAACTCTTTAACCATATCTGAAGATATTGAACGTTTTTCAGAGTCCTTAATGCAAAATCTTCAAGATATTTGTCATGAAATACTTCCAAAGCGAACTACCAAGCAGCTCCATACTTTACATTGGTGGAACTCTGATCTTCGCATACAGCAACGGAAGTGTCGTGCGCTTAGACGACGATTAAAATCTGAACGACGCAATGGAATAACATCTAATACTCTTCAAGTTTTTCAAAGAGAGCGTTCTCTGTATAAACGGATGATTATGCAGAGCAAAATAGAAGCTTGGAGAAAATACTGCACATCAAATAGAGAAATATTTGGCTTACCCTATAAGATCGCTCGAGATAAGCTTTTCCAGCCTGGATCAACGTATCTTTCAGAATCATCACTTGCTGGGTCTAGCCCAATAGAAAATACTATTAATGATATTCTAGCATCAGTTCTTCCTCAGGATAATATTACAGATGACTCCCCAGAGCACTTGTCAATTAGGCAGCAAACTTCTATTCCTAACACAGAGGATGATCCACAGATTACAATTACAGAAATTAAAACCACTCTTCGAAATATTCCAAAAAAACGGGCCCCAGGCCCCGACGGGATTGACTATTCTATAATTCGTGTAATCATTAATTCCCACATCTTCTTCTTCTGTGATTATTTTAATAAGTTATTTCTTAATGGTGTATTTCCTCGTATCTTCAAAGCTGGAAGAGTGGTTCTTTTTGTCAAAAAAGGCAAAGATCCGCAATTATCCACATCTTATCGACCTATATGTCTATTATCTGCTCTGGGGAAAGTTTATGAAAGAATTATTGTCTACCGTTTAAAACATTATCTTCACAAAATTTACTTTATAAGTGATCACCAATATGGCTTTAGACCAGGTAGGTCTACCCTACAAGTATTATCAAAAATTACAGAAGATATACATCGTAATCGCAACAATGGTCACCACAGTGCTTTCGTCAGTATAGATCTTAAGAATGCTTTTGACTCACTGTGGTGGCCTGCAATACTGGAGGCACTTCGACAAGCTGATTGTCCTCAGAATTTATTTCTTGCATTTCAAAGTTACTTGTCGGAAAGGAAAATTATCTACTCCACTAATCATGGCATTATTACAAGACAACAAAACAGAGGCTGTCCGCAGGCTTCTTGTGCTGGCCCTGATTTATGGAATATAACATTTAATTCTGTTATTGCCGCAAACTGGCCAGCACATACCCGGGCATATGCGTATGCAGATGATACAGTTTTTATCATTCAAGGACGAACTCGAGAAGAGTTGCAAAGAAATGCTATTGAAACCTGTGATCTCTTTTATAATTTATGTTTTAGAATTAAATTAACAATTTCCGAACCAAAATCACAAATTTTATTAATCCCTAAAAAAGGAGGATCTTTGGTTCGACGGCCTCGAATCACCATTCATGGTACACGTATACCTATCAAACCGCAGCTCAAATTTCTCGGCGTTATCTTTGACGAGAAACTGAACTGGATGCCGCATGTTTTGGAACTAAAGAGACGAACTGTTATAATTGCATGTAAATTGCGTCAAATGCAGGGTCGTGGATGGGGAATTAGTCCCTATATACAAAAGGTTCTTTATCTCACCGTTATCGAGAGAATGGTCACCTATGCGGCTGCTATATGGGCTGAACCCATGCAGGGTCGGAAAGTGCGCCACTTGCAAAGTCTCCAGCGTCAATTTGCCTTACAGATAACTCGGGCGTTTCGTACTACCTCATCCAGTGCATTAAATGCCATGGCGGGACTGATCCCTCTTCATCTACGTATTCTGCAGGAAGCAGCAATACAATCCGTCAAGGTTTTGAAGAAACCTTTCATCCTATTTGATGAACTTTTCACACCATCGCACTATGAACAACCCTCACAACATTTGGATTTGCATCCAGTCCTTCAAGGAACAGGACTTCGGATTTTCCTTAAAGACGTAACACTGCCACCTATCCCAAGCATTCAATATTACACTGATGGATCTAAAATAGATCAACAGACAGGCTGTGCCCTTGTAGCCTTTCATAATGGTCAGTCAATTTATCAGTGGCTGGGTCATCTCCATGGAAATAATAGTGTATTTCAAGCAGAGGCCCTAGCTATCCTCAAAGCAGTTCAACACTGTAAAACAAGTGGTGCTATGGAGGCAATAATTATCACTGATAGTCTTTCGTCGCTTCAAGCGATTCAAAACCCCAGACATTCTTCTTCGCTTGTCTCGGACATCCAATGTGAACTTCGTAATCAAGTGGGAAATAACATCACGCTAACTTGGACTAAGGGCCATGCTGGGGATCACGGTAATACTTTGGCAGATAAGTTAGCCAAATTAGCTGCCGAAAATACTGATGCCGAGGCTGAAGAAGTGATTCTTAAGTGGCCAACATCTCACTTAAAACGAGCTCTTCTTGTAAAAGTTATATCCCAATGGCAACTAGAATGGGATACTGATGAAACCGGTCGACGAACGTACAATCATATTACGTATGTGGATCAATGTCGTCAGATAACAAATCATCAACTAGTAAGATATATCTCGGGGCATGGTCCATTTCCAAGCTACTTTTACAAGCATGGAATTGCAAATAGTGAATATTGTGTCTGCGGAACTCTAGGCATACCTGAACATTATATTACTACATGCCCGTTAACGGAGGAATTTCACATTCCTTTCCCTGTGGATAATCAACTAGCATTTAGTAAATTTTTAACTAAGAAGTACCTTATCAGAAAACTCTCAAAATTATGGACATTCTCCACAGTTATGGATCTGATCTATGTCAGGTTGTCTAATGTTAATTGTTTTGTCCTGTTTTCATAATACAACTGTATTATTGTACACTCCAGTTGCATTCTTGTCTGTTTACATAGTGTTTTCATAATACAATTGTATTTTTGTACACTCCAGTTGCATTCTTGTTTATTTACATATTATAACTATATTCTTTCTTTTTAATAGTCCCAGTATTGTTACAAATATTATTAAAAATTGTATTGTATTTTAAATGCACTATAAGATATTGCACAATAAGTATTATACTCGCAATCTCAAACTATAGATATGGTATTACTATCTTACTGAATTACAAGCTACATATTAAGTATTCTAATCTGGTTATATATCAAAAATATTGTATCGAGCATTGTAATAACTAATGTATCAAACTATTAGCATTGTATCATATTTCATTATAATTACAATATACAATATTTGCACCCTAAGTACTGCATTATATTCTAACTAGTCTATTAACTTAATTTACTTATTATTTTAATTCTTGCATTAATTATTGTATTAAGTTGGTAGTTATGTAATATTATGTTGAGTTATAAACTCTACCCTAAGAATATGTGATGCAACATATTGAAATTATGAACATCGTATCGCTATGTATGCTTTAGTATGGAACTGTAAATTAAATTCTTTGCAATACAGAAACTGGATTATTAGCATAACGTTATACGTAGTCTTGATTCAACTTGGCATTAACTATTTTATTGAATTACATGCAGAATTTTAGACTTTAGATTTTAGATTTAGTTTATTGATTATATTGAATTATATGTCGTGTATTGCATATTGCACAGAATTATTAATATTGAATTGATCATAAGTATTTTTTATACATTATATTGGTATAACTATATTGTTGCATTGTATCGCATATTGCACAGAGTTAATAATATTGAATTGATCATTGGTATTTTTATACATTTATACTGTTGCAAAATATGTCTTTTTATCCTCAGTATTGTACTGAAGTGTTGCTCTTGTGTATTGTATACAAAGTATTGCATTTAATTCGCTTTAGTTATTAAGAACATTGCCTTATAGGCATCATACTATTAAGAATATATATATTGCACTTCTTTTTATACCCTGAGATACGTACTGAATTAAATATTGTATTAATTATTTTACTGAACTAGCAATTGTGTTAAAATACTGTATGAAAGTTAAAGTAGTATTTTGGTCTCATTTTGCTTTAAATATTCCTTTAAATTATTATTATTCCATTAAATTTTGGTCTCATTTTGCTTTAAATATTCCATTAAATTATAAAAGTATCATAGACGTAGCTTATCGATTTTATACTGTATCATATGTCTTGTATTGCATATTGCATAGAATTATTACCAATTACTTGACAATATGTATTTTTCTACATTGCATTTGCCTATATACTGTCACATACTCTATTTATTTACTCTTAGTATTGTATTGTACCTATTGTTGTGTCTTGTATACTAACCCTGTAAGCATGTTAATTTACCTATTGTATGACATATCTTACGTAATTGCAGTACATTATATTATATCGTATAACCGTATTGTATAAAATATATATTAAATTGTGAGCTTCGTATGGATATGTATCATCTTATATGAAATTGCAATGTTGTGAGCATCATATACATAATAAAATTACACTATAAGTTGTAAGGATCTTAAGTTTTACTAACGTTTATTTTATTTTAAATCTTTACTATCACTTCTTATTTTCTACTTCCGGCCAGAATTATAAGCGTTAAAGTTTTTATGCAAAGTTTGTCTGGCGAACGCCAAGTATTTAAGTTGCGGCTTTTTGCCAAGCGAGAGAGAGGAAGCAGTTAATCGAAGCAGGCCGCTTACCTTAGAAGTTTACTCAGCTGCTGGTTGCCTTCCAGGCTAGAGGTTTTAATCCTCTTGATAATTTTTAAACGTATTGTAGTGTTCACAGTTATCTGTACTACATACGGCTTCCTGTTAATATAAGGCCAATCTTCCACGTTTATTATTTTAAAGTTAAATTAGAGTTTAGTTCTATTTTTATATTTTTATGTTAGACCCCAAGTAGCGGGTCTGTGTATTCCGAAGTACGGAAGTTATTGTAAATAGAGAAAAATAAAGGGTTTTGTATACCCTTCTTGTGTATCCTGTTTACTTCCCACAGTTTTGAACATAGCTTTAGTAAGCTCTCTGTTCCGAGTCAGGTCCTTGCATGTTCCCGAAGAAGGTTAGACGGAACATTGAACCTGATAGTGGCGCCCAACGAAGAAGAATAACCATGGCCGAGTTTCAAGAAGAATCTGTGCTGCCTGCAGAAGCGGCTCAGAATCCAGAAATGCCAGCTGCCGCCCTGGAAGGATTTGGTTACATCGTCCAGACCATGCGCGCTTCGATGAAACCAGAAGCAACATTTAATGGAAACTCACCGGTAACCAGTTTTCTGAAAAAATTGGATGACCACTTCATGCTCTACCCCGTGCACGAATTTCAAAATGTTACCTTAACTACCAGCGCTTTGAGGGGCCAAGCGCTTAATTGGTTCAGATGTATAGGCAGAAGTCTCTTGGGTCAAGCAGGAAGTCCCACCTATACTTACGAGAATTTTAAGACTTCCCTAGTAAAAGCCTTCCCTGTTGTAAGGGATCGTGCGAAATTAGAAACGGAACTTTTCAGTATATATCAGCAAAGAGTCGAAAATCTCTCAAGCTTTATTTTAAGAAAAATTCACGTCTTCAAACTCTTGTATGGAAACCGTCCGGATCCTGAGATAATTCAAGTGATTTTGCCGAGGTTACTGCCCCAAGTGCAAGACTTTATTTAATTAAGAAATCCGACTACACTGGAAAAGTTATTTGAGCTAGCAATCCAGTTTGAAAGTAGAAGAACGGCGGACATTGAAAGAAGACGCCAATATCAACAGCGAAACCAATTTGGTGCGCCAAGACTACAGCAAACTCAAGCACACGGCTACGGAAGCAAAGCGAATCAGTGGGCAAGGAAATCCGAGCATTCAAAAACAGCCGGCGAACGTCGACAGTTCAATAGCAATCCAGGAAAAAAGTCTCAAGGCAAATGGAAAAAGAAGGAAAGCACGGAAATGAAAAATAAGTTAAACTAAAACGGATTTTCCTGACGGGAGAGTGCGGAAATCCGAAGGCCACGAAAATCCCTCTTCCTTCAAGTTAAATACAGTAATGGTGAAAAATTTGACTCTTCCGAAGATTGAAGTGTTGGTGAATAATATCCCAGCCACCGCACTCCTTGATACAGGCGCACAGTGTTCCTGTGTGGCAAAAGATTTTTTTAGGAAGTATTTTCGGAAATACCGCATATATAATTCGGATAATACGACAGTGTTAGCGGCGCAAGGAGAACTATGTAAGTGTATAGGTAAAGTACCGCTATATGTCCGTATCAAGGACGAACAAGTAAAGGTGATGTTTTTTATAGTAAAGAATCTGCAAGCACATATAATTTTAGGAATAGATTTTCATTCAGAAGCACAAGCAACGCTGGATTTTAATGAAGCGTCCCTTAAGCTGACAATGAAACCAGTTCGTTCAGAAAAGGCTGAACCGCTGATGTTAAATCTTGACCACCTGCCTAATGACGAGCAAGGAAGAATCCGACAAGTGGTAAGTGAATTTGCTTCGCTATTTAGTGATATTCCAGGATTTACTCAGGTTACTAACCATAGTATTGACACCGGAGATTCAGTGCCAGTTCGCCACAAAGCATACCGGTATGATAAGAATAAGGAAAAAATTATAGAATGGCATATCACCGATATGCTACGTAAAAAGATCATAACGCCCATCTCAAGTAGCTTTGCTAGCCCGGTGGTTTTATGTAAGAAAAATAATGACTATCCTTTGACACATCCAAAAAGGTGGAGATTCGCAATCGATTACCGTAAATTAAACTCCATAACTAAATATCCGGTATATCCGTTACCTATAATTGAAGAAATTCTAAGGAACATAACATCCACCAAATATATGACGACTTTAGACTTAACGACTGGTTATTTTCAAATAGGGGTTAGGCCTGAGGACGTGCCTAAGACTGCTTTTATAACCAAGTCTGGCACTTATGCATTTTTGCGTATGCCGTTCGGCCTTTCAGGGGCCCCGGCAATATTTCAGCGATGTATGGACATTGTGTTAAGACCTGTTCTTGGAAAGTCTACATTTATCTATTTAGACGATATCATTATTACTAGTGATAATCTCGACCAACATGTACAGGATTTAAGACAGGTGTTTTCTTTATTAAATGAGGCCGGTCTAAAAGTTAATGTCGAAAGTGCAAATTTGCATCCCCTGAATTAAAATATTTAGGTTACAAGATATCTCAAAAAGGAATAGAGACACACGAATCAAAAATAATCGCTGTACAAAAGTATCCGACTCCAAACACGGCAAAGAAGCTCTCTTCTTTTCTTGGAATTTGTTCATATTATAGGTCCTTTATAAAAGATTTTGCAGCTATCGCTGAGCCATTGTTAAAATTAAAAAGGAAAAAGGCAAGATTCTCGTCGACGGCCGAAGCCAATAGTGCTTTCGAAAAATTAAAACAAGCATTAACGCAAGCCCCTGTGTTGAAATTTCCTGAAAAGGATGAGAATTTAGAAATTTCAGCGGATGCTTCGAATTATGCGGTAGGAACGGTACTTTCGCAAAATCAGCAGCCCGTGGCATTTTTTAGCCGAACTTTAAATCAAACACAAAGAAACTATTCCGCGAGCGAGAGAGAGGCACTTGCAGTTCTGTTAGCAGTGCAAAAGTTCCGAGTCTATTTTGGAAAGGCGCCAATAACAGTGTACTCTGATCTTGCGGCGTTAACTAAATTGTACTCAGGGAAAAACTTATCCCCAAGGTTAATAAGATGGGCACTCAAGCTACAAGAATATAATCTGGTAATCAAGCATACCCCCGGAAAGGAAAATATCGTAGCAGATGCCCTATCAAGAATTAAAATAGATGAACAAGGTAATACTGTAAAGGTGGCAAAGCTCACAGCATGTACAATAAATTCCCGAGAAACTGTAATAACCGAACTGGGTAAAAATCCTGAGTTTGGAAGCATTTATGAGTATTTAAAGGATCCTGAAAATTTTAGCCACCAAGATAATGTGGCGATAAGAAATAGGGCGGCCCATTACAAACTAATAGATGGTCTATTATTTTATACAAAAACTACGAATTCCAACAACGAATTTCGACCTGTTATCCCAGCTAGTCTTAGATTAAATATCCTGCAGGAGGTCCATGACAGCCCTTTAGCTTCTCATGCTGGTATTCGAAAAACTATCCAACGCGTACGCGAGGCAGTCTATTTTCCTGAACTGCAAACGTTAACAAGGGCGAATGTCCAGTCCTGCCCAACATGTAAGCAGTTAATTATATTAATTTCCGCCCGGCCGGGTTTCTAAATAGTATTAAATCCGAATTTCCAAATGAAATAATTGGCATCGATTTATTGGGCCCTTTCCCAAAAAGTCAGTTAAATAAAAGTCGCTATCTCCTTGTTATGGTTGATCATTTTAGTAAATGGACCGAAATTGTTCCCTTAAAACGAGCCTCCGCGAAATTAGTTACTGATTCTATTTTAAATAAATATATTTTAAAATACGGGGCGCCCCTAAAAGTTATATCGGATAATGGTCCTCAATTTGTAAGTAATATATTTGAAGACATGTGCCAAAAACTGGGCATACGTCATTTAAAAATGGTCGCGTATCGGCCGCAATCAAATATAGCGGAACGGGTCAATAGAAATATAGTGAAAATTATCCGTAGTTATGTTAAAAATTTTCATAAAAGCTGGGATAACTATGTCAATGAATTTGCTTTCGCCCTTAGGACCGCAAAACATGATACAACGGGCAAAACTCCTGCTGAGTTATTTCTAGGCAGAAAAATTATAACGCCGTTAGATAAATTATTTTATGTGCAACAAAGAGCCCCAGAATTTAAAATGGGTTATATAGAAAAACTAATAAAAGAAGCAAAAAAGAGTACGGAAGTAGCACAAAGAAAACAGAAGCTCTAGTATGATTTGAAACGACGGGGAGTAAGTTATAAAGTAGGGGGTGAAGTTTTAAAAATTAAGCATTCACTTTCTTCAGCACCAGAAGATAAAACTGCCAAATTTTTTCTACGATTTAAAGGACCATATGTTATAGAAAAAATAACTCACGGTGTAGTAGTGTTAAAAGCCAGAAATGGTGAAACCTGCTCCGCAAATATTGATCAAATCAAACCCTACTATGATCGTAATAAAATGCAAATATTTTCAGATCTTTTGCAGGATCCGGCACGGCAGACACAGCAGGCACAAGCTCCAGAGGTGGAAAAACGACAAGTACAAGGGCAAGCCATTAAGAGGCAGGAGCAAGTGAAAAGAACGTTTCCCCGAGGAAAAATTGAAGGTGGCAAGAAAAAGAAGCCGTTCCACCGTCCAGAAAAGAGAGCTAACGAACCCCCAGAATGAAGAAGGGAGAAGGATGACGTATGCAAAGAGAGCCAGGAGAAATGACGACAACTATAACCCGGCTCTAAAACGGAAGATCTACTCATCCGACAGGACTCTCCGCAGCAAATGTCGCCGAACTGCGGAAGGGCCATCAGCGGCGGAGGAAAACTTACAACGAAAATTTGAACGGCCAGCAACGAGGTCCAATCAGGAACACGAAAGAATGTTCCCGGTTCCGCCAAGACCAGCTGCCATCAAACGACCAAGACCACAGGCAGAAGCGAAAAAGAAGGTATTCAAGGGTGACAGAACTGGAGAAAAAAGAAAGCATCTAGAGGAAGGCACTGAAGGGCGAGCCCGTACAAGAAGGAGGATAAATCAAACAACTATCTGCACTACCTTTAAGGACTGGGCACAGAAAAGAATGGCCGAATATCACAAAGATAAGTAAAATTTTATGTTACTTTGCAAACTTAAGTTAATCTTTCATTCTTACTGCAAGTGGCAGATTTCAAGAAGTTTTACCTCATGCGAGGTCTACCTTTATCGCCAAAAGGGCGAGAAATGAGTTGTTAGCGATTTTTGGTATTATGTTTTTGAATTACTCGCGCGTAAAACTAAAGTTGATGTATAATAGCGTTGTGTAAAGACTTAAATATTGTAAAAAGTTATTGTATAAATATTATTTAAAACATTCTGGCAAGAAAGAGGTTTTAGTCTGAAAGACTTTTTGAAATGTATTATTTCAATGTAGAAAGAATTGGCACTTGCTTTGAAAAGAATAGAAGTTAACAATGTCCTACTAATGTATGTTTTCAAATGTATAAAATTAACGGCATGTTAATATGTTCTTATATACAATGTGAACTGTTATTTTAAATGTTAAGAAATACCGTGATATGGTAAAAGTGAAAGTAATATTAAAAATTTTTTTATTCGTGTGACTGTAAAAAGACTAAATCATGGTTAATATGTGTTAAAGGTTGAATGATGTATTTAGGCTCTCTGACGCTACACTTCAGAGTTAGCCACTTTCAGAATAGTACCTCAGGGTTTAGAGTTGAAATTAGGGTGTGTTACGAGGTCTTGGTATGTTGAATTTTAACACGTTAGTGTTTTGATTGTAGGAGGAAGTGTTGAACACATAGACATAAACACATTCGTGTTTGGTGTTCTTTTACAACACATGTCAGAGAGCACGGTGAGAGATAATCAAAATATTGATGAATGAAATAAGAATGTTAAGAGAAATATAATTATACATATTACTTGCCATTTCATTGTGTAACATTTCATTAAACTAGTTTTCGTTCCAGATCTCTGGAAGGAACCAGATTTGAATAAAAGCTCCTGTTTAGATGCAGTACAGATGAAAAAATTGTGTCCTGGGAGCTGCTATTGTAAAAACAAATTTCTTTCTTTTAAATTTCTAGTTTCTAGCGAAAAATGTTTGTAAAAGATTGGCCTCGCGTTAGATTCTAGAGCTAAAAGTTTTCAACAAGGCCGTTTTAGACCTCAGTTTCAAACTAATTAACTCTGGTGGGAAGTATGTAAGGATCTTAAGTTTTACTAAAGTTTATTTTATTTTAAATCTTTACTATCACTTCTTATTTTCTACTTCCGGCCAGAATTATAAGCGTTAAAGTTTTTATGCAAAGTTTGTCTGGCGAACGCCAAGTATTTAAGTTGCGGCTTTTTGCCAAGCGAGAGAGAGGAAGCAGTTAGTCGAAGCAGGCCGCTTACCTTAGAAGTTTACTCAGTTGCTGGTTGCCTTCCAGGCTAGAGGTTTTAATCCTCTTGATAATTTTTAAACGTATTGTAGTGTTCACAGTTATCTGTACTACATACGGCTTCCTGTTAATATAAGGCCAATCTTCCACGTTTATTATTTTAAAGTTAAATTAGTGTTTAGTTCTATTTTTATATTTTTACGTTAGACCCCAAGTAGCGGGTCTGTGTATTCCGAAGTACGGAAGTTATTGTAAATAGAGAAAAATAAAGGGTTTTGTATACCCTTCTTGTGTATCCTGTTTACTTCCCACAGTTTTGAACATAGCTTTAGTAAGCTCTCTGTTCCGAGTCAGGTCCTTGCATGTTCCCGAAGAAGGTTAGACGGAACATTGAACCTGATAAAGTTCCCTGTAATACAGGAAATGTGTAGTTGGTATCGTAATATAAATAATGTATCATTAATTTTGCATTAACTTTTGTAATTGAATGATATAGCATCCATTATCTTACGTATTAGTTGTAAATCATATTGTACTGTATACTGTATTGTATAATATATACATTTAATTGTGAGCATGGTATAGATATGTATCATCTTGTATAAAATTGAATTATATGTTCCCTGCAATACAGTACTGTGCAATATATATTAAATTGTGAACATCGTATAGATATGCGTTGTATAAAATTGCACTAATATAGGAAATATACAGTTGGTATAGTAATATAAATAGTGTTTTATTAACTTTGCATTAACTATTGCATTGAACACTATGGCTTATTGATTTTATATTGAATTATCTATCTTGTCTTGCGACTCGTACAGAATCATTAGTATCGTTTTACCTTGTATTGGTATATATCTGTATGTGTGTATGTATGTATATGTGTGTGTATGTATATATATATATATATATATATATGTGTGTGTGTGTGTGTGTGTATATATTTGTATAATGTATCCTCTTTACCTTGTATTGGTATTTATATAGTTGCATAATGTATTTATGTATTGTATCCTTGCTTTGTACACTAACTATTGTATTGAACTTACCATCAGTATTAAGATCATTACATCATCGATATCATACTGTCAGCATTATTATCAGCCTAGTATATAGCAGCAGTAGCAGTTTTGTAATATTTAGCATTGTATCAGTTTGTAGTACTGTTTGTAAGTATTCTAGTAGTAGTTTTGTAGTATTGTAGTATGTAGCAGTAGTAGTTTTGTAATGGTGTTTACTCCTTTGGTTTTCTATTGTTATCGCTATTTGTATGTGCTTTGTTCTAATTATGTCTATGTGATTATAGTATTTATTCAAAACTGGCCCTTGCACCTTTGTAATCTTATGCTTTGTCAAAAGTAGAAATGTACCCTTTATTTATCTATTTATTTTATTTTTTGAGCCCTTGTCTGGCCATGTATTTGTTGAAATTTGACTCAATAAATACTAGGCCCGGGCGGTTGGTGTGAACATGCTTCTGGGGGCTTCTTTGGTCTCTTGGACTGCCACCTGGATGGCCTGGTCGCTGGGTTTCGGTGTATGGTGCGAGGCGCCTGTGTGGGCCATCTGGCTCAAGATAGAGGTAGACGTGTTGTATATGCCAATTAACCTTTACGGTAAAGGGATGGTGCACACGTGCCCCGTCAACTATCAACTATCAACTCGTTAAGACAGTAGAACTTCGTGGTTAAATTCTGCTCTTGCTCAATTTGCATTCAAACGTGATTTTAAAAATACGTCCTGGCAGGAAGTTGTAAATTGAAATTAAGAAGCGATAGGAAAGGAACTTAACTCAAAATTTAACTGTTGGGAAAGTTAACATAATCCTTACACAACAATAATTTTACTTAAAAAATAAAAATTTAAATGTGTTCATTTTAAAAACCAGATTATGAGAAGTATATCTTCAAGATATAACATCGTTTGATAGCTTTGCAGGCACAATTTTTATATCTTCATAAAACTCTGCAGACATAAATGTCATCGAGCGAGCTTCCGTTATGTGGTTTGCAAAGATACTTAAAAACAGCCTTTTGCCCTATCCTTCTGTAAAATGCTTACTTAACAATCTCTATAGAAAGCTGTGCGTGGCATTATCTTGCAAGAATTCAATTATAAAGGCTACCGCATTGTTGCAATTTTGAAACTACGGAATTTGACAGTAATTTCTTTAATATCACTCTGCATTGACAAATTAGACTGGAGTAGTAGAGTTCCGGTATTTAAAAAAATATTGGCAGTATTAAAGTGGTACTGGGCACATGTTTCATTGCCATTTTTATAGAGTATGAAGAATGTTGTGGATTGTTGAAATGGCTGAAGGTTTTAAGTAACATTTATTAAGGTTTTAGAAGTTTTACATCGCCTTTGGTGGCAAATCTGTTTATTAATTTTACATTCTATGAAGGATATTGTTCTCTACACTAAAATTGCATTGGATGACCACATGAAATTAATTAAAATTTTTTTAGAAACTGAATTACCAGTCATATTAAGAAGCTCGAATATCTTCACCGTTTCCATCATGATGCTTAAATTGTCATAGGATGTGTATTTACTAAGAAGTTCCCGTTCAACAAAAATATTGCAGTGAAGTTCAGAATGTATGTTTAATAAGCAATTGCATATTTGTGCTAACACATGTTTACGATTAGTTAAAAATAACGATTTTAATATCAAAGGGAGAGGTTTAATTTAAAAACTTAATATTAAAATTTTAAAATTTAATTTAAAAACCGAATTTCAATTTTAAAACTATTATAGGAGTCAAAATTCCAGTATCATTCAGACTAAAAAGAAAGGAGCTATACTTTCTGTATATTTGTACCTTCTCAAAACATTTTTCCAACCCAGTGAGAAAACATTTTCTAAGCTAATACCCGATGTGAAATACCCATTTCAAAAATAGCGGTACACTAAGAATTCCATAAAAGAACAATGAATCAACAAAATTTAAAAAGCAAGAAGCATTCGTAATAAAGCACTTACCTCTCTGATAAAAATCTTATGTGATTTTATTTTCTGCTCTTGTTCTCCCAATGTACACAGCGATCTAATTTTGTTTTAAAAAAATCACATAATTACACAAACATGGCACTGCGCACGTTGTTGTTCTTCCCAAGTACAAAGCGATCTATTTTTACTTAAAAAAACACCAGAGAACTACAAAAATTGGGCATCGCCTAACAAATTTTGATTCATAAAATTCGATCATTAATGATGTACAATTTCATGGAACGCAATTATTTGCATTTTATACCTTTGGAAAAATTACCATGTGTCTGAGGAAATACAACGCTTTCTCATTCATCAGCCGTCAAACCCAGTTGTGCTATGCGCGCGCATACCTGGGTTCCGCATAAATACATATTGGGATGTCATGGGTTGCCTATTTGTGGAGACAAAGTACGTTGCTTTTTAAATATTTGTGAGAGGTGCAGATAAGTAGAATGTACAAAAAAATATTTTTCTTTTTTTCGTTAATTGCAATACATTGCAGCAATATGCTTTTCATAAAATTATGTTTGCTATATGATTCTGTGACGTTGGTACTTCTAAATTCTCGAGCTAGTTAATGTCTTAGTTACCTTTCTAAGTTTGCTTTTCTAATCCACACTCAGATTAAAAATGAAACGCAGCGATGAAGCAAAAATAGTCATTGTAAATGAATGGGAAATGTAATAAACTCACCTGATTAAATTTAACTGCTACATTCTTAGTGTTATCCGACAGGATGATTTTATGAAAGTTTAAACTTAGTTCTTTCTAGACATTAATAATTAACAAGAAAAGACTTTGTCCAAAGTAAATATATTTAAGGTTAAATTAATTTATTTAAAGATTAATTACTGTGAGTGTCGAGACGTTTGGTTTCTCAGGTTGTTAAATAGGGTTTCTATTGCCATTGGAAATTAATCTTTCAAAATTGCGCATTCTTTTCTTGACTACAAGTAGCAGTAATTACTTTAATTTGTAAATGTTCAAGCTGACATTAAAATAAATTTAAGCTTTAAGCTTCATGAAATTGTATTGTTCAATTTCCCATGCTCAAATTGTGATTTAGACTGTAGATAAAATAGACATCAGTTCATAATAAAATCGAATTACAGAAATTCTCAATTATAATAAACATAATATTAATCTGATTCAGAAGTCAAACAACAAAAATCAGCGTTAATTCACAAAATTTTCACAGGACTAGTTTCGATGGTTTTACCGAACCATCATCTTCAGCTGCAAAACCGCAAATGAACAAGATAGGAAATAATGTTTAGATAAGATAAGAAAGCCTGGACAAGAATAAGCAAGTGGCGCCATCTGTTGGCGAAACCAGAACTAAAACATAATTTCTCTAAAAGCCGAAGGCAAATTTGGATTGGAATTAGGATCGTTAACTAGAACAGAAAGATTTTTATGAATGTGAAATGCCTCTAGAAAATCCAGTTCTCCAATGGAAGATGTTTTTTGAATAATTTTGGCAGCAGAAAAATTGAAAGTGTGATTTTCGGACCAACAATGTTGAGCAACAGAAGACTTCTGTGTTTCCTTTTTTCTAACATATGCCTCATGTTCTTTGACGCGAAATTTTAAGGCTCTCTTAGTTTGGCCAATGTAAATTAAACCGCACTGGCAAGGAATCCTATAAATACCCCAGGAATTCATATCCGGAATGGGGTCCTTGAGTATAGAAGTTGGAATTTTATTGATGGGAGAGTAAACAACCCGAAAGTTAAATTTCTGCAAAATATGTGCAACTTTATAGCTAATTGATGGAAAGAAGGGAATGACAACAGAATTTTTATAATCTCCTAAAATAAGAGTGTGGCTTTTAGTGTGTTGAGATGAGAATTTTTTAACTGCTTGATTAATAATGTTGGGTTTCGGCGTGTTATTGTGTCTTAATTATAATATTAATCATTCGAAAAATAAAATGAAGCTGTATCGCTTAGCGATATTTTTTAACGATTTCCAATTGCCTTTAAGCACGATTTTCATGAAAATAAGCGATAAGCAACGGAGGACGTGGGCACTGTCCCTTTACCAAAAGGTTAATCGGTATAGCACCACGTCCACCTATATCTAGAGCCTAAAGAGGAATCACAATACGCCACACACCGGGCGCCCAAACCCAGAGCCAAATTCAACCCGGGGGCAGTCCAACAGACCAAATACCCACGAAAGACAGTCCCAACAACCGCCCAGGCCCCACATTTATTAAATAAAATAACAAAAGCATGCAGGGCCAAAAAGGGCGAGTTTTGACAATAAGCAAAAATTTTACAAAGGTGTAATACACACAAATATAGAATATACATAAGCTAAAGTACAGTCTGATGTTGGGCAGCCCAATAATATACAATGAGTAAAATATAGACAGTAGAATTAGACTTAATGACAATATAACATAAAAATAGAGAACATAGTGAAATACTGAATGTAAATGATTACAGCAATATAAAGAGGATATACCAAAAGAAATAAAAATAAAAGAATACAATGTAACAGAATGCAATAGCGGTACAATACAATTGATCACGTGGTATTGTGGGAAAAACATGCAATAAGGCTAATTATACGATTATGAGGAATAAAAATAACATATTTAGCCTGCATAAAAGTTAACGAATATAAGATACCATACAATACTATACAATATTACAATACAATACAATACAAAAAAAAATTAACATATTTAACCTGTATTAAAAGCCAACTGATATAAGATACTATACAATACCACAATACAATACGATACAGTAGATACAATACCACAATATAATACGATACAGTAGATGTTATACAATACTATACAATGAAAATACAAAATACATTCAGTGTTGGTGACACAAAAATACATTTAAAATTGTCATCACACTAGTGATCCTAATGCAGCAAATAAATTGATGCAGTTACCTGCATAAAAGATAACTTATATAAGATACCATACAATACTATACAATACTACAATACAATACAATACACAAGCTAATTAAACGATTATAATGAATAAAAATTAACATATTTAACCTGTATAAAGCCAACTGATATAAGATACTATACAATACAAAACGATACCGTAATACGATACGATACAGTAGATACTATACAATACTATACAATAAAAATATAAAATACATTCAGTGTTGGTAACACAAATATACATTTAAAATTGTCATGACACTTGTGATCCTTATGCAGCAAATAAATTGATGCAGACAGTTAAATGTGTTACTATACATTTGCAAAGGATGAAATATAGACTTAAGTATGCCACAAATTATGAACATATACTATACCGTGAAAAACACAAAATGCATTCAATGTTGGTATAAATACAATGGATATATTTAAAACAATGGATAATGGTTGGATATATTATACAATGAAAATCTCTAGCGACCCCAATACATTCAGTGTTATTATTACACAGAGAATTAAATGTATGATATTACATGGGCAATTGATGAAAAGAAGACAGTAACAGTATAATGTATAGTCAAATATGCAAGTGTATGGTATACCGATGTTTAACAGCAACTGGCAGACAATGTACCATTAATACGCCCAACTAGATATGCCAAGATATTATATACTATTATACAGTGAAAAACGCAAAATACGTTCAATGTAGATATTATCATAGTGCATTATGAGGGAATACAGACAGTTATATGTTTGATAATACATGGGCAAAAGATAAAAATAAAGACAATAACATTATTATTCATAGGTAAATATGCAGATTTAATATATTCAGATATTTAACAGCACCTGGTAAAAAATGTACCATAAGTACATTGATAGCTGCTATGGACAGCAAAGAGATTATTAGGACGGGACATATGCAACAGATAAATATGCGAATTCAATATATTCAGATATTTAACAGCACCTGGTAATAAATGTACCATAAGTACATTGATAGCTGCTATGGACAACAAAGAGACTATTAGGACAATACATATGCAACAGATAAATGTGCAAATTCAATATATACAGATATTTAACAGCACTTGATAATAAATGTGCATATGCAAAAGATAACATTATTATTCATCGGTAAATAGGCAAATGCAAGATATACAGATACTAAATAGCACCTGGTATCAAATGTACCATAGGTACAAGGACAGCTGTTATAGACAATATTACATGGTTGCACTTAGAAAAAGATGCTGAGAGAGAATATATAAATATTTGACTGCTGCTATACACAGCGACTTATAACAGATGGATTACAATAGATTACAATGGTTACAAACACTTCAGAGCATAAAAGTAGATGGGTTATAATATATACAAGCAGTTGAAGAAGTTGAATGATATGTCGATATTATAAGGCACAAAGATCAAGTCCCAGATTCATCAGTTTGTCAATTAAACGGACTATCTTTTTGACTTGATGCCGTTGCTTAATCAAAAAACGACTAAAGGCAGTCCTATCCGTTGGTGGAAAAGGAATATGGAATTCAGTAGTAAGTGGACAATCGATTAGATAGTGTTCTGGATTGCCCAGTTGTCCACAACTACAGAGTGGTGAGGAAGAGAGTCCATGTCTCTCGAAATATAAGGGAAAAGGCCCGTGGCCCGTAATGTAGAAGATCAGCTGTGGTGGCATGATTAATCGGTCTAAATCTACTTTAGGGACATGGGCAAATGCTCGGCGACCAGTTTCCTCCGAACTCCATGCATTTTGCCACAAGGAGATGGCTGTGAGAAGTAAGTGACGCTTTAGATTAGATACTGGGCGTGAAACCGTCAAGGTCTGTGTTATCTCGTGATTCTGTGCTGCTTCTTTAGCAAGCCTATCGACAGTTTCATTACCGTAGTTCCCCACATGAGCTTTTGTCCATTCTAAACAAATGTGTAGATTTTTATATCGAGACAAGCTAGTTTGAATGTCCACAATAATGGGGGATGAATGCAGAGGATTTAAAATGGCATACAATGTGGAGAGACTATCGGTAAGAACATAGGAATGTGAATATCGATGATTAATGATTGTTTGTAAGGCTTGTCGAATAGCAATAGCCTCACTCTGGAAGACGCTGTTAAAAGAAGACAGATGACATTTCCACTGGTGAACAGTTGTCTGATCTTGCAGTATGGCTATATATGCACAGCCAACCTGATCTTCCAATTTAGAGCCATCAGTATAAAAGACCAGATCAGCATGAGAAACTTGATGACTCGGTTTGAGATTAACTTTAACTCCCGTACCATAGAGGGAGGGGTGTTGATCTTCTCTGTTTATTGCTGCTTCGTAATCATGGGAGGAGAAAGAGTGATCTCCAAACTGAACTGAACAGCCAAGTTGTCTAATCAACTGATAAGCTGCGTCCTTTTCAACCGCAATAGGTAAAGGCAAGACTCCAGCTGCAACTGCGAGGGCGTTAGTTGGTGATGTGCGGAAGGCACGAGTGATATTTAAGAGAAATGGTCTCTGTATACTATTTAAATGTCGGACTTTGCGTCCTTGCATTGGTGCTGCCCAAATTGCAGCACCATATGAAACAATCTTTTCAGTTACTGTTGCATATAAAACTTTAAGAAGATGTGGATTTAAGCCCCAGTGGATTCCCTTCATAAGTTTAAGGCGTTGAGCAATCACAGCAGTACGCTTCTTGAGATCTAACACATGGGGAATCCAATTGAGTTTGTCGTCGAAAATAATTCCAAGGTATTTAAGTTCACGTTTAATACGAAGACGCTTGCCATTTATGGTTATTCTCGGCTGACGAGTCATAGAACCACCCTTCTTAGGAATGATCAGAATTTGCGATTTCTCTTCAGAGATTCCCAATTTAAAATCTTCACATCTAGTCTGAAACAAAGAACAGGTCTCCTGTGAGTTTGCTTGAAGTTGATCACGAGTCCTACCTCGCACTATGAATGCGGTATCATCGGCATAAGTAACCACAGTTGTATGTTCAGACCATGGCTGCTTAAGGATAAGATTGTATGTCACATTCCAGAGAAAGGGGCTCGCACATGAACCCTGCGGGCACCCTCGAGTCTGACATCTATGTACCAGGCCTCCATTATAGGAAATGATCAAATGTCGATCGGACAGATAATGTGCAAGAGTATTATATAAATTGCGGGGGCAATTGGCATCTCTTAATGCATATAGAACTGCCGGCCACCACAGCGTATCGAAGGCGCTCTTTAAATCCACTGAGATAAACGCTGTGTGGTGGCCGGAGAATTTATTGTGCAGGATGGTATCTTGAACTTCCTTTAAAGCGTGCAGTGTTGATCTTTTGGTGCGAAAACCGTATTGAAAAGGACACAGATAATTTGTTGAGTGCAAATGAAATCTCAATCGTCCCATAAGAAGTTTTTCAAAAGTTTTGCCAAAAGCTGACAACAAACAAATAGGGCGATAAGAATCGGCACGGGCTGGATCACGGTGTTTCTTTAAAAATAAGATCACCTGGCCAATTTTAAAACATTGAGGAAAAGTTCCACTATTGAATAGCTTATTAAACAGGCTTTGGAAGAGACTGAGATTGGTGCTAATAATCAATTTGACAATACGATAGTCAACACCATCTGGACCCGGTGCGCGCTTATTAGGGAGTTGGCGTAAGACTTGCCGAATTTCTTGAGTAGTAAAAATAATATCGTCTGGTGTTTGAAGACTAGAAGTTTGATATCGAATAGTCTGATGAAAGGAGGAATCAGTTGAATTATCATCTGTAGAAAAAACCGTATCAAGGACTTCTGATAGCGTTGATTCAGTCAGTTGAGTATTAGGACTAACTGTAGGTAAAAGATGAAAAGTTGCTGGCTTAAACAGCTTGTCGGTCGCAATCTTATGATGAATACCATAAACAGATGTTGTCTCAGAACAAAATTTGTGCCAGCTAGTTAATTTGGCACGTATAATCATTTGTTTGTAACATGCTCTTTCCTGTCGGTAAAGAAGCAGAGTATTGGAGCTGATATTATTTCGACGCTCTTGCTTTAGCCGACGTCGAAGAGCTCTACATTTTTGTTGTTGAGTACGAAGCTGAGCATTCCACCAATTTAATGTACATAACTTCTTAGTGGTACGAATAGGCAAAACACTATCACATACTATTCGAATGGTAGCCATAAGATCACTAGTAAAATTTTGTAGATCTTCACGAGAATGCAGAGATTGAAGACGAGAATGATAAGAGGCCAAATTGGCTTGAATGGCTGCAGTAAACTGTCTGACCTTTCGGCCAGGTAAATTATAACGCCGTATGATTGAGGTGGCTGTAGTTCCCGCGAGTGAAAAACGTATATAGTTATGGTCTGATAGACTTAGACCCTCAATTACTCGCCAATCTTGAAGAAGAGAGGCCATAGGCAAAGTAGACAAAGTCAAATCTGGCCAACCATGTGAATGTTGACGATCAAAAGTCGGAGGAGCATCATGTGAATTATGTTTCACGAGATTAAAACTGGATATAAAATCTTCCAGAAGTCTACCCTTTACGTCCGTAGTAGCATATCCCCACGAAACATTATGAGCATTAAAATCACCAGAAAAGAGCAAATTTGGAATTTGAATTGAGGTCAGTAAATCTTGCATCGCAGAGAGCACAGGTTCGATTTCTGAAGACGGTGAGGAATAAATGGAAACCAGGAGTACTGTCAGATGATGAACTTCCAGAAGAACAGCAACAATATCTCGCTGCGCAGTGACAAGTAAAGGAGACCAGGAAGAATTACAATTGACAATAATTGCACGGGGTGGAAGTAAAGGATCTTCCTTTTGATATATTGTGCAGTGCAGTGGAAAGCCAACCGCCTTACCATTTAGACAATACGGCTCCTGGATTAAGATGAAGTCAATATGCTCAGAAGTAGCATATTCTACAGTCTGTGCCGTCGCAGATCGAGCATGTTGAAGGTTTATTTGTAGACATTCCGTCGGTAAAGTTCGTTGCAGAAGAGTGGTATTAAGATCTTTTTGTATATGATCCAATGAAGAATCAGATACTAAGTTACTTGATGCCAGACTATAAGGATTGAAGTTAGTAGTCTGTGTTTGCCCTGATGAGCTGGACGCGAAGTTGATACTCTGGACAATCGGGGTGGTAGGCGGGATGGGCGAAATCATATCTGGTACCGTAACGATTATTGGCTTCGCCACAGTTGATGCATTCAGTTGTTTGAGCTGTGCAATCTTTGAGCCCGTGATCTCCTGCACAGTAGGAGCAGTATTTTCGCTTACTCTTGCATTCTGTTTACACATGGCCATATTGCTGACAGGAGTAACATCTTTTAATTCCAATAAATTCAGTGTCTCTGTGAGCTTGCCAGCCGACGAAAATTTTTCGCCGACGCATGACCGCAGCAAAACCTGGGGAGTCACATTCAACAATCCATTTAATGTATCCCTTCCGTCGCTCCCTGAGACGCAATCGCATCGTGAATGCTGTTTCTGGCAATCCCGTGGCTCCGCTGAGTTCTGAAAGTACTGTTTGCGGTGTGATTGATTCCGGTAAGTCATGGATAGCAATTCTTGGTTTTCGTCTGGTTGGTCTACTGACATCTGCTGGTACATCAGAGCGCGTGAGTTCTTGTTCGAGTGTCGCAACATCATCAGGGGTTTGACAGAAGACCTCCAAACCTCCGTTATTTATTTTAGTAATACGATCTATTCCAACTTTAAGTTGTGAGAGCGGAACTTTGGTATTAAGCTGATCTTTAAGCGTGTCACTAGTAGTGTCAGCTTTAGGACGAATAATAAGGCTAGGCTTTTTAGGTCGTCGAACAATATCCGCAAAAGATGGAGCAAAAGCCAAAGCCTGATCAGCTGTAGATGGGAGAACAGGTGACTGGAAAGAATGTTGTCGAACCGCTTCACAGCAAAGTATGGTAGATGTATTGACTTCAGCGTCCACCAATTCTGGAATAGGTAAGCCCTCAGGCCCCTGTAAGGCCAAAGTTTGCAAAGTTGTCAGAGATTGCAACAGATGCTCTCGAAGGTCCGAAGATAAGAGGATTCTGCCACCTCTGCTGGTGGTAGCTACTTTGCGTATATCAGCACAGAGTAGTGTAATTTTATCCGCATAAGGTAAGTCAGAGTCTAACAAATCGGGTGCGCTAGTAGCCCCCTATGATGTTTCTCTGGCAGTTGTTAAAACAGATTTACGGGACATTATAAAGTATTAAAGAGCAGTAGTAAAACATAGACTAAAAGTGCAATGTCCAAAAGTCACTAAGAACGATCAGATTAAAATGTCTATGTGACACGTGATAACAGAGAATAATACAAGCAAAATTCCTGTATAACTAATCAATATACACAAAGTAATGTTTAGACAGCAGAATGACTAAAATTTTAACTGATTCAAATACATATCGAGGTATATTATCAGCAGTTATAATAGCAAGACACTAAATATAGACAGAGATTATAGATTTCAATCAGAAATTAGAAATTCAATTAGAAACAACTAAGTCCAGTAAAATTAATTGAATTACATTAAAAAACCATAAAATAAAGTGAAACAATGCTTAAGGAATATTATAAGACAGTTGAGAGATCAAGAAATATACTTAAAACACTATTTTAATCAATACAAATGTCAAAAAACGAAAACCGAACACTTGTCGAGTGAGATTCGACAATAGTCTAATGACGAGAACTGGATCTCGACAAAAAGTTCAACTTCTCGACAATGTTAAAAATTTCGCGAAAAACAACTGCCAAAAGGACAAACCCTTTGGAGCAAATACATATGAAAATACAGTTAAGCTTATTTAAATACAGGGTGAAATTTAGCATAAGTGCATAAAAACATAGCTATTATATACTAACTCGTTAAATATCAATACAAGATTATATTAAGTAATACAAAAAGATAGAACTTAAAATTTAACACATTTTGAACAAAACCCGGTATGAAAATCACTAAAATTTGAAGAGTTATGGATTTTTGAAAACAATTGTCTAATCTCTGGACTTAGAAAATTTCAAGCAAAAAGTTAAGCCTACCTCGGTGCCACGTGTTTGGCCGGCGGGAACCTTCCGTAGGGAAGGCGGCGAGGTAAGTGAACAGAAGTCCGCTGAAATTGCAGCAGCCTATAATCCTTTGTTATTGCACTAAAACACTTATATCTCCGTAAAAAATGGTCACACACACATAAACAAAGTATCCACGCATGTAGCAGATATTCATACACACTTTAAAACCAACAGCGCACTTTCTGCGGCAGAATTTCCAATAGAAAATCTCGAAAAAACAGGAGCGAAACGACACACGTCCGATCTCTCAAACATATGGCTGACGACCCCTTTCATGAAAATAAGAAGAAATTTCTTCAATATTGTTACGAATTTGGTATTTAAAAAGCTAATGTTAGTTCAATTATAAATTAAATGGTTTTATTTCTCGCGCAGTGCAGCGCGTGACGAATATTAAAAGAAAGCTAAGCCGGAAAATTGAAAATACAAGAGCGGGTGCATTAAAATGTAGGGTTTATATTTATTTTAACTAACATTTATTTTAAGTTTAAACTATCTTTCCTGTCAAGCCTTACTTTTCCCTGGAACTGCCAATGCCAGAATATGTAAATTTTGAGTAGAACGCGCAAGGATTCAAATTATCAGCGGAAGTATTCTGATTTAAATAGAAGGAAACAAGTTCGGTGTGAGAGATTCTCTTACTTAGCGAGCGCGGAGGTAGTTAGCGAGAATTGAAGAACCCCGCGTTGCGGCCTATGTGCTTGGCGGGAAGTAGTGGTCATCGTTCCAGTGAGCTTCAAGTCTGCTGAATTAGCAGCGGTATTGTAAAACGCGGTGAGTTAGTTATTTTAGAGAGCCTCGTAGTTAGAATCTTGTCTTTATTTTCTTTTCAGGTTATTATTTTTATTTGACTGCCAGGTTGGCACCGTCTGTAAGCGTCAAGAGGACGCAATGGTAATTTATTACGTTGAATAAAAAGGGACTTAAACCCTTCACAAGCTTCTATCTTTTATACAAGTTTTCACAGTCACCTCTTGGTTGCGTGCAAGTTGGAGGCGCGCAACGTTATAAAATAAATAAATATCTCTTTTTGATTTCGAGAAAGTACTGGGAAATTCTAGCGCGTGATTTTAAAATCTTATAAAAGGAGGAAAACATCTCAGTTTGTAGTAGTTGCTTAGTTTGTTGTTGTTTAGAAAACTACTGTTGTTGATTGTAGCGAATTCGCGGATTAGCGTTCCTTAGCTGTTTTGAATTACGTTCTATTGGACATTTGAGTAGTTAAAAGATAACTACTGTGAGATATTGTAATACTGCATGATAATTTGAGAAAATTTAAGCATTTTTGTTGTGATAATAATAAATTTTTGTTCATTTTTCATCGGACTTGTGCATTCATTTCATAACGAACCCGTACGCACGCAACAATTTTTGGTGTCAGAAGTGGGATTTGAATGCCGATAACAAGAGCGATGGAAGAACAATTCAGGCAAATGATGACTGCATTTGCTGCTTTCCAAGAAAAGATGGAAGGGGCCGTCAACTCCGTTAAGGAAGAAATGAAATTGGGCCAGGAATCCGTTAAGGAAGAAATGAAATTGGGCCAGGAATCCGTTAAGGAAGATATGAAATTGGGCCATAATTCCGTTAAAGGAGAGATGAGATCCGTTAAAAAGGAAATGGAAGCCGTTCACGAAAAGTTGGAAGCTGGTCAAGTAACTTTTAAAGAAGACATAAAAGCTGTACAAGAAAAGATTGAAGCAGGTCAAGTCGAAATGAAAAGAGAAATAACCTGCGTAATAGAAAGTGAATTTGAGGCTATGGAAGACAGAATAGGAGCTGTCGAAAATAAAGTCGGGCAAATTGAAGAAAAGGTTTCTTCTGTCAAAGATGAAATAGAAGATAGAGTGTTGGCTGTGGAGGAACGAGTCGAAGGAAGAGTTTCGGCCTTCCAACAACAAATTGAAGAAAGAGTTTCTGCGTCGAACAACAAATTGATGATAGGGTTTCTGCTGCCGTCGCCAAAGAAGTTGACAGCCTAAAGAAGTGCATAGCGACGGTAGGAAACAATTCTGAAGGTTTCAAATTTTTATCGATGCCTGCTCGTTCCGTTCTGAAACTATCTACATATGATGGGAAGACCTCCTGGCAGGTGTATTGGACACAATTTTCTATCGTTGCGGATGCGAATGGATGGGATTCCCAAGCTAAGGCCTGTCATCTCGCCGCTTCTCTGAGAGCAGACGCAGCGGATATCCTGCAGACGCTTCCCGAAAATCAAAGGCTAGATTTCGAAGCTCTATCCGGCGCTTTGGAGCTGCGCTTCGGCGAGAAATGTTTAAAAGACTACAGCAGGCTCCAATTAAAATCTCGTCAACAGAAGCTCACCGAAACGCTTCAGGAGCTCGCCACGGATGTTGAAATGCTGTCACATCACGCCTTTTCGGAGTGCCCGACAGAAACAAGGGAAATCCTGTCCCTGCAATATTTCATCGACGGCATCCGGGATCCTGAAATACAGAAAACTCTTCGAATGGCAGATGTAAAGGACATAAAAAGCGCTCTGTTGTACGCCATGAAGTTCGAGGCTGCCCAGCTAGCAACTAATAGAGATCGCTACCCAGTTAGAGCTGTGCGAGTCCATGAGCCAGTGGATCAACTGATGGCTCGTTTAGATGATTTAGCCAGACAAGTCGACGCTTTGATACGGAGTAGGAGGGAGAAGAAAGTGGCTCTAAGGTGTTGGAGATGTGGAAGTGAAGGTCACCTAAGACGGAATTGCAGAACACCCCAGGGTACGGAATATAAAGCAGATGATTTTACCAGACAAGTCAGTGGCTTGAGACGGAACATAAGTGAAAAGAAACTAATTCTAAAATGCTGGAACTGCGGAGTTCAAGGCCACATACGAAGAAATTGCAGAACATCCCGAGGAACGGAAAATAAGACCATTTCCCAGCAACGACGCGGTAAACAAATTAGTGACCATATCGAGGAACGGAGGTTGTCAGATAATGAAAAACTTTGTTTTAAAGCGCTTAAAATTTTTACAGTGAGTGGCAACAGTAACGGAATGTCCATTAATGGGAATATCGATGGAGTTCCTTGCGATATGATCATTGACACAGGAGCTAATGTTACCATCATTAGGAAAGATTTAGCTGAACAGTTTAAAGATAAACTTATTTGGACGCCATCCTGTGTTACCCTTCAGACTGCGTCTGGTGATAAGATCGACATAACTGGGAAGTTAAACGTAAACATCACGTTTGGAAGTACCGCCTACCATCACACGGCTTATGTGGCGGATATCACAGATTCATGCATACTCGGATTGGACTTTTTAAGGAAATACAATTTTTCCTTAGACTTCAAAAACAACAAACTGCTTTCAGCATTTGGTGACATGACTATCCATCCTCAGAAGAGTTCCTCACTTGGAAATGCCGACGCCTTGTCCGAAAGACTCAGCTCGGGAAGCCGCCGAAATCATGCTAGGGTCGAAAAGAAACGCAAGACTACCAGCTATTCTCCATCTCAGAAGCTCTTCGGTCGAGACCTTCGTCTGCCTTGTGACCGCCTGTTTGCTCGCCGTACGGATGCGCCTTCATCGCCTGAGGAACACATCCAAAATGTCCAGGCCCGGTTTGAGGGGATGCACCGTTCCGCACGAAAGCGAGTGAACTTGGCGACGGAGAAAGTGAAGACCAGATACAACGCGAGAGCTACTGGACATATACTCAACAAAAGAGACAAGGTGTGGTTGTGGAACCCGATTCGGCGAAAAGGAGTCAGGCCTGAATTACAGTCACGTTCGGATGGTCCATATACAGTCCTTAAGAGACTGAATGACATCATGATCCGTAAGTGTTCGAACTCTAAACCTAAAGTCGTTCATTACATGTTAGCTCACTACAATGGCCATAGTACATAATGTAAATAATTGTAAATAGTATAAGACCATGGTCCATTTTGTTTTTAAATGTGTATTTGATTTGTATTTGATAGCATTTGATTTGTTTTATGTATTGCATTTATTGTTCATGTTGTTCATTATTGTAATGTAATGCTTATTAATGCATTTATGCCACAGTTGTATAGCTTCCTGTCCAGGGATTGTACTGCCCGGGACGTGCAGTCCTTGGGAAGGGGGCAGTGTTACGAATTTGGTATTTAAAAAGCTAATGTTAGTTCAATTATAAATTAAATGGTTTTATTTCTCGCGCAGTGCAGCGCGTGACGAATATTAAAAGAAAGCTAAGCCGGAAAATTGAAAATACAAGAGCGCGTGCATTAAATAAATAAATATCTCTTTTTGATTTCGAGAAAGTACTGGAAAATTCTAGCGCGTGATTTTAAAATCTTATAAAAGGAGGAAAACATCTCAGTTTGTAGTAGTTGCTTAGTTTGTTGTTGTTTAGAAAACTACTGTTGTTGATTGTAGCGAATTCGCGGATTAGCGTTCCTTAGCTGTTTTGAATTACGTTCTATTGGACATTTGAGTAGTTAATAGATAACTACTGTGAGATATTGTAATACTGCATGATAATTTGAGAAAATTTAAGCATTTTTGTTGTGATAATAATAAATTTTTGTTCATTTTTCATCGGACTTGTGCATTCATTTCATAACGAACCCGTACGCACGCAACAATATATTTACTAGCTTAACTCTATTAATAAGTAGACAAAGTATATGGAAAACCATAACTAAATATTACTTGTATCATATTATCACACTAATATCTCCATGAAAACATTTAAATTTTATAAAAGTTAAAAATTTAACATGCCACTAAATTTTCTGTTCAAATTAATCATAGTGCTACTATAATGTAATAATGTGAGTTGTAGGATGTAATGTGTAATAATGTGAGTTGTAGGATGTAATATGTAACCATGTGAGTTGTAGGATACTGTTCGAATACTGGATACTGTAAATCGGTTCGAATCTTTTTTCACTTATTAAAACGTTTAATCATCTTAGAATTCCTTTTCTCAAACATAAAAATTAAATCTAAAGAAAGGAAAGTCAGATACTTATAATTTATTTTTACTTTCTGTTTAGTAACTTGCAATAAGAATATGAGTTCAAGTACTTACGTAAATACGTAAAATATGAATAATAAATATAGAAGCTGAGTTGTTATTTGCAAAATTGAAAACAGAGAAGGAATTTACGTTTTATGATCGGTGCCATACACGCGAAATCTTAAAGGTTTCCCTTTTCAATGCTTAAGTATTGTAATAATATTTGTTGCCTTCCTTTACTTCGTTGCATAAAGTAAAGAAAGTATTGAAATCGCGACAAATTTCGGGTATCATATTTCAATGGAAATATCCATTTTGGCCGTTCTCAAAGCCTTTTATACTATTTCTTGGCTTAACATCTCTACTTACGGACAGAATAAAGGTCTCATTTTTTCAAAAGGGATTGTAAAATGGATTCCAAAGGTTTTTTTGTTTCTCGCCATTTGTACTTACGAATATACGTCGCATAACTCAAACACTGTTAGCTGGAATTTTGTACATGAGAATGTGTAACATGTAATTGCGCTCCTCTCTTCTGTTATTGCAATCGGCAGAACCAAATATATATATATATATATATATAAATATATAGCTTCATCTATATGCGTACATGTTATATATATATAACATATAATCCTACATACACACCTCCTTTACCCGTCGTAAAAGTCATCTCAGGGCCTTTATTTTCACAATCGAGGGTCATACTGATGTACTTGCTATTACATAAGTGTTTTAGATAGCGAAAAGATGGACATCTTAGCAATGTTAAATGTTAAAAAAATAATTTTTGCCAAATAGCAGTTTTTAATGTGGTTTCCTGGAGGAAATGGGGAAATTTTATAATTGTTATGAAAAATTAAAATTATAAGAAGTTTGACTCTGTCATGAGAAAAATTAACCATGATATTTAATTTTAAAAATTGCAATTTTTGATGTCATTTTCAACTTACCTTGAGGAATCCGTTAATTAAATTTGAATAATTTAAGAAATTGAGGTTAAATGAAATAAAAGATGAGTAATTTAATATACCGTGCTAGGAAGTTGTGTGGTTTCCATATCAGATTTTTATTATTGTTCAAATTATTGAAGTATGCTTCAATCGTCTATTGTACTTCAATACTTGTATCGTAACAACCAGATTCACTTTGAAAACACTTTGAGAAAATTCATTATTCAAATTTAAAAAGTTCTGAAATATCTCCGTAAGGAAACTAAAGAAAACAGTTAATTAACAAACTCTCTTTCTTTTAATATTGTTAGAGTCCGGAACATGCCTGCAGTTATTTTTTTTTTCGTAAAATTATGCTGAAATCTTAAAGTTATAAATAGCGGAAGCTTGTATGTTTTCATCGTTATCAAATAGCACTCAGCAGCTCTATTTATTATTTTAATTCTTGTTATTTAAGAATTCTTAAACATATCTCTATACTTTACTTTTCTTCTCTTTTATTCAGTAAGGAATTTTAACTCACGATTGTAAAATGCATAAGGTGTGATTACTTTACCCTGTCTATTTAAAAACAGTATTTAGAAAAACAAAAAGCATTGTTTTTCCCTTAAAGAAAAATGCTTATGATAGATAAATACTTTCATTGCATACCTCTAATACATGTAATAATAAATATCTCATAGTATCATTCAAAGTCATCTGAACCTGTCCGACAATTGACTATTTACAAAAGTTTAAACATTAAACTACGATGTTTTTGTCGTCAAAATGTGTTATTCCTTCAAAGTGTAAAAAATAAATCATCACCTTTAACCTTTATATCTATTGCTACATTACATTTTTGCACAGAATACACAGTAAGTTAATTTTAAAAAAATATTTTCGGATAAAGAATTCATTGCTTTCCTATAAGCTCTTTTATTACAGATCCATTTGTTTTGTATCATGTTACCTTTCAAAACTGCAGAGCTCTATTGCCTTGATGACATACAGAGAGATTTTCTGAGCAGAATCTATTGGATTTGAGAAAGAGTAAAACCTATGATTTATTAGATTTTTCACAAGGAATTTTCCGGAGACTTAACCATTCCCTTCCCTCCCATCCCTAAACGTGATTTGCATGTCGCAGCGCGGGACGTCGAGGAAAGATTCTCTCAATTATGAAAGATATATGGACAATTGTGCCACCCAGAGTAAGTCCTTATTACAACGGAGGATGCGTCCTAGAGAGGGGGAAATGTCTTAAAAAGCGCCCTTTTTTTCATGATAAATGCGCCTATGACTCTTGAAAATGGGCTTAGGAGCGAATGGAAGCACGTAACAAAGATTTTTTGCCCTTCATCACGAATAAATATTCTTTATAGAGTAATAGATTGTAGAAGTGGAGGATGTGTTTGAAAGTAACTTCAATGAATCCTTGATGTTGAAGAGGTATTTGTTAGATTTATCTTTTAATGAATTCTTTTATAAAATATGTTCTGCTATCTGCATGTCTAATATAAGGGAGCCATCTGGAGAATTTTTCGAAGTCTTTTGTGTTTTAATCTCTTTCTCAAAGGGTCGTTTCAGATCAGCTTTAATACTCAATAGAATTATTTTTTGAGAAATGGATTACCTTGTTTTGACATTACTTTTACGTTATTACATTAACAGAAGCCTAGATCGCCCTTGTATTTGGAATATCAACTTTATTTTAAAATTTAAACCTACATAGCGTGAAGTTTTAATTTAGAACCCAAATTTTGTATGCCGTTAACAGTGCTTGTCATAGAGAGAAAATACTGAAGAAAATGTATATATTGTTCTAGTAATTTATTAGGCTGTTTATTCCTTGTCGTTACTCAGCAACAAAATGCATTCAATGATAAATTATGTCTCACTATTACTATTTGTACAGTGAGAGCTAAGAACAAGAAAAAGAATTTATAATTTAGTTAATTCACATAAGCTTTTATCAGCAGTAGATTTTCTTGACCAATATTTCATTATGTAGACTTCCTCTTACAAGAAGAAGTTGGTTTTACAGACTCCATCTTCTCCTTTTTTTCGTAATACAGCTCGTACGGTTTTTGATGTTTTATTTTGAACGGATAGCTCTGAACAACTCTGGAACAGAGAGATCTGCATTTGACAGACAGGTCTAGAACTGAGAACTGTGTTTGTGGAATATTTCCAAAATTTTCTGCATTTGATATTCTGTCCGCATTTTCTGACAACTAAGCAGAATCCATATCACTTGAATTTTGGATTATAACATTTACTTCAAAAGGAATGAGATTCACTGCGCGCCGTGTGTTTTCCTGAATTCATTGCCATCATCATAGATTTTGTTATCATATTAATAGACGCTTGGAAGTAGTATGAAAATTAATTTTCATCAGTGAATTCCATTAACAAACCATACTTTTTCACAGCGTTTTCAGTATTCATTTTGATCATCATCCCTGCTTTCAGTTTCACTGTGATGAGGCGCTTGCTTGAAAACTATATTTCAGCAGTCAATTCCAATAACTGACTATGTTTAACCAAAATACAACTATTTCATTATTCATTTGATTACATTATATTATATAAAACTCATAAATAATAAATACAAAACTGAAACAGAGTTAAATACAACAATAAATAATTAGCTCGTTTACATAGGTGTATCATGATACTGTGCCTGAAAGCATGGTATTGCTATACAGCAACACATAATTTTACATTACAGGAGAATTTCCTTATATTTCTACCACCCAATAAAATAATTCTTACAAAACATATCAGTTAAAAAATACATTGCGAATATAATGCACATGATTTGGTAATAATCGCTACCATGCCATCGTGCACATTAACATGAAAGTGTGGATGCATCTTAGTTACATTTTCGAATGTAACTAAGAACTGCATGCTAAGAATACTTTCAGACTTTCCCTAGATGTCTAATGTTTCGAATTAGAAATCAGATAAATGACGTAGTTAGCATTTGTTAGAATGAACATAAAAATAATTTTATGTTCATGCTAACAAATAGTAAAGCCATACAATGTAGGCTAAGCAATAAATAATCTCACTGATCTTATAATTGTGCATTTGAAAAGTCTTCAAATTCTTATCGTTGGTTATATTTATTCCTAAATCGGATATTATTATTGACTATAGATATATCTGGTCATTACGGGAGCACTCCTGCGCAATTTAGAGCGAAATTCTAAGAGCAGCAAGTCTCAGTTACAAAAAAATGGCTCATGAATCTCCCTCAAGACTGAATGGTTGCTGAATCAGAAACAGCAGATATTAGCGACAGCAGAATTAAAAAAATGAAAGATTTTTTTAACCATGTTCTAAATGATGGTAAGTGATATCCCAGCAAATTTGCTGAAGAATATAGCGAGAAACATACTTCCTTGTCTAGATAAGTTTGTTAAAGAACACTGGGGCATTCTTCTAGCATCTGCCATAAAAGAATACTTTTCGTGAACTCTTGTTGAAACTTAGTTATTCTATTGGTTAATACCATACACCTAACATGAAATAATTTATTAGTAAAATAAACATACTCAGTGATACAATTAGGATGTGAATTCCGAAGGTTTTGTAATCGAATTGTGTTATTAATGAGAGACATTTTACGAATATAATTTAAAATGCAAACCTAACGTACACTTCACAGAAAACAAAAAATGGGACAGTTCTGTATCTCCCGTTCTACTGGACCGATTGACAAAATTCAAATTGCGTTTTTCATGTCTCGAAAGCGCGACTTCAGATATATATTAGATTTATATATAGCATTGTTCTAACAGTTATTTTAACACAAAATTTGACTTTTTCTGATACAACGTACCAATTGTTTTCCATATATCGATTCTACGACTCAAATGGTGCCTAAATATTAAATTTTGTAAAATGTGGTGCGAAATTTACGGAGAAATCCAGAAATTTATTTCGGCGTACTTTTTTTTCCAGTTGTCGCCAAGAATAATTTACTTGGCGAAGTTCTTAATTTATAGCAACCCATTTTCCTTTTCACTTTTTCAGTCCAAACTAGCGGAAAAAGGACACATCGTTCCTGCTTTTTTACATTGTACATGATAGGAAAAAACGCCACATCGTTCCTTCTTTCAAATAACTTTAGTAAAGTGTTTAAACCACATTTGATGTTTTATCGCTTTCTACAAATATGCCAAATTTCAGAACGCACCCATATATAAATTCACGTACAACTCCGAAAATTTTAAATAAAAACTGTAATTTTTGCAGGTATGCTTAGAAATCTGTCTACTGTAAGATGATGGTAAAAATTTTATAGATTGTAATTCAATTTTTTTGGAAAAAATTTTAAAAATACAAATTTCAAATATAAATCATAAAAAAATGAGTGACTTTTATTTGGAACGAACCTGAATTTCGAAATGTAAAAGCAAGAATTAAATAAATTTAATAAAAAACAGAGGTTAATAAATATATACCTAACTAATTAACATTTTCGGAGCTAAACTTTTGATAGCTAAGTTTTTCAAAAACTACCGGTGCGAGTTTTACAAAACTTGTTAGTTATGCGTAATTTGACTCGTAGAATTGAATTATGGAAAAACATATGTATGTTATTTCAGAGAAAGTCCGATTTTGTATCAAAATACCTACATTAAAACAATGCTATATATAAATCTAATACATATCCTAAGTCGCGCTTTCGAGACATGAAGAACGCAATTTGAATTTCGTCAATCGGCCCAGTAGAAATGGAGATATAGAACTGTCCCATTTCTTTTTGTCCAGTGTACATTACTATTATCTTTAAAATAATTAATTATTGAATACTTCCTGTTGTGTTCTAGCCTTTGATCTAAGCGAAAGTGAAATGAACGTGTGTCCAGTTTGAAAGTAGGAAAAAACTCAGTTTTTAAAGCCTAACTGATGCTCTAATTTTGCGCAATTTTAAACGTTTTAGCCTCAGTCAGCCTACTAACTCATTAAATGAAACATGTAGACTTTAGCTAAGTAGAATGAGTAAAATGCGCTTTAGCTTACTTTCCTATACTGATACTTTCCGGCTGGACTTGTTACCGAATTACTGTCAAAATACAAATTAACATAAGTAACGTAACTCTAGAGTAATTAGGTAAGCCGAAGTAGGAGGCTTGAAAAATATCTATTGTTTTCGCTGGGACTCGAAGTTTGAACCAACGGATTGCTGGCTGGACCTGCTTTTTAGGTACTTTACGAAGACACGCAATAAAGATGGAGAAAAACTTTATCCCCCCAACTAAAAAGACTTTTAACGAGAAGGGTACCTAGTCGGCTGATCTTGATGGTACGAACTATCATAGACCAACATTTAAGACGAACGCCAGTTTAGAATCATTAGGTTATTCGAAGTAGGAGATACTCTGTGCGATACCCTAGTCAGAACTCCGAGACTTCCAACTGCTAGTCGGATATACCTTTCAGTTTTATCACGATGGCACGGGGGCAAAAGAGAGAAAATCTTAAATAATGATTAAAATACCTATTGTGCTTTACAGTTTGCATTCGTAAACAAATTATGTGATGACTTCAACATGCAAGTTTGTAAACGTTATCACATTAACAAGTAGCAGTATATTTACGTAGTTAACAAGCACCTACCCTTCCTTGCTAAAAAAAAGCATCGCCTAAATATTTGCGAGAGATCGAGAGTTAGTTCCAAAATCTAAATTGACCAGACAAAGAGTAAATAAATGTGCTACGCAAAAACTGAAAAGTTTTGTATATTGTAGTTTGTTTGTTTGGAGCCATGTCTGACGTAGGTTAGCTAAACGAAGATTGATTATCCATGTTCCCGGATTGAAATATGTGTCAAGAAATTATCTTTGCTGAATGAGGGCTTTAAAAAACCTGTCAAGCCCCAAATTCGCTCGAGGGCTTAATCGTAAAGGCAGCAAAATTTAATTATTTCAGTTTCTTTCCTTAGATTTTCTCGTATTGAAATTGAATTCGCAGATAGCAATTATATGATTTATCTAAAATAAATAATTTATTTTTATCCCACTGAAAGCGAAACCGATATAACTTTATTTCAGAGATTTTATTTAATGCTAAATTGAGAAATTTTTTATACTTATTCTGATAATTAGGATATGTATTTTTCAGTCATCTTGCAACTTGGATATCCATGATTTACATCCCTTCCTCCAGTTAAATTTATTTCATACATTTTTATAAATTATTATTAGTACTTGATGAACTGGGACATTTTTTGTAGAGAGTTTAAGTACTGAAAAATGAAAAGAAATGGGATTAAATAAATTTGGTACAAAAAAGCAAAATTTGAATAAATATGTGTACTTAAATATACTATTAAGGAGCAACGTCTTCATATTTGCCTTTACTGTTAGTGTTGGATACTGACAATAAAAAGAAATATTTTAATTTTGGTCTAAATTAATGAGTTTCTAATCTAAATTACATACTTCTTCAATAACTAGGAATGTTCCCCATAAGATTATCACACGCATTTTTTCAACGATTCGTCATTTGCTAATATCCATTTCCCAACTATGGATATAAAACTTTCTATTTAAGGTACGAGAACAATTCAAAACTCATTCATTCAGTATGTGAGCTTCACATGCATTATTCTTCCCTAAAGCAATGCAATTCCTGCTGCTGTTATTCATATTTCCTGTATATAATCATTCTTACAAAATATCTTAAGTCTAATAGGAACGTTATGAAAAGTGTACTTTATATAAAAATCTGAAGTTGTGTATTTTTCTTAAAACAACTTTTTTTTTTTTTTTTTTTTTTTTTTTTTTTTTAAGCAAATGCATGATTATTCGCTTCTATCTTAATAATTTTTTGAAAGGTAGTAAACGAAGCACATTCTAGAGCTTAAATTAAACAAGAGAAGTTTCGTTAAAATATGATAGAAGCTATTCCTACCAGACAGAAACTACTAAATATATACAAACAGAATTCAACATTCCTGTAATAATTATCGCATACTTGAGAATAAGCTGTCATTTGTCCATAATTATTAATGAGTTTTACATTATTACATTCTTTGCACGGTATGATATTGCGACATTACACATAAACATGCATTACATTTAATGAACTTTAACTGCTTTTAATGGTGTAGTAATAAGGAGAAAAGCTTGGTACGTATTTAGAGATATCCTTTTCAGTTATATAAAATCATCTTAGCGTGTATCTCTTAAAACTTGGAATTTTACACAACGTTCTTTCATCTTTCTAATTACGATTAATTGAACACCAAATGAATTCTATCAAAATAAAGGAATCAATGGGGAAATAAGTAATATATGCAATTAAAGAAAAATATCCTGTAACACAGATATTATAAATACTCACATATTACCACAAAATACTTTATATGATATATATATAATATTTGTTCTGTTGTAGACATACTGCTTACATTTCCAAACTAAAAACTAATAATGCAGAAAGCCAATAAGAAAATTTATGATGATTCAGAATTACAATTAATATTGAGATAAATATTTGAAATAAGGAAATGAATAATAGAGGTTTATATCTTAAAATAGTAGGCTGAAAGTATTTTCTCCCTCCTTCCAGCATGCCTTCCTGGTGTAATGGTAGCACACTCAGCGCGTATTCGAGAGGCCGCGAGTATTCGAATAGCGCAGAGGACATTGCTCATTATTAATGCTTCCTGGTGTAATGGTAGCACACTCAGCGCGTATTCGAGAGGCCGCGAGTATTCGAATAGCGCAGAGGACATTGCTCATTTTTATTGCATTCCTTCTTCACAAAAAAAAAAAACCCTAACAATTCTATAGTGGCGCCCGAACTAAAAAACCTGGTTGACAATAATTCCTCTCCAACACGATTTGGTGATTGGCTCCCCTCATCCTCAATTGCCCTTTAAAAGGGAGAGTATATATTTTCTCCCTCCTTGCAGCATGACTTCGTGGTGTAACGGCAGCACATTCGGGTGAATTCGAGAGGTCCGAGTTTGAATCCCGTCTAAGGCATTTGCTCCTCTTTTATATGTCCTGTATCAAAATAACTTAATGACTCGACAGAATTAAACAGACGGCTATTTTTGCTTAGTGTTGTCACAGCAGGTTAAAATTTAAAGGAATTTTAAAATACTTACAATAGTTTTGACAGCAATGGGTTAAACAAGCAAAAAATGTTAAAAACAATCCCATGAAACGACATTGTGTAATCTATTAGTACTTTTACAATTGCATATTTTCCGGCAGCTGATTTTTCACTTGAAAGCAATGACTTTGAAAACACCTACTTGTTTCTTCAAGTGGTCAGGAACAAAAAGAGATTTATGGAACAAAGTGAAACATTATTTCTATCTTTCTTGTTATGCAAACGAGCATAGCTCTTCAGGGATGCATTGCAAATGAAGAAATGTGCAACTTCTGTGGAATTCATTTTTATCTAAATGAATCATGGGAAACATCAAAATATTTTCACTTCTTTTAGTCTATTAGAGTTGAAAATCAATTCGAAGGAGAAAAACTATTCAAAGATGATGAAGATTTTATTCCGAAGAAACTTGCAGTGCAGTGTAACGTCGTATCTGGAAACATTGCTGGCTGATACGACGCTGTTTACAAACAAATGGTCTGAACAAATAAGGCCGTGGATGATGAATGATGTCTCGTGTTATGCACACTCAAATAGTCAACATATGATTTTAAGAGGCGTTGGAGGTAAGCTATTTACCTTCAAAGACTTTTACATTTATCATTTTAATATCGTGCATTGATTATCCCTCATAAATAAAGCCTCTCAGTAAGTGACGTAAATAACCATGGATTTAGCCTGGAAGAAATTATGGCCATATTCGGTTGCCCGCAGAGATTTTGAGCACTTCTATGTTTAGTCCTATTTTCGTTATCGATGATATGTGTCTTGAAAAAGCCATGAGCTTGGAAGGTCTCAGTGAACACCTGCAAAAGCTGCTAGGTAATCATAAAAATAAGTTCAACATGCAAAAAAAAAAAAAAAAAAAAAAAAAAATGTGGCAAGTTTACAAGCAGGAACAAAAAATTATTTGGGAACATATATCTTAAGAAAAAAAAGTACAAATGATCCGCAAAAATTATGCAATATTGTGAGAACACAGAATTCTCACAGTGAACACAGTGGCTTTATCGATTCTTGAATCGTTATCGCGCCCTGCCACGTGCATCGCTGTGGAAAAAAACTGGAAAGACTGGTTTTGTCTCTTCTCTTTTCTGCCTGTCGTCATGTTAACGAGTGTGTGGGCCTTCGGGCAACACACACACAGCTCTCGCCATCGTCCACGGTAAAACATAGTGTACTCGAGCTGATGTTCCTTTTCATAAGATGGAGGAGAAAATATGTTCTTGTACGAAGAATATAAGAACTCAGGTAAACTTTATTGATTAGGCTTCGAGGTAAAAATTGCTCCTGTGCTGTGACTCAACGTGTATAATCCTGACAATTGGATGTTTCGAAGAGACGACCATGTACGCCAAATTCAAGCCTATCTACGAGAAATCTGCTCTCTTTTATTGCGAGTAATTGCACTGCATATTAATTAAGCTTCTTGCAAGATGCTGATAAGTAATGGGCCAGCGATGCTATAGGATTAGGAATTACAGTATACAAAAAAAAAAAAAAAAAAAAAAAAGAACGCTATGACAGTCTCGTAGGACTAACGAGTAGGACATGCCGAAGGGCATTCATGAAGGTGTTGTTTTTTCTATAACATATCGAATATAGGCTAATCAAGAAAAGTGTGTTTTTGTGATTTATCTAGGCTAATCAAGAAATGTGTGTTTTTGTGATTTAATAAATGTATATTTAAAAGAGAGCTACTGACTCATGCATGCCTTATTGGGTAAGTCATTTTATTCTTATTATTAAAAATCATGCAAAGTACTAACCACTAAATTTTTAGTTTAACGATTTACGCGGAAGTAATTCGCATTTGATACTCTTAGTATAATTACTTTAATACGATCACGGCCAACAACACCACATTAATGGTGTCGTGACCATGATAATAATAATAAAGACACCACTTATTGGTACTTTGACAAAAAAATGAATTTAAGTTTTAACTGTTTGATTTCAGGTAGAGAACCATTTTATGCTTATGCCTAAAAATATAACTACACATGTGATTCCAGTATGAATACTATTAATAATTGCTTAAATATTTTGAATTTTGTGATTATGTCTGTTATCAAATAGGTGAATATTAGTAATGATTGGATAAAATTTTAAATTTTGTGATTATCTGAGATGAATCATTAAGAAAGATTAAGTAGAAAATTGCATATGTAAAAAAAAAAAAAAAAAAAAAATAGAGAATTCCATATGACTATGTTTTCTGTTAATGTGAAATAATTTAATGATAAGAAATAGATATGTGAAAATGGTAATATCACAGTATTTAAGAAATTATTCCTGAATGTACAGTGGATGGACAAAAATATGGAAACACCTTGTGAAATGCATGTTTGAAAAGAAAGACTGATTTAAATGAAATATGTAGGTGGCGCTGGTGTTTTTGACAACTGACGCCACCTATACAACTTCGTAAATGTGCTAAACAGTTCAGTTGTTGTCGGAGTACTGTTATGTGAGGTTGTCATTGCATTATGTCAGAGTTAACAGACTTCGAACGTGGGCAAATTGTTGGAGCACGTATGGTAGGTGCTTCCGTAAGCAAGGTAGCCGAGATGTTTAGTGTTTCAAGAGGTACTGTATCGAAGATTTATTCCGCATATTTGAAAAGCGGAAAAATATCATCTGCTAAATCACAGCGCGGACGAAAGTGTGTCCTGAGTGATCGTGACAGACGATCACTAAGGGCAATTGTGACGAAAAATAAGAACACCACAGCTGCAAAAGTTATGTGCTGAAATGAAAGCAAAGTGCTGAAATGAATGTTGTGTTACCGAACCCTGTGAATACAAAAACAATTAGAAGGGAGCTTCATAAACAGGGAATTGCTGGCCGTGCTGCAATTGAGAAGCCACTCATCAGTGATGCTAATGCCCGTAACAGGAAAAGGTGGTGTTTAAGTCATAAAGCCTGGACTATAGAGCAGTGGAAGCGAGTAATATGGTCTGACGAGTCTTCTTTCACATTGTTTCCCACTTCTGGCCGAGTTTACGTCTGGAGATCTCAAGCCTATAATACAGACTGCTTGTTGCCAAGAGTGAAACATGGCAGGGGTTCTGTTATGGTTTGGGCAGCCATATTGTGGTTCTATGCTAGCCCTATGATAACTGTGTCAGGGCACATGACTGCCAAGACTTATGTGAACATTTTGGCGGATCAAGTTCATCCCATGGTACAAACTTTGTTCCCCGATGGTGATGGTGTCTTCCAAGACGACAAATCCCCTGTTCCCACAGCTCACATTGTCCAGGACTGGTTTTCTGAGCACGAGGATGAGTTATCCCATCTCCCCTGGCCACCACAGTCACCAGACCTGAATATTATCGAACCTTTGTGGTCTACATTGGAACGGAAAGTGCGTTCTCGTTATCCACCGGCAACATCGTTATCTGAACTTGCCACCGTTTAGCAGGAAGAATGGTATAATATTCCCTTGGCGAACATACAGGAACTGTATTTATCCATTCCGAGAAGACTGCAAGCTGTTTTGGATGCCAACGGGTTTCCTACACCATATTAAGCAAAGAAACATGTTTTTTAAAGGTGTTTCCATATTTTTGTCTAACCCCTGTATATCATATTGTGTGGTAATGAGTATGTAATAACTTGCATCCATGTGAAAAATTTCGATAAGTTACAATAGTGTATTTATGAATGTACTATATATTAGGAGTAATAATAATAGTAATTTATAGTGGTACTAAAGGATAGTAAATTGATTTAGAATGGCTAAGAAAAATAATGTAATGAACAAGAGTCTGGCTACTGCTCTGCCTACTGTTTCAGGGAAGCATGACGAAAATATAACATTTTTTCTAGATCAGTTATGCCAAATGGCAAGTTTAGAGAACTAGAATAAGAACAGAAAAAGTTTGGTGTTAAAAATTTAATTGAGGGGTAAAGCATTAAAATTTTTAATTGATAATGAATCGTGTAAAGATATGTCATTTGATGATTTAAAAGCATTATTAAGCAACAAATTTGCCAAATCTCAGTCATTTGACACAATTCAAAATAACTTTAACTCAATTAGACAGACCCCAAATCAGTCAGTCGAGGACTTAGCGGAAAGAGTGAATACTTATGCTACAAAATATTTTGGGTGTTATCCTAGTTCGAGTGAAGAGGTACATAACCTCACTCAAAAAGCAATGCTTTCAAAATTCTTAGAAGCTCTCAGACCAGATTTAAGACTGGAGGTTAAAAAACTAGGACCTGTTGATTTTGCTACTGCTGTTAACAGGCAAAGAACATAGAAAAAGCATTGGAGGATTCTGGTAATAGCTCACAGACACATGATTTTTCACCTGAATTAAATACATTAATTATGCAACAAATGCAAAATATTAGAGCCATTGAGGATTTGTAAAAAAAGTTTAATGAAATTTTACCTAATGGTAGTGTAAACAATGTAACTAGACTAGAAAATAATGCTACACAAAGTAGTAATAATAGAGAATCTTGTCATATTTGCCAACAGAATCATTGGACTACAGAGTGTCCTTTTTTTCCTTCAAACAATAATTTTCAATATTATAGACAGGCTAGGAACAACCACAGAAGAAATTTTTATAGGGGTAACTGTATCAACAGAAGGAATAGATATAATAGTCAGTATGCTTTCACGCGAGGTAATAGACCACAGAACAGTAATAGAAATAGGCCACAATACAGAAGATACAATACTCGTAGAAATAATTTAAACTAATGAAGGGTACTTGCAGATCTCCCAGATAGACAAAGTATTACTCAAGTGCCCATAAAAAAAATTGGGGGAAACAAGACAAAATTAAGAAAATAAGGAACTCAAATAGGCCAAATACACATGAAAGATTCCGACACAAAATTAAAGAAAGTAATGAACAAAAATTGGTAGCTTCTTGCCAGACTAATAGTATCACAGAATTACCAGTAATAGAAATCAAATTTGGAGACTTTGTGGTAGAAGCATTACTCGATACAGGTGCAAATTTAAGCTTAATACAGCTAGACACCTTGGAGGTAATAAAAAATTATAAAGATTCATTACTTAAGCAGATCTGTAAGAATACATACGCTAAATAATGCTACTATCCCATATTTATCTGCTGTAAACTTAAAATTTCGTTTAGGAAATAAATGGCTTGCCAACCAATTTTTTGTTACACAACATAATTGGAACACAAATTATCAAATGATTTTAGGGCATGATTTCATTCAAAAAGATAAGATACTTATAGATGCAGATAAAAGTCAGTTAATCATTGATAACACATATTTTGATCTTCTGGACAAAAGAAAAAATTGTACTAGCATTAATGCAAAAAAGGTAGACAAGAATAGTAGACCAGAGGAGTCGGGTATTGTAAGAGTAGTATTAAATACCAGAATTGCGCCAAATACAGCAGAGATAGTGAAGTTAAGCATTCCAATTAATATGCAGAAAGAAAAGCAAATAATGTTCTCACCAGACAGGCGAAAAGTGGGCAAGATAGGTATGACTCATTCAATTCATGAGATAAGTGACAGGCAATATATATTCACCATAATTCAAAACAATTCCAATTCCACAACTATTCTAAGAAAGGGTGAAAAGATTGGTAAGGTATACAAAGTCGAAGAAAAACAATTTGAAAAACATAGAGAGCAACAAAATTTGCAAATTAACCATATAACTTTAAAAGAAATAAAAAATTAAGAAAGGAGGAATTAAGCCCAGATGATTTTGATTTAAATCATTTAGAAGCAGAACAAAAAAATAAGATGATTGAAATGCTCATGAGAAATTCAGCTGTGTTTTCAAAATCTTACACCACTCTGGGTGAGACCAATGCTGTCGTGCCACAATTTAATTTGTTACATAACTTTCCAATTCAAACTAGACCATACACTATTCCTCGCATTGCTAAAAAATATGCTCAAGAGGAGATAGCCAAATTGTTAGAAGCAGGTATTATAGAGCCATCGACATCGAGTTACAGTTTTCCAGTAATTTTTGTCAAAAAGAAAGCACCACCTAATACTGATCCTAGCAAATTAAAATTTAGAATGGCAGTAGATTATAGACTGCTAAATTGCATAACTGAATCATATCAAATATGTCTACCTAAGATTTCAGATATTTTGCATAATATAGCAGGTAAAAGTTATTATTGTGTGCTAGATCTTAAGTCAGCATTTTTTCAAATAAAGTTAGATCAGAAAGATAAAGAAAAATTAGCCTTTTGCACGGAACTTGGCAATTTTCAACCAACTCGGTTACCTTTTGGTGCAAAAAATTCATCTGCTTATTTCCATACTCTAATATCAAAATTTTTAGGTGAATTGCAGGGTCCAAATTTACAATATTTTCTAGATGACATAATTGTTGCAGCTAACAGTATAAATGAACTAGTAATTATTTTACAAAAGGTGTTTGACAAGTTAAAAAAAATTTAATTTAACGTTAGACCCAGCCAAATTGCAATTATGTAAACAAGAGATTACGTATTTAGGTTTTTCGGTTAATAAGAATGGTTTTGCTCCTTCAGAGGAGAATATTCAGAAAGTAGCCAAATTTCCTAGGCCAAGAAATGTGAAAGAGGTTCAAACATTCATAGGCATGGTAAATTATTTTCGACACTTAATTTTTAATTATGCAGAAATTGTCAAGCCAATAGTAAATTTAACAAGAAAGAATGTGGAACGAGAGATGCCAAAATGCATTAGATAAAATACAAGAATTAATTTTAGAAAAACCCACAATAAAAAACATAGAAAATGATAAACCTTTATATTTAGTAACCGATGCTTCTAGATCAGCCATTTGTGGCATATTAATGCAAAAAAAAATGATGATAAGTTTTTCTCAGTACAATTTTACTCAAAAATTTTAACACCTGCTGAGACTAGATATCCTTCAATTCGGAGAGAACTTTATGCAATCTTCAGATCAGTAAAGCAATTTCACGAACATCTGTATGGAAAAAAATTTATAATATTAACTGATGCTAAACCTCTGACTTTCCATATTAGTCTTGACAAACAGCCAGATATCGTAGCACGCTGGTTGTTATATTTACAGGAATTTCGATACACGATAGAGCATATTCCTGGTTTAAAGAACCCAGCAGATTACTTGTCAAGAGTTTCAGAGGATGTAGTGGTAAACAATGTAAATATATTTAAGACCAATGATAATTTGTCTATTCAAAACATAATTAGTAAACAGCAAAGTGATCCAGACATAAAATAAATTATAAAAAAATTACAGGATAACCACAAAGAAAGTGTAGAACAATATTTTATTGATAGTCATACAGATGTAGTAATGATAAAATTAAAACCTGTAAATGTTAGAAAGAAAGACAGAAGTATCCAGAATAAAATTCTAATTCCTAAGGCATTAATTAAAGATGTATTACAGACAGTTCATGCGCCTCACTTTGGTATTCAAAAGACATATGAGTTTGTAAAGGCAAAGTATTATTGGAAAGGTATGTACATCGATACGAAAAGTTTTGTAGAAAATTGTTCAGATTGCTTACAAAATAAGTCTAGACCTCACAACACTCTGCCACGTATAATTCCTAAGAAAGATCTTGCTCCTGGAGAGATGATAGCTATAGACATAGTTGGTGAACTGCCAAGATCCATAGATAATAAGTTTTATGTACTCACTATCATTGATCATTATTCCAGATATTTGGAAACAATTCCGTTAAACAACTGCACTTCTCAATCCATCATAAAATCTTTAAATGAATATTTTGCCAGATTTGACATTCCAAAAATTTTGTTATCAGACAACGGTTAGTATTTTTGTTCCACAGAATTTAATCAATTTTTAAAATCGCTTAAAATAGAACACAGAAAAAGTTCAATTTATTATCCACAGTCCAATGTGTGATTGAAAGAGTTCACAGGGTAATGAAAGAATCAATTGCAGCAATATCAAACAAAATATTTGAATGGCCACAAAAAGTACTGATGTTTAAACTGTATTATAATAATGCTAAACATTCTGTAACTCAATTTTCACCAGCAGAATTATTTTTTGGTAGAACATTAAATACTCCCATAGATAGCAATGATCCTCTTAAATTAGCAGAAGATTTTCAGGAATATTCCAAAAGACTAAAGGAACAATTGAGTAGAGATAAGCAATAAGTAAAATTAAATGAGGATGAATACTTTAATTGTGCAAAAAAATATTTGAAAGGGAGAAAAATTCCAGAATTGAAATCAGGGGATAAAGTTTTTATGCAGGAATTTACTGATCGAAGGGTGCTACATCCAAACTACAAGGGGCCATATGAGATCATTAAAAAGCTACGAAATGATAATTATATAATACAATTAGATAATAAAACCACTAAAGTTCACGTAAGTAAATTGTTTTTACAAAAGCCTTCAAGAATAGATTCAACACAAAATGAGGATTAGGAGTATAACACAAGTGTAAATTGTAGATCAGCAAATCAAAAAAAAAGTTGTGATTATGATAAGTTGTGATTATGATAAGTTGTGATTATGATAAGAATGTAGTATGTGTACAAACTAGATAATGAGTGATGATCATGTGTGGTATGGGTCAATTTAGTGCAATAAAGCGCTAATTGCACGATTTTTGTTAGAGTTGGCTGGTCCATATACCAGAATAATTGAATTGTACTATGCAGGGTCTCATTGATTACTAGGTAGCAGATTAAAAAAGAAAGAGTGTGGTGCAAATCTCCTTCTCTTACTGCTGAATCAAATTGAAGGTATGTAATTTAGTAGTGGATCTAATACAAAGGTAGCTTGTAACAATGTCATGACACATTGGTGTATGAAATGTATATGTGAAATGAATATGATCAAATGATAAAAGTAGCTATGTAATGAAATAGTGCATGTGATTCTAAAATGTAAAGAATGAGATAATGTAACAAAGGTAAACAATGGTTAAGAGGAGTAACATTAAATTGATAATGCAATATCATTAGTAGTTGATAAATTGATTTTACCACATGTGAGTGAGTTATAAATTATATATGTCAAAATTTCTTTTATGGAATCGCATCTGTGGTGATATTTTAGGTAAGAGTAGACATGCATGAGTACGTAAAAGAATAATACTAATTTAAGAATTAGTATTATTCTTTTTGTCTGGACTGGTTTTGTCTCTTCTCTTTTCTGCCTGTCGTCGTGTTAACGAGTGTGTGGGCCTTCGGGCCACACACACATGCAGCTCTCGCCATCGTCCACGGTAAAACATAGTGTACTCGAGCTGATGTTCCTTTTCATAAGATGGAGGAGAAAATATGTTCTTGTACGAAGAATATAAGAATATAAACTTTACTGATTAGGCTGCGATGTAAAAATTTTTCCTGTGCTGTGACTCAACGTGTATAATCCTGACAATTGGATGTTTCGAAGAGACGACCATGTACGCCAAATTCAAGCCTATCTACGAGAAATCTTCTCTCTTCTATCGCGAGTAAGTGCACTGCATATTAATTAAGCTTCTTGCAAGATGCTGATAAGTAATGGGCCAGCGATGCTATAGGATGAGAAATTACAGTATACAAAAAAAAAAAAAAAAAAAAAAAAAAAAAAAAAAGGAACGCTGTGACAGTCCCGTAGGACTAACGAGTAGGACATGCCGAAGGGCATTCATGAATGTGTTGTTTTTTCTATAACATATCGAATATAGGCTAATCAAGAAAAGTGTGTTTTTGTGATTTATCTAGGGTAATCAAAAAATGTGTGTTTTTGTTATTTAATAAATATATATTTAAAAGAGAGCTACTGACTCATGCATGCCTTATTGGGTAAGTCATTTTATTCTTATTATTAAAAATCATGCAATGTACTAACCACTAAATTTTCAGTTTAACGATTTACTCGGAAGTAATTCGCATTTGATACTCTTAGTATAATTACTTTAATACGATCACGGCCAACAACACCACAAATATGAAGTAAGATACAAAGGGTCTACGTTTAAACTCCCCTCTAATAAATCAATAGCAATCTAAAGCACAAGCATTTCAGTGTCAATGTCTCACTTTAGAGGCTTTTAAAAACGTAGAAAACATCAAGTACATTGGATTAATTTTGAGTGAAACTCAGGATCAGAGAATCTCAAGAGCAGTCGAGTTGGTGGAGACGAAGAGAAGACAAAAGAAGATGCCTCCAAAATAGAGCTAGTTACTTGATATTTTCATGGAAGGGAGTTTCGCATTCAAACAATAAGATATTTTTTCTGCTCATGTTATCTATTTTTCTTTCTGCAGGTACAGAAAAATTAAGTTTTCGTCACTGTTATATGTATAATAGTGTGTTTATGAGTTCCTTTTGTTTGTGGTCACGAACTTCCACTGTAAAGTGTAAATAAGCAAATATCTGTGATCCAAGGATGAATTAATCCATTTTACACTAATTTCTATAAGAAAATACGTTTCGATTTCGGTTGACAAATCGCCTTCTATAGCAAATTAAATCCGTGAATGGGATGTAGTTCTATCTGGTACTGATTCAGAAGATGATATATAAAGCACAACGGAATAAGCATCGCTTTTAAAATAAAAGGACCCAAAAATTAAACCTACATACTCGTATATACTGGCAGAGAACTAAAGAAAATGAAGAACAACTCAAAAGAATTTGACGTCACAGAATGTTTCTGATTTGGCATCATCAAAAGATGATAATATAATATGTTTATCTAAGTTAGATTTACAATAATGTTAGGATTGTTTCCCAAACGCTTATCTCATATTTTGCTTAAACTTTAAATTGATTTAGTAGTTTAGAAACACACCAAAAATGTTGGGTTTTGGGAAAAAATATCTGTCATTCTTTTATTTTTGAGTTTTCAGCAACAACGTTTGTAGATAGCGAAAGAAAATGAATATATTGCAAAAGGTATTCAAGGACTATTTATGGCGTAGACCTTCAAAGTCCAAACTTAGAGTCCCTATCTCCACCTAATCGTTCTTTCCCATAAGTAAGCGATAGAAAGAATAAATTAGATAAGGACGTAGACTTCCTTCTCGGCCATGATTCTGCCAAATATTCACACTTCATGAAATTACGAAAAGGGCCGTAAATGAGTCAGTAAACTATTTAATCATAAATTGAATTGCCCAATAATTCTTTATTATATTTCATTTTAGCTAAATACGGAAAGACGAAATATTGAGCTACTAATATTTATGTGATGAATCCTTTTTATTGCTGGTGTTTGAGTTCCGCAGAGAACGGGGTGGCTGCATAAGCGTTAAGTGGATACAAGCCACTTAACTGTTAAGTGGATACAAGCCAATTTATTTTTCTTTCTCCTTTAATTATTGAACATACACATACAATAAAAAGCATTTCTAGAAATAAAGTAAAATCCCATAAGGAAAAGGTTTCACCATTGTGCAGAAGAATATTATGTATTTATAAAATGTAAAATTTATATATTTTACACAAATCAACAAAGACGGTCGGTAAAATATTCATTGCGCTCTAAAATGTTAAAATAAAATTGTTGGGGAGCTTGTTGTTGTTGTTGTTTGTTGTTGTTGTTGGAGAAAAAGGTAGAAAATTGTTGGAGAAAAAGGTAGAAGCGCCGAAGATTCTATAACGAATTGTGACTGAGATCTCTTGTCATTGCCTATTATAAAGTGAAATTCAATATTTGTGTTCGACGTTTAAAAAGCAAAAAATTTTAATTTTCGAGATCAGTGTTTCTGTACTGCCTAAAATATCACTAGTTAATAAAACTGAAGATCGTCGTATCGTACAACATTTACCATACTTACCTGAGAATTTTGCAAAGCTACAGAACTTTTTATATTGCTTAATACGGAATTTCGTGTACTCATAGTTCTTACCAGCTGAGATTAAACACGAAATAGAACTGATTGTGGAAACAGTTAAAGTTATCATTACTACATGCGGGGGAACAACAAGAAAAATATCAAATCTGTTTAATATTTCTAATATTAAATCTGTCAAATCCTACAAATAAAAATTATAAGAAACGGTAAAAATAAATTAATTACTTAATTAATAAAGGTTTCTAAGTAATGAGAAAATGTCAACACAATGGAAAAGAGTTTTACAGTACAGTTTTTTTTTTCTTAAATCACGAGTACTATATTAAGTGCTATGCTATTCCATATACGTATTAAGAATATAAGAATGAAATTTAACATTACAAAAGTGTACTTAGAACACTTTAATTTTCAGATACATTTTCCAAAAATGCTTTGTCAAACTTACTCTAATAATACTTTAAATCACTTTAACACAACAGTTTAAATCACGCAGTAATAACACTTTAATTTCAAAGTTGCAATCGAGTTAAATGCGCACCGTAGTTTGTAAGGTTATCAGGGTCCAGAACTTAATAAAAGCCTCAATAACTTTATAAAATGATCGGTAACTTGAAACTTTCACATGAATTTTCCACATGACTACTAAAGCAGTGTGGCATTCACGATCGAAATGAGACGATAGAGGTGATCATCTCATTTCTTCATTCACTCAGCATTCTTTCTTTAAAGTATCTTTCTACTCAGCGTCAATAAAACTAGTATTTTTCTATACTTCTAATTTAAATTTTGAACGGTTTTCCGATTACGATTTCAAAGATGCAAAAGAAAAAAAAAGAATTAAGAGTTTCCAAACTGCTAATATTTTTCAAGATCCATGTGATTCAGAGATTGAAGGATTCAAAATTACTATCCTTATTTAACAAAAAAAAAAAAAAAAAAAAAAAAAAAAAGTCGACTTTACTTAGTCAACAATGTCGATTTTTTGATAAAATTATGTATAACGTTTAAAATAAATTTGATAATACATGTAACTGATTAATTGTTAATGAATTTTAATGCTATAAAGTATTTAGCGTCTTCTTTCCGAAGATCTTTATGTTTAGATTTCTCTAAGCATTCGGAATGGTTTGGTTTAATTTTTTATGAAAATGTATACGAGTACTATCTGCATACAGAGAGGGACATATATAAGTTTTCAGAAGAACTGGCTTGTATCTACATTACACATGGGAAATACCACGAAAATGCCCATGCAGCCAACCCGTTCGCTAAGAATTTAGCCCAGATCGAATTACTAGCGCTCAACTGTTAATCGGCGTGTTTATTCGAACTTGTATGTACATGTATATAAACCTCCTTTATTCCTAAAACACCAATATTCTATTTAATCAATGAAACTCCTGAAACTAAAACATGATGACAAAAGAGAGGGACGGAACAAATGTGTTGGATGTGTGATTAAAATTTCAAGCATCACAGATGTATTACAGTACAAATGTATTGTCATGTATAGACAAAATAAATATTATGTAAAACAGAAAATCTGTGTAGTTTAAGAATATTCTTTAACATAAGTGAATCCTTTATGTATAAAAAAATAAAACTGTATCGGCACAATTGTTTTTCACAAATTCATACTCGTAATTCCATTCTTAGAAATATAAATTAAAAAATTATTAATTAATTATTAAAATTAGAGTTCAAATTTGTTATTAAACTAACAATTAATTAATTAAAAATATTAATAGAAATAATATTCAGATACATCAGTTATTTCCCCTGCCATACCATATTTTATATGTTATTTTTATTATTGGACAGCGAGTATGTTGCGTGCGATATTTTTAGATCAGTAGATCTAAGTTTATAATATATTTTCTCCAGAGAAAGCTCCTAGATGACACATGACTACATCGATGTTCGGCCTTCGAGTTAATTTCATTCACGATAAGTTGGCATAACACCAACAACCCCATTTCTTATGCTCGATGCCAAAAACCGGCAGCGACCAAATCATACAGAGATTCTTAATCTTCGTCCAACAATAAACAAAATTTCACAATTTTTTTCCTGTCTCTTTCTAGCAAAAATAGCCTAATATCATCTCACTTCCTTACGCAACAAAAATAGCATTCTTTTTTTTCTGAACGAATATTCAGTGCCACACATTTTTATGTCTGATGATAGACATAAAAAGAAACAATTTTTATATTATCAAAGGCAAGGTCACTCAGTAGTTCGGGATAATATATCTTCCAGCTTTCTAGATGTCATAATTTGGGAATGTAAAGAATGCGTATCTTATACGAGGGTTTTGTTCTCGATTATGGATGGGCTATATAGCCTAGATTGCGAAATTGTACCGGTTATTTGTGCAGCCAAACTGCGAAATTCAGTCTTCAATAATTGATGGAGTGGTAATAAATTTTGCAGAAAATAGGTTAATTTTTCTTTTTTTCAACATTTTCAAGTTAATTCAGTCATTCGAAATGTGGTTTTTAACAAATGATTATAAACCCTATTTCACGTAATAATAATAATAATAATAATAATAATACCATTAAAAATCCGGGCTGTGAAATGATTTTTTGAGAATGAAGTCAATCCATGATGAGTCCATAACATTTCACACATTATTAAGTAAATGATACTCATAATCAAAGTTCCCTTATTCCAAATTACCTACAACCACATCCAGTCGTCAGAAAAATATTAAACTGTGTGTATGATGTAAAAATTTAATGGGAAAGATACTTAGCAAAAGACAAACTAGTGCCAAATATCGCCACTAGACAGCGTAGTACTGTGGTACAACCGCAGTTACAATTGCACATTCCTTTAATGTCACCCAGCAGCTGTTATTACAAAATCTGTAAGAAGTCTTAGAGGGTTTGGATTTTAGCTAGGGTCGCCACTTACAATGAATGACCTTAAGCTTGCAAGACTGAGCTTTTGGGATTAAATTCTTTTTTCAAACATCCACGAAGGCATCCCTCCCCTTAGGCAGATAGCCCTAGTGTGCTTTGCCATAATTAAATAAACCAAACCAAACTTTTATCAAACGCCATTTCTGCACCAGTTGCTTTGTTAGCATTCAGGATTACGAAGCGAATTCAAATAAGTCTAGACAGCTAAAATCTTTTGAAAAACAAATAATCAAATTTGAAGCAATAGAGACATAGGCAGTTCGTTCTCAGAACAGGAAGAAAACACATTTCTGTGGAGGCAGTAATGGATGTTGCGGTTCAAAATTTAAGACCAGCTGTAGTAGTATATCTTGAACTGTAACCGGGATTAATTTAGATTTTTTGCTAAATACCTTTCCCACTGTGATTGTAGCGTCGGTGGCGAGGAGAATGTTGAACATGTGCATCTTCTCTGTCCTAAATATGAGAACAAAAGAAAAGTCTTGAAACTGGGACTGAAAAATTTTAATATAAACTGGCCTCCAGAATTTTACCAATTTATTTCTGAGAAAAGTGCCTTTTTTTGTCAGTGCGTACAGTTTTTGTCAATTCATGAAAAAACTTTTTAATCATCCTTAATTTTATTTTAGTTTTCTCTTCCAATTATTTCGCATTGTGTTTCACACTTACTTTTATAAGCCCTATTTGATGCTATGTGGTACATGGGGAACTTATTGTTTTTCTTTTAATAAAAAAAAAGTAAAGCTAAGACATATTTTTATTTCTTTATGTGGTCCTTAACTACATTGCTTTAGATGGTGTAAAATAACAGTGCAATACAGGATATATATTTTAAAAAGTAATATTAAGAACCTATTAAATTTTTAAGCGAACGTTTACGTAATGAGGTTTATCATATGCCATTCAATGAATGCAAAATAATAATATTAAGTCTAAAGCATGTAAAATCTTTTAAGACTACGTTAAATTAACACTACAGTTCTTTGTAAGATAAGACTACAGTTCTTAGTTTATTCCGTGAGAATTTTTAAAATTTTAATAAGTATTCCTTATCGTAAACTATTCTAGATAAACTTGATGACACAATGTTAAGGGAAAATTTATTACCATATATGAAGCAATGCACAAATACACACTCAAAAGAAAGCTTTATTCAGACTGCAATGTCTCGCATTAGCAACTGCTGGAACAGACAATAAACTGTGACTCATTTAGTCAGAACGTTTGTATTTTTACTCTGTTTATAATACAATAATTTAATACTATAACTATAATAAACAACATGCATTAAAGATTGAATTTTTCTTTATATAAAAACTAAGGTACAAATGAAATCAGGATAGAAATTTCTCTCTTCGCACATAAAAATATTAAAACTGAGAAAACCGCATTTTGACATAAATGTGTAAATAAACTATCTAACAAAGAATTATTTTTAGCGTAGATCGTATAATTGAAAGCTGATTTGAGTGAGACTTACGCTGGTCAACTTTAAGTTGGACATGTTTTGTCAAACACAGATGATCCCACACAGTGTCTATTTGGATACGGATATCGAGCACTACTATTTCTATTATTCTATTTTATTTAAGTGCGAGTGTCGGGAAACAGAATGGGTGCATGGGATTTGCGTGTATCGTGAATAAAGACTAGTTTTGCAACATAAGTCTCTTCCCGTAATACAAATTAATAATATGATTTATTAAATAACAAATATAATAACCAACCTATACAATTTTTTAAATAACAAAAATAAAGCACGAACTTAACATAAGTTAATAATAATTTAAAACCTACACTAGCGAGGCTTGAGATCATGAGTAGTCACCTAAAATATTGAAAGTTAATATTTTATATTATTGAACATTATGCTATTCTTACGTATTAAAATCCAGTGTTTCAATATATGTCAACATCGTAACATATTGTTCCGAAATGTCCAGGCGCGGTAAGATGGCTTCCCCGCAAAGCAGGTTTAGGTTGCCATAAAATGGGAAAAGAAGGCAGGGTTGCCACATTTGGCGAGAAATGGCCGTTGATATTTGGCGGCAAAATTGGCGATATGCCATGGACGAATGGAGAACTTTCTGGAACGAATTCTTACCGGTTTAGCCCAGAAGGTTCTCGAAGACAAGCTAGAAGCTATATAAACCCTGCTGGTACGCGGAGAGTCAGTTAGTGTCTCGTCTAGAGAGTTAGTCAGTCCGTGCGGAATCGATCGAGTTGACAGTCGGTCAGCGAATGCCGAGTTGGTCGTCCAGTGCACCCAAAGTGTCTCTTAGTGTATAGCGGTTAGTGCATCGTCGAGAGAGTGTGTTGAGCTCCAGGAACAACTGAACCGAGGAATCAGGAGCTGTATTCTAGTGTATCGTCGAGTGCATCGCGAATTAAAGCGTGGAGAGTCTCAAGAGTACGTAGAGTTCCGAGAACGACTGAACAAAGTCGCGAGCTGTACTCTGGTGCTTTGCAGTGAAGCTGTCTTCACCGTAATAGCCTGATAGTCTGAAGACTGTGTCGATGATTGTTCCAGCGTGTTTATAGTAATAGATCTTCGACGACTGTAAAAACATTATATTGGAGCTGTCCTGATAATACTGCCAATAAAGTGTGTTTCGAAACTTCATCAATTAATCAAGTGTTGTTGTAGTTATTCACTCCAAATCCGCACGAACGTGAAGTAAAAGAAGAAAATTACTCAACAATATATTACACAATAATGCAGTTTTTCTTACTGTAAAAGGATCTAAAAGTGAATGTTCATGAAATTAAGTACATATGTTTGCATTTAAGAAATAAATATATGATACTGTACCTTTAAACTTTAGGAACGAAAAAATAAATTACCATTATTTCTGAGAAAGTTGAAATACATTTGTTCAGTGCAGCATTATGTATATATATCTATATATATGTGTGTGTACGTGTGTGTGTGTAAGAAAAATAAAGAATAATATGTAAAAGATTAAATTAATTTTCCTTCTCTGGTTTAAAAATAGTAACTTCTATTTACACTGCGTCATTTTGAGACTAATCCATGTCATATAATTCATTCGTAATTCTGATGACGTAAAAAAGGGTTTCTTAAGCCTTTTTCAGTCGCAACCCCTGTTTGTCACTGTGATTTTTCCCTACCCCCCCAGACCCCATAATATTTATTAAAATTTGTGGGATCCCATAAGTATTGCACAAATCCAACACACGCGTGAGTAAACTGCCAATTTTTTTTCACTTGTACTGTATTACACTATTGCAGTTTTAGGTCATTAACTTTAATTTCTAATTTTAAGACATACAACAATGTGAAAATTTAATCCTTGGGAGACGCGACCCACAGTTTAAGAAACCCTGATGTAAATGAAACTCAAAAACTTAAACAGCCAATAGTAAATTTGTAGCGATAATACCTATCCATATAAAATGCATTGAGAACGAAAACTAAGTCTGAATTAGTATTTAACTCTGAACTTGCTTTCTACGCTTTGGTATAGCTATACTGCAGTCTGTCTGCTCCTTCTTTCTTACTGCAAATTTATCGAAAAAGTAAACTTTTTGGAATAGGTACAATTAATGTGCCAACTTGATTGTGGAAACAACATGTATGTTGAAATAAAAAAAATATGAAGATTTAATCTGCCTTCGCCTCCAATTTCCTATTTCCTTATGGATTTCTAAGCCATCTAATTTCCTGCTGGGCATTACTTCTGAGTTTGATTTTATCACATATATATAATGCAAAATTGAATAAAAAATTTAAAATAAATCTGTTTAAAATCCATTTCATTTTCAGTTCCGAACAAACCACATATAAAAACCAAAAAGCAGAAGCTCAGTCGCAAACCTCAAGAACAGGAGGTCTAAACATGCCAAACCAAAAATGAATAATGGTATTTACATCTATCGCTACAATGTCATCAGGGGGTTGGTGCAAGGAAAGAAGCAAATAAATAAAATTTCTTGTTTATGAATTCACAACGACACAAATTATAATTTAAATCATAAAAAATAAAATTAGATAAACAATCAAATATATTTGTATATTTATCAGTCCAAACCCTCTAGGACGAATAAGCAGGGCAATAATTGTAGCATCAAAGAAAGAAACAAAATCAAAGCGATTGCGAAATAAAAGATAAAAAATAAAACTTGCAAAAATGATAAACCAAAACTTAAAAAAACAAATCTCTATGCAATTTTTTAATTCAGAACTCGAAAACAAATCCAACTGAAAATTTTGAAAATGTACAAGCCAAGTTAAAAAATAAAAGCGAAATATATAAATAAGAAAAATGTGCTTACGATTTTTATGCATAGGTTTTAATTCTTAAAATATCATAGCGTTGGTGCTTTAACTTCTAGAAACTTAACTTCTGGGAACTTAATCAATCTTTACTGTGAAATATCGTATATCAAAAAAGAACCTGTTTGAGGTATCATGAAATAAAAAACGATATCAAGGCTTCTTCAATGGCATAAAACAGGAAACCAAGGATAAGTTATTAGCACATGCATGCATTTATCATGTGGCTAGAACCATTTTAAATCTGGAACGATTTTAACTAATCCTAAAAATCTGGCTTTTGATAAAATTTGGCTTCCAGTCACAATGATGAGATTAATTTGAATAGAGAAAATACAGTTCTCTTACTTTTCTGATAAGCAAACGAAATTTGTCATTGCTTTCGCTGAAGACATTTTAAGTATTATACTAAAAAATATTGCTTCCAAACAGCTACTATCAATTAATGCATATTTAAAAATGTTACATTTCATGGTTTTCAACTATCTCAATGTTACAATGTACATGTGAGTTAAAATATACGTATTTTGACGAATGAATGATATCATGATATGCATATTATAATTCCATAATTGTATAATATTTCATATACGATCACTAAAAAGACTTCCTCCATTTTCTACCATTAAATACTGTTAAAGTATTAAATATAATCTTCTGTTTTAACTTATTCTTTATTAATAAATCTTTGAGAAAGTTTTTATCATTATTGTTTTTTTCAGGATTAATTTTTAAGTCATACTTTAATTCGCAAAACATACATTATGCTTTCACGTGTAAATACTTTGTTTGAAATTTAAAATAGGAGAGTACAATCGGATTAGACAAAACATATAATTATAAAAATAACCATATATTTGTATGTATGTAGATTTTTTATTCTAAATAAAATCATATAAATTTAGTAATAAGGAAAATAATAAATGAAATAAACTTTTTATAAATTTAGTTTAATTGCACGCAGATGTCTATTCATTTGAATACTTTTAATTGAGAATTAAAAGGTGCACTTCTCGAATATTTCGAATTTACTGCACACACTTTTATACATATATACAACTTCCTTTTCTTATTATCCAAAATCTATTTTGCTGTGCAGAAAGTTTAAATTATCTTTATAGTTATTTTAAAATTGTATTCTTGTGAAACCTCTGCTTTTAAAACATTGTGTTTTTAGTTAATAACTCTTTCTTGATCCTTCTGAAAAATAATAATTTTTGTTTAATAATTCAAATTTTACTTAGAGTATGAAAGACGTCTTATCATTCAAGCTAAAAAATTATTTAATGCTTTATAATTTAAATCCCGAATTGCCAAAGCCTATTTTGAAATGACTTATTGCTGCAATATGAGAGTTTCGAACGACATAATTAACGTATATTCAGAATTTTAACAAATTATCTATATCAAATAATTGGTTTTTCAACCTGTGTGTATTTGCTAACCTTAATCTTTAATTTTCTTCAAAATTTATAAAGTTTAATGACGTCAGTACAATTGAGAATGTGAAATAAAATCTGAAAATTACGATTTTATGTTATATTATAATAATCAAACACAAATTATTAACTATTTTGAAATAACTTCCTTCTCTCAAGAATGAAAATTATTTTAAAGATTAAGGCATATTTTATTTTACAAATCGAAATGTGCGATAGACTGAATTCGTATAAAGATGAAACTGCATGTGAATTTGAAACAACCAATTCAAGCATTTTATTATTTAAAATTAATTAAAACTTACCTACGATGCTTTTATAAGCCTAAGAATTTAAAGCGCATTAGATTTTCCATTAAATGTGGCTCAAGTCTCATTCCTTTAATGTTCTTTGGATTGATTACATTTTAATTTCTGCAAGAAGCAAATACTACAAGTGTAGGAAATTTCATTATCTCTGAAGCAGAAAATTATCGGAAAGATAAAAAGAATTCAATTCACTGTGTATATCTAAATGCTCTAATCGTTTCAGTCAAATACGAGTGTTATTTGATAGGCATGAGTTCTTTAATAACAACTAGAATTTATATAATGCGCGTGCAATATTTTGGATTGCTTTCAGACAAATTCATAAGTTGCAAATCAAAACTCATGATCATGAGCATCAAGTTAACATGAATTTAATTTAATAGGAAATTAACTGCTTATAAAGATTAAATGATTTTTTTTCTTGAATTACATGCAGGTGGTTTCTTTATTTACAAATTGTAATGAACTTATTAGAGAAAAAATACACATTGGTTCCACATTCAGTTATCATTTTGAATTTCGAAAAAAAAATTACCTTTACTGGAAAAAGTTCATAATTTTTATATTAATTTTTTATAAACGAGATTTGGTACATGCAGACTAATCTGTAATCATGAAAATAAATCCCACCCTAAAATCAAATGTCTGAGAGGCATTTACAATTTCATTCAAACAGTTATGAAATTAGTCTGTTTAAACAATTATGGAATTAGTTAATGGTCAGATACAAATTTAGAAGAAAGAATTAATCAGTTCTAGTACGAGAGATATATATCATCATCAGGAATTTAAAATAGGGCAAAAGCAATCTTATTTCGAAAAGCTCTTTCGATTTCGAGGCCAATTAGACGGGTCACATTCTTCTTCAGGAGCAAAATTATTTTTGGCTGCAAAATAATTACTTTAATCGATGTTATAGTTTGAGTTACCAAAGCAACAGTAATCAGCGTAAGTTGCATAAAATGTTGCTGTTGGCTCTTGTTGCATACCTCTCCATTTTTTCTCTGAAGTGATATTTTATTTAATACATGATTTTATAGTTTAGATTGATAGTATTGTGGCAACTACTTAGTACATTGTGTTACTTTGACACGGCTTGTTTTTAAATTAGCTAACGTTTGAATTACTGAGTGAAATTTTTACATTTTAGAGTGAAGTATATGAATTCCCAGTATTAAGAGCTAATTTAGAATAGAAGGTCTGATTTTGTAGTACATTGCTGTAAGTTCATAAATTCTTGAAACCCTAAAATGGGACGGATTGTAATCTGCAGTTTTCAATTGTGCTAAAATGCGTAAGTACTTTTTTGGCGCTGTACTTGAGATTGCTAAGATATTAAGCAATAAGCCTCTTTTACTTCGTTTAAGGCTAGTCTTCAGGAACCGATGCTGCATTTAACGTCTTTATTTAATGCGTCCTTTTCAAGAGTTAAAGATATAAAATCCCGCATAGATGGACGATTTTCCAGTTCGCTGGACACGAAATTTCTATTAGCCCCTGACATATCCAGTTGCAAGTTTGATGCATATTGGAACAAAAGGAGACAAGGTACCAAATGAGAGGGTCACCTTGGAAAAATAATCCGGCTAGATATAGCTACAGGTCAGTCGAAGCCTCATGAGTATCTCGATGGCGTTTCTTGCTCTTCAACTTTTCAGCATGTCACTAGCCTCATGGGTATATTAGAGCCTTAGTTCTCGAGTTGATGATGGTGTCGTCCTACCCACTGTCGTGCGCTGTTGGTCTAACCTAATGAAAACGATTGTCTGGTTGTTAACTTGATGATTTTGCAGTATCAAAGACATAGTAGGATCGAATTGTCAATGCTATTTCTTTCCTTTCGGAAGAAATCCGAATTACATGTTTGTGAAGTCAAGAATCCTTGCCAATAGTCACGTGTGCGCCAAAGACCTTATTTTGCTTCATGTGACTTCTTTTGTTCTTTTAAATTATCTAAATATCAAGACAATTTGATTTTACCTTCTCGATTGCCCTACGAATTTTATTGCGACCAGTTTTATGGTTTAACATATGCAAATTATATAGTTAATTAGGTTTAACTTTACAGTGTTAAATAATGGTAAATCTGAAATCTTTGGATCCTGATGTTTTACAGGTTCAGTCTTCTTAAAGTATTGCTGACGCCTGTATATAAAATACTGTACAAGTGTTTTACAAATAATGTCATGATAAATATAAAAACCTCTTAATTTTACACGTAATAAAAAGATGAATTTGCACATGTCTTAATGTAAGGGTAAGGGTGTCTCTGTTGAGGGTATTTTTAAAAATAAGCACATAATTTCGCTTCTTGCTCGACATAATTTTTTCATGCAGCGTAAATTTAAATTAAATTGTAATGTCTCTCACAGTTGGCATTAAAAAAATGACAAACTTTGAAAGAATTCTTACTTGATATATACGATTATGCGATGTCAGGTCAGCAACTCTATGAATAGAGATTTTTTTTTTACATTATGCATTTACATTACTTTATTTAGTGTCTTTTATTTTTTCATAATGAAACCTGACGTAAATCCTATAAGTTACTTCTTTTTACTGTTTACACGTTTATTAAATAATTTCGTACAAAACAAATAACCAACATGTTCGTGCACTAGTGGCACGGGCTATACCTTTACTTATACATTACTTAAAGAAAATACATTACTTAAAGAAAATATTTATCTTACATTTCCATAAATAAAAATTTGTAGAATTTAAATAAAAAATCTTGGAGAATTTTAACTCGTTTACGTAACGCATTAGCATGATTTGTAAATTAATAGAACTTGACAACCGCAAAAGACAGCTGAACACTGGTTATAAATCTCGGTGAAGAGGCTGCCTGCATAGGTACTCTCGTTTTTTTCAGAGGAAATTTCACATATAGGAATCCTTTCTCTTAAGCGGGTAGCCTTTGTCGTAATGTAATGAATCCTAAACTCTAATAAAGAGTAAATTAGTAAAGCAAGAAAGTGAGTCGGTGTTAAAAACTTATAAATTATTTGCTTTGGCAAATAAACTTAACCTTTTTTTTTTATTGTTAACATAGGTAGTTAGTTATGTTGTTAGTAAATGAAATTAATTATTAGTAAATGAAATAGCTATAATTAAGTGTATCGAAATAAATATTCCAAACATTCAATGCCTAGTACAAAACTAGTTTTTTTAATCAGTTAATTTTGCATATAAGTTAACTAACAAGACATTGCTTTATCGCTGGACGTTCTTTCTTTATTTATGTTCCTAAAGGTACTAATGTCCATCTATAAAACTTCACGTAAGTTATAAAAATGACGAGAAAAACACGGTAAAAGTTTCCGTGAACTTTATGTGCTGTAAATTTTTAAACTCTGCAATAAAACCTCGGTTACCGGTCCCTCTGCTAGAACCAAGTACAATCGTGGTTCCAAAAATCAATAGCTATCTTAACACAGCTACTGAAAAAGGTAGAGATATAATACTCTTTTCAGTACAAATCTTTCTGAATTGGATTTCAGCTTGCAGAAAATTGATATGAAATCAAAGCCGCACGATTTAAACATTTTATACGCAAATTTAATAATATCCTTTAAATAAATGTTCAGATACTTGTGTCCCTTTTGTTAAAAGAGACACATACTTTTGCGTATGTAATTAATTTTGTTAATAATATATTGTTCAAAAATTGTTTCACCATTGAACGATGTATATTCAAGAACTGTTGCATTGTTGAGATGAACGCATGAGTTGTGGTTTTTCACTTCTTTAAAAGGGAATTTTTCATACTTTAATTTATTCACGTCTAATCAAGATGTTCAACGGCCCATTAGCGTCCGAGCGGTAAAGTCGCTGAACACTGGTAGTTCGGTCCGAGGTTCGAATCCCGCGAACGGGCTGGCTGCATGGCCGTTTTCGTGGTTTTCCCCATGTGTAACGTGTATACGAGCCAGTTACCCTTAGAAAGTCCTCCACGAAGGCATCCCTCCCTTTAGGCAGATAGCCCTAGTGTGCTTTGCCATAAATAAATACACCACCACCACCACCAAGATGTTCAACATTAATAAATTTAAAGGCAAAATATTTGGCTCAAATAAAAATGCGCAGATATGCGTTTTTAAAAATAACGATTAATGCCATCTTTGAAAATTATTTTCTAAAACCTAATAAAAATCTATTTTGTTAGAACGTTATAAAGTCTTATTGAAATTGAAATTATTATGAAAACGACATACATTTTAACTGAAATTTATTATATTGTTTTGAAAAATTTTAAATTGTAATTAAGAAAGAATTGTCTGAAGACTGTTTATTGCCAATTAAAAAAAATAAGATATGTCTTACTTACACAGATACAGTTGACTTATAAATAGCAATGATAAAATATGCAACCGGAAAGACATAAGATTTAAATAAAGTCTCTTTATGAACTTCATATATGGAAATTTCGTGGGTTTTTTTTGTAAATTTTGTAAACAAAATTACTTAAAAGAAATTTTACTTTAATTTTTAAACTCCGCCCTTCTTGAACGCAGATTTTGGCGAGAAGAGTTGAAACATATACTAGTTGTTAGTTGTTCTGCAACAAGCTGCAAAATTTGCAACAATATTAAAATCTAGTTATTGATAGGACTTGACAACAAACCTCAAGATCATGCATATTTCAATATTTTTGATTATTTTCAAGGCGTATTTTTGATCAGTACCTCAGAAACTTGGAAACAACTGATAACAGTTTTGTTTAACACTTAAAAGTTTTAAATCCAATTTTCATGCAGTCTTGCAAAACAGTGGATATTTCACTTCGTATTGCTAAGTGAAAGCATTTAACTTTAGTATTTTCCTTAGAGTTTCCGGGTAGTGAGTCAAGGAACTGATCAAAATTTACAATGCTCACAATCATGTTCTTTAAACCATTTTATCATCAAACTTGAAGTCTGCGATAGTGTAAGTCATTTCGATACACGGCATATTATTCGGAATACACAGTTTTAATATGTTACAGAAATATTGACACTAGATAATTAGTGAATAATTGTGATAATAAAGATAAATCAGTATTCACAGAAGTTTACACCATACTGTGTGTTTAAATTGTCAGCAATTCACTTTTATGCGTCGCACATTCATACATTACACAATCCAGATGATGTGCCTGTAAATCACCAAACATAAGCACTCGCAGATAGCGAGAAAGGATGATGTGTTCAGAAAAACACTAAATGCTGCCATAATTTGCGAAAACCTTTTTTTTCCTTTTTTATTAATTTTTAGAATTTAAAATTCTTTTCGGATAATTTCATATTTCATCATCAATCATTCAGAGTGAGGGTATTTAATTTATTTTCTAGCATACAAATATATATCCGGATAATATAGTCTTCAATACACCAATAGAAAGCCTGCTGTTTGGAGGAGGAAACACTACCCATGCGAATAATAATTATTTCTTGTCTGAAATCTGATATATTATTATTTTGTATTATATAATCCTAAACGCTTGACGTCATAAAATTTAATAGCTCTGAATATTCAGTTTCCGCTGTCCATAATATTCTTAATTACTCAGAGTTACACGGAGGAATATACCGCTTCCATGAAATTTTGGTGTCGAGTTTGCAAAGTTAATTCTATGCTCCCATCCTTATACCTGCAGATCGAATAATTAATGTACAAATAATCTCTCTAATTAACGAAATACTTTAAATTTCCTCAAAATTTAGGGGTCGTAGTATAAATCGTACGAACTTTGAATAAGTGCAACGTGATTTAACACACTTTCGTTTCATATACTTCAAGGTTTATTAAGCTCCGTTAAATTCATTTTCCGTTAGACAGAGCGAAACAAAGCTCCAAAAGTTATATTGCGCTTTTAGTCTTCTGCAGTGTGTCAAAATCTAATCCTGTGTTAAATTCAGCTGATTTTAGCGGAATAGGAATATACTGTATTGATCTGCAGTTGCCATTATTAAATTTGATATAAAAGCCGGTTTGTGAATGATACTTGTAGTAATTCTTGCAGATATCTTCAGGTAAGCTTTGAAATAAAAGGATTTATGCTGATTAAGGCAGTATGTGAACATTTCACTATAAAGTTTCAGCTACTGTGTCACTGTCAGTTAAGGTAACTGGTAACTTTTTTTTCTAAAACGTATTTTTTAATATTCTGTGTTTATAATATTTTTATGAATTTTTAAATCAGTAATGTTGATTAAGGACATTAATATTATGTAATTTAAGAAATTTTATCATATAAACACTAATATCAGCCATTTCCAAGTGTTAAAGAAAAGACAGCAAATAGCTCATACTTGGAAATTTAAGTTATAATTGACAGAAATTCCGTATGAAAATAAGCAGTTTAATTATACATTCAAAACTGATTGAATACATTAAAAAGTATACTTGTAGAGTCATTAGCTAATGACTTCGAAGCAGGAAAGATGAAAATTGAGCAATGCCCTCGCGGAACTCGAACCACGGACATCTCGAATACTCGTCGAGTGTACTGACCACTACCCCACGAAGGCATTCTAAGAAGGCAGGAGAAAAATCTTATATACTTAGGTATGTTTTTGATGATTTACATCTACACATTATATATTACGGAATTAAAAACATTGTAACATGTAAAAAGAAACAAAAGTTTCCTTAATGATGCAGGTCATCTCCTTTGGCCTTCATACAAGCTCAACAGTAATATTCCATTTGTTCATTTCAGGCAAACTGGAAGATAATAATGACCATTTATCAAAACAGACGGCACCTTTCTGACAGTGTTTGTCAGTGGCACACGACGAAAGAAAACTTGTTTAAGAGCATGTAGTGTTCCTCAATTTTAAATATTAACTAAATGTTGAGGAACCTAGTGAATAGCTAAGCGAATAACCGCTTAAGTTCAGGAAGAGACATAAACTCAAGAAGGGTTAATTACCCTTTATTACTCAAAATAAAGACATACAGTCGGCCCCCTTTCTCAGGACGTACAGCAAAGCCTCCACTTGGGCTTAAAAATGCAGTAAATAAGAACTAATTAATGACTAACTAAAGAGGTTTATCTGACACAAATCTAAACTAGTTGGCCCCTAAATATTGAATTATCTAGCGAAGCTATCAAGGGCACGTAATCCGGCCGAGCATAGTAACAGCTTAGAGAGACGTAGCCAAAAGGCAAACGCGAGCTATTCTGAAATTTTGGTTCTCTCTCGAAAACAGTGGAACTTCGACTTAAATGTCACTCCTTCTCATTTGCATTTAACGCAATTCTAAATCTCATTCTGTTAAATAATTGTAAGCTGAAGCTAGAGACACAGGAAAGGTGCATAAACTTTAAAATAACTGTCATAAACTTAGGATAAATTTTATGTTAGGGACGAACTGCAGAGAATAGCGGCTGTTTCTAGAAGTAAGCATAAAGCTTCCATACATGAAGTAGTGTCCCAATACCTGCATTCTATGTGAACGCTGAATTTGAATTCAATTGAGGACTGCTGCAACTTACATTTGCAGCAGTTGGTTGGCTCAAGACATTGCGCTTCAAAGATCGTTCCGATAACTTTGAACCTTAGTAACAATAGAAGCATATAGTTCAGTCAAGTAGATCAAAAACAATCCGGCTTGCTTTAGTACACTGGTCAAAGTTGAACGCGTGATATTCAGTGGTATTTTGCGGTCTTGTTTTCGCTTTTTTCTTCTCCTAGAGTCTCACGACACGCATCTTGACACGTTGTGAACAGAATGCTGGATTACCCATCCTGCTTTGCAATTTACATTTAGATACCTTCACTTTAACCGCGCTCCCTAGATGGTTCAAGCGATTTCAGATACTCTGTTATGCGAATTACTGGATACCTCTCATTTACGTTTATGTTCAGAATGCGCGTTTGATATAGCCTTTAAAGAAACCTAAGTACATTGTAATTTTGTAATTCATAGTAATGCCATTCCTGATTATTTCGGATTTCAAACACGATTCTTTATTAATGTTTTCAAACTCACTTTCTTCTAATAAATGTAACTTATAGAAAATATCATTATGAAATGTCACTATGTATAAATCTGATATATATTCTAGTTCATCAGTCGGAGATAGAACGGGTGATAACAAATTGTTTTTTGCCTCCAAGGTGTAAGTATGTAGACATCAGGAAAAAAAAATCCTTCTGAATCCATTTAAATACATTTCACAATCCGTTTTGGATAAAAATGTTCTATATTCTGTCCGTATATACAGATGTCACTCAAAAAAAAATCAAATGGATTAGAGACCGAAATTTTAATAAACAAAATTTTTCGCATTTACAATACAATCGCATTTTCATTTGAAACCATTTTAGCCTGAGTATTTAATAAATATTTAAATACATTTGTTGGTATGACTGTGATACTAAAGAGGCAACTATATATCTGTATTAATATTTGTCAACTTAAAAATCTAAAGCATTTATGCAACTTGCCATTTCACCGAAATTTGTACTTTAATCATTAAGGAAGTTAACTGCTCTTGTTCTTGTAAAAGAACGCAAGCGAAAGATATGCGGAATTAAGTAAGCAGGTTAAATCGTGCCTTTAATTTTCTACATATTCAAGAACATATTCAAGAAAACTTCTAGTTTTCTCAACAATTGCGTGACACTTATTTTCTTGAAGTTGCTACATTAATAAACTTGCATCTCAACTAAACGGATAAAGATTCAAAGTTCTAAGTTTACAACAATTAAGCTTTATATGTGCCGTGATTTAAAGAAATATGTTCTAGTATAAGAATACCTCTGAATTTAAGTAAAGTACCTTTTGATATGCTAAAACATTAGAATGATTTCAAGCCCAACACAAGGATGTTTGTTAAATTATTCTTAGCAAAAGCTGTACTTTGAATAAGTATATTTAAATCATAAAGTAAATTTATATACTAAAGAATACGTAATTTGCAAACATATTTTTGTTGTGGCGCAAATTTAAATAAGTTCTATAATGTGTTCTTAAATTAAGATATTTTACTTCAATCTAAAGCTTTTAAAACAAAGTGAATGTTTCAATTTTTCAAATTATGCAAAACAAAAATCTTGCAATTAAAAAACTCCAGAGCTGTAGCTTAACTGCTTGAAGCAAAATATACTATTAAATATTTTAAACAATGAAATGTATTATTTTTACGTTTATTTCTTTAAAACCTCAGCGTCTAAAACTGTCAATTTATGAAATTAAATTTTAATTGTTGAGCAAAATTAAGCAAAATTAAAAGCAAAATTAAAATAATATAATGAGCAAAATTAAAAAGTTACGTTGAAGGTAATTTTAATTTTAAGGGTTCCATTTATGTCTGCATTCCTTCATTTAATTCTTTTATTTTTATTTTTTAATAATAATTATAAATTCTACGTAAATTCTTACCAAACTAAATTAACTGTATAGAAACTGTGATATCTCAACTTCGCTTCCAAACAGGAAGCTATTTCAGAAGGCTACCTTTTGTATAGTGCATCTTAACTTCCCGACTTCAGCCTTTTACCGTTGATGTGAACTTTCCCAGATCGCAAAGGACATTAAGGAAGTAGAAAATGATTTAACCATGATCCGCCGCACTAACCGCCTGAATGAATTGTGCTCGTGTGTACTTTTCCTTCAGAGCGGATGTTCCCCAAATACAGATCTCAAAATGTTAATGAACCTGAGGCAGAATTGTTTTAATGTAACATGGCATAAACATAAAAATCCTTGAAACATTAAAAAAACTACATTACAGTTGGGGCAAAATTTTTAACAAATATCCACAGATATGCAATCTGTATGTAACTATAAAATTTTTCATAAATATAGAATTAGAAAAGAAACACATTAGTTCAAAAATGATACAAAACTTTTATCACTCTAATTCTGAATGCAAGTATAGCATAACCAAAACGTTCAGCTAAACAATCTGCGATGCATCAGTTGTAAAGAATTAGAAACCTACCTTATTTTTGACATTCATAACACAAAACGGCAAACACTGATAAAAAGTCCAAGTAAAATGTCTTTGGTGTTATACTGAGCAATGAATTCATATAATATCGAGTATAAATGAAATATATTATGTAACGCTGCGTCACATCAGTACCTGTTTAGCGCGAATATTGCAAACTGAAGAGAATAAATGGATCGAAAATGATTCCTTTGACCTTTCTCAAAGAACAAGAATGACAGAAAGAGAGACATCGTTATCTCTTTTAAATTTGTGTTTTCATTTTTCAATAATAATGTGTTATACTTAAAATATGAATTTATGAAATAATACTATAAGGTAGTTTCTCCCTCAGTATGCCTTCGCGGCGTAACACTAGCAAACTGGGCGCATATTTGACACGTCCAGGTTCGAGTTCTGGCGAGGACATTGCACATTTTCACATCTCCTGCTGCAAAATAGCCTAATGACTCTACACGTGGCGCCCGAAATAAAAAGGTGATAGGTGATAATTCGTCACCACAAAGATTTGGCAATTGTGTCCCCTAATCTCCAGCTGTCCTTTAAAAGGAGAATTATATGTGGTATTATCTCCCTCCTTCCAGCATGCCCTCGTGGCGTAATGGTAACACATTCAGCTTATATTCGAGAGTTCCAGATTAGAGTCCCGGCGAGGGAATTGCATATTGTTCACATCTCCTGCTTCAAAATAACCTAATGACCCTACAGTACATACTGAATCATTTAGTCAATTTGTATGCATTATTGCATGAACTTAATGCTTAAATTAATATTTCATAATTCAGTTGTTCGAAAATGTATTATTTTCATTCTTAATATATTTTTCGTTTTAACCTCTGTCCTGCAGTTTCCCATTTTCTTTGTCATGTTTCGAGATCTGAAAAGGCATACTTATTAATAGATAGAAAACAGAATCTGAGATCTTGCAATAGAAAGAGTATCATATAAGGCACTCATATTTACTAAAATTGTTTCTTTTTATTAAATAGAGAAATCCCTTTTCTTACAGAACAGAAACCAACTAGACTCTGCACTTGTTCTTGCTGCTTGGGGGGGGGGGAAGACTGAAGGTACGTTCCTAATATCTGATTTTCTTGATTCTCAATGAAACATGTAGTCTTTTCTCACCCTTTATGTATAAAGATGGGCTCTCCCACTTCCATCAGGAAAATTCAACTAGGCAGTCACCGCGATTTGAACCACCATGGATACTTTAATTGCCATCTGGATGTGTCAATTACTTACATAATGCATAAAGTTATTCCGTAAGCTCTCTACATTTATAAGGTATTTTCTCCATCCTTTCCGCATGCCTTCGTGGTATAATTAGAAGCGTACTCGGCATGTATTCGAGAGGTCCCGAAGAGGGGCACTGCATATTTTTCACGCCTCCTACTTATTCTACACATTTCCTTTAAACTAGCCACTGAAACATATCAGCGTGATGTTGTTAATTAGACTCCCAATCAATTAAAATTCTATTTCTGATGATTGTTCAGATATAAATATTAATAAAAATGAATACAAATGCATGCAAAATTTCTGTTCTAATGACATTATCATATTTAATTCCAGGTGAAAAAACAGTAAACGTTTTTGCTATATTTTTGTTAAAAGGTAGGTTCTTCTAAATGGGTATTTTGGCAAATGTAATTGTGAAATGTATAGAAAAAAAGGTTTAATTTTCGTAGTTTCAGCAATAGTTGCGCTGTTTAAATGTTAACGAAGCAAGATAAGTAGTTACCGTATATGTAACTACGCAAACACAGCTAACTGCTATACTGCAAATGCAAATCGTACGTTTTCGGAAAATATGTAGGATAGTAATAAAATCATAATTTGTATTTACTGAAGATTGCTTATCAAATTTCTTCAATGAAAAATGGAAAGTTGAATATGTCTTTTCTATTAATAGCAGCACTGAAAATTTTCTATCTACTTCGGTTCAGAGAAATGAACTTCATAAATACTGATTTGCTCTATTTAATTACGCGTAAATTCTTGAACATATTTTTATGTATTTAGTTTAAGTTAGAAGTAACAATACCAAAATTACTTTGCTTTACACGTTTTTGCATGCCACTATATTTGCGCACAATATATTGTTTCAATATTTTCTCGTAGAACGTATATTTAAATTATTGACTTTTTGGTTTTCTAGGTAATACGTTAAATATATTATACTCTTGATTTTAGTTCAACCTTTTAATATGACTGACATTTTAGTAAGTGAAAAATTCTCGTCTAATCGTGTACCGCTTATCTGTCGGATACTTTTGATTCAGCACTTTTGCTCGTGTTATTATTCCAGCCTGTGGATAAAGAAAGTTACCGTGGAAAATACATTAACTCTAAAAATTGATGACTGCTTTTGATAAATCTTTCGACGTAACGTGTTGAATCACAAATTCTAGGGAGAAGATTTGGTCCACCGACAATTAAATGATTAAGACTGTTGGAAACTGATAATTTGACCTGGGTTTCAAATTCTGGCATATGGCCTGGCCGAAAAAAAGCATTTTCTTGATTATCTCATGTTTAACATGAACACGAGATAGTTTCATTTAAAAAACATCCTAGAAGGCATCGCTTAAATATATAACCCTCGTATGCTTTGATTTAATTTGGTAACCAACAAAGCAACCAGACAGGAGACTAACTATTAACCAGCAAAGTATCTAGATAACAATCTGCAGTTCCCATGTACAAGAAAATCGAGAACATACCGAGAAAAGTATGGAAAAACAAGTGTATCTAGGTAGACTATTATAATTTTTAGATATTGGAAACGTGAGATATCACCTAATCATTTAGCGAGATTAGAACCACAAATGTTTTATTTGTTCGCCGTAATTCGTGACCGCTTACACTATATGAGTATGCAAAGAAAATAGTAAACATAGTAATTATAAACAAGGAAACATAATAATTATGAATGATAACAATTTATGTCCTTCAATCAATCAAGTTAGAATTAGTTTTCTTATAGTTGTTAAAACTTCCCTCCAGTTCATTATATGATGCATATGTTAATCATTATTGTCTTAATTTATAGCAATTTATTTAATTATTGTACCATAAATACTCGTAATGTCTAATAGCAAATGGTTTACGTCATTTCTTTCGTTGTAAACAGTAGCACAGTCAAAGTAGAAACTCATTATATGCAGTAATAATAATAAAACATTGAGGATTTAACTAACGAGAAATGCTATAATCGGGCCTCCAAGAAACAATGAGCGTCCATGTGCTAAGTACCTCGTCTCGTCGTGAATTAATTTGGACAACTGTTAGAGAAGAAAAGAGAACATCTAGCAGGATGGAGCTATAACTTTCGCTCTTTCAAGATATGTAAAGTATTGTAACATAGAACAAATGATTCAAATTTCAAAAAATTATGTATTATTCACGTCATGTTTTAGCACTTTCTATATCTTCTGATTGGACTTGATTACTCTACACGCCTTGGCACCAAACAACACTGCCAAACAACACTGCTGGGAACCAAACAACACTGCCTTAGGTGTCTCTTGTCAAATAGTCATTTAATTTAGAAGTCAAACAACAAAAATCAGCGTTATATTTTCAAATTTCCACAGCCCGAGTTTCAATGGTTTTATCGAACAATCATCCTCAGCTGCAAAAAACGCAAATGAGCGAGATAAGATATAGTGATTAGATGATATAAGAAAGTATGGACAGGAGTTAAGCTACTGGTGCCATCTGTTGATGAAACCAGAAATAAAACATAAATTCTTTAAAGGCGGAAGGCAAAGATGGATTGGAATTAGGGTCGTTAACAAAAGCAGAACGATTTTTGGAATGTGAAATGCCTCGAGAAAATTCAGTTCACCAATGGAAGATGTTTTTTGAATAATTTTGGCTGCAGAAAAATTGAAAGTATGATTTTCAGAACAACAATGTTGGGCAACAGAGGATTTCTGTGTTTCCTTTTTTCTAACATATGCCTCATGTTCCTTAACGCAAAATTTTAAGTCTCTCTTAGTTTGACAATGTAAATTAAACCACACTGGCAAAGAATCCTGTAAATACCCCGGGAATTCATATTCGTATGACATGACTTAAAGTGTGGTGGAAGGCAAATCGATGAAGGTTTACGGTAAACCGAAGAACTGAAGTTGGATGTGTTACTTTTGGCCAGAATGCCGAGAAACGGAAGAGAATTGCAAGTCTCAAGGTCAAAAGCGAACTGAACATTGTTGAGAGAACTTATTATATCATCTTTATTACCTCCAAACAGGGTAAAAGTATCGTCTACATAGCGGAACCATACCGGGAAGTTGCAGACAATTTTGATTCATAATAATGCATGTAGATATCAGCCAGGATGGAACTGAGGAGGCTTCCCATGGCTAATTCCTCAGTTTGCATGTAATATTTATTTTGGAAAACAAAAAGCGTTTGTTTCAAACAGAGTTTAATGAGGGAAATTAGCTCATCAATTTCGATGCAAGAGTAATGAAATTCGCGAAGTCTGGTTTCTAGATATCTTAATGCACCCTTCACTGGAACATTGGTGAATAATGATTTCACATCAAAATAAACTATGAGTAAATTTCTAGAAGAAATGCTTTTAACCGTTTTTACAAACTCTATTGAATTTTTTATGGTGTAAATGTTATTATCTAATAGAGTAAAAAATCTAGAAACTAAATATTTAGCTAACGTATAGGAGGCAGTGCCTAAATTTGATACAATAGAACGGAAAGGAATACCGCTTTTATGAATTTTGGGAAGAGCATATAATCTGGCACAATTCGGAACAGATGGGATAAGCAAATGTTTTAAGTTGCTTGAAATGATTTGAGAAGATTTGATCGCAGTTTTTATTTTTGACAGGTCCGAAGGTGAGGGATGTTTAGGGATCAAATTATATTGTCCTTCGTTTAAGAGTTTAGTGACACCATCGATGCAAGTGTTCCTATCCATGACGACTATCTGGCCACCATTGTCGGCCTTTGAAATGATAATATCCGGGTGAGAACGAATTTCATGCATTGCAGCTCTTTCTCTCGCAGTTAGATTTGGTTTCAAAGGTTTATTATTGAATTTCCCATTATGAGCGGTAAGATGCTTAATCATTTCTTTCTGTGAATCTGAAACTTTACTGAACTTGAAAGCTTTTTCGATAGGAGCCAAAATCTTTGGAATCGAGGGTTTACAGGTTTGTGAGAAGTTAAAATTATATTTTAGAATTCTATCTTGTTCTTCCGATAAACTAGTATTAGAAATATTAACTATTGGCTTAATGGGAAGATTTTTTTGAACTACTTGAACTGGAAGACTGTAAAAGAAGCTTTTCTAATTTAACTGCAATGGTGTTTCTATGACGGTTGACTGCATTCTCCGTTCTAGACCAAGACTTATTTTAAACACCCCACTTAATCTCAGTTAGCAAGATCCACCCTCTGAGGTTAACAGTTAGTTAGATCCGCCAATAATTCCTAATATACCCTTTGGAAATGTACCTTATGATATATATTGTTCTCTGCTCTCAACCCATCTTGAATATTCTGCAGCGGACACATAACACTGACATCGTTTATATCTATCCCATATGTCAGAGAAGAAGATATACCACTTTTTGTGCCACTCACAATGTTCGCTATACTGAATAGGCAGAATAAACTGCAGTTGACGCACCATCTCTCAGCCCATCTCTTATGACCTGGAGGCCTGTGGATTATCAGTTTCGCGTATACGAAATCGCAGTTTTAGACGAATATAACATGTCACTCCATCTTGCACGCATATAGTGTAGTCTGACAACATGTTGCTGATATATTGAAGGTACACTGTGGTTGACGTGTCCGTATACATGATCCGAAATAAGAGCAATGATCTGTGGAAATTGATATTTGCGAGTGCGTTCCGGTTTACTAAACTAGTGCTGTCTACTGTCGGTGAAATATTATTAAAAAGCATGATGAGACAATGACCTTTTCTTGCCATTCTATCTCTTCGCGTCTTACATTATTCTTCGAATCAGTCACTACATATTCTTTTCGCTCACAGAAATATTCCATTCTACTCGCGTAATAATATTAAGGAATGCTAAATTCTCTCATGCCAGCTATGTATTCTCTGTCTAAATTATTGATCTGCTTATACGTGTATCTTATATGACAAGGAGACGTATTACTAGCTGCTGAACAAGGAAAAATATCCCTTTTTATTCACGAATATGTTATAAATAAATTTTATATACATAATAAATTTAGAATTTACATACTAATTTAGGTATGGGTACTTTCAGATTCTCATTTGCATAGATTCGGAATTTGTAGTGCTAAAGATTTTTCTCTTTTCTTGCCGCATGTATTTCGTGGTGTAGTTGGGAATACGTCCTAGTGGCAATCGAGAGAGCCAGATTTCGAGTCTCTGCAAAAGAATTGCTCATTTTTCGTGCTTCGTATTCAGATAAAAATTCTAATGAATCTATAGTGAACCGAGTGAGGCTTTAATGTAAGTAACTTGTTCTGTTAAATTGCTTAAGTCAACCTCAGAATAAAACTAAGAATAAGGATTTTGACTACATTCCTTCTAAATATTCTGTTCTTCAAGAGCAATAATGTATTTATTCTCTCATTGAAAGGCCACACTCTAATTTCATGTTTTATAAAGTATGATGTTACGTTGTTTGAGCAAAATTAGTGTTTCTGACAGTACATTTAATAGCAAATAATACTAAAATGCGAAGATTTCTATCGATTTCAGATTTTTATATACGACGTAAAATAAAATTTTTCCTCTATTTCCTTGTTTATTAGTTTATATATTAGATTTGAAGTAATAATCTTTTGTGTCATATTATCATACTCTTTTCTTTCTAAAAAGCTTATAATGAATTTATGTAACAACCTTGAACAAAGTATTTCCATTCCAGAGAATGTTATAATTAGGAGTTTCAAGTACTAACAAAACTAATTAGCCAAGAAGTGATGAAAATTAATTGAAAGCTGCTGAAGCTGTTTACTTTACTTCCATGGCATTATGATACCAAAAAAAGAAAATTCTTTTATTGGCACGAAGCCTAAAATGTTCCGATTATTTGATTTAAGAGAGTTCGATGTGGATTATCAATGCAAAGTGTAATTTTTGGATAACCTTCGACTACTCTGCATTCTTTGTTACCTGTGGAGGAAATTGGTAAATAGAGCAAAATTTACGAGAATCAAACGGTTAAATACTAATTTAGATACCATTTCAAAATATTAAATTTATCCTGCCTAACACTGGCGGTAAATATTTCTTCAGGACTCATGATATATCTGCGAATGTTTTCCTGAGGATGGTATCAAATGTATAAAGATAGTAAATAAAAATTGTAAATGAATTAGAATATAAATTGATTTAATAAATCAAAAGGCCAACATTTGAAAAAGATAATAATTTAAAGGTTTTGCAAAACTTTTTTGAACGTCTTCTATTGGAGACTGAATACCCCTTTAGAAGTACAGACCATAAAGCTCGTTCTTGTTGATGTGAATGGCCATCAGCAGCCGCTGAATAAAATCATCGAACACTGATAATTCGACCTGAGTTCAAATCCAAACTATTGGCTATTTGGTTGGCTTCAATGGACGTTTCGAGATTTTTCTTACTATTAGTACGGTTTTCAAGAACTATTCTGCAGATAATTTCTTTCAACCCATTGAAATATTGCTCAAGAAAATTGCATTGTTAAGTAATTCGAAATATGTAGCAAAGTTAACTAGAAAAAGGATTTGTATAAAGCAGTTTGTAAAATAGATAAGTTTATTATTATTTTACGAATAGTTTAAGCATATTTTATGAATTATTTTTATAATGTTTCCTATTTAAAATGCCCTTTCGCTTCACTAGGGAAATATAAAGTTAATAAAAAATGAAAAACATTAAAATTATTTTGAATAATTTTACGCTTTGCTATAGATCTAAAGCAGTGATTTTGCCACAGTTTCTCGCTCATGATCGATTACATGTGCGGCCTATAATGTTACAGATTAGTGATCTGAGGCCACTCTGGAAGATTTACTGATATAATGCTTCTTTTTCTGGTCGAATATGTAATAAGAAAAGGATTTCAAAGGCAGTTTAAGTGCATTTTAATTTAAACCAATCCTATTAAAAACGTTTTAAACATTTTATCAAGAACTGTTTTTTTTTTTTTTTTTTTTTTTTTTTTTTTTTTTTTTTGCTTTCAAATCGCTTAATTTGTTAACCAAAAAAAACTACATTCAATCTGAAAGTTAAATACCTTGCGCATTTCCGAATGACGGATGGAAGGTAAAAATATTTTATTTGGGGAAGTGGCAGTACATTTCTTCTAAATTGCTGAATTTGTTTATTAAATTTGAAAGACTAATACTTCTCACAAAATCGCGAATTTTGCTGGTTAAATTTAAAAGATATACATCTAACCCTTTGCCGAGTGGCACTTTATTGCTTTGAAATCAGAGTTTGCAACAAAAAATTCATAAATTCTTCACAACATGAAATATATATTTTTTTAATTTACTCAAACTTCCACCTGTTCGAATGAAGACTGTGAGTTCGGAACTTCGGTTCTATGTGCTCCTTTTCTTACACAATGCGAATAACATACAAACATACTTGATACATATTCAGTACTGTATTTATTAATAGGGATTTTGACATACATAATATTTTGGATAAGGTTTTGAGACTCAAATCGGTGTCTTGGAATAGTTTGAATTTTGGCAATATTGCAAGAGTGCATGATTTGAGCTTTGTAATATATGGGATCTATGTAAATCCCGGATCCCACGCCAAGCTTAAGTACTTTAATTCTTTTAATATTTTAATGTCCTTGTCATTTAATGCGAATGTGCTGCTTGGTCTGCTATGAAAATTTTGTCGTGTTTGCCTTTTTTCATCAGCATAAGCCACAACCTTGATATGTTCAGGTATTTCTGAAATAAGGATTTGAATGTAACGTACAATATTAATCTTTCGGCACATGAGCCTTATGGTCAGCTACAAATATGCTGTCGCTGCTGTGTACTATTGTGTATAGTATCTGTTGGCTAAATAATTTATTAGTGTGCAATTTAAATTTCCAGGACAGATAATGTTTTTCGGTGCTAGAGTTATAGTTAGGCACAGTTTGTGTTCTTAAACTTAATATGTTTCACAAACAATAATCAATCAACAAATGGACTGTATTCCTTTACTTTTATCTCATTACACTAATTATAAATAAAATGTCAGCGATGCGAAATAATTGATATAAAATAAGCGAGCCATTCTACATGGCTGTCACAAACACAATTCTATCAATCAATTATCTTGTTGCCACACATAAAGTTCAAAACTAAAGGAAGAAAAACAAAAGGAATTTACGCTTTGCAACAATAAAATGAAGCAAACGATACTCACATAAACATCCTGGCCCTCGTTGAAATCCCCTGGGATTTAAACAGTTGGAGCATTTTGAAACTTCTTAGTCTGTAATAAAAGATAAACATAAGAAAAATAATACAAAATATTATATGCGAGGCAATTCATATTTTTAGTCTGAATAGGAAGAGGACACAATTTCACAACTGGTCGTTTTATGACACCATGACCAGTTTTAATACTAGCAACTCTGACTCTTTGATCTGAGCCCGGATGAACAGCAATTATTCTCCCTAACCTCCATTTAAGAGGCGGAAGGTTGTCTTCTTTGATGAGGACTAAGTCATTGACTTCTAAATTGTTTTTGACGTTTTTGCCATTTAGGTCTTTGCTGAAGCTGAGACAGGTATTCTCGACTCCATCTTCCAGAAGTGCTGAAAAATAAACTGTTTCACATGCCATCTGTCAATGTGATTGAAGGAACTATAATTTAGGTCTGGTTCAGGTATGGCAATTAAAGACGTTCCTATTAGGAAATGACCAGGTGTTAAATCATTTGGATCAGCCGATGTTGGACACAATGGCCTAGAGTTGAGACAAGCCTCAACCTGCGCTATCAAGATCTGAAATTCCGGATAGGTCAGCACAGTATCACCAACAGTCCTTTTTAGATGTAATTTCATTGATTTTACTGCCGATTCCCATAGTCCACCAAAATGGGGAGATGATGGCGGGTTGAATATCCATTTTATTTCCTCTAAAGACAAAAATTTGTGAATTTCTTGATTTTGCTTACATTGCAAAAAACATTTTCTGATTTCTTTGTCTGCACCTCTAAAGTTAGTACCGCAGTCACTATAAATCTCAAATGGTTTCCCTCTTCTTGCAATAAATCGTTTCAATGCACTTAAAAATGCCTTTGTTGACAAATCTTCTACCTACCACTTCAAGATGTACTGCCTTGATTATAAAACACACAAATAAGCATACGTAACATTTAAATGATTTTTGTCCACGTCCTGCACGATGGTTAATCATGAACGGTCCAGAAAAATCTATTCCAGTTCGATGAAATGGTCGCGATTGTGTTACTCTAGATTCCGGTAGATCAGCCATTATTTGACTTGCAGTTTTAGCTCTAAGTTTGCAACACGTGACACAAGATCTCACTACTTTTCGGATAGCAGATCTAACAGCTACGATTCAAAATTGCTGTCTAATTAAAGCTAGAAGAAGTTCCGGTGCTGCATGCAGATATTTGACATGAAAGTGTCTAATTATGATTTCTGTCAGATTGTGTTTTGAAAGTAATAAGATTGGATGTTTTTCATTTTCTGATAGTTGCGCATTTTTCAGTCTTCCTCCTACACGTAACACTTTGTTGTCATCTAAAATTGGACACAAGCTAAGGAGGTTGCTGTTTGTAGGTAAGTCCTTTCCCAACTCCAAACATTGAAGTTCTTTAAAATGTGAAATCGCTGTATTATTCTGACAATACAGAAAGTTGCAGCTCGAATTTCATTACTAGATAAAAAAGACGTATTTCTTTCTAGATATGCTACTTTAGAATTCGATATGAATCTTAATATCCAAGCAAATATGCGTTGTAAATTTGGAAATGAAGATATATTTGATATAATAGCAAGTTCCTGTACAGGTTCAGAAACTACAAATGAGACTGTTTTACGTGCATCTGGTAATGCCTCTTCATCTATAAGAATATTTTTAGACAAGGCAATCTCACTGCACTTTAACCAAGAAGGACCATTCCATCACAATTGATGAGATAATAGTTCTGCAGGAAATAACCCACGTGAAGCACAATCAGCTGGATTTTCCTTTCCATCAACATGACTCCAGTTCTCAGGTGGTAAGATGGATTGTATTTCAGAAACTCTATTGGATACGAATACTTGCCATTTTTTAGGATCTGACCTTAGCCATGACAACACGATCTGTGAATCACTCCAAGCTTGCACTAAATCAAAATTTATAACTAATGCAGCTTTTACAGACTGAATCAAGCGTGCCAATAACACTGCTGCACATAATTCCAGTCTTGGAATCGTAATAGATTTTAATGGTGCTACACGAGTTTTAGCTGTTACGAGTTTAACATTAATGTCAGAGTTATTGCAAGTTTTGATATAAATAACTGCTGCATAACCTCTTTCAGACGCATCACTAAATCCGTGAAGTTCACATCGAAAATAATCAGGTAGCAGAATTTTCCTAGGTATATTTATAGAATTCAAAAGTTTAACTTCTCTACATACTTTTCTCCAATTTCGATCAATCTCTTCTGTTACAGGATCATCCCATGATAATTGTAATTTCCACAATTGCTAAAGGATCATTTTAGCGAGAATTACAAACGCAGCTATCCACCCCAATGTATCGAATAGTTTTGCTACGAATGACAAAATAATTCTCTTAGTCGGAACACTTTGATACTCTATTACACCGATATTACATTTGAATTCATCATTGTCCGGATGCCATTCCAATCCCAGAACTTTCAATGTTTTGTCTTCTATTACACGATGAATATTGTCACTATCTGTGTTTGTTAAGCCAGAGGTTTTTAACAATGATGGTTCACTTGTCGACCATTTGTGAAGCTCAAAGCCACCACTTTTTAGCAGATGTTGCAATTCGTCTATCAATGCAATACCTTCCGAACTATCTTTTAACATATCATCAACATAAGTTAACAACATCAGTTAACATATCATCAACATAAAAATCTCTTAAAACTATATTCTTTGCCTTTGGAAAGTTCAATCCTTCATCAATCGCTAACTGACTCAAAACTTTGGTTGCAAGATATGGAGCAGCTGCAGTTCCATATGTAACTGTTTTCAAACGACAAACTTGTATTTGTTTATACGGGCTATCTCTCCATAATATTCTCTGAAAATCTCTATCTTTTTCATGAACCTTTATGTGTCTGTACATCATTTTAATATCAGCGGTTATTGCAATGCTATGAAGTCTAAATCTTAGTAAAATACAAATTAAGTCATCTTGTATTTTTGGGCCTATCATTAGCGTATCATTTAAAAAAACACCTGTGGTTGTTTTAGCACTCGCATCGAAAACAACTCTCAGTTTTGTTGTTAAGCTAGAGTCCTTCAACACGAAGTGATGTGGGATATAATAGTGTTTATTCTCTAATTCATAATCTGTGTCTGGCACTAATTCTACGTGTTCTAGTGAAAAGTACTCTTTCATAAACTGAATATACTGGTTGTAAATTTCTGTCATAGATAACAGCCTCTTCTCCAAGTATTGAAATCTTCTGTACGCCATTTCACGGGAGTCACCTAGAATATCTCTATTATGTTTGAATGGTAATGCAACTGAATAACGACGTGATGTGTCTCTAAAATGCGAGTTTTTAAAATGTTCTTCACAAAGTTTTTCTTCATTTGTGAAAAGTTGTACATTTGGAAACTTTTCTAACTCCCAGAAGGAATTTACTAACTCATCTGTGTTTGTATTCAAATGATTTACATATACTGGCTCAAAATTTGTAGATTCAAAATTTTTAGTACCCGAAATTATCCATCCCAACCTCGAATTTAGAGCAAATGGTAGATCAGGACCACGTTTGACAATTTCTCCCGTCATTAAATGCAGAAATACATTTACTCCAAATAAAATGTCAACTGGTTGTGACTTGTAAAATAATGGATCAGCTAATTGTAAATCATTGAAGTTATCGAAGATGATTGATGGCAAAGATACATAGGGAATGTTATCTGTCATCTTGTCCAGTACAAACGCTGATATTGATACACGAATATCACTTTTAAAATGAGAAGTGAATACTAAATCGACTTCCCCATTACTTATAGTATTAAATTCTCCTAGACATGATACAGAAATGGAATTATCTTTCACTCGTAATCCTAATTTCTTCACACAATCCCTTGAAATAAATGATCTCTGAGATCCAGTGTCACATGAACATCTACGCTTCACAAACTGTTGTTCAAAATTTTGAACTCTTATTAAAGCAGTACACAATAAAATGTGACTGGTTTGTTTACCTTTTGCATTCGAATCATAATGAGAGGCACAAACTGTGGCTGAAATGTCCTTAGGACTCGTTAATTCATCTCTTTTAGGGATAGATTGCGTAGGTGGAGTTTTACTGTTTAACTGAGTTTTATTCTTTGAATTATTTACAATGTGCAAAATACTGTGATGCTTCTTAAAGCAATGTTAACATGTATTTAAACTCTTGCATTTTTTGAGCAAGTGCATATTAGATAAACAATTAAAACAGTAACGATTAGATTTTACAAATTTTATCCTTTGCTGAACCGATAAATTTAGAAATTTCGAACATTTGGCTAAACTATGATCTTCTTTACAATAACCACAACACAAAGTAGCAACCAGAACATTATTCTTATTTTGAAACACAGATTTAGGTACCTTATTACTTGTTGATTTGCTATTTTGAAGTGTTCTTGCATAGTTTTTTAGGAATTCAATTAAAGTCGAAAGTTTTGGAATTTCATTACATTTTAACTGACGTTCCCACCATAATTTTGTAGAAGGGTCTAATTTTTGCAAAATTAAATATGTCATTAAAGTGTTACCAAAATTATCAATGGTTTGATTCAATACTTCTAAAGAACCAATTACTTCATTAATTTTGTCAACTAAATTTAAAATAGCAAATGCTGATTCATTTTGAATAGTTGGTAAGCTTAGAAAACGTTTAATATATGCAAAAATTTGTTCTCTCTTATTTGAATATCTTTCGTCTAACAGATTCCATGCTATTTCAAAATTACAATCCGAAATTTGAATGGTTTGAATAATGCGATATGCTTCACCTTTCAACGAAGCCTTCAAATACTGCAATTTTTTAGCATTAGATAAATTTGTATTATTTCTTACACAAGCACTGAAAAGATCTTTAAAAGCTATCCATTCTGTAATATTACCACCAAAAGTCGGTAATGTTAACTTGGGTAATTTAATATTGTCCAGAACCTGTTCTGAAATTACACCATTGGAATTATTTTTACTAGTTTGATTTTTTAATATTTTTTCACCTTTAAATTTCCACAAATAAATTTTATCTGTGTACTCCTGAACATTATCTATTTCGTTTTCTAATTCTTTAGTATCTGTAATTAATTTCATTCGATTTCAGAATTCTTCGATTTCAGAATCAAGCTTCTTTAACTCAATTTCTTTTTGTGTCAATAATTCGACACATTCCTCTAGTTCTATTAAATTAATGTCATCTACAGTTAAAATAGTTTCAATTTTCTTTACATAATTAGTAACACTCCTGCGTAAGACCGCTCTTTTTGTTTTAAAATTTATAAGTTCACTCATAATTGATCAATTCAAAAACAGAAATTGTTCTTAAATCACTTAACACTATTATTAAAATGAAATCGAATTCTATGCTGTATTACAACATTGTTCTTAAAATTTAACAACAAAATTTAACAACAAATTAAATGAATTTTTGTTCAAAATCCACTTACCTCACAAAGTGGAAGAATATTTTCACCAACCATATGCATATTTTCGTTGTTAGAATACACTTAGAACACTCACTATCTTCACTAGCTCTCCGGCTAGACTTTTGACCAACAATAAATGTTCTTAAACTTAATATGTTTCACAAACAATAATCAATAAACAAATGGACTGTATTCATTTACTTTTATCTCATTACACTAATTATAAATAAAATGTCAGCGATGCGAAATAATTGATACAAAATAAGCAAGCCATTCTACATGGCTGTCACAAACACAATTCTATCAATCAATTATCTTGTTGCCACACATAAAGTTCAAAACTAAAGGAAGAAAAACAAAAGAAATTTACGCTGTTTGCAACAATAAAATGAAGCAAACGATACTCACATAAACAGTTTGTTAAAAGAGTTTTAAGGTCCAAACCGATTACAGCTGTATAGTATTTATTGTATTTATTATTTACGATTTTTGATTTATCCTTTATGCATGAATTATACAAGAGAAATCCATACCAATATGGGATATGGAGAATTTTTTCCTAAGATGATGCCTGAGCAATTTAATGATTAATTTTTCATAAATTTTATCAAGAGCTGAAAATAGGTGGGAAAAGTTCGGACGAGTGCGATATTTATGCTTTTTTAAAAAGAAGATCCCATGCCCGATTTTGAGTGCTTTAGAAAAAGGGTTCTTCAGTTTGGCAGTGTTTCCTTCCCGTACCTCTGTTGTAGCTATGCTGGTATCTTACGGACTTGTCATATCCTTGTGGTTGATACTCAATTCTCTATTTGACGGCCCGACCATATTCTGTGAGGAGTTGCAGTGCAGTTACACTGTGAATTTCCCAAGGCTACGTTTTGAGGAAAGAATGATTTTATATCTTCTTTGTGCAATGTTTTGCGAAATTGTGCGTATAGCACACTTAAGTAGTTGTTTGGACAAGATGTGGGCAGTTGTGTCAGTGTTCAAATAGTTGCACACCTTATGTGTTATTTTACATTTAACAGAAAATTCTCGGATTCAGATTTTTCGTACTGTAGCGCCTGTACGCCCAAGGTATGCAGTCGTGTTGCAGACGATAGTTTAGTGCGTAGTTCTTCGTTGGTGTTTTCGTTTTTTGGGAAAATTAGTAACGCTGGCCTTGTAAGAGTCTTCGTTTATTGTGAATATGTTTGGAGACATTGCTGTTATTTTATTAGCTGCTCATCTGAAAATACGCTTGTCGTTTGTATTGCGTGATTTCCTTTGCTGCAACTGTGTATTCTATCAGTGTATTGGAAAGTATTACATAAAAATAATTAAGTAAAAAAACTTTTCATCTCCAGCGCGCGAGATTGTATACCGGTATTTCTAAAGATATGCTCATTTTAAAATTATTTTGCGATTTTGCTGTTGAACTGAATTTTATGGTTTAAGGGCGAAGAGCATGATATTTAGTAAATAAAGGTAACACACAAAGCGTTAAATAAACGCCCCTTTGGCGTAATAAAATCTGGAAGCTTTCAGGGTTTTTTTATCATAAGTTTAACAATTAAATTACTTTTGCTGCCTTTATGAGACAGCAATAAATCCTAACAATTTAGAAATTTTAGCATTAAAAATGGATCACGTTTATATAAAGCTACTTACGTCTTTTAAAACTGTTCATTATAATAATATTGTTTTCAACAAACATTTTACAAGTTTACATGTAGTAGCAATATCTTTGTTCATTATTTTAAAACGTGACTTTACAGCATTTGTTTAGAACATACTTAGTACAAAAAAATATACAGCAAAGGGAAAAGTGAAACATAAAGAAGACTTTGTTAATATAATGTACGACCTAAAGAACAATGTCAATTTTTTTATTAAATATATATTTATTTGTACGTTCGTTCCACAAAATCACCCTCTTGAAAGAAATGATCAACGTTCCGCAGTCTCTTTCTATATCTCGTGAGCTCTTACTTCACCCTAGACAAACGGATACCTATCAGATAAATGACATAAATAACATGTTCTGACAAATACAGGAAATAAGGAGCTCTTATTGTATAGGGTAGTAGGAATACTCTCTGGACAATGGTCAAAATGTAACTTCTTATCATATCCAAAAATGTCTCATCTATTGTCTCCGACCTATCTACCCAGTAATTGAGACCACTAGATGACCGGTGTCCAGGAGAAAGGTCTCTTTCTTTATGAGCGCTGATGTCTCGAGATGGACTGCAATAACAAGTGTAAACGGATCCTTAAGCTATTTCTGTAAGATCCTGCGCTCTTCGTCACATTATTTTTGTGCTCAAAGGGAGGCAAAGGGAATTTTCTTTTATGAGATCGTCTCTCTCTTTCCATTTCTAAATTGAGCCACTGGGCGTAAGAAACAAAACGTAGGTTTCTTAGATGTAGATATAATGGATAAATAATAAAATATTACTGTTTTAAGAGAAAACAGAACGTTAATTTATATTTTGCCAACAATAGCAAAAGTAAAATTAACTTATAAAATTGAATACATAATGTTTAAATCTTTAATGTAAAGATAGAAACGAGTTACAAACAACTTTTTCTCGTTTCCATTTCTTCATGTGAGGAATTTCCATGGTTGAAAAACATACATTGTTGATGAGTTTCGTGCAACATATTCTTTTGGGAATCCATATTTTTCTTATTGTATAGACTGGGTCAAAGTTAGGAAGCGTATTCAAATGTTAATCTCTTTTTTACTTGTGATTTACATTTACAGTATAATTATAACAGTTATATTATCTAGATTTAAACATAAGAATATTAAACACGAAATAAATTTTTAAGAGATTTGGAAAATAAGTGCTGCCGCGTTTTCTTTCTTGCTCATTGTAAGATGCTTTCCTGTGACTGTTTCAGTTTTCAACTACAGTAGTCTTGTAGAGACATTAGGTTATTCCGAAGCAGAAGACATGAAAAATGAGCAATTCCCTTCCCGGGAATCGAATTTCTGACCTCTCGAATACGTGCCTAGCATGCTGACCACGAAGGCATGCTGCAGTACGAAGGCCTGCTAAGAAGGTAGGAGAATTACCTTATAATACTGCCCCTTCTAAAGGGAATCACTAAATCCTGGTGGTGGAGAATCATCACCCACCACCTTTCGTTTTAGTTCGGGCACAACTGTTGATATATTGGATGCTGGGAATATGAGAAATAAGCAATTATCTTCCCGGGACTCGGACCTCGGACCACTCGAATGTACACCTGACCATTACACCACGAAGGCATACTAAGTAGGAAGGAGAAATACCTTATAGCCTTACCAGTGGCCAAGATGTTACACACTTCTGAACACGGGGGCTCGTCCTGAGTTCGAACCCATGCAAATGAGTGCGCTGCATGGTTAGTTTTCGTTGTTTTTTTCCTTAGAATGTCATTCATAAATATGTTCCCTCATAAGCAAATAGCCTTCGTGTTGCCATATTCAAAATCCCTTAACATTTCAGTTAATGGGATTTCGTCACGGATAATGCATAATAGCTATGGAGTGTTCGAGATTTGCTCTTTTGTTTGAAGTGTAAAAATTATTTTTCTTCTTTAGTTCATTAATTATCATATCAATTTTAAATAAAACCTTTTTGTATAAAAACCATTTTTATTTAGTTTAATTTTTGAACTAAAATTATATGTTTTTTTATGATATAATAAATAATACTTTGACTACATGAGAATTCTTCTGTAATTCACTCAATACATGCAACACTAAGCCAATAACTTCGCAAATGCATTTTATTTAAAATTTTTTATGAGTGCTCAGCACTACCACTAAACTAATTATAGATCTATTCGAAACGTCCAAAAAACCAACGGAAGATTAAAATCTAAATTACAGTAAAATACAGTATTAAATATTATATACAATATAAAAACGTCAGTACGGAAAGATATTATGGTTCATGCAGAAAATAAAATCTGGTACAATTTTTATACAGTCGTTTAGGATAGATAAGAACATGGTATCAGTTCATAACTCTTTATTGCATGGCTAGTGTTACAATCTGCAAAGAAAGAAATGATATTTAAGTGTATAAATCTTAATTAGTCAACCCTAAATGCATTTTTATAACTCTAAGATACAATTTCTCTACCTATGTTCATTAAATGGTACAAATAAATTTTATCGATATTTATTATATTACGCGTATATTTTACTAGCGGATTTCACAAGCGAAAAAAACTTTTTACATGAAAGTTAAATAAACACGGTAATGTGAAGGAAATCTGGAATAAGATGAATTTCCTCAAAATAAATAACAACAAATCTCCCGGACTAAAGCGTACTTTAATTGAACTCTAAAGAACTGATAAAATCTGAACCCTTTCAAAGCGCTAGTCAAACATAGAACGTAGAATATATAGATAAAAGGTAAATTTTAAGGAAAGAAAACTGAAGGAACATCTTATTTTATTCAAAGACATTGAATTATAACATCTTTTGCCGTGATCATGACATTTTTTGCTACCATTTTCGATAGAATAAAACAGCATTGGATTTCAAATAAAACTTCAAAGATTTATTTTTCGAAACTCTAGAGTGTGCAGATATCAGTATTCTTTTTCGGATATAAGTAAGAGGATTTTGAATATATTCTTCATTTGAAAATATATTGCTCGATTTGAATACATGTGACTTTGTTCAAATACGCGTTATGAGCAAGTTAATTTTTGTAAAATATTTTAGAACAAAAATATAGTAATGCATGCTATTACAATAATTTTCATAATTTTAGCTGAAGTTCCTTTCCTCAGCGTCGTCACAAATGCGCATGCCTGCTGTCTTACAAATATTTAAATAACATATAAGCTTATGCAACGCACTTATGACTAGTAAAATATCAATCAGAAGGAAGAATTTTGCCATTTAGTAATGAACCAGTTAGTAATTAATAAATAGAATACTAACGTTATAATAGCTTAAATAGCTGCTTTGATTATTTACTTGTACTATTATTTTCCTTTCTAAAATCTAAATATAGAATTAATTGAAAAGCGTAATTTAGCAAATATTAGATCATTAGAAAAAGCAATCAACCGAAAAGTTGCGTTAAAAAATATAATAATGTAAAAGAGTTTAGATTCATGGTAATGTGAAAGGGTTTAAGGTTAAAATCTGTTAGTCCAAAAAGGCTCTTTTAAGTTTAATATATGGTTTATTAGCAGAGATTATCAATAGGCACAGGTGGAAGAGCAAAATATTGTACAGGATACTAGATGAATAAATTTTTAGATTAATATGAGAACGTTATATATCTTCTATACTCTGAAAAGTGGAAAGATGCATGACGTAATGATATAAAAATGCTTAATCTATTAAACTAGCTAATCATGAATTAAATACTTTTTTATTTAACTAAGCCAAATTAAAAAGTAAAAAAAAATATTCTTAAGAACTGTATCTATTGTTTTTAAAAAGCATAGTTTGTTCCTCAACAGCAGAAAGATCAAATTTGAAAGATTTATGTTACCCTTTTTTTGAATGGAAACATACAAAAGACTTTAATGAAAATTCAAACAATGCATTCAGTAATGCAAAATCGCGTTTCGAGATTAATAGCCGTCGTAATCCAGTAAACGAAACGTACATATTCAAAATCTCCACAGGTTTATAAAATATTGAAACATATTTGGGAAATGGTTTAATTAGAGTTTTCGAATTGTAATGATTATCGTAAAGAGTTGTTATTCGGATTAAAGATCAGTTCTATATTCTGGGGATTTTAATACCTACATTTAACATACTTTTTGTTACAAATTTTTTGAAATTTTTTTATTTTAATAGAGCGCATAACGTTTTACCACAGACGGTTTTTTTTCAAGAACCTGATTAAAACTATTTTACAGGTGCACATTTGCTTGTACGATTCAACGGTTTCTGTTGCGCAAAGCTCATCTTTATTTGTAATAGATTCCTGTGGCTTGAAAAGCATTGATACTTCAAGACGCAGTGGGTACACGGGTGATCCAATCAATTGTGTTAAGTCATGTTTTGGAGGAATCCTTCTTTGAATCGAATTGCAGGGATGTAAATATACACATATAAATATATACATGGATGTAAATATATATACACTCATGTCCAAAATTATCTTTACATACCCAAAAATGATGATATTCAATGAAATATCGAATCAATGTGATCCGTATTTGCAGGGAATGTGTGAAAACCAAGCCTAATTAGCATTATCCAATCAAAAGTAATCAAACGGTATGTGATATGCAAATCTAGGCGTTACGCCATCCAAGGGTGAATCAAGAGCTTTGCGCAAACTGAATATTTGAGTGAATTTCTGCAACATAGCGTTTGATTTCAGTGTGTAGGGACTCAAAGCGGTTTGTTATGGCTTCGAAGTATCATTTGGAAGAATCTGTAAAGTAGCGAATTATCGGCCGTTTAGAAGTAGGGCAGTCAATCATGGAAACAGCCACATGTCTGAATATTTCAAGACAGACAGTCTCTAAGCTATGGAAACAGTTTCAAAATGATGGAAGTGTTGTAAGGAGGCCTGGACAAGGTCGGAAATGAATGATAACTGCTTCTGAAGATCGGTATCTGGCATTAACTGCCCGTCGTAACAGAAAGGCTACTGCTCGCCAGTTAAGTTCAGAGCTTGCAGCCGCCACTGGAACTGTTGCATCACGGCAAACAATATACAGAAGGCTTAATGAAAAAGGCCTTTATGCCAGAAAGCCAAGGGTATGTGTTTTACTGTCTTCACAGAAAAAGAGGGATCGCTTTAATTGGTGTAAAGAACATCAAAACTGGACTGAACATCAATGGTCCCATGTTCTCTTTACTGATGAGTCGCGGTTTAGTTTAACTGGTGATTCTAAACGTGTTTACATCTGGAGGGAGTCAGGAACACGAAATGATCCCTCGAACATTGTGGAACGTGACCGTTTCGGTAGTGGAGGTGTGATGGTATGGGGTGGAATAATGATCGATGGACGTACGCCCCTACACGTGTTCAGCAGCGGATCTGTGACAGGCCAGATATATCGAGATGAGGTCTTAGATCCTTATGTAAGACTTTTCAGGGGTGCATATGTGTGATATCTGGCGACTGTTTGGCGATCAACAGAGCATGCTTGGCGCAGGTAGCTCTTCTTCGAGAAGGGTTAATGTATTTATTAGGAGTTGCATGTTAGCCTCGGAAGAGGAAGGTAGTAGATTGTACTATGCGGTAGGAGCCACGTACTGCTCTGAGTAACTATTATATTATTATTTGAATTATATATTTAATAAATGTTTGTTTCGTCTTGCTAAATGGTGCCTTGTTAAACCACGAAGTCATCACAACACGCTCTCTTACGAGAACCAGAGAGGTTAGAAGCTTAGAGCGTTAAAAACGGAAGAGGCGTAAAGTTAAGCCTAACTAACGAAAGAAGTGTTCATTTGCAAAAGAGAGTAAAAACGTGAGAATTATTTAATCGAGAGTTTGAAAGGCTTGATTCTAAAGGAAAATAGAAGAAAATGTTCAAAAACGCAAAGAAAGAGGATTTAGTAACAGTTCTATTGGAAATTGGCGAAGAAGCATCCCCAGATTTGAAGCTGGTAGAACTGAAACACAAACTCCAGAATAGCAAGGAATACATCGAAGATGCTGATTTCGTGAAAGAAATTCTGATTACTACAGTGGAGAATAGAAAAAGAAAAGAAGAAATGGAAAGAATGCAAATGGAAGAAGAAAGAATAAGAACAGAAAGAGAACACGAAATAGAACTAGCGAAGATTCGAGCAACTCAAAATGAAGGAAGTAGAAGTCCAACACCTTTAATCCAAACCACAGAACGAGAAACCGAAATTTCCCTGGACAAGCTGATCAAAGGAGTAGAAACACTGACTATACCAGTACCGAAGAGAGCAGAAGAATGGAATATATTTTTCGATTCTATCGAAAGAGCATTTAAGCACAAGAAGGTTCCTGAAGAATACAAATCAGAAATATTATTGAAATTAATTGTAGAAAAAGCTTCAAATGTTCTTGTTTATATAAAGGAGGAAGATCTGCAAAATTACGAAAAAGTGAAAACTCTTGTTCTGAAGGAATATCAACCTACTCCTCAAACCTGTTTAGAAAACTTCAGAAAAACTAAACGTTATTCCGGCGAAACGCATATCCAGTTCGCTTCGAGACTAACAGCTACATGGGACTATTACTGCAAGTCAAGAGAAGTAAAGGATTTCGAAACACTCAAGGAGTTAATTATTTCCGATAAATTATTCCAAGCATTAGATGAAGAAACAGCTGCACACGTCGCAATACGCCAAGGAAATAAATGGCTGAAGCCTCAAGAATTAGCTACAGAATGTGATATTTATTTCACGGCCAAAGGAAAATCTTTCGACGAAGTTCGAAATGGAATTAAGCGATCACCGAGATTCCTGAATACAACATGTGCACACGACAAATATATTCCACCACCCATGAGAAAAGAATATCCAAAACACGAAAGATTTCACGCGAGAAGAAAAGAATGTTATATTTGTGGAAATTATCAACATATCGCGAGAGATTGTCCAGACAAAAGAAGAAAGAACGAAACTGCAGTAAATAAGAAGGGAAAGGATGATTCCAAAACTCAAAAAAATTCAAACAGAACATCAAAAGAAGAAGCCATCGTAGCTAAAGTAGACTCATCCCATCTACGATATGAATTCGCAGAACGCATCGTTCAACCACTGCAAAAAGTAGATATTTTTATTAACTCTGAGAAAATCGAAGCTATCGTAGACTCTGGAACGCAGATAACGATCGTACATTCATCGCTCATTCCAAATTTAGAGGAGAGAGAAGGAGGTAAAATATTGCTAACACCTGCTTTCGGACAACCAATTGAAGCAAAAGTTTGCCGTGTACCTATTTACCATAAAGATCATGGAAGCAATATATTTAATTTTGTGGATACATTAATTGCAGTGACTGATAAGCTAAATGTGCCTTGCCTAATAACTCCAGAAATATACGAACTGTTGATTAATCCTGCGGCAGAAAAACCAAACGCAGAAAGAAATAATTACGGAAGCGAAAACTTACAAACTTTATTCGCCAATGCACAGTCAAACGACAGCGTCGATTCCCCCCCCCCCTGCTAATGCTTATGGAGGAGAAAAACGAAGAGGAGGAAGGGAAGAAGGCGAGTGTTTATGTAAACACAGACTTATCGTCTGCTGAACGCCTACGCGAAGAGCAAGTTAACTGTCCCTCGCTGAGAGAAGCATGGAAGCTAGCAATAAAAAAAAGGAAATTATTTATTTATTGATCATCTTTTACATCACCAAGAAAACATATATGGACAGAATGTTTTTCAGTTAGTGCTTCCACTTAGTAGAAGAGCACAAGTGTTGGAATTAGCACATAGTTCCATTTTCGGTGCACATCTTGGGATAAGAAAAACAAAGGAGCGAATACGATATTCATTTTATTGGCCTGGATTAGCACAAGATGTTGAAACCTTTTGTAAAACGTGCAAAGATTGTCAGTTGAAAAGTCCAGAAAAGCGATCTGACAAGATTCCCATCACACCGGTCAGAAGGCCAAGATTACCTTTCGAAACAGTTAACATCGACATTATTGGACCTATTGAAACTTCCTCTGCTAGGAAACATAAATATGTGTTATGTCTGGTAGATCAACATTCCCGATGGCCAGAAGCCATTCCACTGAGAAGAAAGCCACTTGCGACGCGCTTTTGGAGATTTTCATGAGAACAGGAATCCCTAATACAATAGCTAGTGACAACGGAAGTAACTTCGTTTCAAAATTAACTAAAGAATTCCAGAAAAGACTAGGTTCTCACCCTAGGTTCTCTACACCTGCTTACAGTGCTTCAAATGGATTAGTAGAAAGATGGAACAAGTCCTTCAAGCAAATGTTACATCATGTCATCAGGACTGATCCTTCGAATTGGGATAAGCACATCCCATACCTGCTCTTTGCATACAGAGAAGTACCAAACTGCACCACGGGTGTCTCACCATTTCAGCTGATGTATGGAAGACAACCAAGAGGTCCTTTAGCAGTACTGAAGTCTTCATGGTCAGGAGAAATACCTATACCACCTAATCTAAGTGAATCGGCAGTGGATTACTTACAACTTTTAAAAATAAGGTTAGAACAAGCAGCCGAAGAAGCCAATTTAATTGCAAGTGATAAACAACAAAAATATGCTGAGTACTTTAATCGGAGATCAATACCAAAAAATTTCAAAATCGGAGAACAAGTTTATTTACTCATACCAGATTCAAATAACAAACTCTATGCACGATGGACTGGTCCAGGAGAAATCGTGAATCATTGCCCACCTCATTCCTATAAAGTAAAACTACCTGATGGAAAGATCAAACATGTTCATGCAAATAAAATTAGAAAATTCCAAGCTAGTGTCAATGCAGTTGGAGTGATATTTGAAAATGAAGAAGAATTTGGAGAAATTATAACTTTACCAGGAAAAGATCTCTCGACCCCCCTGGAAGATTTTAAAATAGATGCAAATGTGAATTTAGAAAATTTGAATCCGCAGCAGAGAAGAAAATTGATAGCTCTTATCAACAAACACCGAGCACTATTCACCGGAAAGCTGAAAATAGCTAAAGTTGAAGCTCATAAAATTAGATTAATACCCAATATGGAGAGGAAGAAACCTTACATTTATAGGATTCCTGAAGCATTGAAACCCAAGGTCGATGAAGAAGTAGAAGAATTATTGAAATCGGGACTAATAGAAGAAAGTAATGCAGAAATAGCTCATCCAGTAGTTTGTGTAAGCAAAAAAAAATGGAGATATCAGATTGTGCTTAGATTATCGAGCTTTGAATGCAGTGACGAAGCCAGATGACTTTCCTATGCAAAATGCCATTGATTTAATGTACAGTATAGGAAGAGCCAACGCCATAACAACTTTAGATTTGCTGAAAGGATATTGGGCAATTCCTATGGAGGAACAAAGTAAAGAGTACACATCCTTCAAAACTCATCGAGGTCAATATCAGTTTAAAGTGCTACCCTTTGGATTAAGGAACGCAGCAGCAACTTTTCAGAGAGTAATGAATAACGCGCTGAAAGAATTTCAACAATTTTCAAGAGCCTATATTGATGACATAGCTATATTTTCCACGGATTTCGACACTCATCTCCGACATCTGGATAAAGTTTTTACCAAACTAGAGTCACTTGGATTTACTATCAATTCGAAGAAATGTTCGTTTGCAAAACCTCAAATTAAATATTTAGGACACATCATTGGATCAGGAAAACATCAACCAGATCCCGAGAAAATAGAGGCAATCAAGAAGCTGGAAACGCCGAAAACGAAAAGAGATCTTAAAAGTCTGTTAGGACTATGTAATTATTATCGCGATTATATCCCAGGGTATGCAGAGATCGCCTACCCACTCACAGAACTCACGAAAAATAAACAACAGGAAATACTCGAATGGAAAGAAATTCATGAGTCAACATTTCAACAACTGAAGGAGCGATTAGCGATGTCAACGGAGCTGATCACCCCAACACTGCAGGATCCGTTTGTCATTCATTCTGATGCATCCTAAATCGGAATAGGTGCATGTTTGTCACAGCAAAGGGGAGAGAAGCAATTTCCCATCTGCTACGCCAGCAAGAAATTATCGAAACCTCAACAGAGCTGGCCGACTATAGAGCGTGAAGCTTATGCTATAGTATGGGCATTGAAAAAGTTTGAACCTTGGATATTCGGTTCATCGGTGAAAATTGTGACTGATCATAATCCTCTAGCCTTTATAGTGAGAAATGCTCCGCAATCGTCCAAATTACAACGATGGGCCATAGCTTTGCAGAAATATAATCTCGAAATAGAACATTGCCCTGGAAAAAAACTGTCAAACGCGGATGCATTATCCAGACTTCCCACTTGTGAACTTTGAACATTAATTTACTGTTCATCTTCACGAACATTTTGTATAGTTAATAATTAGATAGTTTTCTTTGCTTTTCATAATCATTTTACAATTTTGTGCAAATAAGATGTTTATGTAATTTGAAATAGATAGAGAAATTATTGGATAACAAATATTCGAGGTAAGTGGTAAATTTAGATATTTGTCTCCCAAGGATTTAAATCATGCTGCAGCATCATTAATTAAAAGGAATGTTAAGAATATAATTTTATATATATATAAGAAACTTAATAATTTTACTGTCATCATTGGAATAATACTAGGGTATATTTTAACATGTTTATAACTTGGTTTCTTTGAATTAAGAATTGATAAATTGTTACAATAATAATAAGGTTCGGAACAAGTGAAGTTAAAAATGATTTATCTATGTTTATATATAAAAATTTGTTATCTATGTTTATGTAGTAAATTGAGGTATGTCTATAGTAATTGAGATTTGAAAATTAGGAGAGAATGTATAAAAGTATATGTAGTTTTTTTTTTCTTTTTCACGTTGATCGCAAACAGTTGCTAGATTTTAGTTTCCAGATTGCTGATTGATTTGTAAATAATATCAACAACAATCTTACGACGGAAGGTGTGATATCTGGCGACTGTTTGGCGATCAACAGAGCATGCTTGGCGCAGGTAGCTCTTCTTCGAGAAGGGTTAATGTATTTATTAGGAGTTGCATGTTAGCCTCGGAAGAGGAAGGTAGTAAATTGTACTATGCGGTAGGAGCCACGTACTGCTCTGAGTAACTATTATATTATTATTTGAATTATATATTTAATAAATGTTTGTTTCGTCTTGCTAAATGGTGCCTTGTTAAACCACGAAGTCATCACAATATGGACCTGACTTTTTATTTATGGATGATAATACCCATCCACATCGAGCAAACCTCGTTGATGAATTCCTTGAAAGTGAAGACATTAAGCGAATGTCTTGGCCACCAAACTCTCCTGACCTTAACCCGATAGAGAACTTATGGGACTATCTTGAAAGAGCAATTGCACGTATACATCCTCCTCCTAGAGATGTAAATGCTCTGAAGACGGCATTGCTGGAAGAGTGGAGATTAATTCCCCAAACTGTGGTTAACAACGTTATTTCCAGCCTTAAAACACGTTGTGATATGTGTGTACAAGTCAGGGGAGATCATATTCCGTATTAAATTCGTAAGACTTAATTCTTTTTCTGAATCATTCCTTTTTTTCTTAACTCTCTTTGTCACACTTTATTACCATTTTTATTGTTTCATGCTACAATTTTATATCATATGAAGTGATCTTCAATTTTTTCTTTTGCATTTATGTGTCATCATGTTATGTATGATTCCACAAAAATTCGTTAAATTACAAGTCATAGTCTCTGAGAAATCTGTGAATTTATGCATGTAAACATAATTTTGGACATTAGTGTATATATGGTACCATTGTACGCCTCGACCATTTCTAAACTGCCTTTTAGAGCGTTAGAATGGATGAAAAACATAAATGTGTGATGACATGGGACCTCTCGCTCATTATAGGTAGATGAGTTGCAATGGCTAAGAATAAATTTTAAAGCTACATTTCGATGGAATGACGACCAACTACGTGCTGCTTTAAATACTCGTATGTAAGTTTTCTTCATAGCACAGCAGATACCACTTTTTTCTGTCCTGCTCATTCGCTAGACATATCAGCGATTGAATACACAGGGAAAAGGATAACGCGATTGATCCATCGCGTCTACAGATGTCAGTACAAGTATGAATGCGTCTTTATATAAGGAATACTGCTGTCAATAACCGCGGAATAGACCGAAGGCTTCCTAGGTACGGCGCCCTTTCATATATCAACTTATTTCGCTGATATCTGCTTCCCATATACATTTGACACTTACACAAATTCATACTGATTTACTATCAGTAATAGAGATGCATTAATTTGAACATTAAATTATTTATTTCTATGATTACTATCAATATATGACATGAATTTTTTTATAATATTATGACCCTTTTACGATGGGACAATTTTCACAAGCATGATAATACTTTACCTTACAGAGAGATAAAAATGTCAAAATTATTTATTATTGCATAATAAAGTGTTGACTATTAGTGCATAAAAAGTAACGGCTATTTTTTTTCTTTGATATAAATTTATTAGCAAACTAAACTTGCGGTTTGGGGTCGGAGACATGTCGGTATTCCTCGAATAACTAGACTTATACTGTGAAACAAACCTCAAACTAGCTTTTTAAATTGCTGAAATTTAAAATCTCAGATTGGTACTCTTCCCTTCATTACTTCATTATATGAAACATCAATAGTTTCATGAGATTTCTTATAATAGAATACTTAAAACTCCTATTTATACTCTTCTTTAATTTTGAAAGGGACTATTTTACTATAACTGTATAGACATCCTGTTATTTCCTAATAATTACAGTATACATTTTAGCTAATATTCGTATCGAGACAGAAGATAAGCAGGATAAAGTACATTAAAAAATCAACAAAGCTACAACCTTCTGATTTTGTCGATTTTACTCAAGATTCTTCCAATTTCGATGGCAAACATGTATAGGTCTCTCCTCATCAGGAACAAAGAAATCTGAAGGTAAATACAGTCGAGGCGTTTCCTTCGTTGCAGATTTCATTTCTCCTAAAAATGAAGGACCTGTACTCATTTCCACACCAAATGAATGGAATCTAGACTAAACTCTACGCCAAATACAAGGCTGTAGCTTTAATAAATTTACGTAATATTGTTATAAACAAGTTATTTTAACTTGCATTTATGGATAGTAAAAATGCTATTCCAAGTTGCTGCAGTTTCCGTAGATATTCAAAAACTTGTAAAATGAGAAGAAATCATCTTTATGCAGAGCAGAGAGCCATCTATAAAAATTTAATTTACTATTATATATATATAATATATTAAATCTTTGCCAGCGATAGTTAATTAACATATGTAAGTGATTAAAATTTACATTTTTCTCTTACTTGAAACGTCTGAAGAACTCATCTTTTCAAATGTCACATACAATAAAACTAACCAGTCTTCTGCTCGACGTGTTTTAAAAGAACAGGGTGAATATGCCTATGTTATCAAAGCAAAGAACGTTAATATTGACTTTGTTACATACTTTTCCAAAATTAAATTATAATAATTTGATTATTTCCATAATAATAAAGTACACATTATACGAGTATGAGTATGATTTCCTAATGTTGATTTCATCATCGATAATACTTTCAGTTTTTTTTAAATATGCATCCGAATGATTATTTCCGGAATTAAACATAATACAAATTTAAATTGGTCTTCTTCAGTCTTGCGCTCGTAATTATATATTATCTTTAAGTAAATGGAAAACTTTTCATTAGGCAATTATCGCTAGCTCGAAAAATAAAAGAATCAATTTTCTAGAGCGTTTTTAATAATTTAATTGTGTTAACTGTGTTTTATTAATAGAGCTTTGAAGAACAAACCTTTGAATAATAACATCGGATTTTTATGTCAGGTGTTATTAAACTGTCTTTATTACATTACACCTGTTTTTTTAGAATATTTACGAGAATAATTCAATTATCATTGGCTAATGACTAGGGTTTTATTTTGGTTTTCTTATTGAAAACCAATTACCTATTTAGTACAAACAAAAAAAAAAAAAAAAAAATTCAACATTCGCTGTTGTTCTATGTGTATCTAATCAGATTAATGTTCAGTATTACTTTCTTATAATAAGGTAATAAAAATCAGGTGAAATATGTAAATGATATATGTAATCTGACTTCTGTAACTATTTTTTCCCTCCAGAGAGGGAACAAACAAGAAGAAAAGGTCTTTTGAAGGTTGGCAAAAATAATGTTATTCTCTTCGCTTTCTCTCTTCATAGCTATTCTTATAGCTTGATATCTAGGAGCAGATTTATTTGAAGGAAAAGTAAAACAGATGTACTGTAACTTTAAATCTATTCACATTTATTTGCTAATAATTATGCTTTGCATGTACTAATAGATTACGAAACCTTGAAAAGTTTTATTAATTTAATATGGGATCGGTATTTACTATCTAGTGGTATGATATCTATGAATTTACTTCAGAGGTGGCTGTCTAAAGGCTTTCATTAACTAGTCAGCTTGATTATTTAATAAAAACACGAATAATTACTACACACTATGAAATTATTACATTCGTAGATGGAAACAGATGAGTTTATTTACAGAAACAGATGAGATTATTTACAGATGTAGAGAAGCTAACGTAAAGAAGCTTATGTACAGAATAACGTCTTCCATCTTAATGGCGGAATCGTCTGAATTCTATCACCAGTAAAAAAAAAATTCATATCGTTTTGCAGAACCATCTGATTATTGTGGACGATTCCATCTTACACTAATAAACAGCTGATTTTCATAAATTACTCATAGCCGTTCAGATTTTTAACCTCTTTGCTTTATCTACATCACAAATATTATTTTAAGTTTTTCTTCCCACATTTTTTATTAGATTTCTTTGACACATGAAGCTTTTCATACATTTCATGACATCTATAAAATATTTTTAACTACGCCTTTTCTTTATTCATGGTGAGAAATCATCGAAATGCGCCTAAATAAAAACTTTATGTAAACTCTCAATTTAATTGAGCTTCAAAAATATATTCCTTTTTATCTCTGACATATTTCTGCAAAATCAGTGTTTCTTATTTATAAAATAAAATTATAAATTTGTAATGCGAATTTTCATGTACCTTTATATCTACTTATTCAGCTAAGAATTTAAATTCCTCTAACCATTCTTTATATTAAAGTTCTTGTTATATTTTACTGGTTATATTAATTCCTTAAGATGGTATTAAAAAGATAGATCTTAAAAAATTAATAAAGTGGTTAATTTCGATTGTATCGTATCCCAAATAAGCATAATTACGTATGAGTTATCTTAAGACAAACATGACATAAAGCATTTACGTATTCTAAACCATACTTCGTGAAATTAGACAAGCGTAGGAAAAATAATTAAATTTAATGAATACATATGTACATACAGAGGTGATAAAGGGGTTGTATTTCAGACTTGAAAAGGATATTTTCTTCTGCATTTCTACAGTTAAATTAGTTGACATTATATTTAAGCCTATGGAAGATACTAATTGACATGTAATATATAAAGCACCTGCCAGAAGCAAATCTCAGCAAATAAATACAGCTCATACAAATATTTTTTGGGTTTCTCTTATTAACTAATTAAACACATTTATCCTTAACTATGAAAACTTATCATGCATATAAACCTAAGTTAATATTTAAACATAACAATAATCTTAATGTTTTAAACACGCATATTCGATTAACGTTTAGTTTAGTTTGGTTTAGTTTATTATGGCATAACACACTAAGGGCTATCTGTCTAAGGGAAGTGATGCTTTTGTGGAGGACGTGGAGGACTGGCTCGTATATTATGTTACCGATAAGGAAAGCTACGCCAACACCCATGCAGCCAGTCCGTTCACTTGTATTCCAACCCAGGTCGGAACTACCAGAGTACAGTTTTACTTCTCGGCTGCTGGTGGGCCCTATTCAATTTAGTAAAATAACGATTGTTTGCATCTTATGGATCAATGATATGTGAAAATTTTATATTTGTGCTTTTGATTAAACTTATTTTTTATATTTGATATGAGTCTTGTTTGCAAGCAATTAAAAGTTTCAGTGGGAGATGCGGTGCCTCTTATAATCTAGAAATGCTTAACGATAACTCAGCGTACAAAGAGGATTCACCAGAAGTCAACAATTCAATTTCTGTTGTCGAATATTTCGAATTATACAAATTTTTCTTTAAACAAAAATATTGATTTGCAAATAAAGTCAAATACAGAGTTTTAAAAGTCATTAAATGAACATGAACTGATTGAAAAAAAGTATGTGAAAAGAAATTTAAATTTATTTTCTAACGTTCTCAAATCATTGGGTGTAAACAATACCTGTAATATTTGATTTACAATCATATAAATTGTTACCTTATATTATGAATTTTCATTTAATACCTTGTAGAGTCATTAGATTGTTTTGATGCAGGAGACGTGAAAAATGCCCAATGCCTACTCCAGGCCTCGAACCTGGACCCCTTGAATACATGTCGAGTGTACTGCTATTACACCACGAAAGTGTGCTAGGAAAGAGAAAGAAAACACCTTAAGTACTCTCCCTTTTAAAGCGCGCCTGTGTATTATGGAAACCCCATCTCCAAATAATACTGGTGACGAATTATTATCCACCACTTTTTAGTCCGGGCGACTTTTGTAGAGTCATTAGTTTATTTTGTAGCATCCCTGCTACAAAAATGTGCAATGCTCTCACCGAGACACGATCCTCGGGCCTCAGGAATGCACGCCGAGTGTGCTAGCGTTACACCACGAAAGCTTGCTGGAAGGAGGGAGATAAATGCCTTATAACCTCACCAGTGTTTATTAATAATTATCAGATGTTGAATAAAGTGATGCCGTGCGAATTTAATTTTAACTAATATTCCATTTATTCAAAATTACTTTTGCCAAGCACCTGCAAACGAAAATCATTTTTCTCATATATATTACTGAAAAAAGTAATTTCATTCTCCGATTAAAATGGGATAGTGACATTTACGGATATTAACTTACGCTTTTAGTAAACGTTTCTCACTTTACTTCTTCGCAAGCGAAATAAAGAATGCTTCATATAATGGTCCAGAGTCGATAACTACAGTCTACATCCTCAATTTCCAATGACGTGCTATACCCTGAAGGTCTTCAAAAGTAATTTACTTATTATAGCATGAGATTAGATAGCAACCCATCACATTACGAATCTGGAATAAGCGAGCAACAAGCAGTTTAACAACTCAACGGGGATTGTGAGGATGTGTCTTTAAGGTATCTTTAATATCTCTAAGCGATATAACTTTAGGGGTTCTAGTTATGATTTCCACGCATTACGTAACCGTCGATAAATTATTCATCAGGGGATAGAGTCAGTGCTCAGGTGGTCATTAAATTATGTATCTCGCCTTGGAGACCTGTTTAATAGGTCTTAGCGAAGAATTGACAGCAAGAATTATGAGACGTTGCATCGGCTATTTTCATAGCATGCTTTAAACTCTTTCATCGATTCTATGCAGACAACTAAGTTTCATTGAAATTCTGAGCTAAATGTGCATCGGCTATTAATCGGCATTTATCACTTTTAACACTTTTATTGGCATAAATGTATTGTTGCGTGCGTACGGGTTCGTTATGAAATGAATGCACAAGTCCGATGAAAAATGAACAAAAATTTATTATTATCACAACAAAAATGCTTAAATTTTCTCAAATTATCATGCAGTATTACAATATCTCACAGTAGTTATCTTTTAACTACTCAAATGTTCAATAGAACGTAATTCAAAACAGCTAAAAAACGCTAATCCGCGAATTCGCTACAATCAACAACAGTAGTTTTCTAAACAACAACAAACTAAACAACTGCTACAAATTGAGATGTTTTCCTCCTTTTATAAGATTTTAAAATCACGCGCTAGAATTTTCCAGCACTTTCTCGAAATCAAAAAGAGATATTTATTTATTTAACGCACGCGCTCTTGTAATTTTAATTTTTTCCGGCTTAGCTTTCTTTTAATATTCGTCACGCGCTGCACTGCGCGAGAAATAAAACCATTTAATTTATAATTGAACTAACATTAGCTTTTTAAATACCAAATTCGTAACACTGCCCCTTTCGCAAGGACTGCACGTCCCGGGCAGTACAATCCCTGGACAGGAAGCTAAACTTACAACTGTGGCATAAACATTACATTACAATATCAAACAATATAAACAATAAATGCAATAAATAACTTAAACAAATCAAATGCTATCAAATACTAAATACAAAACTAATACTAAATACAAATCAAATACTAAATACAAATCAAATACTGAATGCAAATCAAATACTAAATACAAATTAAATACACATTTATAAACAAAAAGGACCATGGTCTGATACTATTTACAATTATTTACATTACGTACTATGGCCATAGTAATGAGCTAACCTGTCGTAATGAACAACTTTAGGTTTAGAGTTCGAAGACTTACGAATCCGAACCACGACGTCATTCAGCCTTTTTAGGACTGTATACGGGCCATCCCAAGGTGACTGTAATTTCGGACAAAGTCCTTTCCGTCGAGTCGGATTCCACAACCACACCTTGTCTCCTTCGTGGAACTGATGTTCAGTAGCTCTTGTGTCGTAGCGGGTCTTCATCTTCTCCGTCGCCAAGTTGACTCGCTCTCGTGCAAAGTTGTGCATCACTTCAAACCGGGCCTGGAGATCTTGAATATATTCCTCAGACGATGAAGGAGCATCTGGAGGGCGGCATAACAATAGATCACAAGGCAGACGAAGGTCACGACCGAATAGCATCTGTGATGGGGAATAGCCGGTAGTCTCGTGGACAGCACTGCGGTAAGCCAGTAGAAACAGCGATAATTTCTTGTCCCAGTCCTGCTGGTTTCTGGAAACCACTAATGAGAGGTTATTAAGGATGGTTCGATTGAACCTCTCTACCATGCCGTCCGACTGGGAATGTAATGGCGTCGTTTGGGTCTTGTCAATGGCGAGTAGTTTGCATAGTTCTTTGATTACTACCGAGGTAAAATTCCTTCCCTGATCGGAATGTAACTGAAGAGGCACTCCGAACCTGGAAATCCAGTGCTGTATCATTACCTCAGCTACTGTGACAGCCTCTTGATCAGGAATAGGATAAGCTTCAGGCCACTTGGTGAAGTAATCAACGACAACGAGTATGTATTTGTTGCCATCAGCAGTTCGTGGCAGAGGTCCCAGGATGTCAAAGGCGATTCGTTCAAAAGGCGCCCCTACGTTGTAACGTTGCAGCTTGCCTCGGCTGCGTCTCTTAGGTCCTTTCCTACCTGCACAGGCATCGCAAGATCGGCACCACTTTTGCACGTCATCCTTTGCATTATTCCAGTAAAAGCGCTCACGAACTCTCTGTAAGGTCTTCATTATTCCAAAGTGACCTCCCGTAGGGCTGTTATGTAGTTCTTTAAGGACATCAGGAATGCGGGATCTTGGAAGTATCAGCTGCCATCGGAACGTCTTCCCATCATCCGATTCGAATTTCCGGTATAAGACGCCGTTTCGAATGTGAAGTGAATCCCAGAGTGCCCAATATTGTTTGGTTGTAGGACTACAGATAGAAATGTCCTGCCAGGTAGGTTTTCTGTTTGACGACTCCATTAGATCAATTATGGGTTTAATGTCGCGGTCTTCACGCTGGTCTTTCCTGACTTCATCATCACTCCACGGTTCTCGATCAGCAGATGTTGATGTTGTAATTTGTCTTGCGACCGGAGTCAGCAGCTCGTATTTCGCTTCCACCCTGGAACAATATCGACAGTTTTCTTGGCAAGGTCTTCTAGACAGGGCGTCGGCGTTTCCGTGTGATGATCCCTTACGATGACGGATAGTGATGTCATATTCTTGGAGTCTCTGTATCCACCTGGCTATTTGACCCTCAGGATTCTTGAAATTTAAAAGCCAGGTCAATGATGCATGATCGGTGCGGAGCAGGAATTTTCTGCCGTATAGATAGTGATGGAACTGTTCTACAGCTTTGACTATGGCGAGCAACTCTTTCCTGGTGACACAATAATTCCTCTCACAATATTTTAGACAGGCACTTGCTCCAGTAAGCCACTACACGTCTATTTCTTGGGACAAAACAGCACCAACACTTTCATTACTCGCGTCGGTGTCGAGAATAAATGGTCGGTCAAGCTGAGGATACGTCAGTATTGGAGCAGATGTTAAAGCCTCCTTTAAGTTGTTAAATGCATCCTCGCATTCTTTTGTCCACAAGAACTTTTGGTTGCTCTCTGTCAGCTTGTGTAGGGGTCTTGCGATGAAAGAAAAGTCCTTCACGAATTTCCTATAGTAGGTGCAAAGCCCTAGGAAGCTTCTCAGCTGATGGACATTTTCGGGACGTTTCCAGGAATTAACCGCTGATACCTTTTCAGGATCCGTGCGTACACCTTCTGCAGAGATGACATGTCCCAGGTAAGTCACTTCCTTTCGGAAAAATTTGCATTTAGCGGGACTCAGCTTCAGATTGGCTTCTTTCAATTTCTGAAGCTCCTTCCTAAGATTTTTTAAATGTTCTTCAAAACTCTTTCCGATGATAATGATGTCGTCCAGGTATATCAGGCAGGCTTCGTAGGAAAGGCCTTTCAAAACAGTGTCCATAAGACGTTCGAATGTTGCCGGCGCATTACACAGTTCAAACGGCATCACTTTGACCTGCCAAAGTCCTTGTCCCGTAGTAAATGCTGTCTTTTCTCGGTCATCAGGATGTATTTCTACCTGCCAATACCCACTCTTTAAATCAAGTGTTGAGAACCACTTGTTTCCAGAAAGAGTGTCTAGAATGTCATCAATTCTAGGAAGAGGGTAACTGTCTTTCTTCGTAACCTCATTCAACCGGCGATAGTCAAAGCAAAATCTTGTAGAGCCGTCATTCTTTCTGACGAGAACGATGGGAGATGCCCATGGACTCGCTGAAGGCTCGATGACATCGTCTTCTTCTATATCTTTTAACAGTGTTCGCTCCTCTTCCTGTTTAGCAAACGGTAGACGTCTTGGATGTTGCTTGATCGGGGGATGATAGCCGGTATCTATTCTATGTTGTGTCAAACTAGTTCGACCTACGTCAGAATACGAGCGGGAGAAAACAACTTGAAGATCTTTAATGACGCGATCGGCAGCATTCCTCTCTTTATCGTTTAATTGCGCATTCTGCAATAACTCCGATGTAATTCTCTCTGAGGACACGGATTCTTGGATGTTACTCTTTCTTTCAACAGTGGTTACTGGAGTACATGCTGCAACCACTTCACCTTTCTTAATAATTCTCCCCTTCTCAGTTACATTGGCGACTCTCACCGGGATAACCGTTCTGGATAGGTCGACGAGTGTTGAGGCTACTAGTACTCCTTTTGGGCTATTACAGTTATTGGGATATTCTATGATGCCGTAGCGGAAATTTCTGTTTTCGGCTATGGATCCAGGAAGTAAAATTTCTGTTCTTGCCGGTATTGTGATATTGTCTTGTGCTATGATTTTATGGACAGATTTAACTTCATCATTGACTCCAAATAACGCTATGTCCTCAGATGTAGAATGCAATTCGTTATTTTTAAAGTCCAAGGAAAAATTGTATTTCCTTAGAAAGTCCAATCCGAGTATGCAAGAATCAGTGATCTCTGCTACATATGCCGTGTGATGGTAAGCGGCACTTCCAAACGTGATGTTAGCATTTACTTTTCCATCGATGTTGATCTTCTCACCGGACACAGTCTGTAGGGTAACGCAGGGCGGCGTCCAGATAAGTTTGCTTCCCAGTTGTTGAGCCAAATCTTTTCGGATGATGGTAACGTTGGCTCCTGTATCTATCGTCATATTGCAGGGAACTCCATTAATATGTCCTATTATGAAAAGTCCATTACTGCCGCCTCTCACTGCAGAAATCTGAAGCGCTTTAAACTGGGGCTTTTCATGATCTGGCAACCTCCGCCCCGCGAGATGGCCACTAATTAGTTTCCCTGCTGTTTGTTAGGAGCGGTCTTAGCATCCGTGCCCTGGGGTGTTCTGCAGTTTCGTCGGATGTGTCCTTCAGCACCGCAGTTCCAGCACTTTACGGTCGGTTTCTTGTCACCAATATTCTGTCTCAAGGCGTTCAGTTGTCTAGTTAAGTCGTCTAGACGAGCAGTGACTTGATCCCCTGGCTCCTGGACTTGAGCAGCTCTGACTGGATGGCGGTCTCGACGGGTGGCTTGCTGGGCTGCCTCAAATTTCATGGCATACACTAAAGCGCTTTTCAGATCTTTAACATCCGCCATTCGCAGTGCTTTCTGTATTTCAGGGTCCCGGATGCCATCGATGAAATATTGCAGGGACAGGATTTCCCTTGTTTCTGTCGGGCACTCCGAAAAGGCGTGATGTGACAGCCTTTCAACATCCGTGGCGAGCTCCTGAAAGACATGTATTCAGTATATGGAAGAGCTCTTACTATAATTTTTTGTCTTTGCTATTTTATTTATGTTGCAGTAATGTAAATGTACATCATTGAGTTTGCAACTGGCATATAGTATATTGTATTTCTATTAGCGGGACAATTTTTAATTTCCGAACATTTTTATTTAATATCTAAATTAATTTATCATGATGAAATTCAGATATATTTGTATTTAATTGGTATTTTGTCTAAACTGCTTTCAAGTAAGCTGTATCAGCACTGTATTAATTTGTTTGCAGGATTATAGCTGAAACAATGCCAAAGACGAAGTTTTCTTAAATTTGAATTTCGCAAATATGTTATTGCAATTTTTGTACAAGATAACATTTAAATTTCTTCTTACTGCTGAAATAAAATATCCCTAGCGAAAGGGAAAAAGGATGCGCAATTAGTAATCAAATTCCCCAATCCATCGCACAGTCGACACACTAGATTAACATGATTAAATCGGCGCGCTACATTTACAAGAGAAACATCTGCATATCGTGATGTAATTAGCCGTATGAATACATAAACATTGAGTTATTCAATTTGCTAGAGGGGGGTAATTACTTTATTCATTACTGGCAGACGAAAGTAATTATCACGGAGGCAAGAGTGTCTACACGCGTGGTTCCTTGCAAGCATCCCATCTGTCACTGTTTCCGTTTTCAAATGCTGTGTTATATGAATGGCAGGTGCTGTAAAAATTAGAAAATTTGGTTACCCATCACAAAATACTTAATTTGGAGTAATTATTTCTCTTTTAATGCTTACCATAAATGAACGTAACGGTGAGATGTGAGAATTAAATCAGAAGTCTTGGCGACGTCTACAGAGATTGGGTTCCGTCTTGGCATAAATGCAAGATTTTTAATTCCTAATAACGAAAGGTGCATATAAATCCGCAATCTTCACCGTAAGGATGAGTAGTACAAAGTTATGTTGTAATCATAAACTTTACATTCCTGAATTTAAAAATAATAAGTATCGCTTATTAATCTACTTATTTATTTACTTTAGGTGTACACTAAGGAAAAAAATTCTTTAATATATTTTAGTACTTATCACTCCTATAAATGTTGCACTTTATTACTTAGTAATATTTTATTAATTTAAGCAACACTGTCAGGAAAAATATATCTTCTGCGCGCAAGACTGTGTATCGGCAGTGGCGTAGCTAGGGTGAGTCAAAGGGAGACATCTGCCCCGGGCGCAAAATCCAGGGGGGTGCTAAATTGATGGTACGAAATTTTAGAATGAAGTGTTTTCCATTCGTGGCACACATAGAGGGGAGAAAAATCTTCAGTTGTCCCCGGGCGCTGAAAACCCTAGCTACGCCCCTGTGTATCGGAAATTCCAAAGATATATTCTTTTAAAATTATTTTATGATATTGCCATTAAATTGAAGTTTATGATTTAAGTGCGGAGAACATTATATTTAATAAATAAAGGTAACACACAAAATGTTAAAAAAGCTCGTTTTGGGTAATATAAAATCCGAAAACTTTAAATTTTTTTCTTTTATTTCCTGGAGAAAAGAAATATTTTTATATATGATGTTGTAAATACTTGCAAATGTTTGAATTATCATTGTTTCTACATTTTTTTATGTGTTGTTAACACTTCTGCGCTGTTTTTATTGCTTTAAATATTTATTTATTGCTTTAATTGATAGTTTTTGATTTGATTTTATATTTAGTGCAATTCTTACCACATATAATGTATTTGGGTCTTTCGAATTATAAAAATATTTCGACAAGTCATTTTTAAAATTCAACTCGAGTTGCAGGCGAGATATTGAACGTGAGCCACTTTTACAATTTCATACTAGATCTAAGCACGATATATGACGCGATAATGCGAAATATAGACAATTTCATTCCTAACAGACTTTGGCGACTCTTAACAGTTTCTACCTAACTTACCACAGCTTGGAAGATGTGCTAAATTGTTGTATAGTCAAATTAATTTAATTCATTAAAACCATATATCAGATTCAGATTTTCGTTTCAAATTTAGTTACACACTTTAATTAACTATATAAATTTTTAATTAGGAGTGTTAATAATTAATTTTTTTCAGCTTAGCTTCCGCCACCCATGGTAGTGAGTCTCGATTCACTACCCGTGGATGGCCGAAGGAGCTCCGGATTTGAATCCCGGTGACGTTTTTAGGAGACTATCCCGGAGACGATAGTGTGCTTTTGGTATCCGGACACTCTAAGTATATGGCCAGTCAAAAGTTCTCTTATGTGGTTTAGTGGTAGGGGAAGAGGATTGGGAAAGCCTCGGACCCATCTTACTTCGGTATTCTCGTAATAGGTTACGTACCGTGGCGTCTCTATCAGATAATCAATCTACCTTGTATTGGTCTTTGGTAATGAGTATGAATCACGTGATTTGCCCTTAACAAGCTTCTTCTTTGGCGTTGACTCTAGCAGTGTGACTCGCCGCATACTTGTAACATAATGGTTATTGACAAATATGAAATAGTACTCTTTAAAATGGCAGATAAAATCTTTTTAACTGCTTTATTAATGGTTTTAATGTATACAGTGACTGCCATCGAGGAATATGATATGCTCTATTTAGAATCATATAAGCAGCCCATTTTTCTGATAATGTTCTATAATTTAATAAAATTATCTGGTAATGTAATAAATCTTCAGACAATATAATAAGAAAAAGTATGTATAAGTCTTTGTATGTATTTATGCACTGCTGCTTTAGTGTGGTTTACCATGGTAATGCCATCCGTTTCTTTGATTTTGATCACAGTTTGCTTGGATGTTACTAGATGGGTGATAGGCAATTTCTTGCTAGAAAAACTTTACTTCTTAGCTTACAATAAACAGTCCCACTAATGATATTTCTCATACCGTGTGGCAAGTCATATTTAACTTCCGTTGCTCTCCTCAGATGGATAAAATTTGCTATTAGCATTTCAGTCTTAATTCAGATGTGATGAAATACTTTACTCTGCATTCGTTTAGCGAGGACTACCGTCAATATTGTGTTGTATGAAATAGGAAGCATAAGGTTTATTGTCCCAGAAAGAATCATATGATGTTGACATGTGACGATGGTTCTGCGATGAACTGTCTCAAAAATGCAAGCAACAAATTTTTCATCGAAGAAGCTAATAAAAGATTGCAAAAAACAAGCGATATTGACGCAGGTGCGTTACACGATTCATTGCTAGGCAGCTATGGTAGAGGAGAAAGTTTTCATATAGCAGACGATCAGGCGCCAACATCCTGCTGTCAAACCAGCGTTTTCCTCATCTAACCTGCATATTAGAAATTAGTGAGGAAAAGAACAAGATGATTTCTAAGGAGTAATCTCGGAACTACTGGCTGTTTGAATCGCTATGATTTGATGTTGGTTTGACCCAAAAGATTAAACTGTCTTTCTCTGTCGAAGAAGACTTTAATACTATCCAATACCACATCTTGTCTTCTCCATAAATGTCTTCTTACGACTTACTTTTAATACTTTTCCTAAACAGCATTAGTCATCTATATAATATCTAAGTATAATATTTAAAGAAAGTGTGCATAATGTTCAAATAATTTGCATTTTTCATATTTTGCCCTCCAAACATTAGGCATTCTATACATTGCCTAAATATTGCTTAGACTGTCTGTAACTATACATAGCTTGGTATATGCACACATATACCAAGTATATATGTACATTTGCTTGATTACTTGATAGAATGCTGTTTATCTCCCTTGTTAAGTTTTTCTGATTTTTTCAATGCTATTAAAATAATTTTTCGTATGAGATTTTGGCTAAGAGAAAAGTGTGTACAGATGTGAAATCTGGTGATAATAAAGAAGTAGTTTACAGCTATTGCATTTATCCTTGTTAAATATTGCTTGAAGCGTATGGAATCATGTGACAGCGCATTGTCACGCACAAGATACTACTTATTCCTTTTTCATAAAGACATGATAAGGACTAAATTCCCATTTCTTTACGTAACAGCAAACCAAAAGTGTAGTTAATTAAATTTCTGAATATGAATCTATTTTACATCGCGTTTTAATAAATTACAGTAAGTGTATGTGATCTAGTAATCTCTCATTAACTCATCCATTACTTAAATAAAATTAAAAATAATTAATTATTTAAACAAAAGACAAAATCAAGTAAGCAGATATTCCTAGATGAATGTATTAATAAGTATGCTTTGAGCCTTGTTAGGAATGTTCTCGATATCCTACACGTTTCCTGCAAATATAGGATTTGTTTACTTTGACTTGACGTTTTACAAAAAATTAATAAGAGCTTCAATTTTTATTTTTAAATTTCACTTTAATCTCACATTATCCTGCGACTTAATCCATATAATACAGTTCTACTTCAGTATATTTCTTAACTGGCGTCAATGATAAAGTCGCTGCGCTAAACTATATTACCATCAGTCATATTAAATAACGCTGTCACCTTCACAGAAGAATTAATTTATGGAACTGTGTTGAGCCATTAGGTTATTTTTGAAGCAAGAGAAGAGGAAAATGTGCATTACCCTCAACGGAGCTCGAACCTGGACCTTCCGAATATGTCTCGAGTGTGATATTGTTGCACCATGAAGGCATGCAGAGAGGAGGGAGATAATACCTTATTTACTATCCTTTTTAAAGGGTAACTGGGGATTAGGGGGCCCATTTGCCAAATTATAGTGGTGAAGATTGATCATTCGATACCTTTTTTAGTTCTAGCCCAATTTAGAGTCATTAGGTTACTTTTTCAAGCAAGAAATGAGAAACATGTGCAATGCCCTCATGGGACTCAAACTTGGACCTCTCGAATCCGCGCCGAGTGTGCTACTGTTACACCAGGAAGGCAACCAAAAAGGAGGGAGAAAATACCTTATAACCGTGGGTAATCATGTTAAAGAGCATAACTATCCTCTAGTTCCAAAAACCCAGGCAACTCGAATGGGGAGGATCTTTGTGAAGTTATCAAGTTCAATGTTCCGTCTTACTTTCTTTGGACACATGCAAGGACCTGACTCGGAACAGGGAGCTTACTAAAGCTATGTTCAATAACTGTGGGAAGTAGACAAGATACACAGGAAGGGTATACAAAACCCTTTATTTTTCACTCTTTACAATAATTTCCGTACTTCGGAATACAGAGACCAACTACTTGTGGTCTGAACGTAAGAATATAAAAATATAACTAAACTCTAACTTAAATTTGAAAAAATCAACAAGGGGTTAGTGGAAGATTGGCCGGATATTAACAGGAAGCCATATGTAGTACAGAGAACTGTTAACACTACAATACGTTTAAAATTATCACGAGGATTAAACCTCTGGCCTGGAAGGCAACCAGCAACCGAGTAAAACTTCTAAGGCAAGCGGCCTGCTTCGACTAACTCCTTCCTCTCTCTCGCTTGGCAAAAAGCCACAACTTAAGTACTTGGCGTTCGCCAGACAAATTTTGCATAGATAAGTTAACGCTTTTAATTCTGGCCGGAAGTAGAAAATAAGAAGTGATAGTAAAGATTTAAAATAAAATAAACGTTAGTAAAACTCAAGATCCTTACATACTTCCCGCCAGAATTAATTAGTTTTGAAACTGAGGTCTAAAACGACCTTGTTGAAAACTTTTAGCTCTAGAATCTAACGCGAGGCCAATCTTTTACAAACATTTCTTACTAGAAACTAGAAATTTAAAAATTTTTTTTTTTTACAATAGCAGCTCCAAGGACACCCAATTTTTCATCTGTACTGCATCTAAACGGGAGCTTTTATTCAAATCTGGTTCCTTCCAGAGATCTGGAAGAAAAACTAGTTTAATGAAATGTTACACAATGAAATGGCAAGTAACATGCGTATTTATATTTCTCTTAACATTCTTATTTCATTCATGACTATTTTAATTATCTCTCCCCGTGCTCTCTGACATGTGTTGTAAAAGAACACCAAACACGAATGTGTTTATGTATACGTGTTCAACACTGCCTCCTACAATCAAAACACTAACGTGTTAAAATTCAACATGACAAGACCTCTTAACACACCCTATCTTCAACTCTAAACCCTGAGGTACTATTCTGAAAGTGGCTAACTCTGAAGTGTAGCGTCAGAGAGCCTAACTACATTCATTCAACCTTTAACACATATTCACCATAATTTGGTCTTTTTACAGTCACACGAATAAGTCTAAAATTTTTGGCATTACTTTCACTTTTACCATATCACAGTATTTCTTAACATTTAAAATAACAGTTCACATTGTATATAAGAACATATTAACATGCCGTTAATTTCACGCATTTTAAAACACACATTAGTAGTACATTGTTAACTTCTATTCTTTTCAAAGCAAGTGCCAATTCTTCTACATTGAAATACTACATTTCAAAAAGTCTTTCAGACTAAAACTTCTTTCTTGCCAGAATGTTTTAAATAAAATTTATGCAATAACTTTGACAATATTTAAGTATTTACACATTCCTATTATACATCAACTTTAGTTTTACGCGCGAGTAATTGAAAAAAATAATACCAAAATCGGTAACAACTCATTTCTCGCCTATTTGGCGATAAAGGTAGACCTCACATGAGGTAAAACTTCTTGAAATCTGCCACTTGCAGTAAGAATGAAAGATTAACTTAAGTTTGCAAAGTAACATAAAATTTTACTTATCTTTGTGATATTCGGACATTCTTTTCTGAGCCCAGTCCTGGAAGGTAGCGCAGATTCTGGTTTGATTTATCCTCCTTCTTGTGGCCTCTCAATTTCTTCCTCTAGAAGCTTTCTTTTTCCTCCAGTTCGGTCACCCTTGAATACCTTCTTTTTCGCCTCTGCCTGTGGTATTTGGCGTTTGATGGCAGCTGCTCTTGGCGGAACCGGGACACTTCTTTCGCGTTCCTGCTTGGACCTCGTTGCTGGCCGTTCAAATTTTCCTTGTATCTTTTCCACCGCCGCTAGTGGCTCTTCCGCAGTTCGGCGACATTTGCTGCGGAGAGTCCTGTCCGATGAGTAGATCTTCCGTTTGGAAGCCGGGTTATAGTTGCCGTTATTTCTCCTGGCTTTCTTTAGATTCGTCGTACTTCTCCCTTCTTCATTCTGGGGATGTTCGTGAGCTCTCTTTTCTGGACGGTGGAACGGCTTCTTTTTCTTGTTACCTTCAATTTTCCAACGGGGAAACTTTCTTTTCAATTGCTCCTGCCTCCTAATGGCTTGTCCTTGTGCTTGACGTTTTTCCACCTCTGGAGCTTGTGCCTGCCGTGTCTGCCGTGCCGGATCCTGCGAAAGATCTTTGAAAATTTGCATTTTATTACGATCATAGTAGGGTTTTATTTGATCAATGTTTGCGGAGCAAGTTTCACCATTTCTGGCTTTTAAAACCACTACAGCGTGAGTTATTTTTTCTATGACATATGGTCCTTCAAATCGTGGATAAAATTTGGCAGTTAAATCTTCTGGTGCTGAAGAAAGTGAATGCTTAATTTTTAACACTTCATCCCCTACTTATAAGTTACTCCCCGTCGTTTCAAATCATAATAAAGCTTCTGTTTTCTCTGTGCTACTTCAGTATTCTTCTTTGCTTCCTTAATTAGTTTTTCTATATCACCCATTTTAAATTCTGGGGCTCTTTGTTGGACATAAAATAATTTATCTAACGGCGTTATAATCTTTCTGCCTAAAAATAACTCAGCAGGAGTTTTGCCCGTTGTATCATGTTTTGCGGTCCTAAGGGCGAAAGCAAATTCACTGACATAGTTATCCCAGATTTTATGAAAATTTTTAACATAACTACGGATAATTTTCACTATATTTCTATTGACCCGTTCCGCTATGTTTGATTGCGGCCGATACGGGACCATTTTTAAATGACGTATGCCCAGTTTTTGGCACATGTCTTCAAATACATTACTTACAAATTGAGGACCATTATCCGATATAACTTTTAGGGGCGCCCGTATTTTAAAATATATTTATTTAAAAGAGAATCAGTAACTAATTTCGCGGAGGCTCGTTTTAAGGGAACAATTTCGGTCCACTTACAAAAGTGATCAACCATAACAAGGAGATAGCGAATTTTATTTAACTGACTTTTTGGGAAAGGGCCCAATAAATCGATGCCAATTATTTCATTTGGAAATTCGGATTTAATACTATTTAGAAACCCGGCCGGGCGGAAATTAATATAATTAACTGCTTGACATGTTGGGCAGGACTGGACATACGCCCTTGTTAACTTTTGCAGTTCAGGAAAGTAGACTGCCTCGCGTACGCGTTGTATAGTTTTTCGAATACCAGCATGAGAAGCTAAAGGGCTGTCATGCAACTCCTGCAGGATATTAATCTAAGACTAGCTGGGATAATAGGTCGAAATTCGTTGTTGGAATTCGTAGATTTTGTATAAAATAATAGACCATCTCTTAGTTCGTAATGGGCCGCCCTATTTCTTATCGCCACAATATCTTGGTGGCTAAAATTTTCAGGATCCTTTAAATACTCATAAATGCTTCCAAACTCAGGATCCTTACCCAGTTCTGTTATTACAGTTTCTCGGAATTTATTGTGCATGCCGTGAGCATTGCCACCTTTACAGTATTTCCTTCTTCATCTATTTTAATTCTGGATAGGGCATCTGCTACGATATTTTCTTTTCCGGAGGTATGCTTGATTACCAGATTATATTCTTGTAGCTTGAGTGCCCATCTTATTAACCTTGGGCATAAGTTTTTCCCTGAGTACAATCTAGTTCCCGCCGCATGATCAAAGTACACTGTTATTGGCGCCTTTCTAAAATAGACTCGGAACTTTTGCACTGCTAAGAGAACTGCAAGTGCCTCTCTCTCGGTCGTGGAATAGTTTCTTTGTGTTTGATTTGAAGTTCGGCTAAAAAATGCCACGGGCTGCTGATTTTGCGAAAGTACCGCTCCTACCGCATAATCCGAAGCATCCGCTGAAATTTCTAAATTCTCATCCTTTTCAGGAAATTTCAACACAGGGGCTTGCGTTAATGCTTGTTTTAATTTTTCGAAAGCACTATTGGCTTCGGCCGTCCACGAAAATCTTGCCTTTTTCCTTTTTAATTTTAACAATGGCTCAGCAATAGCTGCAAAATCTTTTATAAAGGACCTATAATATGAACAAAGTCCTAGAAAAGAAGAGAGCTTCTTCGCCGTGTTTGGAGTTGGATACTTTTGTACAGCAATTATTTTTGATTCGTGTGTCTCGATTCCTTTCTGAGATATTTTGTAATATAATATTTTAATTCAGGGGCTGCAAATTGGCACTTTTCGACATTAACTTTTAGACTGGCTTCATTTAATAAAGAAAACACCTGTCTTAAATCCTGTACATGTTGGTCGAGATTATCACTAGTAATAATGATATCGTCTAAATAGATAAATGTGGACTTTCCAAGAACAGGCCTTAACACATTGTCCATACATCGCTGAAATGTTGCCGGTGCCCCTGAAAGGCCAAACGGCATACGCAGAAATGTATAAGTGCCAGACTTGGTTATAAAAGCAGTCTTAGGCACGTCCTCAGGGCTAACCCCTATTTGAAAATAACCAGTCGTTAAGTCTAAAGTCGTCATATATTTGGTCGATGTTATGTTCCTTAGTATTTCTTCAATAATAGGTAGCGGATATACCGGATATTTAGTTATGGAGTTTAATTTACGGTAGTCAATCGCGAATCTCCACCTTTTTGGATGTGTCAATGGATAGTCATTATTTTTCTTACATAAAACCACCGGGCTAGCATAACTACTTGAGATGGGCGTTATGATCTTTTTACTTAGCATATCGGTGATATGCCATTCTATAATTTTTTCCTTATTCTTATCATACCGGTATGCTTTGTGGTGAACTGGCATTGAATCTCCGGTGTCAATACTATGGTTAGTAACCTGAGTAAATCCTGGAATATCACTAAATAACCAAGCAAATTCACTTACCACTTGTCGGATTCTTCGTTGCTCTTCATTAGGCAGGTGGTCAAGGTTTAACACCGGCAGTTCAGCCTTTCCTTCTCGAACTGGTTTCATTGTCAGCTTAAGAGACGCTTTATTAAAATCCAGCGTTGCTTGTGCCTCTGAAAGAAAATCTATTCCTAAGATAATATGTGCTTGCAGATTCTTTACTATAAAAAACATAACCTTTACTTGTTCGTCCTTGATACGGGTGTATAGTGGTAATTTACCTATGCACTTGCATCTTTCTCCTTCCGCCGCTAACACCGTCGTATTATCCGAATTATATATGCGATATTTACGAAAATACTTCCTAAAAACATTTTCTGCCACACAGGAACACTGCGCGCCTGTATCCAGGAGTGCGGTGGCTGGGATATTATTCACCAACACTTCAATCTTCGGAACAGTCAAATTTTTCACCATTACCGTATTTAACTTGAAGGAAGAGGGGTTTTCTTGGATTTCGGATTTCCGCACCCTCCCGTCAGCAGAAATCCGTTTTAGTTTAAATCCTTTTTGCTTTCCATGTTTTCCTTCTTTTTTCACTGGCCTTCAGACTTTTTTCCTGGATTGCTATTGAACTGTCGACGTTCGCTGGCTGTTTTTGATAATCAGTGGGTTTCCTTGCCCACTGATTCGCTTTGCTTCCGTAGCCGTGTGCTTGACTTTGCTGTGGTCTTGGCTCACCAAATTGGTTTCGTTGTTGATATTGGCATCTTCTTTCAATGTCCGCCGTTCTTCTACTTTCAAACTGGATTGCTAGCTCAAATAATTTTTCCAGTGTAGTCGGATTTCTTAATTCAATAAAGTCTTGCACTTGGGGAAGTAACCTCGGCAAAATCACTTGAATTATCTCAGGATCCGGACGGTTTCCATACAAGAGTTTGAAGACGTGAATTTTTCTTAAAATAAAGCTTGAGAGATTTTCGATTCTTTGCTGATATATGCTGAAAAGTTCCGTTTCTAATTTCGCACGATCCCTTACGACAGGGAAGTCTTTTACTAGGCCAGTCTTGAAATTCTCGTAAGTATAGGACTTGCTGCTTTATCCAAGAGACTTCTGCCTATACATTTGAACCAGTTAAACGCTTGGATCCTCAAAGCGCTGGTAGCTAAGGTAACTTTTTGAAACTCGTGCACGGGGTAGAGCATGAAGTGGTCATACATTTTTCCAAAAAACTGGTTACCGGTGAGTTTCCATTAAATGTTGCTTCTGGTTTCATCGAAGCGCGCATGGTCTGGACGATGTAACCAAATCCTTCCAGGGCGGCAGCTGGCATTTCTGGATTCTGAGCCGCTTCTGCAGGCAGCACAGGTTCTTCTTGAAACTCGGCCATGGTTATTCTTCTTCGTTGGGCGCCACTATCAGGTTCAATGTTCCGTCTTACTTTCTTTGGACACATGCAAGGACCTGACTCGGAACAGGGAGCTTACTAAAGCTACGTTCAATAACTGTGGGAAGTAGACAAGATACACAGGAAGGGTATACAAAACCCTTTATTTTTCACTCTTTACAATAATTTCCGTACTTCGGAATACAGAGACCAACTACTTGTGGTCTGAACGTAAGAATATAAAAATATAACTAAACTCTAACTTAAATTTGAAATAATCAACAAGGGGCTATGTGTAAGATTGGCCGGATATTAACAGGAAGCCGTATGTAGTACAGAGAACTGTTAACACTACAATACGTTTAAAATTATCACGAGGATTAAACCTCTGGCCTGGAAGGCAACCAGCAACCGAGTAAAACTTCTAAGGCAAGCGGCTTGTTTCGACTAACTCCTTCCTCTCTCTCGCTTGGCAAAAAGCCACAACTTAAGTACTTGGCGTTTGCCAGACAAATTTTGCATAAATAAGTTAACGCTTTTAATTCTGGCCGGAAGTAGAAAATAAGAAGTGATAGTAAAGATTTAAAATAAAATAAACGTTAGTAAAACTTAAGATCCTTACAAAGTAAATAGATTATTGAAAAAATGTTTAAATTATTTTGATGCATTTTTCTAGTTTCTCTTAGAAATCACAAGGTAAAGCCCGATTTTAAATTTCATGCTACTGAAACATTTAAAAAATAATTTTTTTTTATTTACAACATTATACAATATCTCATTCTATAAAACGTGTGTCTTCATAAGAAAATATATTTGTGTTTTATGTAAATTGTGTATTGGCATATATATACTAATGTACATAATCTTTCATATACACTTTATGAGAAATAAATTATGCTCATTCCTGAGTAAAATATTAAAATACAAAATTTCATTTAGTTATTTTCAAGAAATATCTCTTTAGATTCCGAAAAAATTATCTTTCCTAGTCAAATAGTTTTGCTCTCAGACAGAAGAAATTTGTTACTGAAAATATTTGCTTTAAAATTACATAAGCTTGTGGAGTTTAGTTTTTAAAATGAAGAAATAACGGTGAGAAAATAAGATTATTAAACATTAAATATTTAACATAGAATATCTGTACATAATGTTTCTTTTTAAACCCATTATATTATCCTCCTGTTTGCATTATTTTTACATTTTCTGCTTAATTTGATTATTACGCTGTTTCAGAAATGACTCAGTAAATCAAATAAAGTCTCTTGATAACGCTGGCTTTAGCTGAATTTTTATTGAATTCGAAATGCAGGAATAAAGGTAAGAAGTAAATACTGTGTACTCAATCCATAAGTTTTCTCCTTTAGTTGCATGTGTTAAATTTTGGGGAAAAAAAAAAAAACGCGGAAAAATTATAATCTAATAAATGATAAATTGTCACTTTCACTTTATGAAATTTCTAACTCTGTAATAAATGAACGTATTTTAAATTTTGGATCGACTGTAGATAAGCAGAAAACAGAATATGTCCACGTTAGTTATATAGCATATTTTCACGAAATTCAATATTTATTATAATTATTGCAATCAGATTTGCGTATCGAATGTAAATGAATATACACTATTAATGCTTTGAAGACGGTGGGCGAAAAATGGATCAGAGTTTCAGTGTCTCAAAAAGAAGGCTCTCAACGAAATATCGACCAGAGAAATTCTGCCTCCTTAACCTCAGTTTTCCAGGGTAGTCATTGTCCGGTGACCTCCCCTGCCTCTTGTCCGACGTTATTCACAGTTATGCTGTGTCGTAAATTTTCTTTCGTTTTAATTAATAGTGAAATGTTAGCTCAGAGCACAAAACGTTTAGAGTGTTTCGTATAATTCCCATGCTCCGCAGAGTTCTGCACTCTTACTGTCATCTGAAGATACAAAATGCAATGCAATACAATGAACATATAATCAATAAAACGTTTTTGTAAAACTAGAAGGAAGTATTACAAAGAATACGTACCATTCAAAAAGAAAGTTATTATCACGAAAATGCATAAACGAAATATTAATAGTGCTATAGTTTGAATGAGGAAATATTTACTATAATACTAAGAAATAAACATCCTTTTTGGATAACGTTAAATGAGAATATTAAAACAAATACTAAGATGAAAATAAAAAATTATGCTCATATAAAGAAAGCATGCAGATTTGGTTAATCTGTTCAATGCTACGTTTTAACTCGGTAAGCCCGAGTTAACTTGGGAGCGGCACTAAAAGGTTAATATATATGGTATAAAGCTAAAACTCCTACTTGATCTTTATAAAAACCTAATGTGAATTGCCAGTTTGTGCATTTCGTGCAGGAATTAAAATTTTTAATCGATACATGCAGTTCTAAGCTATATTCAATTTGAAAAAAAAAAAATAAAACTGATTAGAAAACGCATTGGTTTTAGAAGTACCTAAGAAATATTTACTGTCAAGGACTGTTTGCATTATAAGGCAGTGAACGAAAAAGTTAATATTCCATTATTTGGAAATTATTTTAGCTACAATCTGAAAATTTAAAATTCGCCTCCCTAAAACAAAAGTTTCAAAAGTCTTTAGTGGAGCCTTTTTCAGTTAGATCTTTGCAAGTAGAAGTCGTGTTAGCACTCGGAAGATGGAACTCAAGGTCATATTTCATTGAAACTGATTAATTATTACCAAATATTGCATGGTCTGAATAATTATTAATAAAAAAGTGTTATGTGAGTATTAAATCGAATATAAGGACATCGTCATCCCGAGTATAAAATTTAACAGATGGTGACTTCTTTAAGTACACATCAAATCACATATGTGTTGCACAAGCAAGTAGAACAGTTCTAGGCAACACTCACAATCCATTAAGACAAAATCAATAAGAAATGGTACACAGTTTGTGTGATGCAGGAAACTAAATAGAGAAACGTAATGAATTATTTACAAATTTTTATTTAAGATGTTCATTGGACGAGGATTGTTATCGTAATTATAGATGGGAATGATGGTATTGTTTGAGTTCCTAAGATTCAAATAGAAACTACTTATTCCTAAGATTCAAATAGAAACTAGATGATGGAAGTAGGCACGAAATTGTGCTATGATCATGGATTACATTATTCCTAACAAAACGCAGGCAACAGGCGATTTGTCTTAGTGTACAATTCTGCACAGTCCGAAACTGCTTCAGGTTGGTTTTGCAAACGTATGCTCAAACAGCGCAGCGCAGATACTACTGAGCATAGGATTCCATATCATTTTGTAAATGTTTAAATTGTGTTTACGTTACATTTGGTTCCTTGTTGATTAATTTTGTCACAGGTGTTAGCTTCTAATTCGCAGTATTACTATTTTACAGGAAAAGGGAACAATATCTTGTCACTGAAGGTGTTAGAAATGACTATCATGTTTTTGACTGCACAAATACACGAGAGTACAGGTTGAACTTCGTTTAAACTGAATAAGAGCATTTACATTTTTTGCATTGTTAAAATGGCTTTATTTTAGGAAGAAAGTCTAATAAGCATTAGATAAGTCTTCGTTTTACATTTTATTTTCCTCAGTTTTTAGTTTGTTTCTATCTATTCTAGAATGAACCGCACATTAGAGAATAAACAATGAAAAACATCCTTTTTTAAACCATGTTATCAATCAATAAACCAAATATGCTTTCTTTCTAAATAAATGTTTAGTTTAGTTTAGTTTAGTTTAGTGACGGAGGACGTGGGCACGTTGTTAGGTTGTCACTGGCCTGACGAGAAGAATTGTCGATATATTGAGCTTATATAGCGGCATGCATTTTAATCTGCTATGCCTTTGGCGGAAAAGTTACATTTGTCTTAAGCTATAGTCATTAGAGGAGCAGAAAGCACATAAAGAAGGTAAACTAATTTAGCGTTAAATTAAAGTTCCGTTAGCATCGAGCTTACTATTTAAAATTTTTTAATTAAAAATATTAAATATACTTTTACTACGCATTTGATGAACATAACTGCTAAGCTGTTTTGAAAAAAATAATTATCGATTATCAATTTTAGAAATACATTTAAAAAGAACTATTCATATAATAGGATGCTAACCTTAAAATGTTTGTTCGAAGTTAACGTAAGCAGTTTGATGTATCGGCATACACAGAATACAAAACTGATCACATTGAAAGGAAAATCTAAAAAAAAAAAGTTTCGAAATTACCTTATATCTGTTCATTATAAAGATTTATTGTAAAGGAAATGGAAACAGATATAGGTACAGGTGTATACAGGGCGGTCAAGAGTTTCGCAAAGAAAATTTAAGGTTGAGTAAAGAATATAAAAGTAAGCCACAGCCTGAGTATACTAACGGTACATGAAAGGTAATCTAACATATGTAGGAACGTAAGAATAAATGTAAGAAAGATGATCTGACATCAGACATATCAGACATCAGACATCAGACCCAGGCAGGCAAAATTTAAGAACTTATGTCATTGTTAATTTTGACAGCTACAAAATTAAAGGCAATAACAAGGCAAAATCTTCATTTTCAATTTTTCGCGTGGTGACGGTATCCGGCTGCCAAACACTGGACCTGGGTTTTATTCACCACCTCCAATGCTGGCTCCAGTTCCCAGAAAGCATGGGTATTTGTAAACGTATAAAGTCACTGTGGCATAAGAGCACTTAAAATGCTGCTGGGACGAAAGTCCTATGACCAATTTGGTGTTGTAAACGAAGCGCCTTTATTGATTTTACTGTCAGGTAAGTAAGATGTTTCAGAATAACAAGCATTACATAAACTACATGATGCATTGAAATGTATTGTTGGCAATGATATGTACGTATTGTTACTTCTTCGCTGTGTCTTCACGTAATAGCATCAGTTAGTGTGTATAGTCATTAGGTTTATTTTGGAAGCAAGATAGATTGCAAAATCAGCAACGCCTTCCTCGGGAATCGAACCCCAGGCCTCTGAAATAGGCGTCCAGCGTGCAGACCATCACACCACGAAGGCATGCCAAGAAGGCGGGAGAAATATCTTATAAGTGCTTTAAGACAGTATTTACAAACTGGCTGTTGGAGAGGCCCAAGCATTTTTGCACAAATATATTTTAATAAAGTATTTGTTGAAATGATGCTGCTTAGAGTTTTAACGTTGTAGAAACATAGATTGAGATTATGTGTGCGATTCCTACTGAAAAAAGAGATAGCAAGAATAGGTTTTGGCTTTGGTGCTTTACAGCACGATTGTACACCAGGTATGTGACTGGAATAAGGTGACTTCTAGTTTGTTTTCATCTTCTGCTTTTGGTTTGTTCTATAATTCAATAATTCCTCACGGTTTTTTTGTTAAGATTTATTTTATTAGTTATAAATATATGTAATAAAACTGCATTATTATTGAAATAGGATGCTTAGGTGAGAGTTGCAATGGATTGGCGTTTGAGAGGACTGCATCAGAACTTCAAGACTTTGCTTCCTAGTTAGCAAGATGGTACTCGAAGACCAGACATAACAATAAAAACCACATATAATATTATTTTTCGATAATATCCATTATCACTGGGAGCGCGCTATGCACCTCTCAATTTTGTACATCTCACATTTTAAGCAATGAACGAATTTAGAAACATAAACTTTGCGTGGCTAGCGACAGAGTGGAAAGCAGCAGAAGAGAATAAGAGAGTGTTGCTACGTAATTACCCTTTTATACCAAATTTCATTTCAGATCACGTGCGAGTTTAATGTACAAGATTTTGTGTTCAGATTTCATCGGTAAGTGAGCATCAATCATAACTGCAGAGAGAAAAATTATTGCTGCTATTTTTAGAATTAAGCGAAAGTTAAAGGTCTATTAATTTATTATTTGAAAGTTAGATTTTATATTTTACATATATATATGTGTGTGTTTGCGTGTATACGTTTCTTGATTCAATCAATATTTGGTATAAATGCGACGTCCATATTTGTATAATGAAAAAATGTGGAAAACAGACATACGACTTGTAAGTCTTATTTTTTGTGCTTCTTATGATAGCTATTTTTTACCCCACATGCTAACGTTTAGAATTGTGCATAGATGTTGAGTGTTGCTTCCACACTAAAATTTATTTTCGTTAAAATAAAATTCGTAATTAAATTTATAACTGTGATTTAAATTTAGAGCTTTAACTACGTGTCACGTCTTTAACAACGGGAAAATGAAAATAAACGAAGAAGACCGTGGCATTCAAAATGAATTGGAAATTATGACTTCTGTGGTGTTGTAAGAAGTACATCATGTGTTATCTTTGTAATAAGAAATTCTCAGCTTCAAAAAGTACAGTTTTCATGGCCATTACGAAACGAATAATAAAGAAAAATCTAAAATTTTGGAATGCAAACTGAGAAATGAAAGGTTATTGTTTCTGAATTCTTCCTTTCAATGGCAACAAAAATTTGAACTGAAACAATAAATTCAGTGAAGTTTTACTTTTGTACACATCATTCGAAAATGATTAGAATCGTATACTGACGACGAATTCCTTAAAGATTCTTTGATTATGCCCGCTAAATGTTTTTGTCCTGACAAACAACAAGTTATTCGAAATATTAGTTTGTTAGCCAATACAGTAGTGGGAAGTATTAAAGAATCGGTAGTGATTTACCATCTCAGTTAAAAGAGAAAATTATACATTTTTCATTGTTCTATAAAAACTTCGAACAGAGTAATAACAGAACCGATATAACACAATTTTCCGCTTTCGTACGAGCATTATTGATGAATTCGAAGTAATTTTAATTTAAATGAGATAAAATTCAGCGAAGAGGACATTTTTTTCCTCTGGTGTAAAAACTGCGTGATGATGCAGCTGCTGTGGATTATAGTAAAAGAACCAGCTGTAATAATAAAAAATATGGAGGCAGAAGACAATTTTCAGGGTAATGCATCATGCATTGGGTTATTTATCAGAAAGCAGTTTGTGCCAAACGTCTTCAGACGGATAATGTTAAAAAAAGAATAAACGAAAAGTAAATTTTACTCATGAGCGAGCTGTGAATCATTGATAATTTGTGCAATTGCTTGAAGAAACTGAACATGAGTGCAATGAAACGATTTATTTTAACGAGATGAAGTGATTAACTTCCTTGTACGAAGCAAAGGAAGTATTGTAATCACGAAAAATTTCGAATATCATTATTTCCACGAAAATATTCATTTCGACCCCTCCAAAATCAATCTGAATAATGTTTTTGCGTGACAAATTCTTGCTTGACGGAGAGAACAAAGAACTCTTTATTTTTGCAGCAACTCTTCCAAAACGGATTATAAAATAGATTCAGAATAGAGTTTTTCGTGACATCTGGAGGTATGTAGGTAACTCACGTAACTCAAAAACGAGAGGCATCAGAATGCTTATATTTTATACATGTGACTGTTATAAAATGTACTTGTGCATCTCCCTTTTCGTTTGTAATCTGCTGTACTAAACGTATGTATACATACTTAATATGTTACCAGGCTCGGTGAGCTCAGTTTTTTATGCATATATGTTGGTAAATTGTGCATTTTGTGCTTTAAATATGACTGAATTATGTTGTTCTTATGTTCGGATTCACGTTTTTATGCATTTAATTAATCTGTATGCAGTAGTTGTAGAATTTTCAAAAGCTACTTAAATGGTACTAAGCCTAACGGAGCCGCCATTTTATTGCATTTGACACTCTTAGAAGAATAGTAAATTAAGCCAGTTTGTGCACCAATGCTAGTGCTATTTTTCCGAGTGCGACCAACAGTAAACTTTCAGTTTTGTGCACCGAAAAATCTGCCTTCCCACTTGCTGGCCGCACTGTTTTTAACAAGAAGATTTTTTGAAATTTATGTATATTTGTGTTGTTGCAAATTAAGAGCTAAATTAATTGAATGAGAAATACATCTCTAATAAAATTCGAGAAATAAATTTAAATAAAATACAGCGAAAAATGTGTATAATTTAGTGGGCCGTAGAAGGAAGCCACGTGGTGCCTACAATAGAATTTTTGATTTAAAGAATGAAATAAATTTCACGACTCTAAAAATAAAAACATAGCTGAGCAGATAAATGAGCATATTTAATATTTTTGTTGACTTAATCGAACATTCATATATTCTCAAATAAGGATGTGCATGGCAAAAATAAAGTTATCTCTGGCATAAATGCTTCCAATAATTATGTTGAAGGGAGATTTGCATATTTAATGAAATGGAGTTTGATTTTGTTTTATTTTCATTACTACTGAAAACAAAAGTGAATAAAGTACCAAAAAATGCACCAATGTAGCTAATTAATTTACTATGCGATGTAAATCTCATTCAAAATTGAAAGATAGAGATTTGATAAATACTTCATACTTCTTAAAAGGTAAATTTCCTTAGTTACGAATGTTTGCGATTAGAATAATTGCTTTCTTAGGAGTACATTTTTATGTTAACCGTTTGTTTCGCACTTGAAAAATGATATGTCCAAAAAAGAACCTGATAGGCCAATCAGTTAAGCAGACAGATTCAGTTATTTTTCTCCACAGTTGAAAACATTATCAGAATTAAATTGTTCTTCAGGTGTGAAGTTGTAGTAATAAATAAAAGTTTATAACTATTTACATAAAAATATATGTAATATTTCTGTGTGTGTCGAAGAAAAATTCAATAAATAATAAGAAAAAAAAAAAGGTTGTCATTATTTGTACTCATTTGAATAGTTTTCTCGGAAAACTTGGGAAGTTTCATTCTTTTGGGTTCAAGATGAAATTACGAGTAATTTATGTAGTCGTTAAATCAACGTATTAGACTTATATGAAATAAATACCAGTCTGAAAATATAATATATACCTGTCAACAGGCTTGACTAATATCATGTAACAAAGGATAATTTCTTTCACTTACCAGCTTACAGATACCGGGTACTAGCAAATATTAACCTATTGATTTCAGATGAAAATTACATATAAAAGTAAATTTTTGTTTTCCATTTGAGCTATTATTATTATTATTATTAAGCAAAATTTAAAATTTAGTTTTAAAAGTATTTAGATTTTTAAAGGTATGATTTCAGGCCATGGGGAAAAACTGGTGTTGTCAGGATGCTTGATATTATGCGAACGAAACTTTATAAGTACGTTTTAGAAATGTGTTGAAACAGAATATGTAAATGGAATGTATTGTCTCGAAGAGATAGCTCTACAAAGGAAGGACATTACTGATTGCAGGCAGTGCTGGAGACATGTTAATAACGGAGGGCTATGACTATTACGAAATGTGATACAGATTTCCTCAACTCGTGACATACTCCTAAAACACAGTCTGGGAACTAATGTAGAAATTTAGACTATTCCTTCTCATTTAGTTAATAGATGATGGTATCCTTGTTTGATGCAGTATATTGTAGCGAAGCAAGAGACTGCCAAAAGGCAAAACGAATATGTTCAATGGTACCGAAAATAAACAGGTTAATGTAACATTTTCGATATCTAATAACAGTTAGACACTTAATCAAAATTTGTATTTGCATTTTAACAGGAAACTATTTTTGTTCCATCAGCTGCTTTCTACCGAGCAGTCTGAGTTTGAAACCACTCATTTTAAGTAATCGGGATGTGTTACTGTTAGAAATCAAACTTGTTTATGAAGGAATCAGTTAGTGATTGTGAAATTTTGTATGCTTCATATAAACGTCGTATAGATGACTTAGGCACGCAGGCATTATAAAGCATATCTGCGAAAACGGGACAAATAACAGATGTGGCACAAAAATTCGACATTGCTTATTGTACTGCTTCTCGACTATGCGTACGATTTTAAACAAACGGAATGTGTAAGACGCAGAAAGGAAGTGATTGTCTTTGCAGTATAATGATTCTTTAAGACAGCTGTAAACTTCTTAAGGAACCATAGCTGTTTTTATTGCAGTTCGACTCCATGCACTAAATATTTGTTTTTTGTGCTTAATTGTGCAATTAAAAGTGACTCTCTTGTCGAATGACAGTTCTGTTGAACAAAATTTCTTATCGTACGTGGGTGACATTTATGATTATATATTTCTACTTAAAATTGCTTTGATTTTTTATGTTTAATATTTTACTACGAATGCGTGGACTATTCAATTAATAGCATAATAAACAATAAAACCCAAATTTATTATATATATATATATAGGGTGTCTGTAAATAAAGAACCCTATTTTAAAGCTGCCTACAGGCGAAACCAGTGATTAGAGAATTGTGAAATTTTCTGGCGGACTTAACTGTCTTTCAGGGAAAAATAAATTTACAAATGGCGTCACCAGAGGATAAATTATACATTTAGCCACACCTTTTTAATAGTTTTAAAATTTTACAAATTTTGTTACAGAAAAACACGTTTCACATGATGGACATCATTTCCAGCTACCATTTGAAATCACATATGTAATGTTCCAGAGTTGACGGCAATTTGACGTCTTCTTATACAATCTCAGATAGATAATCTTTAGTGTTATTATGTATCTTACGCAGTTTATCTCATTAATAAGATGTCAACAGTCAACGTTCATCTTAAATAAAAACAAGTGCTGCTCGTTTTGGCAAAATAAACAATAATGTGACAATAAAATTATATATTAACTCAAATTTTTAAGATCCATTTATTTAAAGACTCTCGCTGCAGTCATGGAATGCGCATAATTTGTTCTTATTTTAAATGTCAATTTTATCGAAACTTCTCTCGTAAATTATGTAAATATGTCACTTACTATTATTTCCTTTTATCTCTGATCTAACATTCTGAGAAAATGACTTGCAAAAATGTCAAAATGGTAATTATATTCGAAGATGCTAGCTGAACAAATCAAAAGTTTATTTGGAAATATTTAGGGATCTGTTGGCCGTATTTGATGGAAAAAATTGAGTCTACTAAGCTTAGTCAAGCTCTTTTAACAGAATCATATACATTTAACAAATCATAGGATGATTGATGGAATTTAGTGTTCAAAATGTAAGAGAAATGTACTTATCTTTCAGATAGGTATTAAATTTTAATCTTTGATGATTTATCTATTTATTTTTTGACTAATAATTTTTTTTTTTAGTTAAAGAAACTTTTCAGTCGCTTTCCTTTTCACCCACGCTTTTTATGTTAGGATGTAAATAAATCGTTTATTCAAATTGAGGGAGAAAGAAGTACAATTTAAGCGAAGGTTTCCTAAGTTATTTTTAGAACATTGAAGTTTAATTGTTTACTATGTTAGGGCAGTATCTAGGTGTTTGCATCAAATTCCATAGATGACAGTTTTTTTCGCCAACTTGTGTTGTAAGCTGAGGAACGGATTTCATCAGACAACTGTTTTAAGAGTAGGGAATGATTGCATCAGACAACTAACCACTTCACTTCTGTTTGCCTGTATAGCTGAAGGTATTTTGAGATTGGTTGCCCTCCGACGCTGGAATTTTTTTCATTGGCTGCAAAACGTAACTGTGAGTATAACTGTGGAACTTCATAAAAGGCTTATATAGACCTGGATCTTGCCCTGGGATAAGTTACCATTATACACATCTTTATCTCAACAAATGACAAATACGTTTTGCCACCACAACCAAAGAACTTTACCATAGACTACATTTACTTTTAGTTCAACATTACTTGTTTATGTTAAGCCAGAAGTGTTGGCTTATATAAACCCAAGTTGGGTCATTTTTTACTTTTTTGTGTTTAAAGAAAAGGACATTTTACCGTTGTATTCTGACTTTGTCTGTCTACTTTCTAAGTCAGAATACAACGGTAAAGTGTATTAACGGTAAAGTGTCTACAGTCTTCCTCTACAGTCTTCCTCTACAGTCTTTCTCTACAGTCTTTCTAGAGCTCATGAGTGTATGCTACCAAAGAAAGTGAGACTCTATAACAAGATCGGCCAAACTTCATGTCAGTAAGTTGAATGAACGTTTGAATTCAGGAATGTTCGAGAGCCGCATCTAGATTTTCTAAAAGCCGCAAGTTCATATTTACATCATTATAGAAGTAGTGAAGGAGCTTTTAAATAGAAACAAATCCATGATGACTTTGTAAAATGAGTGTAAACTAATTAATTACTTCCTTTTGGACACAGAATACCATATTTCATAGATATATTTTATATGCATGAACCGCACAAATTGCCTGTGAGAGCCGTATCAGTCTCGAGAGCCACACTTTGGACACCCCTGCTCTATAACTTTAATTGTAAAAACATTCCATAAAATGTATTTAACATGAAAAGTAATCGCTGTATGAAAGCTTCAATTTTTTTTTTGTTTTTAATAACTTTCATACAATCTAAATTCTTCATATTATTTTTAAAAGAAAACATGGGCCTTAGATATTATTCCCTTGATTAAATACAATAAATACAAAAAAAAGGCTTCAGGCTCTTTAGTAAATATAAGTATTATTCAGAACTTTTCTCATGTAACAGCACCGAAGTTTTAAAGCAGGTATACAACAATCAGCAAGTAGATATCTTATTATACAATTGCGATATTTATAACTATGCATTTTTTCCTTTCAAAAACCTATCCAGAAGCTTTACAATAAAGTAATTATCTACTTAGCTTTCCCAGTTGTACAACTATGAGTCGTTAGGAAACTGTAGGGTACCGAACCTCGCGAAAGCAATGTTTTCATTATGTCGTATGTCTTCTTCCTCGATATAAATAGACACTGAATTATAGAACTGCTTTTATTTTTATACTCCTTGCAATTGCAACTAATAGATATGTGTTACTTACCAAACGCACCGTGAAACGATACATCGTTACAACTGAGGCAATTTACGGCAGATTGCCTCGCACATCATTTCGCCAAAGTATTACTCAAACTAGGTTAATTCGTTTATCTCTTCAGTTCGATCGTTCCGAAGCATTATGTTCTACATCTAGCCGGAAGCCACAAAAATCCGAAACTCTTCCGCTAAAAGAACAAATCCTCACCTTACAAAAAGGGTGTTTACAGGTCACGCTTTTAGAAGTAGAAAGCAAGATTTTTTTTTTCCGTCCACGCTTCCTTTCCATTTTATCTCTTTTCGATCAAAAAATAAAAAAAAAGAAATCGAGGAAAAATTCTACCTTGATCTCCGTTTCAGAAAGCAAAAACAAGGAGAAGAAGAGTAGGAAGAAAAGAAAAATATCGCCATAAAACGAGAAATTAAAGTCTTGTCAAGATGATAAAAGGGATAAAGGAAAGGTACCTTATGACGGGGGTTGTGGTTGGGTGATGGATGACACTCTGACACAGAAGTCAAACTGAAAAACCCCAAAGCGTTCGCTTAGAAAAAATGTGATCTTCCCTCTAAAAGCAGGATTTCATTTTTTAATGCTTTTCAGTTAGCTTTAGAGATGGAAAATGGAGCGCTTTCTTCAGTATTGTGAAGACTCGAGTTGAAAGATTCTATTCTAAATCACGAAATCGATATCTACTATATTGCGCAAGAAAAATTCACTCTTTATAACAAGAGCAATATTTCCTGAGTTCGATCATTTTGTTCGAAAGTGTTTCGCTTCAGGGTTACAAATCAAATAGCCAAGGGTTGAAAATTCTTCTATGTCATTTATTAGAAGCTAATATGTGAATATGTTGTCTTAAAAAAGAGTACAAAATTTGCAATACATTAAAGGTAATTAAGCTTTTCAATTATATCTTTAGATTTAAGTGAGGACAATTATTACGAAGCGTGATCTTGTTCTAGAATCGTGGAAACCTTTAATATTTAGTTTCCTTCGTTAATGAATGATAAAGAAAAAGAAACACTTTTTGTATTAAATATAAATATGTATTTAATGAATATCAAATTTAATAAAATTATATATCTGTGTAAATAATTTATTTAATAAACAAATTAAAACTGAGACTAATTACCTTTATGCAACGTGTGCTAAAATAAACAAAAATGAAAAAGAAAATCTGAAAGATTTTCAGATATTTTATTACGCCCAAAGGAATGTTTTTGTTTCATTAAGGCACCCATACACGTTTGAAGGCATTTGGGCTAATGTTCCCTTGCGTTAAAATTAGCATTTAAAAACGGCTTAACTTTAGAATTTCCAACAGACGGTATCGACTGCTGCAGATAACTTTTTCTTTTTGTACAGTGTTGCCATTTTTCGCTTTGAAGCCGTTGAGATTGTTAACTAGAATTTCGTAAAAATTTACAAATTATGAAATAGACATTGAAACAAATTCCATATGCCGAATTTGGAACACAAAAGAACAGTTTCCATATTCAAAATTAGGACTTCAGTTGCCCAATCCGAAACACATGCATACATTCATGCAAATTCTGAATTAATTAATTTCTTTAAATACAATACAGGGCGATAATACTTGATGGTAATAATTTAATAAGTTATTCAGAATTTTATAATGATCAAACGCAAAATCCCATTTTGAGAGTAAAAGTCAAGTCGTTCTGGGCTAACTTTCCACTTTCCTTTGTGCTAAAAGGATAGAAAGAAAAAAAATATATATAGCGTGGTGATGTGTATCTTACAATATGTCTTTCCAGGGTAATGGTGCCCCAACAAGTGAATTTATTAGCTTTGTTTCTGAACTACCAAATGAACAATTTCGTATCGACAAAATTAATATTTTAATAAATTTAATTAATTAATAATTTGTTCATTAGACTCTCAACATCTACAAAGCTTTAACCTTCAGCTTGAAGGAATTCTGTAGCAGTTGGCTAAATTCCATTAAATTCTAAAAATAAAAAAAATAAAATTCTAAGGAATACAAATTAGTTTTCGAAATTATGTAGAAATAACAAAAAGTTTTACTATCATCATTATACTAAGTTTAATTTCAAATGGATTGGTAGATCAAGCTGGAGAAGTTTATTATTAAGCGAAATGAAATACATACAAATATTAATAAATTTTTAATTTAATTTTACACGATGAATCAACTAGTGTAAAGGAAAACTCTTTCACAAAAATATGAACTTAAGAACTGCATTAACTTCGACATATAACTTTAAAATTATGTTCACATATGTAGAGATTTGTGGCAAAGAGAATCCATGTTTAAAGCTGAAATGAACCAAAAAAATGAAAAAAAAAACATAAATCGCGTTGATTCTAAACGGGATCTAATTTTATATATTGAATATTTTTCAATAATTTTTTATACATTTTTATGCCATTATAAATTCTGAATTTGAGTTTATAAATAAAACCAGGATGTTTACTTTCAGTACACATACTGGTTTTAAACTTCCAGTAAACTTCTGCATATAATATGAATTCTAAACTAAATTCGTTACCGTAGCAGTGACGACTCCTTAACATCCTTTGACACTTTTATGCTGCACTAATGACCCTTGTAACAACATTTTCCACTTATTTTTTAAGCTCTTTCTTCTCTCAGTGCTGTAATTAATCATCATCAATGTATGTTCTGCAAACCGCCATCAAGCTCAAAATTACTCTTAAGGCTGCAGCTGTTTTAAGTAGCGCTTTGTCTACAGCCCTTCCATTATTTGCACCTCTTCGCATGCCATGCAAGTTTGCGCCTGTAAAACCCGTTACTTTGCTGGTATATAGCATAGGTAGGGAAAGCTATTGTACTCCTTTTAATCGTCTTTGCACTGTAATTGCATAGTGTTGAACTCATTTGTTCCAAAGTTCCTAAAGAATCTGGAAGGCCTTTGGAAGTGCCAAATATTTTGGATATAAAAGCTTTATATTACGTACATTAAAGCGAATGTTTCAAGGTACTTGAAATTTTAACGCACACAGTTTTAACAACAGAAAATAATTGCTAGTGTGTAATACTAAATTTGCATTGCTGAAATTAAATGCCTTGGCATATTTGAGTTGATTACACGAAGTATTTTGCAATTAATATCGCTGTATACTAATTTACAGCGAACCCTAATTTTTTTTGAAACCGAATTGAAATCCTAAAATATTCCTGAATATTTCACACAAAAATTACCAGAATGAAAATATAGAAGAAAACGTAATTTAAGGTCTGTATTTGGTCGCAAATTTATAAATATTATTTCTAAAACTCTACATATATAACAAATGTAGGGAGACACACAGTAATGTAAAGTTTTTAAAATTTTGCAATAAAATAACTTTAGTTTGATGAAGATTTTCGCTAAAACCCTATCGATATTTGCAAAAACCAAATGTTTGCTGGAGATTTTTTCCTAATGAAAAGGTATCTCTGACCGCCATCGAAATCAAAAGAACTTTATTGAAAATCTAGGCCAAAGTAAAGGATGAGTTTTCTCCTACTTTTGAAGCTCGTACATTTATTAACACGATAGAAATGTAAAGTATAAAATATCCCGTAATTGGCCCCCATTTAACTGGTAATATCAAAAAATAGCATTCTTAAAAGTCTAGAATTAAACCCGAAATATAGACCGGTGAGACAGTAATGGACAAAGAATCTGAAGAATTAAGTGTTGAAAATATTTGTGTTATATTTCTGCTGCCTAGCGTGTCAAGCCTTATCCAACTTGTGAATCAATGAATTGTCCAAAATATAAGTTACCGATCTTTTTTATGCGTTCATCTAAGAACTTTGAAAGTAGTATCGACGGTTTTCAGAAAACATTTACACTGAACGACGCCATATTTACTTTGCGTCTTTCCTTAAAATCTTGTAATATATAAATAGCATGGATTTACTTCGCTGCTGATGTAAATTGCGGTCTGTGATCCTCCCCGTAAATTATGAAATGGGTGACAAAGTTTCTGTTGGTTTTAAACACATCTAGCGCTCGTGTCAGACATCTTAAATTTGATTAAATATTTGGAGATTAGTTTTAGTGAAGCGGAAGTGCATGCTTGGATTGACATATACAGTGCTGTTCCTGTCGCCCTCTCTCAAGATAACTGCGGAATAATCGGACATGTACTAAGAAAAACGGAAGAAGAGTATGAAGAGGAGGGGGTAACGAAGATGACGAATATAATGCAGCCTTTCATAATTTCGCGGGAATGGATTCTAAAATATAAAATCAAATTGTGTTTATTAATTTTAAATAATCTGCACGTTTTTAATACTGTTTATTTAATTATTATCGATGGATGAAAACTTTATTAAGAAAACCTCTTATACTGCAACTTCTATAGATGGCATCACAAAACATGAGCAAATAAGGTCTAGAAATGTGCATTTAGTTTTCCGAAAACCTCTAATACGGAATCCATCCGGTACCATTGATGCCGGTTAAAAGTTATTCTATTGTAAATTATTAAACGAAGTATGTGATTACAGTTAGTGAATGTTGAAGTTCATTATCTTTATATAATTTCACAAAACTATTACAGATCATTTTCATATTAAAGCATGATAAAAGCGAAGAGGATAATTTAACGCTATTAAAATTATCTTTTCTTTTCATGAGCTATTACAAATAAATATTAAATAAAGAACGACAGATTCTCTTCTGAAATTTATGAGCATAACACTTAGTGCTGACAAGAGATCATATTAATAATGAAGGTTGACTGAAGTTTCAATGACTAGCTTATTATTTTTAAATGAGTAATTTTAATTTGGTGCTAATAAACCTAATCTTTCCAAAGTTTTGTGTGAAATTGCTCATTGGTTATTTTAAACTAAGATTCGAAAACGCAGTTCGAGGTCTCTTATATCATATCTCTTTTCCACGATTTGTGAATTCCTGTGGCCCGTTACTATTACATATACAGCAGGACGAATCATGGGACTGCATCATATGAAAATGCATAATGTAAAAGAAAAAATTGTATTTTAGAGTACTGTAATTTTGTGATCAAAAAGCAGTAATTTCAGTAGTTTACGAAATAAAGTTAATTTTTATTTTCTACAGTTAATTATATAGGCGCTAGATTCACTTCATCGAATTTGTCTAAAATTTAGAATAATCGGTTTTGCATTTTCGGAAATATACAACTGCTGAACGTAATCCGTTGTGAAAATTAAATAAGGTCTGAAATAATGTTCTTTCATTAGCTAAAATGTATTACCTATTTCAAATACATTCGTCTGAACTCGTCTGTAAAATGTTTGATTATGATAATTTTTTTAAATTTGAGCTCTAAATACAATTATATTTTTAACAATTTCCAAGCATACATCAGCACTGGAGCATATATTTAATGAGAAGAATATAAATATGAAAGGTCAGTCACTTCTCCAAATAATTCATATAACCTTTAAAATAATATATTAATATTCCTTTAAGAAAAATATCGAGTTGTCGTAAAAAAAGACAATAATAATAACTAAATAACAAATAGTTTAATACAATGCATTTCTTTTCATTGAATTTTACAGTAAAAATTTGTTAGCGATAAGGCATTTTTAGTTCAACTCCTAAGCTTTAAAAGGAGATTGCTAAATCAAAATCTTCTCCATTGGAAAGACTAAGGTATTACTCTTAATGCAAATAAAATTATTTGATGCCAAAAATGAATCAGAAAGGAAAAATATTAACTCCAACCGCCCAAAAGGTATTCCGATAAGTTCGCATATATTGATCACACTTGTTTTCTTTATTAATGCTTGTGATGTATCCGTTCCTCAATAGACACTAATGCCGGCTAGCTTTAAAAGGATTTATTAACAGAGCACACAGGAACGGTTACAAACAAAATAAATATACATAAAAATGAAACATATACCAAATGGAACATCAAACATTTAAATAACAGAGACATAGTAAACTATCATCATGGCGGCTGGAGGTCGACTGACGTTTTTTCATACAGCCAGAGATCGCGTTTAAATAAAATAGTTCGGTTACAGTTCATGAGTTCATGGCGTTGAATAAAATAGTTCAATTATACTTAAATAGTTCTGTTACATGCTGTAATTTCTGTTAGCGAGTTTTTATTTTTACAGTCTTCTACCGGTAAAGTGTAAGCAGATTAGAATAGCGAAGTTTTGTTTGCAAGCATACTAAGTCTTAGGTTTGGAATGAGAATAAATTCCTTTATTTAGTTAAATGTAAGTATCGGATAAGAAATTTAAAAATTAGAACATACTTTGCCAGTGTTAATTCATTTGAATTATTGATTAATGTTAAATAATTAGTTTTTTTCTCTTCAGAATATTTCTATTTTGTCTGGCAAAGCCATAATGTTAAATTATTTGCAAATATATTTTGCCTTTGCGTATTTTGAAAGGAAGTTAAAATTCCTTTCGCACTGACAGTTATCCTTAAAGCTTTCAGACACACCCATGTAAATAGTTTAAACCACACATCGAAATACGTCTGAATGAAATATTTTCATGGAAATTACTGTGACAGAATTCTTTCATAAACTTTATAATATAATAAGTTGAAAATGATTTTCCACGAAAATAGGGTGCAAAATAATTTACAGTAATACAATATAGATAAAATGGTACTTGTTTTAAACTTTCTTATACAGGGTATGCAGTAGTGATATGTTGCAAAAGAAATAAGCATATTATGTAGATGCACTGATGTAGCGTTTAAAAAGCAAGTAGACAATATTTTAATGTTATTAGATTAGGGAAAAGTCCAGTAGGGCTATTTGCCTGAGGGGAGGGATACTTTCGTGGAAGACTTCTAAGGGACACTGACTCATATCTACCTTACACAAAAGGAGATCCAAGAAATCCCATGCAGTCAGCCCATTAACCGGATTTTAGACCACAATCGCACTACCAATGTTATCTTTACCGCTTGTCCCCAAGTGGGTTGACGGATAGACAGCAAATTTCTGTTGAAAACATGATGGAATGTTTTAAATGCTTTTAAAATATCTACATTAATTCGAAAATCCTCATATGTTTTTGGGCACATTTTTGAGTAGACATTTGAAATGATGTTCAAGGTTAAAAAATATTGGCAGAATTTGCAAGTACACGATTAGATCATCTATAATTCTATTAAACGTTTGGAGAGAGTCTTTGAATGAAAACGATTTATTTTACTTTGTTTGCTATATAGGTGAGCATATATAAAGAGATATTTAAAGAAACGATGAAAGTCTCCTCCAGATATTTATCAAGAAAATTATTCTACACTTGAAAGTAAATATAGTGGCTTATGGTGAAATTTTAAGATGACGGAATACAAATGGTAAAAACAGAGTGTTAAATTTCCTAATGTTGTACACTATTTAGCCACTAAGTATGTTAAGATATAAATATGTTAAGATAAGATTATGTTAAAAAGATTTTAAAAGTATGTGTCAAAAATAATTCCATATGCTTGTAAAGCTGTGAAATCTAGTATATTTTACAATCATAAAATGGTAACTCGATCTACTTAAGGTTTGTACCTTGCAAATATTCGCATTAGCGGGAAGATAAACACAACAGGAAAAGGGTGTAAAAGACCTTTTTTTTTTATCACAAACTATATAACAGAAGGCACGGACTTACGTGCGTACAAAATAGGGACCACTTGCGGTGAGAGCTTTAACGATGATGCAACAATAAATTTAAAAGGTAAAGATATAATGCTAGACTATACAATTCAATTTAACCTAATAGGCTGACTCAAAAACCTACACCGATGATATACTAACTAGGAGGCGAGAATGCGTAGCCTCTATGAAGGTTAACAGCTGCAGAACAAAACAGCAAACGTGCGCTTTCACTAGAGAAACCACGCTCAGTGTATTCTCTTAGTTGAAATGCTCTCGTTCACTTACATTTTTTGTATCCTGGTGATTAAATGCGGGACGAAATAAGCGAATTCAGCAAAGGTTCACAAATTAAAATAAATATTAGTTAAAATAAATAGGTCCCTAAAAGATAACTTATATTTTTTTTAATTTATTGTTGAGTATATTTCCTGCATAATACATGAAGGATAATTTTACGTTACATTTTAGCCATGAAACATAAAGAAGGATTTTTTTGCCATTCCGAACATAATAAATATCAATTAATAATTTTCTTTTCTTTAAACGCAAGTATTGTTCAGATTTTACTCCTTTTAAAATATAACTTTTTATTTAATATATTTTCTTCTGATAGTCTATTAAGATGAGTTTATTTTTATAACTAGCTGTATCCTAGGCTGGAAATGAACTTAAAATTGGTTGAGTCAAAACAAACCTTTGAAAATTATCATTTTTCATTTAATTCTTTCTAATTACATTTTTCAAATATGAAATATATTAGATTTAGACCAAATTCCATGAATTCTGGGAAAAAAGTAAGGACAAAAAATTAATAAAAAAGGGTAGGTTATTAAGTTCCTGAAAATAAAATTTTCCTAAATTAGATGATATAAGATTAAGAACAAAATAATCATTTACATTTCTTGTTCTGGCAAGAAATCCACTTTTCAAGAAAACAAATTATGTTAGATTAATTACTAAAGAAAGTCTACACTTGCAACCGCATGATAATTATGCTGCAAGAAAACCACTCGCAACTTTTAATCAACCAAGCTTGCTAATTAAAAAGCATTGCAAGTTCGATTATATAGCAGATTGTTTTTATTGCAGTCACAAGACCAGTTGCTACTTACCTCCATTCCGCTTTTCCAGCGTTGATATAAAGTGAAGAGAAAAATTTTAAATTACTAAAATACTTGTCATTATGAGCCTGTAAAGCTTCATCACATTATCAAAAATAAATATATTCTTCGGGGTTTTAAAGGAAGTTTGTCAACAGGCCTAATTACATCTCAAGATTTTATAAAAATTTCTTAAACATTTATTTCTAATGAAATATAGTTTACATTGATATAAATTATAATTACATTTATTATATTAAATTATTATTAAATATCTAATTATATTGATTTTCTTTACTGATACCCCTGTTAAAGCTTCAGACTTTATCAAGGTTATCACTAAGTCTTTATTAAGAACTTCAGATTTTATCGAGGATATCGATTTATTTTAAAATCCAATAATTTTTACTGCTTCGTATGATGCCTCGTTTCTTAGAGGGAGTTTACAGTACGAAACGCTTTGGTTACTTGTTTAATTGAGTATTCCAAAGCACTCGAGGGTTATCTATTTAGGCGAAGGATTTATTTAGGTTATCTATTACAGTTTATTATTATTTAGGCTACTATTTATTATTATTATTATTTAGGCTACTATTACTATTTAGGTTATCTATTTAGGCGAAGGCCTATTTAGGCCTTCGTGGAGGATGAAGGTTACACATGGAGAAAACCACGAAAATGGACATGTTGCACATAAGCCAGGGTTCGAATTCCGGACCGAAATCCCAGTGTTCAATGGTATTACCGCTCGGCCGCTGATGCGCTCTACTCCGAAAACGTACATAGCTTTCAGATACGAAAAAATGTATTTATACCAATCAGTCAATCTCTGTTAAATTTTGAACAAGAAATTGTACTGTATTAGATCTTTTATTGTTAATGCTTGCTCTGCATACGATCAGGTATGCATCCTTTACTATATTCAAAGAAATGCTTTTATGGTCATCATTAGTACATTATATTTTTCTTGAATACCTAGATGACCTTCTTTGTTAAATCAATACGTTTCTTTTAGGAATTCATCCTCCCATCTAATATTGAATTTAATTTTTTTTAATATATCTTTTTATCTTCTAAGATATATTTAAAAAAGTCTTTAAGTAAAGAATATCCATATTTTTAACGATGGTAATGAATTGAAATATTTATTATGATTCTGAAATATAAAGTATCCGCATTTTATTTTTTCAGTATTATTGGTTCACTCTAATCTTTCCTAATTATCTTTTGTCACTAAATCTAAATCAGGTTTTACACTTTGCTTGTCAAAATGTCAGAGATCTTATTCCATAAAATAATTATTTTCTTTCCTTGGATAAACAATTACAAAAATATAAAATCTAATTCTTTATATGACATAAAGTATCGAATGGCGCACAATTTCGTTTTGATCTTTGAGTCTCGGGTCGGGTCATATAATCGATTTGCACGTTAGGATAACTGGTTTTGCCTACCGAACAAATTTTGTACTTAAAATTAGGGATTAAATGAAACCTTAGTTTCACTTATATTTTTAAATGAACCTCTATCAATTTTGAAGGCAATAAGATACAAATCTCTCTTAATAAGGAACAAAATATTTTCAAAAAGGAGAGAAAGAACAACCGTATTTATATCGAAAAACATCAGCATCGAACGTAGCCGTCTTTCGTCGAGAAAAGACAGATTGACCTACGTTTCTTCGATCTTAAATATTTTAATGGAACTGTTCATATTATATATGCATGAGCTTAGTCGGCATAATGCATAGTTACATTTTCCCTATACAACTAGTCTGTTCTTTTATGATAAAAGTGCAACACAGATTAGTATTAATGTTGTAGAGACATTAGGTACTTTTGGAAGCAGCAAAGATGAAAAATTAGCAACGCCTTCGCCGGCAATCGAACCAAGCGCCTCTGGAATAACGGCTCAGCGTGCCTTATAACGTTTCCAACACTTATCGTACACTACAACAGATTGGTCTCTATGGTATGCGTTTGAAGTTAAAAAATTTAAAGGCATTATACACTACTCTCGTAAGCTTAAGGAACGATAATATTCATTTAAATGCGTTGAAATATATTACAGGAAACAAACACAAAAAAGGGTAACATTAAACAGTCCAAGATGCGTGCCATATATTAATTCTAAATTAGTTCCTGAATAAATTCATGACTTTTAATACATTTTTTTTATTTTCTATTACTCTCAAGTTATAATAATCATCCAAATAAATATTTATACATCTGTCTATATATTGTCCCAAGATCCACAGCCGCGATGAATTCTACAAGCGGAAAGGAAAATCCGCAATTGTTGATAAAAACGTTATTCATTTGGCAGCCGGAAGTCACTTTACCGAATGCTGAGATAACTGTTGTGAAAGCAATTTACTGCTCCCACATATAGGAAAGTAAATAACAATTTAAATTTTAAATAAATCTAGTATATATTCAAGTCTGAGACCAAATGTGCTTAATTTATGTATTTATAAACTCCTTTCAAATCGACTTGATTTTTGACAGCATGAAAGAGGCTTCCAAAATGCATTCAGATCATGCTGCTGTCCCCATACATTTACGATACCATTTATTAATATGGACAGCTTTTCGAATTTGAAATCAAAATAAACATATGATTACTATGTAGTCAACTTCTTTGTGTTCTTGTTTTCAGAAACAATTGTTTTCCCAACGGAAATTTCTTTTGAAATAAATTATTAATTTTCAAATACTGGCAGATTTGACCCAAAATGGTTGAATATTTATGAACTAAGCTTGAAAGTTTTATTGTCGTTCTAGCATTCGAAGACGACTTGCAATTAGAAAGCCTATATCATGACAAAATAACTTTTAAACTTTTAAAATGTATAATCGTAAGATCCTTTTGTGCTTTAACAGCAGGAAAATGAAGAATTCTCTCTATATGAGTGTCAATAAGAAAATATTATTTGGATCTTTTGCGTAGGCTTCTACATATATTAATTTATATATAACACAAAATTCTACGTCAGTTTCTACCAATTCGATTGAATATTCTTTCCATAGTAAGAAATGGTTACCTCTGGTGTTTGACACTACTATTCCTAATAAAACAGGAACTGTGTGCAAGTGCTTGTCAGGTTGATGCATTCATTCAACGTTTGCTAAGAAATTATGACTTTATAGAACTAAGTTAAAAAACAGTTCTTCGAAAGCATGCTACTACATTCACTCCTGATTATTCGAAGTAATACCGGGTGACGTTCACAGTTACTCAAAATCGCTGCTAATCCGAGGGCAGATAATAAACACAAGAAAGACGTACAGCCTTTACTTTACATACGCGTCGTATTTCTTTCTCTAATCCTTCTCATGCTTGTTTATAATTATGCCTATGCAATTTTTTTCAGGTATTTTCTGTATACATTGCATTACAGTGGATCGCCCTGTCATGTTAATAGACTTTCTAGCTACTGATGACCAATTGGCAGTAAGGTCAGCTATCTGGAGGATCGCAGTCAAGCAGACATTTCAGATGGGTATTCATTGCTAACAAAAATTATACAAGCAACGTACAATTCAGTTTAATGAAATCTACGTGCCGCATTCACAGAGAGAACTTTTTAAGAGGTAGGTAACATTTCTCTCAAAATGTAGTTTGTTATGATATACAGTTTTAAATGTGCAATATGTTAAAGTACTGGAGATATTGCTTGATCTATACTTATACTTGATCTGTGAATTATATTGTACCGCAGTTGATTATTCACACATAGTTTACAAGAATATCTCTTTATAATACAATTAAGTTACAATTGAAATGCTGTCAGTACTCTTTACAATGATGATCAAGGTCTGGTTTTTACGCCTTTGTATAAAGTAAAGTAAGTACTTCAACATAAAACATTTCGGGTTTCAGATTTAAACGGAAATATCTATTTCGACCATTGCCTGATCCATTTGAAAATGTTTAGGTGGCATACGCATATGAGAATAGAATAAAGGATTATTTGTTTCAAAACGAATTTTAAAATGGATTCAAACTATAGATACAGAATGAACGTTTTTTCGTGACATCTGTGCGCATGTAAACTGCGAAAGAAAAGAGGGCAGGCAGCTCTATATCTCTCATTCTACTGGGACAATTGACGAAATTCAGCTTTCGTTTTTTATGTCTCGAAAGTGCGACATAGAATATGTATTAGATTTATATATAGCATTGTTCTAATGTAGGCATTTTGACACAAAATCGGACTTTTCTGAAATAACATTACATTATTTTTTTCCATATATCGATTCTACGATTCACATTACGCCAAACTAGCAAGTTTTGCAAAAATCGCGAGAGTAGTTTTTACAAAAACAGCTCTTAGAATTTTAGCTCCTTAATGTTAATTGAGTTTGGTATATATTTATTAATCTCTCTTTCATTAATTAAACTTATTTGATTCTTCCTTTCAAATTTCGAAATTCAGGTCCATTCCAAATAAAATTTACGACCTTTTTATGATTTATTTTTAAAATTTGTATTTTTAAATAATTTTTATTTATTTATTTTTTAATTTTGAATTATAATCTATTCAATTTTTACCATCAACTTAAAGTAGTCGTATTTCTAAGCATACCTGTAAAGGGCTACAGTTCTTTATTCAAAATTTTCGAAGAGATACGTGAATTTATGTATTGGTGCGTTTTGAAATTTCATGTTTGTTCAAAGCGATAAAACATCAAATGTGGTTTAGACACTTTGTTGAAATTATTTGTAGTAGGAACGACGTGTCTTTTTTTCCGCTTATGGCACAATGCAAAAAGATAGGAACGAGGTGCCTTTTTCCCCTCTCCGGCATAATGGAAGGGAAAGGAAAATAAGTTGCCATATATTAAGAAGTTCGCCAAATGAAATATTCTTAGCGCAAACTGAAGAATAGCGCCAAGATAAATTTTTGAATTTCTCCGAAAATTTCGCACTAAATTTTGCAAAATTTAATATCCAGGCATAATATGAGTAGTAGAATCGAAATATTGAAAACCTTTGGTATGTTATTGCAGAAAAAGTCCGGTTTTGTGTCAAAATACCTATGTTAGAACAATGCTATGCATAAATCTATGTCCTAAGTCGCGCTTTCGAGACATGAAAAACGCAATTTGTATTTTGTCTCTCGGCCCAGTAGAACGGAAGATATAGAACTGTCCCTTTTTTTCGCGCAGGGTACATATGTATCTTGTATAACTCCAAAACGATTTGCCGTCGAACTTTGAAATTTTGTATATGGAAGTGCTATAATATGTAGTTGTGCACTTTCGATTTTTATTGCAATCAGCAATATTGCTGGAAAATATATTTGTATTTACTTTTTGTTTCCTGTAACTTTGCCAGAATATAGTATTGTAGTTTAATATAGTTATAGTTGTATACTTTGTTTAATTTGCACTTCGAATAACATTTCGCATTTAAAATCACTAGGTTTTCTCCGTTGTCCCATTACTCACATTTTAGCAAACCTAAATTCACTTCCAGCTGCATAAAAGGAATTCTTCTTATTTCTGAAATCTTCCATAATCATGCCAGTTTTCACCTTTTTAAGGAAACCTTTCTAAGCGATACATTTTTAAGTCACATAGCCTCCGTTTTTTAATGGAAAATTCATATAGACAGGTTTGACAACTGCTACGTTTGAATGAAGCTCACAGTATGCAAAATGCGATATAGGATATAATGATTAGATAAGATAAGAAAGCCTGGACAGAAAATAAGCTAGTGTCTCCATCTGTTGATAAAACCAGAATTAAAACATAATTTCTTTAAAGGCCGAAGGGAAAGATGGATTGGAATTAGGATCGTTTACTAGAACAGGAAACTTTTTTTGGATGTGAAATGCCTCTAGAAATCCAGTTCTCCAATGGAATATGTTTTTGAATAATTTTGGCCTCAGAAAAATTGAAAGTGTGATTTTCGGACCAACAATGTTGGGCAACAGAAAACTTCTGTATTTCCTTTTTTCTAACGCTTGCCTCATGTTCCTTGACGCGACATTTTAAGGCTCTCTTAGTTTGGCCAATGTAAATTAAACCACACTGGCAAGAATCCTATAAATTTCCCCAGGAATTCACATCCGGAATGGGGTCCTTGAGTATGGAACTCGGAATTTTATTGATGGGAGAATAAACGACCTGAGAGTTAAATTTCTGAAAAATATGTTCAACTTTATGGCTAATTTATGGAAAGAAGGGAATGACAACAGAATTTTTATAATCTCCTAAAACAAGAATGTGCCTTTTAGATGAAAACTTTTTAACTGTTTGGTTAATAATGTTGGGTGAAAAGACCTTGCCAATAGCTATTGCTTTTAAATAATTTAGTTTTTCCCAACATTATTAATCAAGCAGTTAAAATCAAGCAGTTATCACCGAAAATCAGCTATTAATCAAGCAATCAAGCAGTTAAAAAATTCTCATCTCAACACAGTAAAAGGATTATTCATTATTCTAATTAGGATTATATTATTCAAAATTTGATAGCTCTTAGGAGCGTTGTTTGTTCGCAATGCGAGAAACATATGTACATTCATGCAGATTTGCCATTATTTAATTTCGTTAAATACAATGCAGGGCAATAATATTTGGTTGCAACAATTTGGAAAGTGATTCAACCCTTTTAGTGACTCGAGGCAAAATGTCATTTCGAGACTAAATTAAATTTCGCTTACTATGTATTTTTCAAGATATATATAAACAATAATAGTAATATTGGAAAGGAAAAGAATTCACAATTTTATTTATTTTGTATTTGACACATAAAGTTCGGTACCTGCAAGACATTTTTTTCATTACAATTTGACATCTAAATATTAAATTTTAAGACTGATGTTTAATTAAAATAGTTGTAACATGCTTAAGGGGGCTCATGCACCTTAAACCCCTTGACACCCTTCGAATATGTGACTGTTGCAAGAATTGAGGTACTTTATTTATTTTAAAATCAATTAATTCCAACTTTTGACAGCTGACTACATAATATAGCTGCTTTGGAAACTAGTAACCAGAAATTGTGTTGCCACAGATATTTTTGTAATTTAATCCACTTTGTGAAAAAAGTATTCGTCACGTTTCCACCTTGCGCGCACGATATTTTAAAAATGGCTAATGGTACATACTTGAAATTGGATGGAATTCTTTGTATGAGCCCTATTTTTTAACTGAACCTAAAATCTGATGAATATTTTACTATTAAAAATTTTATGGACGAAAACATTACAGATTTTTTTAATAAACTACATTTTATAAACTCGACTCCAAATAAAATAAAAATTTAACATGAAATTCTTAGAATTTTTGGTTCACAGTAGTTTCCAAGTGTTATAAAAGCTATATATTGAATATCGAATTAAATTATGCAATATAATGTTTTAAACTGTGCGCGCAAGGTGGAAATATGACGAAAAGTTTTGTCAAAAAGCAGATTAAATTATAAAAATATTTGTGGAAACACAAACTTTATGATGACTATTTCAGAAAGCAGCTATATTATGTAGTCAGCTGTAAAAAGTTGGAAGTAATTGCTTTTAAAATAAATAAGGCATCCCAATTCTTGCAACAGTCACATATTCGAAGATCTTATGGGTTTTAAGGTGTACGAGTCCCCTTAACCAATTATTAAATCGCTTACTTTAATTTACACTGAAAGAAATAATGAAAACATTAACTTTTCAAAGAATATTTCCAAATCGGGTAAAACTTGCGAATACATAATGACAACTTAGTCCCTTTCCCTTATTTATTAAATTTTTCTTAGATGCATAAATAAAAGTGCATATATTTATATGTAAATAATTATAAACCTACTTTATTTCTTACTACAGCTTGACGGAGTTCCAACTTTTGTAAAGTTTGCATCCTAGAGAGAAATTATCTTACAGATTTTATATGTTCATCAATCAATATTTTTGTTCTTATTAATTTTAAACTATTACAAAAAGCTGCTTACAGATAAACATATTCTTGAACGGATTTTTCTTAGTGCAAAAATTAGTAATTTAACTAACATATTTTTTGGCAAGTACGATCAAAAGCACAAAAAATCTATATCTATAAAATTTGAATAAGATTTATATCACACTGTAAATTAGCTTAATTTATAGCGTTATTAATGTGTTTTAATGCGTTCTTCATGTTACTTTTAAAAGGTAATAAAAAATTAGGCAAAACTCCGATTTCAAATAACTAAAATTTTGAAATCTTCCTTACACTGTATTTGCAACAAATTCATACTTGAAATGTCATTGCGATCCGCGACCGCCAGATTACGAAAACCGCTTTGATTAAATTTTCTTGGTCTTAAAAACAAATATTGCAAATATACCGAAAGATCTTCCGTCTCCACAAAACGAACTCCCTACATCACGAAATAGGCAGAGAGTAATCGTCAATTGAAGCACACAAATTACGGTAACTCTCAAAATAAAGAAGAAAGCTCTACACATTCCTTCAGATAAAACTGATCCGCAAATGCTATTACCTTCTGCGTTCGTTTTTCTCTACTTAAACCAAGATCTCAGCAAAAGAAAGAAAGTAAAACGCGCAATTCGACCAGGAATCGAACTACTTAGACGGGCAGAAAAGCAATAAGAGAAAGGGTTACTATTCTATAGGCATCTCACAGGCACGGTCATAGCAGCAGTGGCTCACATACCATGGCAGTTACTTTTGATCAACAGAGCGGAGTTGGTAAGTCTCCAGTGAACAGTTTATTTTACGTCCTATGGATTGAATGGAATACTAATGGACCATCAATAGCTGTTGGTGAAAGTACAAAGATTCCTGTCTGAGGCAATATTGACTCTTGAAAGTAAAAGAAAAAAAAAGTCTGAGTTACAAACGGCCAAAATGTGTACGAAAATTAAAATGCGAACAGCACTTTTATTTCTGCATAAAATCTTGAAAGATTAACTAAGAAATACTTCTAAAAGGATTTAAAATAATACCTCAATATATCTCATTATTAAAAGTTTAAAAATATCGTACAGAAATAAATAATAATTACTTGATTAAAATAAAGATATCGTGAATTTCCTATCCATAAAATATACAGTTAAAGGCATTATTAAAATTTTACTTGCTTTAAACTCGTTTGAAGTTTCTTGAATTCTTTCTGATTACGCTCACAAGATTTATTCAATTGATTTCATTCTTACGCGTGAAAATTAAAATATGAGTTTTTATAAACATAGAAATAATATTTTATAATTCTCATTTAAATCAAAGTTTGATTTCGGAATTCTTGGATGGATTTAAATTTATGGAAATTATTAAAGCAATTTTCTAATATTGCACTTAAAATTCTTACTAGTAATAGAATATCTTTTCTGATAAATGATTAAATTACTTCCTTACTGCATCAAAGATGGAATATTTCCAAGTATTTATTTCGAAATTTATGAAACCTGAGCCTCTTTTCTCCCAGTTTGAGGAAAAGGGATATATGAACTAAACCTAATTCATTAACTCCTTCTTAATTCATTCTTAAGTTAAGGTTTTGTTAATTTATTAACTCCTCCTTTACTCATTGTGAACGCTGTAACTCTTCTGTTAGCGGGACCGGATTCAGAAATGTATGTATGTGTTCATGTATGAAATGAATATATGTACGAATCGGATCCTGGTAGCAGACGATTACCTCTTGAAATTTTGTATAAAAGGTCATTACAAAGAAGAAACTCATTTGTAAGTAATTATCGTATCCTCTTGTTTGCTTGTACCCTTGGTTAGCAAGTCTTTCTGTCAAGCGAAAGGTCTGTGACTGGAATCTCGCTTAAGCCACGGTGAATTTTCCATGTTCCTGTACCAGAACTAAAATGCGCCCAATTATATTTCTTTGCTAACAGGATTTACTCCACTAGGTCTAATACTTCTCCCCAGTCACCCTTTGAATGGGAATAAATCTAAGGAATTGTTGCACGATCTCGAGTGTACTCTGAAGCGAAATTAAGTTTTTCTCGAGGTAGAAAATACGAAAAATCATCTATTCCTTTCCCAAACTCCAACCCATCTATCCCATTCCGATGCTAGCTGAACGTGTTATCACTTAAAACGGAGCACACACGGAGCGATGTAATTTTTTTTTTATAACTGTATTGATGCAAGTTAGCAAATGGAAGAACTGCAGTTATAACGCAAGTAAGGGTATAATGCATTTTTCATAACACTGAAATAACTACTAATCTTTAAACTGTTACCTAAAAAACTTCGAATAGGCACCTTTGAGAAACTTACTGTTTTCATTTCAAAGATTTCTCTTTTTCTGGCAAAATAGCAATTATATCCTCATGCTGAGAGTACTTGCTGCCAGCCTCTTATGATGGAAATGTCTTATGCTGGAAATGTTGTTGCCATCTATGAAATAAAGCATTCGGGGTATACGTAATAAAGTTTTTCTTTGTTAAGGCAGTGTTATAAAATGACGTTACGGAAGGCTGAAATAATGTCATATCAATACGTTTACATACTAGTTGCCTTTTACAGTTTTGATCAAATAGTTTTAATCTTATGATTATTATGTTTTACATCTTCTATTTCTAGGTCTCATTGAGAAATTATTAATAACTTAATGAGGCTTAATAACTGCATATCTTAAAATCGTTTCAGTCCTTAACCGAAAATCTGACAATGATTTATCATCAGTTTATAATTTCTTCCTAATATTATGATTTTTTAAAAATTTAAATACACATTATATAACATGAAACGGGACCCACCAAGAAGGTGTTATCCGAACTAGATGTAAATCAGTAGATGGATTATACAAATGGAATATTTTATTCAGGAAATACAGCTATAAGAACAAAAAAATCAATAATGCGTAATAATAATCTCTGGCTCTGATGCAAGCTGTTACCCGGCAGAATATTGACTCGTAGATCTGGCGCACGTCGCTTTGTGAGGTTGCTGACATTCCAACTGACTAATTAGACCTTCGCGAGCCAGGGAAACGCCAGCTCCTCAAAGCCCAACCAGGTTGTACCGAGGAGAGATCTGGCGATCTTACCGGCCAGTGAAGTAATAGAAAAGCAACAGGAAAAGCAGCAAAAAGGCACGCCGTTTGCGACCGGGGCTTATCCGTTAAAATATAACTCCAGGGTCCGTGAAAGAAAGAGCAATTGTACGGGACATAGAATTTAGTGAACAAGCCACCCCGCTGTAAGGGTGCCAGGAATGACAACCAAACGGATCCAGATATCAAATGAATGGCCATTTCACACCACAACTCGTAAATGTAGAGCTCTGTGGCAGATGGTGTCCACCGAAAACAACCCGGAGAAAACGTCGCGGAGGAAACAACGCACGGCGAAAACGTCGTGGACAAAACATCGTGGGAGAAAATAAAGCAAAGAGAAAACATCGCAGTTCTAAGCCATCGTGGTCGAAATAAAGCGGTTTAAAAACTTCGCAATTAAAAAACATCATCGTCGAAAATATCGTGTTAAAAATAAAGTAACTGCAAATCATCGCACGACGATTACTTCGCACGTCTGCGTTTTTCAAGTTTTTTCAAAGTTGTAAGTGTATTTCCGCATATGATTTTGGAGCGCAAGAAGAGAGATATTTTTACTTCTATATTTTATATTTTTAAGTGTAATAAATTTTTGCTGAAAATGTAGGAAGGAAACTTAAGCATTTAAAAATTGAAAATGAAAAAAAAAAAAAAAATTAATGCAACTTATAGCATTTAAAAGAACATTTAAACTTACATAGTTACGTATTTAAAATCACAGTAACAAAGGTCATTAATCTTTTTTTTATAGTTTTATTAGTAATTTGTAATGAAAAATACAGTCTACAAATGCTTAGAAAAAGGAAGACAAATATCTGCATGAGGTTACCTCTATAACAAATTGATTAGCTAACTATAAGGTTATTTTCTTTTGCGTTTATTAATCTGTTATAGTTATAATGAAAATTATGTCTTATTTTGTTTCCTTTTATTCTTGAAGTGTCGTGAACATTTTCACCCTCTTTCCTTCTTGCGCTCCCAAATCGTTATGCGAAAATGCAGTGACAACTTTGAAAACCTGAAAAACACATTTGCGCGATGTTGTCGTCATGCGATGATTTGCAGGTATTTATATTTTTATCACTATATTTTCGTCAATGATGTTTTTAAACTGCAAGGTTTTTGAACTGCTTTATTTTCAACCACGATATTTTGTACCACGATGTTTTATAACTGCAATGTTTTCTGTTTGCTTTCTTTTATCCCACGATATTTTGTACCACGACGTTTTCGCCTTGCGTTGTTTTCTCCGCGACGTTTTAGTCTGCGATGTTTTAGCTACAATGTTTTTGCCTGCAGACGACAGTCAGATCAGAGTCCCAATCTTGCCCTACACGTCTCCAGGGACAGCTTCGCTGATCATCGGGTTCATTTCGAAGCGGAATTCATAGTTAAAAACATTTCTATTGCAATCTTCAAGATCCTAGGTCCTTGGTTCCACTGCAAATGTGCCTGGAGGTATACAGTGACGATGGACAGTCGGCACAATTACCTCCTTTTGTTGAGTCACTTATCAGTGATCATTACAGTCATGTCTCCCGATTACACATTACTTTGATTAACACAAAATTTCACGTGAAAGTAGCATGTGTGTTTATGCATAAAACAGAATAAATGTTATGTACAACTAAAAAACGAATATTTCATTTTCGCAAATTATAAGATTAAGACACGATTAGTTCATTAACAAATTGATGTTTAAAACTGAAAACAAACAATGATTACATTGATGAAGTATATAATCATCCTATATCTTCCCATAATTTTACGCCGATTGTCCCTGATTTCACTGAGATGATGAACCATCTCAGATGTTAGCGGTTAGCAACATCCCAAATAATTACCGTTGGATTCAGGTCGAAGGTATACGACTAGCACTCAATAGGAGATATGCCCTTACTCTCCATGTACGAATCAAGGGTATTGTCTCGATGGAGGTGAGCATTATCGTCCTTAAAGAAGAAATTCTAACTAGTTGTTAAACCTTATTTTCTCACAACGCGGCGTAGGACTTCATCGCAGGACCGCGAGACATCATAAACTGGTATTAAAGTTAAGCAACCCACTGAAATTCCAACCCACAGCGTTATGCTTCCAGCTTTGAACGCTTGAAGTTTGATGAAACTCTGAATCTGATTCCGTCTGTTTCTTTCTCTCCATATCCTTATACGCTAATCACCAGATTCCACGGCAAATCTGGACTTCATTACCAGAGGATTATTTTTTTAAGTCGAGCGCGAACACTCCACGAACAATTCCTTCATATGAAGCCTTCAGCAAATAGTACTGGCAGATATTATATTCCCAAAATTAACACCATTTCAGAAATTACCGAATCATCAACTTCAAAGAAAAGAAGGATGTCGCTTATTGGCTATCCTGCGTCAGTTTGTCAGACAGCATACACCAGCGCTTTTTTTCGGTCTTTCGTCTTCACACAGTCATAGAAACACCAATATCATTACAAATTTTAAGATGAAGTTTATAAATACCTCATACCAACATTTAAATGAAACTCTTCGACACTTCAGTATAATTAAGTCTTCAACGACTGCCTAATTAACATACGTTCGGGCAGTCAGCTGTGATTAGCTGTAACATACAATGTTCGCACTTTACTGTCTTCATCCGCAGGGAATTTTCATCCACTGATATTCAAATATGTTTCAGAAACTTCTAATTTGCATTATGTCTTAACCTTTGGAAGCCAGTGTACTATACGTAAATGACCACGCTATGATTACTGCAAGGCCCCACAGATCCACTCTGAAGTACTGAATACAACTTTTATTTACTAAGAATAGTTCTATGCATGCTATGTCTATATAATATTACATAATATTATATAATTGATCAAATACACTAATGTAATTACTTATATGTTATGTTCTTGATCATTCATTTTGAGTAAGCTTTACGCAAGAAAGTACATACAGCAAAATGGGGAACGAATAATGTGAAGAAATTGTAAATATTAAATCAAAGATGAATTCTAAAAGGAAAAAGTAAGGGTACACTGTAGCAGAAAATAAACAAAAGATAAAACAGAGCGTATAATACAAAAAACATACCTTTGCTAAATATAATACTTAGCATCCTGAACATAATAGAGATCTTTCGGCATCTGTTCAGAGAGGAATTTCTGCAAAAAAAAAAAAAGTTATAATATATTTATTGTTTTTCATCTCTGTATGACAGCACAGCTGTTCCCAAGATCCCTCTGTTCTTAGAAAAGACCAACTACAAACGTCGAAAAAGAACTTTGCCTTTTGTATGATATTATAATTCGTACTAGAGACAAAATAATAGGGATATTTCTCAGGCGTAAACAAATTTGTGCCACATTTATGTACATAATGTGAAAACACAAAAAGAAAAAAATACGGGAAGAATTTGTCAGGGACGCTAAAGAAAGAAACCAGCACGAATTTTATGCTTAAAATGAAATGATAAAAAGTAATATATAAGGAGGAAAAAAACGCATATAAACAGAAGTAAATTTGTAATAAAAATAGACTACATGCCGTGTTTAGAATAACCTAAACATAATGTGCATGTGTCTTCCGTGTTTTCTTTACATTTCTGAATTATTTTATTGGTTCTCATTAAACATAAAAATATGAAGCTTCCTATTATAAGTTTAAGCAAAAATTGTAAAGCACGGTTTAACTTAGACGAGATTAACATGTTTATTACGTAGGCACTGATGCCTATAAATTGATTGAAAATAGAAGCAAGACTTAAATGAGATATTAAACTATTATACATCGGAGAAACATCTAGTCAAGCTACAAAACATGTGGTTTTAAGAACAGAAGTGAACCATAAACTGTTCCAGCACCTGGAAACTATTTTTCTAAATGAAAATCATGTGATATGAAAAGAGAACCCACTTAAGAATTCATTCTATACTCATTCTTATAAGGTATTTCTCCTTCCTTCTTAGCGAGTCTACGTGCTGCAGTGGTCTGCATGCCAGAGGTCCGTGGTTCAATTCCCGGCGAAGGCGTTGCACATTTTTCATCTTTCCTGCTTCAAAAATACCTAATGTCTCTACAAGCTTGTGGTGTTGCGCGGCCCCAAACTACACGCAACAATAATAGCGACTGCTATGAACTGGAAAGTACACAAAACTCTTAAGAAAGGTTTAACTCCCTTTTTATTCTACTTTAGAAGTTACAGATGCGTGCACTTGACGCTCACAAACTACGCCGACCCGGCGGTAAAATAAAAATAAGAAACTAAACATAAATAATAACAAGTTACTACCTACGAGGCTCTCTAAACGTAACTAACCTAACCGCGTTCTAAGATACCGCTGATATTTCAGCAAACTTCTGAATATTAAGTTGAAAGATTCAACTATCTGCTGAGGCAAGCACACAGGCTGAAACGCGCGGTTCTTCAATTTCTACCTAGCCATCTTCACGCTCGTGAAGCAAGAAAGCACACCTACGAACTCGTTTCCCTTCTATTTAACTCAAATTACTTCTGCTTAAAATTTGAATACTTTGCGCTTTCTACTAAAATTTACATAGTATGGCATTGGCAATTCCAGGGGAAAGTAAGGCTTGACAGGAAAGATAGTTTAAACTTAAAATAAATGTTAGTTAAAATAAATATAAACCCTACAAATTAAGTAAATATTAAACAAAGAATATAGTCTATTCCCTCAAAACAATTAGGAAGGTAGATGTAATGAGCCATACTGTGTTCAAACAATTTGAACGTTTAGTAAAACATTTAAAAAATATATCTTTATCTGACATTTGAGATATAATTATTCTAATATAACCAACTCTGAATGCATGAATAAATTTTCTTTTTAGCTTAAAAGCGCTCGGTCTCGAAACGCGATTTTTCGTTGTTTAATTTTAATGCTTTGATTCACTTTTCATTTGTGTCCATTGCCATTCGAAAAAATATAAGATAATACACCTTCATATTTAATCTTCTTGTTATTAATTTACAAAATAAACTTTAAACTTACATGCGGTTTTTAAAAATATTATTTTTTTTAGAAGTTTTAGTCTGATTGATTTAAATAAAAATCCCTTTAAGTCATGATATAACTAATTAAAAACATTAAATCTATTATACAATTACATTATATATCCTTTTACTTTCTAAATATAGAAAAGATACATAAAGGTCCCATGTTGTCTAAATGGATATTCATCTAATCGTTACAGGTCAAAATACCGTCGTACAGAATATCGTGGAAGAAAACAGAGCAAAGAGAAAATATCGTAGTTTTAAAACATCGCGCTATAAGGCATCGCCATCGAAACTAAAGCGGTTAAAAAATGTCGCCGTTTTAAAATATTGTTGTGAAAAAAATCATGGTAAAACATCGTCGTGAAAATATTGTCGTAAAAATGCTGTCGTGAAAAATGTCGAGGTAAAAAAATAAATTACCTAAACAAATCATTGCAGACATGTATTTTTCAAGATTTAAAAGCTCGAAATGTATATTCAAATAATAATTTGTGAGCAAGAAAATTAATGTCACATTTTTTTGGATTAAAGAAAAACGGTTTTACCGAAAATGCATGAAAGTAACTTAAGTATTTAGAAACTGAAAATATGTTAAAAATTAATCTTCGTAGAACAATTAACAGAATTTTAAATTTGTGTACTTTACTATTAAAAGACACTTTTTAACTAATCGCTTTTATGAAGTTGTATTGGCAGTTTTTCATGAATACCCTTTCAAAGAATGCTCTTTTTCTTCCTTGTACGAAGTAAATAGGAAGTATTGTAATCGCGAAAAATTTCGAGTATCATATTTCAACGAAAACAGCGATTTTGACCGCTATCCAATGCAATTTAATGATGTTTTTGCGTGACATCCGTAAATAAAGACAGAATAAAGGACTTCCTCTCCCAAAAAATTATAAAACAGATTTAAAATTAATTCTCAAGAGAATTTTTCGTGGCGTCTGTGCGTACGTACGTATCTCGCATAAATCAAAAACTTCTCAGAATGTACGCCTCAGAAGGTTGAATTTTTTTATGTAGGATTGCTATAACATGTACATGTGCACCTCGTATTTTGCTTGCAATCGGCCGCACCAAAAGTATGTAAATGTATGCATGAATATATCCACTCTGTTACTCGGCTCAGTGAGCTCAGTTTCTTTATTCTTATATGTTTGTAAATTGTGCATTTTTTGCTTTTAAAAGGATTGAATTATGTTGTTCTCATCTTCCGGTTACGGTGTTTATGCCTTTAGTAAATCTAAATGCAATATTTGTGGAGTTATCATCAATTTAAAAGTTGTTTAAGTGCAACTAAGCCTAAAGAATTTTGCGACGGCGGACATGTTTGTTTACATTTGAAACCAAGGAGGTTAGAATAGAAGGAGGGAAGGTTCGCAGTTTCCTCCACTATCGGGGAATGAAACTCCACCGAAAAAGCGGCGTCCATGTTTGTAACTTCAAAACATTGCATTACGGCAGTGAAACGTACGTGTTTTTAAGCTGTTCTGTGCATGTATTTTCCAGTAAAAATATGTTAATCTTATAATGAAATGCTTCGCTATGGTTAGTTTTTTTGTTTTAAAGTCATAAAGATGATATCCGTAATTTACTACGTACAGAAAATCATTAAGAAATAGTTCGAAATCTAAATGCATGTGCATAACATTAAAGCCTTTAAAAATGATGTTTCTGAATACTTCAAGAATTTGTTGAGGTTTTATTAGCAACCTGTTGGGTGTACTTTCCACTTTTTTCTTTAAGAAGTGATATTTCTGATTTATTCATAATATTATAATTTATTAAAGAATTATTTAAAATAATTTTTACCTGAAATTAATAGCAGATAATTATCTAAAAAATTAGTCACAGGTAGAGTCGTTCCACAACCAACAACCTTATAACAACAAGAAAATAAACATTATTAAAATAAAACAGATTTATGTGAATTCAGTGATTTCAGTTTATGCGCGTTTCATATTTATGAATCTCAAAGAAATTGCCTTGAATTAAGCTGAATTATAGATATACATCTATATAAATATTTGAATACATCTTTCCAGATATTCAGTTGTGTAAATATTTTACTTACTTTTACCACTGTACTGCCCACAAATTTGTAAGTTTATGCAAAAACCTTTTAACAACAGAACAGTTAGTTTATCTTAATCAAATGCACAAATTATATTCCTAACAGTTCACAAAACTTAAAAATGAATAATAATTAATACATAAGGAAAAGCGTTACTTTACTTAACACCTTTGAAATTCATAAAGATAGTAAAAATTGATTTCTTACTTTTAAGGGAAATTATAAAACGAATTACCTAAAACGTTTTTATAGAATTTAAATCCTAGCATATATCATTGTATGTTAAGGAAAGAGGATATACCAGCTATAAACAGAAACGTTGAAATGTATTTACACATCTGAAAGGAAAACAACGTGATATTGTGATATTTTTTAACATATTTATCAAATTACATAGAAAAAAATCAATCCTTACGAATGAAAAGTAATCTTAGGAATCTTTTTCGAAAATCTATTTGTGCATCCATATGCAACATAAGCTGACATGCTTAAAAAAGGAAAGGAAAAAAAGTATATTGCAATTACAGATTTCTTGCACAAGTCACAGCGATAATAGGAACATGGCCGCCAAGCTTCACCGTTTGAGTTGAACCTTCCCTCTTTCTATTCTAACCTCCTTGTTTGAATCTTGGCAATATAGCGGATTTGTTGCCAATCTAGAGATACTAAGCTTTGCAACAACAAAGAGAACGCCTTCGCTTATTATCGCGAATTAAATCACGCTTAATCCATTCTGGAATTTATTCGAGGAAATAAGTGTTTCAGATTTACTTCGTAATTTTAATATAGATATTTTGAGTTTTTATGTATCTTTGCCTTGTCGGGAAGTAATAACTCAATTATTGAGTGAGAAATACTAAATCGTCTGTGAAGAACGTTTTCTTTTTCGTTTTGTTTGCTTAATTTCTTTTATACATCATTTTAGATTTATTACAGTATTTGAACAGAACATGTGGCAACGATTAGAAAATTCTTCAAATGATATAAATTTATATACATTATGAATTATAATGTGGACAAAATGTAACACTGTTAAGTGATGCTAGCGCCAGAGTGTCGCTATGGTAAACAAATATAGTGAATTTTAAATAGTGCATTTATTTTATGGTGGTTTATGCGCTATCGATGAAGTAGATTTAATCCAATCCAATAAGTTTAAATGAAATGCAAGAAAAAAAATGCGTATAATTTAATATTCCGTGCAAGGAAGTCATGTGGTGTACACTTCAGATTTTTTTAATTGTAAGAAAGGTGCGTATATTTTGAAATGCTTTTAATAAAGCTTAAAAGTCGTCTCAATGAAAATTGAGTAGTTTTACACTTATGTAAATTCCAGATGTAATACTAAAATCAATGGCCATATGTTTAAGATTATTTTCCCCATATGTTTTATAGAGTTTCACTTACATGCGTAATAAGGAATTTCCAGAAGTATTAAATATAAGCTAAATCATTGAAGTTAGAAGGTTAATTTTAAGAAAACAATTTATATTTAGCTTTATATTGATGTAACTTTAGAATAAATGACTATTTCTTTTTAATCCTAATCAATTCCAGATTTAAATACATTTTTAAATATATTTATAAAGGAATTGTTTAATGGCTTTATAAATATATTTTAAAATGTATTTAAGTATTTGATATAGAGCAAGATTTTAAAAAGATATTTCCATTGTACAAATTCTGTTAAAATTGAAATTTCTTATAATTTTTTATTTGTTTTCAGATAAAAGTAGCAATCTTATTTTTGCCTTAGTAACGCAGTGGTTATCGTATCTCAATATCAACTTCATTCTATCAGTAAAGACTATTTGAAAACTAACAAATATGTCACTTAAAGGTAAAGTAAATTTAATGTGACTAAAATGTAAAGTGCACTTATCACATGATATATGCCTTGCTTATATAACTATTTAAAATATGCGTTGTAAAGCCTCTGAATTTATTTAGCAGAAACGAAAACCCTATCTGCCTATTTTTCTTTATACAACTTTTCATTAATTTGAAACTTCTTTTTCTTTTTATAAGCACCTAAACAAAATGGTCATTATAAACTCATGTTCAGCGCAAGTGAAAAATGAATGACAGAGATTTTTACGTATCTCACAGGAAAAGGAATTTTTTATTTGTACCATGAACGTCTAATTTTAAATGTTTTATTTTCGAAATAATTTTATCCAAGACACTTACGTCTTTAAAGATCCTTCTTGTTAAAGGCACTTCTAAAACGCTAACGATCACCTATCTCTCAAGTACTGTCATTTCAGATCTTTCTCCCGTCAAATTGTAAAACCCCACCTTGTTGGAAGATTTCTACCTTCTTTGATCGTATATGCTTAGTTAAACCACAACAACAAGACTGAGCTTTCTACCGGTACGGAAATCGTTACTGAACTTCTGACAGGATCGTTTATTCTTTTTACAACAGGCGCTAGTTCACCGATTCTATCGCCAGTAATAAGAGAATTTTTATAGATAAATATCTAAGGAAAATCTTATTATCTTGAGCATGAATAATGTTTCTTTCTGAATAGTCTGAATATGAATTTTTGCCGAATATTTCACGTTTCTTTGATATTTTGCATTGGCATTTATATTGAAAATACTCAGTACTTTTTTAAGATGAAGTATAAAATACTTCGACTATTATCTGACTAACATTAGAAGCTTTCTTTCCTCCCAAAAAAATTGAAAGTGAGCTCCTCTCTTGAAAATGATCTTGAAAGTAAGATTCGTTTATTCGCATATATCATTCAGCAATTGGCAAACCAAAGGAGAAAAACGTTTGTCTTAAATAATCTGTTAGTATTGACTTTTTCAGAATCTATCAAAATTTTTCTCTTTCTGAATAAACACACTCGATAAAAAATCAGCTAACTCTTTTGTAGCTCAGTATATTAAATGTGTTTTAATTGTCAAATGTGATGAACTGTTAAACGCCTTTATTCATAGTTCATAAGTCGAATGTTTTCTAGAACTGCGTCAAATTTAGAAAAATACCTCAGTCCACGTAGGGCAAATCATTTAATGGCAAATTGCAAATAGAATGGCAAATTATTAAAATTGTGGAAATCTTTTTTTCTTGTATTTATCTACGTAAAAGAAGTATGAGTTCATATATTGTTTGTTCGAAAATGTATTCCTAGGAACAAAATATTGCAGTTCAGAGCGAATGGGATTTGCGCAATTTTATTAAAATATTCCCACATTACCGTTCGTAGTAAGTTAGTACACTTGACCGCGATTTCATGCGTGTAGTTTTATTAAATGTTTTATTTATGTAATTAAAAGAATTTGCTAATAAATATCGCTTTGAATTATTGTGAATGTGCAAATTTTGTCATTTCTTCATATTGATAAATAGTGCAATTAAAGGATCTATGAAATATTATCAGTATCTGGTGTTATGTTGTTGTCTTATCCATAAATTTCGAGAAGAATGGTTGCCAGAGCTTCAAAGAAGTTGGACTTCTAATTCCACCCCAATTTTGAGGAAGAGCGCCCCGGGGAAGGGAGGTTCGAGGGTCTTCATTACCACCAGTTCACTTGCGAAGACTTTTGGCTAGCAGCCGTATATTTAGAGTGCCCCCAATGCCGCAGACACACTATATATTTACAAATACCCATGCCTTCTCTGGGATTCGAAAGCGAGCTCTTTCCGTACCGCAGTAGGCTCCACTAGCTACTGTATCACTGGGTTGTATAAGAAGCATTTAAAAACAAATAATGTTAATATACTCGGAACAAAGTAAAATAAGTCATGGTACTTATTATATATAAATAAAATGCATCATGGTATATATTACATGTGTCATGGACACATTTTTTTCACTTCAGCTATTTTACCAATAGCTGGTTTTTACCACTTCAACGTAAATTAATCTCATAATCTCTCCTAAAACCAAATATTGCAATCAGCGAAGAATATAATTTAAGGTGGCGCTCTGGTTTATGCCCTTAATTGTATCAATCAAAAAAAAGATACTACGCTACCATTTATTGAAACTGGCAATCAAGTATTGATATGAATGATTGGAAGTTCTGGTATTACCTTAATGGATGGCAGTTGAGTATGGATAATACTTTTCTAAAAGTAATGATTGGGGACTAAAGCATTAATAAGATTTCTAAGCTAGAGCATACACGAATGTTATTTTTCTTATCTCTTTGATGCTTAAATAGTGTTAATTTGATTTATGGGAATAGAAAATCTCTGTAATCAAAAGATGGAAGTATAATTTAATTTGGTTTATGCCGATCTGCTTGATTGAACTGAAGCTGAATAGAGAGAGAAAGCCATAATTTCCTCAGTATACCTTGACAATATTTCAGGTGTTTTTCTTCTTTAAAGCCAGCTATGTGCAAGTATAAAGACTTGAGCTAACTGGAGGATATTAGCTAGAACAGAGGATTTTTAGATGAAATTTAAGTTGTGGTCTAATCCAGAGGTTCTCAATCGGTGGTACGCGTAAAACTGCTGGTACGCAAGAGAAAAATATGTGGTACGCAAGGCAACAAAGTATGTTTATCTTTTGAATTCAAAAATTATAACCCGAACATCCTGATTGAGGTTTTTCTCTAACACTCGTAAATGTATGCGATCTCTTTATTCAAGAGTGGTGGGGTAGCAGTATTTTTTAGTGGTGGTATTAAAGGTTTTAAATTTTTGTTTAGATGCTACGCATTAGTCAAAATGTTGATAACCCTTGTCTAATCGTTTTAAATGCGGACGTTAGCTATAAATCCTGCAAGCATCGGAGGTCAGTTTTATTAACTTCAATTTGTAAATACTACAAATATTTTTTTTTAAATAACCTCTAATTTAACTTTTATCTGTTGAGTGTTATTGCAGTTACGTTGGAAACCAATGATTCGTGATGATAATATTTCTTCGGAAGAAAGTTATGGTTACGTAATTAAAGACAAAGAAACTTGACCAAAAGTTTATATCTGCAATAAACAGCGAAGTAGTTGTATGGTTGTTATTGATCAAGAAATTCAAGTTAAGTCCAGCAGATCCTACTAGAGAGGTTAGCAACCTATTGCTACATCTTAAATATCCACAAATGCAGAATAAGGTTTAAACAATCTCAGTATTTAGTCTGAACGTTAACCTGTAAAAGGGGACGTTCGGTCTGACGGACAGCGCCACATGTTCCTCGCATCACCCCTATTGCATGCTTTGTCCAATTGAATGGATTCTTCCCCTAGCTTCACGTTTCGTGACCGTCTTTCTGACTCCTTCTTATCGGAAATCTTTGGCAAGTGTATCTGTTGAAATTCTTCTAGAGCGGTCTGTGAAACCTCACCTCCCTATCAGTGTTACAATTTTCGGCAGTAGTGAACACATGGCTCTGCATTTAGGTCCGCGGAGATTCATTTATCCTTCTGATCCGCGTTATGCAGAAGAACTGAAAAAAAATTCCAGACGAAGTTGGAAGTGATTTTAGTGAAGAAGATGACTGTGAAGAAAATTTATGCGAAAGTGCCCACTCAACAGAGTGAATTTTCTGCAGACAGGCAATGATTTCTCTGATATAGAAACAACTAATTCCGTAAAATACTACTATGGAAAAATCTATTCAAATGATCATCCGTTGAACCAAATCCAAAGGTTAAAAGGCCAGCCCACAATATTGTAAGACTTCCTGGACTAAGACCTTACAGAAAAATTGATAATTCAGATCCAAAAAATGTATGGTAACTATTTTTTACTGACGAACTTTTAAGCATAATTGTGAAGTGGACAAATCTAAAAATTTAAAGACAAATAAAAAATATATGTGGTCCGATTAAAGGTGAAATTGACTACACCTGTGTTGATGAACTGAGAGCTCTTTTGGGTTTACTTATTTACACATCAGTCTTCAAATCCGCCACGGATGGAACTGGCCGCGATATTTTTCGTGCAATTATGTCAATGAAACGTTTTAAATTTTTACTTTCAAATTTGCGATTTGATAAAGAACGAAAGAAATCTGATCCTGTATCACTTATTTCTGAAGTGATGAATTTATTCATGTATAACTCCCAGAAAGCGTACACATTAGGCACTTGAGTCTGCATTGATGAAATGCTTGTTGGATTCAGAGGAAAGTGTCGCTTTAAAATGTATATGCCCCAAAAGCCTGTGAAATATGGATTAAAAGTTATGTGTTTGACTGATGCCCGGAACAATTATGCTTACAATGCATATCTTTATTGTGGAAAAGACTCTGATGGAATTAGCGTAGAAGAGAGTTGGAAAAAATTCAGCAAACCAATTTTTAATATTGACAGGAATGTAACAGCAGACAATTGATTTTCTTCCATAGAACCTACCACAGAATTTTTGAAAAATGGACTGACATACGTTGGATCTGTTAAAAAAAAGAAATTCCAAAAGATTTTCTTCCATGTAAGTCAAGAAAAGAGAATTCAACATTGTATGGATTTACTAAGGACATAACCTTGATTTCATTTGTTCCAAAGAAAAGGCGAGCTGTGGTTTTGATGTCATCATTGCATCATTCGATAGAAACAGACTCAGAAATAATTGCTTTTTATAACAGAACCAAAGGTGGTGTTGATGCTTTAGATGAAAAATGTTATGTCCATTCCTGTAGTAGGAGAACAACGCGTTGGCCTATGGCTCTTTTCTACCGGTTAGTAGATATGAGTACAGTAGACGCATACATTTTGCACCAAGGTTATAATCAGAACCCTGTTATGACTAGAATGGTGTTTTTGAAAGAATTAGCGAGAGAGTTAGTCCAACCACTACTACACACGAGAGTGAAAAATCCAAGAATAAATCGAGAATTGCGCCTGACGATAAAGCGGATTTTAGGAAAAGAAGCTGAGTCTAAGGATGTGGAGCAGTGCACAAAAGAAGCAAAATTATAATCAAGGAAAACATGTCGTCTGTGCCCCCCAAACAAGAAAAAAAAGACAGCATATTTATGTTTAAAATGCCAAGACCCTGTTTGTTTCGAATGCACGCAAAAGTTATGCAATGAATGTGCTAAAGAAGACGAAAACTAAATTGTTTACTATCAGAAAATCAGTGAGATACTAATATTTCAGGTACTTTCAAAATTATCTGTATTGTGCTACATACAATTTTCTCCGGTTAAAATTTGCTTTAAATATTAAATAATATAGATAAAATAGTTAATTCAAAATAGATGCATTCTTATTTTTAGTTTTATAGAATTTAGTGCAGCATATGATTTTTATCGAAAACTTTAAGGCTATGGGGAAATTTTCTGGGAAAAATTTAATTTCACTTTAACGTGTAAAAACATATTTTCTTTTCAGAGTACAATGTTCAAAGAACATCTGAATGAAATATTTTACCATTGCATTAAATTATCGGCTAACATAAGTACCCGAAATACCACTTTTAAATAGAGTTGGTGTAGAATTCTAAAAGCTGGACGCAATTGCCACAGAGTCTGTATTTAAGAATAAAAACCTTCAACTTATATATTCTTAAAGTAACATGCATTCTGGTGAGGAATATGAAAGGAAGATGTCATAGTGAAGGTTAAAATCACAATACTGGTTAAATATCATAAGAAGTGTATATAGTGTATATATTGCAGTAAAATATATTCTCCTTTAAAGATGTAATGTAAAAGAGTAAAATGTATTCCTTAACGAGTAAAATGTATTCTCCTTTAAAGATGTAATGTAAAAGAGTAAAATGTATTCCTTAACGAGTAAAATGTATTCTCCTTGAAACATTTCACTGCAAATGCTAATTTTCAAACTAATTAATGAAATAGAGACTTGCTTCAATTATCTTGTAAGTAAAAACTGTTAGCTGAAATAAATATTTTACGCAATTAATCATTGCATGATTCGATAGAATCATCATCATCATTCGAAATCTGTCATTTCAATTCAAATTGAAATGACAGATTTTTTACTTTTATTGCCATTAGAAGGAGCTTACAATTCCTTTAGGAGACTTAAATGATAGAGGTAATTCACTATTAGTATCTTTTGCGGTATAATTTACTGAAATAACCATATACGTAATAATTACTGCTTTACAACTAAAATTTCACAATAAATATATATTATATGCAGTGGTCTTGTTATTAAAGGCCTTTGAAGGAAAAAGTTAGTTCTTCGAAGGGGAAGAAAGGCTATATTTCCTGAAGCAATTGGTAGCAGACCTTACTCAAGATCTTAAAAATTTACAAGTTTTTATTTTAGTTAACCTTATTACTTTAGTTTTTCTAGTATATATACACTTATCAACATTCACAAGAATGCAAATTAGTTTAAAGTATAAATAAGAGCCTGGTTTAAAGTTTGTTAGACAGCGTCTGGCAACGTATGCTGGCCGTTAATATACTGTAGATTTTCTGTTATACGAAATCAGTTTATTGGTAGAGGTTTTTGCTTCCGGCGATTTTTTCATGAGTGATTAATCAGGAAAGTCAAGGTTTAAACTAGACTTTGTTAAATTTGAATTGTACATTCGTTTCAACATGTGGTTAAAGCTGCCTGTCTACCATCATGCTAATATAAATTTTATGAAACTGTAAGGTTGAACAGTTAATAAATAGTTTTATTTAAATGTTAGTTTGATTTTTACTTCTACTAGTTAAAACCTGCATAATTTTTCGGTTATGGAGATGCGTGTTATTAATTTAAGTTTGATAGTGTAATAATACAAAAGAAAGATCTGTAAATAAATTAAAGTTATATACAAATCGTAATCCAAGTAAAACGTAAAGATGTGTACGTGTATTTTAAACAGGTAGAACAATAATTTATGTATATCATATTTGTAAACCTGTCTCTTGCTTGAAATATTTCAATACATTTTGTGACTAGTGAAAAGAAAGATCAATAAAATAAATTTTTAAGTATTTTAATAAAGAATATGAACATTTAAAAGTTCAAAATACATTTTTAATTTAATTATCCCCATTGTACTTTTAATTAAATAATTGGCATATGTAATTTATATTTATAAAGGCCTTTCTTACATTCATGTGTTTGTTTGCAAATTTAAGATGTTGGTGTTGGTGTATTTAATTATGGCACAGCACACTAGGGCTATCTGCCTAGGGGGAGGGATGCCTTCGTGGACGACTTTCTAAGGGAAACTGGCTCGTATACACGTTACACATGGGGAAAACCACACATTTAAGAGCTATGTACAATTTTACAGGTTTAAATCTGATATATTTAAAATAAACCAGTAAACTATATTAATACAGTTTTTGTACTCGAATACAGCTTATAAAATGGATTATTCAGTCGTCAAACCGCTTATCTCTCGAAACCATGAAAGACCATGAAATTAGGGATTAAAAAGACTTAAATAGCATGTATTTCCAAAAATCTGTTTGAATTTTACTAGCACCTATCTAATTCCTTATAAATGAGAGGTGGTATTTAAGGTTGCATATTTAGAAAAGAAAAAGGAAATTAAGCCCACGTTCCATTATAATTAGAGTATTCATGGAGCATATCTTTGCATAAACACGAAACCGCTCGGGAGATGAAAAAATGAAATAATTTAAATAGTTTGAGTAAAAATAAAACTCTTATAAGAGAAATTCATCTAACTTCGTATTTTTTCTTTTCAAAAAGCAAAAATATCATCACATTTTGCGAGTTGTAATTAAAGAGAACTAAAAGAATATAATTTGCACAACATTTTTTTTCAAATAAAATACCCACACTTTTAGATTTATTCGTAAGTTTCCCCACATTCTGGATGTAATTTATACTGCTGTAAGTGTCAATTGCCTCAGAAAAACGTTTTGAAATATTTCGAATCCATTTCTGCTTATTAATGTGCTATTACTTAATGAAATGCAAGACAACATAACACAGTTTCTATCAAATTAATCACTATTCCAAATTTCATTTATAAAATTACAAAACGTAATACTGTAGACATAACAGGCAGAATTGAAGGAGATATTAGTATCAGTTTTACTTCTAACCATAAAATAGCAAGAGACTTTTGTCAGTATAAATATTCATAGAAATAAAGACGCAAATCCCGTATGAGTGCTAAGATAAGATAGTTGAATTACAAAACTTCATTCAATAATCAATCGTAGGCAATAGTCGAAACCTGAAATAAACTGAGAAAAATACATTCAGGCTACGATTTGAATTTTAAAACCTTAAGAAAAATATAAATTACATCAATACGTTTCTGTTTCTACGAATTTTATAATCCCTTTCTACTTGTCACATGTGTTACATGAAAAGGCTGTTAACTGCTTTTCCATTTTGGTGAAAAAAATTCTACTTCATATTTCGTTTTAAGAATTTTGAAGAAGATATTTCATTTTGTATGCATAATCATATATTATAATTTTTTTTAGGTTAATTGGTAAAGCCAGAGAGATGAAAAATGAGCAAACGCCTTCGCCGAGAATCGAACCGCGGACCTCTGGAATACCCGCCCAATGGGCAGAACCACTACACCACGAAGACACGCTAGGAAAGTGGGAGAAATACCTTATAATAGTTATATAATATACAGAGTGTAACAAAATATATATTTTGTTACACTATAACATATAACTATTGTATTTTGCTGTAGATCTTGCAATTCTGAGTAATTAGACCTACCAGTTGATGATGGCTGAACTGAGATGGGTAGAAAATCGTTTAACGGGTCTTAGCGACATGTGTTACATTAATTACATCTGATGATTTTTCGACATCTTAGTGATAGTTTCTCAACGAACTGTTAAAGCCTTATGAGAAATTCAGAATCTTCCAGACGTGTTGGAGGACCCTAAAATTATGGCTGCGATTGGAGACGTTATTCTGTTGAGTGAACTCTGTTATTCAATTCTAAATCATGCATTGCAATTAAGTTCTATGAGTGAACGGAATGTTCTGTGAGTGATTTCATTTATGTGCAGTATTTCTCACGTTTTAATGAGAAATTGGTTTCCTGTTTGAATGCTTTGCTTTCCTGTTTAAAATATTTTAATGCATATGATGGTTACCGCATATGATATGTTATTTATTTCAATAAAATGTAATTTTTTGTCCAGCCCAACTTGTGTAGATATTAAGAAAGTTCTACGAAAACGGTATTCCGCAACATCATTTCAAATATAATAAACTTTCCTGTTTAAATTTAAAAATTTTTTTAAATAACAGTTAGACTAACGCAAGTTTTAAAATTAATACTTTACAATAAATGATATATTTTAACTCATAACTGATTTTTTCTCTCTCTTCTGTAGATTCTTATGTCATTCTAAATGCACTCTGCAATCTCCTGCGGAATCTTATGTCACTGAATCCGCTAAAAACTGTAAATTATGTTGAACTAAAGGTTTTTTTTCGCAAAACTCAACTTATTAAGTCTATAAGTCTGGAAGATGGACGTTATTATTAGCAGAACTGATAAATATGTTTTTACATTCATTTGAATTTCCTGTTAATATTTCTAAATCCAAATACTTCAGAGCTAAAATAAAAGAAATATTTGCCAGGGAATACGACACTATTCTTTATTCTGAGTAGACCCACCAGCGGTCGAGCAGTAAAATCGCTGAACTCTTTTAATTCGTTCTTGGGCTCAATTCCGGCGAACAGGCTGCCTGCATATTGGCGTTTTCGCGGTTTTCTGCATACGTAATATGTATAGGCATCAGTTTCCCCTAGAACGTCCTCCACGAAGGTATCCCTAAAACAGATAGCCCTCAAGTGCTTTGCCATAATTAAATAACCCAAACCTTTATTATGATTACTGATAACTCATATTTAAATTTATTTTTACAATGACTAAAGAGATATTCTTTACAAAAGAGAATGACTGATATAATCTTGTTGCTAAATTTAAACATTTTAATGGTGCGTTAAACTCCTTAAATGTAAGTTTTTATGAAATGAAACAACGATGAACTTTTAGCGGAACAATGTTTGCAGAAATGTAGAGTCATTTATTAAGCTACTGCGTTGGTATTTATTTTTTAATGCTCAACTGAAACTATTCTTAAATATTTATGTATAATGTATTGGATTGTTTCAGGGATGCTGCAAACTTTTACCACAGATTACAAATCAGTTTACTTGTTACATGCGTTAGAAGCGTACTAATTCTTCAATTCATAAGTATAATAATGAGTTATTACCTTATAGAATTTTCCAAAGTGTTATATAAGATAGATTCATTTCGTCAATAAAGAAATTACATCATATATATGTCCTAATCATAGCGTAACACCTAAATAAATGAAAAATAATATTTTCACATTTCCTAATCATAGACTGAATTTATTCAATCAACATGGATGTTCATGTTTCTTTGCGATTATTTTAATCACTTTAAGTCTTGTTATTTCCGTTTATTGATAAAAGATCTTTTAAATACATCGAAAAGTGTCTTATCAAGGAATTAATTATCTTAAATTTGAAATAAATTGCATCCGGTATAAAACTGTATGGTTGTTTTGTGATAATAAGATATTTCATAAATATGCGATGATTAAAGTACTCCGATTTTTGAAGTATCGTGGAAATGTTTTGTTCAATAAGCATCTAATTTCCATTTAAGACTTATTTTATTTTAATTTTCTAATAGTATTTGCAACAAATACTATTCCATACTTTTAACTACATAAATGAAACAGATTTCTAATACTCAATAATTGGTCAACTAAGCAATTCTGAATTCTAATTTTTGTGAGGGTTTTCATATGCAGTCAGAAAATAATTTAAATATTAAGTTTTACGAGGGTATACAGCTTGCAAGCTTATATTTCTGCTTTTGAGTTTTTTCAAGCAGTATTTTCGTTTTTAATTATTTTATGGTTTTATGTAGAATTTCATGTTTAAAGGAGAAATTCAAAAACCAACAGTATTTTTTAAAACTAAAAGACTCCTTCGGTTCAATTTTGAAATCGCTCAAATTTAACGGTTTAGTTTCATGAATTGATACCATAAATTTTATTTTTAATTAAGAAAATAAGCAGAATATATGTATGAATTCCATTTGAGATTTCTTTTTAACATTTGCAGATGATAGACTGCAATCTAATTTGTTTCAGATCGGAAATGTTTTAGAGATTTGTATGTTTGTGTAATTATTAAAAATTTGAACTTTTCTTTTGGTAGTATAACTTCATGAGTAATGAAGATATGATATAACTGCTTCAAATGTACCTAAATATATACTATTCCATATAAACAAGTACTTGCTAAGCATTCATTTTTAAAATCACTGTAAAATAAAAACAATCATTTTACGCACTTTTTCAGCAATTATGTCTCGGGATTTACTGACAAATTATTTAATTTAGTAGGTAAAACAATTATTTATTTTTATAACTGCTCTATATGTTCATGCTTTAACATTAAAAAGTATTACATTCATACTGGCCTCAAAACTTGTGAACGATATTGGGAAATATGTAACAGTCAAATTGTCTCAGTCACGGTTTCATTTTATTCCACTCCCGATACCTCTTCCATCTTAATGAAACGCATAAAAGATTTCCGTCAGACGTTAAAAAAAGGAGTTAGTGTTAAAGATCTGAAGCTTCATTAAAATACCTAATTCATTTCTTAAAGAAAGATATGTAATCTTCATTTATGCCTTCATGCTTCTTGATATGTATTAATATTCATTCGATAAAGAATACCTGAAGCATTCATTTTCCTTCTGACAATTTCAAAGCTTAAAAAAAACTTGCTTTTCAAGTTCTAGAGGTATGCTTATTAACATGTAGAGTTAAAATTACTTGTTAACATTAGAAAATTTGACATTATAAATGCTAAAGATATCGCGCCTTCGGATGAGAACTTAGTATTTTCATCACAGCGAACAACATATGTACGCATTTTGTATTAGTATTATAAACATTTTTATCAATAACATAACTATTAAAAAGTTTGTTTAATTTTCTTTTCTTTGAAAATATTATTTGCCTTTGATTCACTGGTTTATGGAACATTAATTATGATCTTAAACTTTTTATCTTAATTTCCATTAGAAACGGCATTAGATTCCGAGTTCTAATTATCGCATCGGTTACGTTATGCTAAGTACTAAATCACAGTTTACATGAATCTCCTACGCACCTTGAGAAATTTTCTATCTGAGTATTATTGCGATTTCACGTTCACAAATAATGTTTAGTATTAGCTTTCAAATTATCACGCTGCACTACTTTTAATAAGATAAACAATTTTAAATTCTTAAACTAATCGATTAAAGCAAAGGAGTTCGAAAGCTATCTACCTATAAAGAGCTGAAATACTTAAAATGGTAAGCAAAGCAACTCGACAGCTATCTGCATGTTAGAGAACGGATACTTTCGTGGAGGACATTCGCAAGAGAAACTGTTCTCAAGTTCACATAATAAATGGAAACAACCATAAAAACTCCCACATAGCCAGCCCGTTTTCTGATATTTGATGCTGAGTCGAACTGGCACTGTTAAAAATTTCTATCACTCGACCACTGGTGAATAAAAGGTTTTAAAAAAATACTAACATTTTAGCGCTCCCGTTAATAATTATTCTATTAACGTAATCAAGATAAATAGTTTCTAACATGACATGTATAGTTATATTGTTAAAATTTAGTTGATTACGACAAAGATTACAAAGGCTTTGTCCTAAAGCTACCACATCTATCTTTTCCTAAAGAACTTAGGCGTTATTAAATTTTATATCGAGTTTTATTAGGATTGATTATTTTTCTTTTCATTTATATATCATTGAGTACAATTCCGAACCCGAAAGTCAGTTCTTTATAATTTTAAATAACATGCTTTCACTATTTCAAAGCTTTCTTTATATAAAACCGCATATTCTTATTAAGGATAAATATAAATCTGCAGAGAACATTTTGTACAGTAGCTACTCGTACAATATTTTTCAGAGTAGGTTTTATAATTTAAAATATATGTGTCAGATATGTTAAGCAAAAAAATATTTTGAAAATTCATACTATATAATTGAAAAGTACTTCTAAAAATCCAAAACTTTCGTGTGTTATGTTTCTATTTTAATTTTGCAGGATCTCTGTGCTGTTAAATCAAATTTCGAATCAAATACAGTCAACAAAAGCAAGAATAAGCGGACTAGAAATAAGAAGCTTATCTCGTTCCATTTAATGGGTAGTTCTGGAAGCCAGAGTACTTGCACTGGAAAGTGAATCTAACAAGAGAATATGTCCCTGTTGCTATGGTTACGTTGCTACGTATTATTTTATTTAGACTTAGTTATAGCTAGTCATAAAATATAAACTGTTTTCTTCTGGCAATAATGAAAGAATGATTAGATATTTAACGAATGGTACAAAAGCGACTCTGTTTTATATCAAATTCTTTTCTCTTTGTATCAGAAAACTCGCCGTAAGAATGATAAAACTAATTCATTTTTTTCAGTGTTGTAATCTAAAGAAATGATTGGTTGTCCTATTATTTACTAATAAGTGTTCCGATTTAAGAATTAAGAGCGAAATGGATGAAACAAAGAAAAGCAGGAAATAATGCGTTAGGAAGTGAAATTTAAAAATCGAAGAAGCATTACGAAGTTAAAAACATTAAAACAAATAAAAAATTTCAAATAAAATGTTAAACAAATAATAAAAGGTTTTCAAAAAGTAAGCTTTAATTTAGAAATATAATTATAATAAACTCAAAAAATAATTAATTATCTAAGAGGAGACAATTAACTTATAGAAAGGTTTAGTGGAAATAATACGTTTAATAACCTCTTTACAATATCCATCTACAACTTTTTATGAAGAATAATAAAACCATGAATCCCATTTGATAAATCTGTAAACATGATGCCTTATACTTTTGAGAAAGCAAATCAGTTATTCGATTATTTCTTTTTTAAGAGCTTACGCTTTTATTATTTCTCGCGATATAAAATTGTAAATGAATCTTGTAAATACATTTTTTAATCTCTTGCTCCCCTTAAGATAAACTATTTTCTCCTTTCAGTTCAGTAAATATTTTATTAGTTTTAAATAAATGCTTATTTTATATATATATATATATATATATATATATTTTTTTTTTTTTTTTTTTTTTTTTTTTTTTTTTTTTATTCTCAGTGCTTCGTTACCTGTCAAGTTATTAAATGAAGAATTGTTAAATTATTCGCCCAAACTTGAAAATTCGTCAAAAAAAGACATTAAGTATACATTTGATACAAATATAATTTTAAGATTTTTTTTATCGTTCTATTTGATGGTGCAAAGAATCAATTTCTGTAATTTTTAGTTTTTTTTTTTTTTTTTTTTTTTCATTAAACGAAGATATGTACTAAAATACTAAGCATAAACTAGTATCAAACTCCTACCAGTCTCGTAGCGAATTGTCGCTTCGTTTGGAAAGAATTACAGAGTCTTGAAAATGTTTAAAACAACGTTCTTATTATATCGTACTTTGATACATACGTACGTCAAGTGCTTAACAAACAGCCACCACTTGTTGTGGTGAAATTTAAAGTAACAGTAAATTCAAACTTTAGAACTAAGAATAGTAGTCGAAGACTACTATTTAAGGCGAAGTTTAAGGCGAAGTTTGCTCAAAACTTCTCACCAGCATCACAATTTATAATGTCCGACAAACACCATGATGAAATAAATAAAAGTGTTTCAATTTAAGAACAAAGTTTCGAAATGGAAATGGAAGAAACACAGAAAAACAAGGAAATAATAATAGATTAGAAAATATAGTTTGAAAAACAAGAAACCATAATAAACTAATAAATATAATTTCAAAAATTCTGAAAACAACTGGCATTCTTAAATAAAATTGTAGAGTCAGTGATTGAACTTCTGCCTGTATACTAAAGTAGCAGGAAACTATACGGGAGAAGGGTTCAAGTACCCTTTACTAACTCTTTAAAATTTACAATGCGTCAAATCGACGCTAACAACTTTCGCCTTTACTTGGGCGGTAACTGAAAGTCAGATAATTTAAACTAAAAGTTCAAATGTTTAACAAGTGATAAAACTAGCCTACAGGATTCAGCTAAATTTCGTACTTAAACCCCCTTTGAGGCTAGTGGCAGCAGATAAATGCAATTAAGCCACTTGACCCAATAATAAGCAAACGTACCTACGGCAGAGGCAGCTAAAGCCTAACTCTCTCTTCCTCCTACCGAAACTCGGCTTTTAAATACTTCCTTCAAAATAGAAAATTTACATTCGTTCACGCGCAGTACAACATTTAACTATTCTGGCACTGACAATTAGAGGAATGAAGGCTTACAGGAACGCTTCAAATAAAATTTTAAATTATTAGTTAAAATATATATAACTCCTTACAGTTGCCGATGTCATAATTTAGCAGACATAAGAAAAGGTCCTTAAAGACCTGTTTCAAATACAAACTGTTAAATTCTAGAAAAACCCCCGTTTACATACAAGAGCCCCGTTTACATACAAGAACTAAACTTTGATTTAATTACAATACAAATAATTCGTTTTCATCTACATTTTCTTTTGTAGAATCCATTGTTCTTTATCATTAGGGCAATCAGTCTTGTTCTTCCAGTCCCCTGGAAGGAATAACTATGAATACATTTATCTAAACATACAATAAATAACACTTTACATTTACAAGCTTTGAACCTTTCATCGAGTTTCGAACTCTTTAGGGAGTTTCTAACCTTTTATCGAGTTTCTAACTCTTTATCGAGTTTCTAACCTTTTATCGAATTTCTAACCTTTTATCGAATTTCTAACTTTAATGTATTTTTTTCAAATTTACCGAACATTGCGGTTTAAAGGACACAAGTATTCATCCACGTTCATGCATAATTTTAGCTTAGTCAACCGTTTGGCTCTCCACAATATGTGGCACGAAACGCAAGTGCTTTATGTCAATGTGATCAAAATTCCCACCTTAACAAACAATAGTTACACATACCAAACTTCTAAGACACTCCCTAATTCAAATTCTTAAATTCTCCATGAGCTAATAAATATGAAAATTAGCTGGTGTGTTAGTGGAGAGCCCTACAAAACACATTCCACAATAGTAAATTTTTCCCGCATTTCGGGCTTTTGAAACACGCAAGCTTTCGCTCGAAAACGTATGATTTAACTTGACTAAAATCTTCTCACTTCAAGATATCTTACATTTAACTTTTCATACATTAAATATATTTCGAAACTTTTCGCACTACATAATTATTCTAATTTCTTTAAAATTTAAACATTCATTTACAGTATGATTTACCTTAGCACAATAGATATTCACGTTTTACAATCCCATACCTTTAGCTGAGAATAAAATGAGAGAAAACAGGGACAGGGAAAATTGGACGGAGCACCAGAACTTCGTCAGTGACTTTTACAGGTGTTGCTCCGCCGCACTACTGTATCCCCCTGGGCTTTTAGTTGGCCCGCATCGGATGCTAGCCTACCAAGACATTTACATAGTAATTTTACATTAATATTAGACTTACGTATTGAATATACAATTACAAAGACATAGTATACAATTATTGCAAAGAAATTAACCTATTAACAAAAGTTGGATTATGGCACATTGATATAACATAATTACTTCGAACATACATACAAACTTTCATTGTACATTGTACTTCATACAAACAATATATTTACATTAGTATATCTAGTTACATCGAATTAAAATAAACATCATTTTAAGGAACTAATTGAAGATTTTTTTTTTTTTTTGTGTGTGTGTGTGCATTTTATTATACTTAGTTGAATTATTAAGGCGAATTCTCTTATTAATACATTTCCTTTCATTTTTTTAACTTGTTACACACAAATGCATCAGCACTGAAGTCTTACATTATTATTTTTGTAAATTAATGTATCATAAATACAGAAAATATACATTAGAAAATCACATAATACTTACATTTACACTAATATATCTAATAGAGTCGTATATTATTTATATTATTTTTAATTAATGATTTAATTATTACAAGATTTTTTCCCTCATCTCCTAATACAGTCCAAATTCTTAATGTAACTATTTTATAAAAACTATTTATACCATATTTAGCTTGTTTCAGACATTTGTAATATTTCTGAAATCTTGCATTATTTTTGCAAGTTGTAGAATAAGAGGTATTTATACAGATGTGATAGCATCTTGACATATGTCTTCTCTTTTAAATGCGAAAAGTTTCTTCATAATCAAGGAAACCTTTTGTTGTAATTGAGGTATCGTTAGCATGCATTTAATGTACTCAGGCGTAATTTGTGACCTTCCTTTGCAGTGTAGCTCTTTTGTGAGCTGGCACTTGGAAATATAGTGTTCTGGGTCTCCCTTTTCCCCACATACGCACTTGTCTGAATCGCTCAAATTTCGTGCAAAGTAGTACGTGGGGAAAGGACCATGTCCAGATAAGAATATGTTGATGAAGAAGTTATAAGAGATTGGATCCTATGTGGTTTTCTTGTAGAAGTTGAAAAGCCTTCTACCTACTTCTGCATTTTCCCATTTAGTTTGCCATTTTTTTAATGTAATTTTTTTCAACATATGTTTCGCATACGATTTAGGGAATGGGACATTGATTGGAGGTAGAGATGGGTCTTGAGCTGCATTTTAACAAGCGCATCTGCCCTTTCATTTTGGGCTTGTCCAGCATGCGCTTTTACCCACTTTATTTTTATAGATGTTCTGTTGTGCTGTGATATTAAATCATAGATATCTTGTACTATTGATGATTTGTTTCTTGCATCATCAACAGCTTTAATTGCCGCTTGGCTATCACTGTAGATGGTGACACATGTTAGATGCTTTTGATGAGACCATAGAATAGCGTGTTTTATGGTTGAAAGCTCAGCTTGGAAAACGCTGTTGTTGTTCCTTAGGTGTCCTTTCCATTCTGTTGTTTCTTGTTCTGAGAGGAGTGCAAAGAACGCGCATCCTACTTCTTCGTTTAACTTTGACCCATCTGTGTACACGACTGGAAATGAAGGTACACTGAGGGTGTCTTCTTTTGTAGATATTCTGAGTTTTGCATGTACTGCAGGGTGTCTTAGGTAAGGATTTCGTGGTTGTTCAAAATCAAGGGGCACAGGTTTTGATTTTCTACCTCTATGTTTTTCTTGAGGTGGAATAACGTGGCTAAGTCTGCATCTTCTTTTGCTTTCAGGTGGAGGGGTGGGATTCCTGTTAATACACAGAGAGCTGCCGTTGAGGTAGTTCTGTATGCTTTTGCTATTTGTACGAGGAAGGGGCGTTGGATCGAAGCTAAGAGTCTTATCTTTTTCACTGTCATAAGGTAAGTCCATGCTGATGCCCCGTAGAGGATTATTTTTTCGATCACGGTATTATAGAGAATGTTTTGCATCCTCGACTTGAGGCCACACGTTGTGCCTTGCATCCTTGCGAGGGCTCTAGAAATAGTTTGGGTCTTCTTCCGAATTTCCATGAGGTGTGGGATCCAAGAAAACTTTTGGTCAATTTTCAATCCAAGAAATTTGATTTCTTTTGAGATCTTGATTCTTCTATTATTGATTTTAATGCAAGGTAGCCTTTGTAGCGATTTGCCCGGTTTTGGAAATAAAATAATATGTGATTTGGGCTCTGAAATTATTAGTTTTTGAATGACGCAGACGGAATGGAATATGGAGAGAGTCTCGTTACTATTCTTTTCTAGTATGTCTCTTGAATGCCCATTTGTTACAAAGGCCACATCGTCGGCAAAGGCGATGAGCTTTGTATGGTCCGGCCACTTGTAGGAGGTGATATAATTGAAGGTGATGTTCCACAGGTCTGCACTTAGACAAGAGCCCTGTGGACAGCCCCTCGTTATTCTTCTTTCTACAATACAGTTGTTGCTGATGATTATCGTTGCTCTGTTTGTTAGGAAACTATTCATTAGCTTGAATATGTTCTGAGGGCATTTAATGTTACGCAAGGCTTCAAGGATACCAGGCCACCACACGGAGTCAAACGCATTTTTGAGATCCATGCAGAGTACTGCTGTATGGAGAGCTGAAGATTTATTCCTACGGATCTGCTTTTGAAGTTTTACTATCGCATGTGATGTAGATTTGAGAGGTCTGAAGCCGTATTGGTTGGGGCTTATGGTTTCCTTTTTCTCTAAGTAGTGGCGTAATCTGCCCGCGATTGCACGTTCCAGAAGTTTACCTATTGCAGGTAAGAGGTTGATTGGTCTGAAGGCTTCCGGATCCGTAGGATCTTTATTATTTTTCTTGAATAGTGTTGTTTGTCCCTGTTTGAGACAATTCGGGAAGACATAAAATTTGAGGCAGAGGTTTAGTAGTTTGTGGAACAGAAAAGGCGTTGCGTGGTGAATTATCTTAATAATCCTGTTGTCTAATCCGTCAGGTCCCGGAGCTTTACTATTCGGAAGATACTTAATAATTTTTGAAATTTCTTGTGAGTGGAATTCCACATCGTCTGGAGTATTTGGAGCGGTATTATTGTATCTAATGTCGGAATGTGAGTGGCCATCGTCTTCTGCATTATCTTTTAGAAAGACAACATCTAGAATATTGTTGAGAATCTTTTCAGTGACATTACCAAGCTGGCTGTTACGTGAGAGTTGATCTCTCGAAAGACCTATGTGTGCGGGACTAAAAACTTTACTTGTAGCCATTTATACAGCTGGCCGTATGTATCTTTATTACTACAGCAGTAATTCTTCCAGCTGCGTAATTTTGCTTCAGTTATTTTCTTTTTGTAATTTGCTAATTGTTGCTTGTATTTTATCCATATTTCCATTTTCAACCCTTCCGGAGCACTTTTCATTTTTCTACGAAGGTCCTTTGTATGTTGCTTTTCACGTCTTAATTCCTTTGTCCACCAGTTAGTCTTCGTAATCTTGTTGTTGTTACGGATTTTAAATGTGTTGGTCGCTATCTCCTGTATTGTTTTGATAATTGTTTCCATTAAATCATGGACTGCATCGGGTGATATGCATTTATCTATAAGTTTCTCCGCATACTGAAGACATGTGGAGATTTTTCTTCAAATTGCCTTGCTTTTTGCTTTGAGATTGAAAATCTTCTTAATTTGAAGTCAGGGATTTCTTCTGATAATTCAAATGAGATGTAGTTATGATCTGAGTGGCTTGGATCATCAAGAACTTTCCATTCTTGTATTTTATTGGAGATACTCAATGTTGACAGTGTCAAGTCCGGCCATCCTTTACCATTTGTTGTTTCAAATGTAGGAGTGTCTGAAGAGAGGTTATGTATATATAGATTGTGTGTAGCAATAAAGTCAGCTAGTGTATGTCCTCTATTATCTGTATTATTGTAATGCCACATTTGATGGTGAGCATTGAAGTCACCTGTAATCACGTGCTGTGATCTTCTGAGATTACTAAAGATATTTTCTAATGTGTGGAGATTCGGCCCCATATCCTCTCGTGGTGAGCAGTAAATGGAAGTAATTAATAGCTGTTCTGATTTACAGTTAATATTTATCGTCATCACATCTCTATGGCTTAATATAATTGTAGGGGACCATTTGATATTGGTGACTATAATACTGGCACGTGGGTTAACTAGAGGATCCTTTTCGGTAGATTGAAATATTTGCCAGTGAATGGGAAGGCATCTAACCTCACCTTTTACGCAATACGGCTCAGTAATGCAAATTACATCATGATTGTTATTTTTAATTACTTCACTAAGTTGTTCTGACGCCTTTTTTCCTCTGCCTAAGTTTATTTGAAGGATTCTAAGCTTGTCCTGTGGAGGAGAATTATTGTGTAAAATTGTCGTAAACAGTTGAGATTGGGGAATTGAATGGGCGGCGGTAGTACTTGATGGATTCATGTAGAGAAAGGGAAGTTTAAATTAACTTAAAAGAAACTAGGTAGTAAGCTAACTATTCTTCTTTTCTTCTTGCTTTGATGTGTAAACTGCAGCAGCTTTAATTTTTGAGATTTCCCTCTGATATAATGGGCATTTGGGGGAGAATGCAGCATGTGAAGTATTGATGTAGGTTCCATATGTGCAGTTGAACAGTTTACAGTTGATACAATCCGGTACGTCTTGAGAAGACGAGAGAAAACAATATTACTTCACTTTTTTCTCGCCAAAAAGGCGAACCTAAAACAAATTCTTATTAACAAGTACTAATATGAGTAATGCGTGTATGGCGTGCAAACACAAATAGTCTTTCGACAAACAAAACCTGAACTACTGATTCTTTGCATTAACATTACATTTCTATGATATATTTTAGCTTAGTGCTTTTGAGAAATACACTGAACTAACTTTAGTCCTCCACAGAGACAATTGACTTGAACATCAAACTTCGTAATAAACTATTATCTGGGGTCGGTCTTGTCTTTTTTCTTTCCTAATCATAGGTTTCTTAGTGTGGAATGGTGGAGGCTCCTGGTTTTTCCGTTTGTTGGCCGGAACGCAAGGTTCTGTCGGAACGTTGGTTCTTGGAAGGTACGTAGTTGATGACTGTTGCATGGACACTCTTGGTTGCTTTGGGCTGGGTTGAGAGCTTTGAGCCTCTGCCGATCTCTTTGTCCTCCTCAGCGGTGGTCTTGTCGTTCTTTCAGTAAATTGCGTCTTCGCTGTATTCTGGTATTGTCTACTGCGAGACCTTGTCCGGGCACGGCTATCCTTGTTCTTGCGTGCGACCTTTCTTCTGGACGATTTAGATTTCTTAAATTTCTTGCTCGTTGGAGCTTCCAACTGTTGCGGAGTTTTTTTTTTTTTTTTTTCTTTTTTCTTGGGGACTCTTCGATTTGTCTGCGGCCTTATCATCCCGTCGGTTCTTTTCTTTTTCTCCGGAGGTGGAAGCGCTGCTGGGACTGAAAGCGCTATTGTTACTGCTGCCTCTTCTGTCTCGGAACCGTGCAGAAAAACTATTTAGAATTTTAAAATCTTTTCTGTCGTAATACTTCTTTAATTGATACGGGCCGGCCTTTATTTTTTGTCTGAATTTGAAGTGATATAAATTACAGCCCCGACGATCTGCTTCACAATTTAGGGACCTTCAAACCTATGTGCAAACTTAGATACAAAATTTTCTGGAGCACTGGACAGGGTGAATTTTTTTTTTCAGAACCTTATTCCTCGCTTTGAAATCTGCTTCGCGGTGTTTACTATCGTAATATACATTTTGCCGCTCTCTTGCTACTTCTGAATTCTTTAACGATTCATCAATTAGTTTTTGAATGTTCGCCTGCTTAAATTCAGGCTCCCGTTCTTGGACGAAAAATAATTTATCGAGTGGTGTCAAAATCTTTCTACCCAGAAATAATTCAGTTTACTTTTTTTTTTTTTTTTTTTCCCGACGGCACCTTGCCACGCACATAGGAAAAATCCCTCCTCATGATTGGATATGGTTCCCAATGGCACCCTTTCCTCTACACTTGACTTGCCTTGACTTTGCTTGTGCTCGAGGTATACTTCCATAAAGTTTATTTAACTTTTAATAGCAGAAACAAAAATATTATTAGGTGCTTTGTATTTTTGTGCTATGAGATTACACTTCTTACAACGCCTTAGTGTGGCGAATTTAACCCCTTAACTGCCGCGAACGTATATATACGCCTTTCTCAGCCGATGCGTTAACTGCCGCTGGCGTATATATACTCCTTGCTAAGCCGATGCGTTAACTGGCCCGTGCGTATTTATACGCCCTTCCAAACTACTATCATTTGCTTTGCCCTGCTACCCGTAAAATTATTCGCAGAGCTTTCGAATGCAACACCACAATGACCTTGACAAAGTATGCGAAGGAGAATACTATTTCAGAGAAGTGTGGGTAGAAATTGAAGAGAGGGGTGTGTCTAAAGCGGTGAAAATAATTACTGCGCGGTATCGGCTGGTGTAGTTTTGAGTAAAACGCATTTTTTTTTTTATTCTTCCGTTTAATTTTTATAGTAGGTTCCTGGAATAAAGAAGGATATAATGGATGTTTCAAACCCATTTTTATCTTTTTTGAATTATTTTTTGATGAACTGCTCGTGCTTCAGATTGTTACTGAAACTAACCATTTTGTAGACGAGTATATGAACCAACACCTTGCAAACGAAAAATCAAGAACAAAATCGTGACATTCAACCAGTTCAGAAGAAATATATGTTTTTTTAGGCATACTGATTTCACAAGGTATAACACTGAAACCTGATATTACACTTTACTGGTCTAAAAATGAATTGATCGAAATTCCATTTTAGGGATCTTTTTTATTATACTTTTACTCAAAACATTAAATTTTGTGCATTTATTTTTTTCTTTAAATCTTTCTTTTATTATTCTTTATTTTGTGAAAGTAAACAGTTTTTAGAAAGTAAAACTTGAACTTATTTCCCCCCTAATACATCGCATAACTACGCGGGCCTGTGTGAAAATCTGTGGCACTGGGAAATGAATCTTGTATGTTTTCCGCGGTAGTTAAAGGGTTAGTATAAAAAAAAAAAAAAAAAAAAAAAGAGAGAGAACATTTTTTATTTCTTCTTATGCTAACTCCGTAAATGTGTATTAAGTACAGAAATTGTTAATAAATATATTCTTAATTTAAAACACTTCATATTAAAGATGTTATTATTTTATGTTCATTATATATCCATTTTCTGCAGATGCAGTCTCCGAAAACATGGTTCAAGTCATTTTTCGGAAGTAGTAAAACACCTTTGAGAGCTAACATGGTAAATTCACAATATTTATAATCAGTCTGGAAAAGTAAGTTATAATTTTGAAGTTACACTAATATAGATTTGGAACATAGAAATAGAGATACGTATTTAAAACTTTAAAATATTACTTTATGAATATTACCCATTTTTTATGTGTAACATGTTTTGTACCTTTGCATAAAATTAGTGTTTATCAGATAAGGAAGTTTCTTTTCTTATACACATATATAATATTCACCGACAGTACTGAATGCGCTCTTTTCTTTCATTTAAGGCAACAAAATTTTAAAAATGACATGGACGTTAGCATGGAAATAATGTAATATTTGCAGAGGAAATATTTTCTTCAATGTGAAGAGAACAGAATGCAACAAAACTGCAATAATGACTATATACTTAATGGCACACAATGCCTTTATAACTGGACCGAGATCGCAGCGCTTTGGTTTTTGCACTAAATTCATGAACTCAGCTATTTATATAATCAAAACATTTAAGATTGCTTCTGATATTAACAGCGTCTTTGAAATATTTTATAAGCCATCTGCAGAACGCTGCCGTTAAATTTTTTTTCGCTTCAAAGAAAATAAACGATGATTTCCGGACTTCCGCTGGACTCATGCGTGTCATTCAACGAAAACAAAACCGTATGAAGCCCGTCTAAACGTCAATACGCCAAGAGAAAATTATGTCATTGGGAAGTATGGTCCAATCACAAGTACGAAATTTTCCCTATGCGCGTGGAGTGGTACGTGGAGAATACTTATATGCTTCTTGTCGTGTCATGTTTGGCAGTTCTTAAAGCGTATGCTAGTTCATCGATGCAGCCATCACAGCGCTTACCATAATTTTTAACATAACTTATTTTAACTATGTTCTTATTTCCTCTTTCCGCGATTTTAGACCGTGGCCTATAAGGGACCATTTTCATATGCCGTATGTCAAGCCGTTTACATAAATCCTCGAATATTTGACTTAACAACTGTGTACCATTATCACTTATTACTTTTAACGGTACACCGTATTTTAAGATATACTTATGCAAAATCGCATCTGAGACTAATTTAGTCGACGCTCGCTTTAACGGAATTATTTCTATCCACTTGGAGAAATGATCAGCAATTACTAAAGATAGCGATTTTTATTTAACTCACTTTGGGAAAAAGACTCAAGAAGATCTATTCCAAGAATTTCATTAGGAAAAGTCACGCGAATACTATTTAGGTACCCGGTCGGGCTATAATTAACTTCCTTAATTAACTGACAGAGTAATTTACAGGACCTGACATAGGCAGTTACTACTTTCTGTAGTTGCGGAAAATACACCGCCTGGCGTAACCTACGCACCGTTTTCCTCACCCCCAAGATGGTCAGCAGTCGGGGCGTCATTCAATTCTTGCAAAATGCTTAGCCTTAATGCGGCTGGGATGACTGGCCTATATTCGGAGTTTTCATTCGCAAACTTAGTATAAAACAGCTAATTATCTACAATCTTGTAATTTTGGGCTCTATTTCTAATAGCGGCAAGGTCTGGATGTTCGAAATTATCTGGATCATTTCTGTAATTCGTTAAAATCTAAGCTTAGATACGAGTATTACCAAATTCTGGATCATTTATCAATTCAGAAATGATAGTTTCTCGGGAACCTAAAACTTTAGACGTCAAAATTGCGCATTTTATTTGATCCCCATTGTTATCTGTCTTCATTCTTGATAGCACGTCGGCCACGGTATTTTTTTTTTTTTTGACCTGGAGTATGCTTAATTATTAAGTTGTACTTTTTTAACTTTAAGGTCCATCTAATTAGTCTAGGAGTTAAATTCTTTCCCAAATATCGACTACCTACGGCCGCATTGTCTGAATATACAGTAACGGGCGCTTTTCCGAAATATATTCGAAACTTCTGAACTGCCATTAACCCTTCTAATGTTTCTCGTTCGGTCGCTGTGTAATTACCCTGCGTGGTGTTTAACGTTTTACTAAGAAATGTCAGGGGATGCTGATTTTGCATTAACAACGCACACACGGAATAATCTGAGGCCTCTGTCGTAATCTCCAAGTTATCATCTCTTCCGGAAACTTTAATACCGGTGCGTTAATTAAAGCCGATTTCAATTATTCGAATGCTGTGTTTTCCTCAGCTGTCCACGCAAACTTCGATTTTTTTCCGTTTTAACAATAGCAAAGGTTCTACAATATTAGCGAAGTTTTGAATAAACGTATGGTAGTACGAGCATAGTCCAAGAAAAGATGACAACTTCTTTACCGTGTTTGGCGGAGGGTAATTTTTAATAGCATTCATCTTCGAATCCTCAGTCTCAATACCTTTAGCTGAGATTTTGTACCCTAGATATATTAATTTATTTGTTACGAATTTACATTCGGATGATTTTACGGTTACTCCCGCTGCCTTCAATAATGAAAAAACTTCGTGGAAGTCTTTTATCTGTTATATAGTATTGCTTGTTATGATGATACCATCTAAATAAATTAAAGTGTATTCCCGAGGACAGGACGTAAAATAATATCCATGGCACGTTGAAAAGTTTAGGGTTCCCCGCATAGACCGAAAGGCACACGTAAAAACGCATAAGTGCATGTTTTAGTAATAAAGGCAGTTTTATTTACGTCATTAGGTTTCATGGCTATTTGAAAATATCCTGAGGTAAGATCGAGAGTAGTCATAAATTTTGTAGATTTTATTTTCCTACTAATCTCCTCAATCACGGGTAAAGGGTAAACCGGAAATTTAGTTAAACTATTACTAAGTTTTCTATAATCTATAGCGAAGCGATATACTTTGGAATCCGTGGGGGGCAAATTGTTCTTTTTCCAGCAAAGCACAACAGGGCTCGCATATTCACTATTTATGGGAGTTGTGATTTTATTTTTTAACAATTCTTGTATTGTATGGTTCAATGATGGCCTCTTTCTCTTTGTCGTACCTGTACGGTTTCGCTTTACAAGCTTCTGTTGATTTTAATTGAATAGAATGAGTTACTATTGGGGTGTTCCCTGGCTTATCAGAAAATAATAAAGAAAATCTACTTACGATTTCTTGCAGCTTGGCTCTTTCATCTTGCTTTAAGTGCTAGAGATCGACTTCTGGAATTTTTTCAGAAGCTTCCACCACCATTGACTCCTTGTCTAACGTAATTGAGTTACTTGCAAAATCAAATATGGCGTTTGTCGCCCTCAGAAACTGAGTTCCCTGAATTTCTTTGTTCTGTAGGTTTCTCACCATGAAAAATAGTATTTTAAGGTTTTCGTCCTTAACTTGCGGATTAAGTGATAGTTTCCCGATGCATTCGCACACTTTCCCTTGAGTGGTTATTATTTCCGTCGTGTTATTTTTAAATAATATTTCTTTTCTAAAATATGTGTAATAAAAATTTTTATTTAGGATGTTCCCTTCTGCTCTGGTATCCACGAGTGCTTCTACGGGAATATCATTTAAAAGAACCCGTATTACAGGTAATTGGGAATTTTTCGCAACCACAGTATTTACGTTAGTATAAATTTGAGAGGGATTTTTCGATACGCAAGGGGTATTCGCTTAAAGCCGTTAACGCTGGCGAGTTTTGGCGTCATCCTTCTCATTGTTGCTCGTTGACGGCTTAGGTGAAAACTGTTTTTCTCTAGTACTTATTTCTTTCCGCGGCCGGCTGTCGGGAAAACTTCTGATTAAATCTCTGGGTCGGAAATCTTGATTCTTCTGCTATCCGCTGATTCTGAAACTTTACGGCTAATTCGAATAATTCTTGCAGCGTTCGAGGATTTCGGAGTTCCGCGAAGTACTTTTGCCAAAAGTACTACTTCGGTAGCGGTAAAGCACGTCGAGAAAGCACTTCTTTCATTACTTTCGAATATCCCATACTGGTCGTCACCTTTCTTGTGGCTTTTGTGGGTATTTATTACACAAGACACTTTATTTATCCCCACGGAACTTTATTATATCCAAGACACATCATCATACTGTACATGACAGCATACAAATACACTCGTACAATTCCAACGATCTACACTTACCGTCTCTCCATGTACACAATCGCTTCGCGCGGTACGCGATACTTGGCGCACGCCAGTTCTAGCTTTGATTACGACTTAGTTCTCTATACACCCTACCTGACTTCGTAAAAAATATTATAATTGATTCTACACGTGGTACCATGACCTGGTTATGTACTAGGCTTACATAGTCCTAGCCTGGTGATATAAGTTTTAGAGGGCCTAAACGTCATATAATCCCAAACGCTCTATTTTTCTCCACCATATACAATGAAAAAGAGTTTTAAAGGCTCCGGATAAAAAGTAATAGGCCCATACTTTAATCAGGCCTTGGATATATCAGATAAATTCTTTCAATTCTAGACTGAAATTTAAAGTCATTATTTTCATATAGGTATGTTTAGAATTCCCTATGAAGTGTAATGTGTTGGCACACATTTTTTCTATTTTTTTTTTTTTTTTTTTTTTTTTTTTGCAGTCTCCCTCAGTTCATTAGGTCGTTGTTCATTTTTCTTAGTTAGATGGTTTAAAAACGTTTCTTTTGTCTTTTTATTACTAACGTTTCGTTTGTTAATATCATATATTAAATATCATGTTCTTCGTAAGTACATCATATAAATTCAATTCAACAGCAAAATCATAAAATCTTTATAAACAGTCTGCCTCTAGAATTTACAATAAACAATCTCGCATGCTGGAGATAAAAATGATTTTTATTCAGTACAGTGTCGCCACTACTCGCTTTCAAATCGCTGACTTTGTTAATCAAAAAATCATTAAAGTTTTACAGAATATGAAATAATAAAACATGTAATGTCATTCTTATTAAACATTGATAGGCATCATGAGTTAAATTCATATAGATAAAATATTATCTATTTCATATAGATAAAATATTATATTATTCCGTTATAGATTTGTTACGCCAAATGAGCAATTTAAATGTGACATATGTTCCTAGATAATATTTTGTTATTCCATAATGCAAATTTTATTAAAATTTTAATATTATAACTAAGTTTTGCTAATAAAGTTCAGTTAAATTCGTATCTTTCTTTATACGCCTCAATTTCTTCACTGACTCGCTCATTCTAGTGGTGCGCAGTTTTGTATAAATTTGATTAAAGTTATCAAAACCGTATGAGTGTTTTGGATCAACGTCGGCTGTTGTTCACTTAGCGAATAACTACTGCCTGGCGTTTGGTAAGTTAAAGCATTGAAGTATCGTATATAGTTTAACCACGCTGGCCACGATCATGCTCACAAACATGTATGCGCTATTGATGAAATAGAGATAGATGGGTATATATCATACAGTAGGATTTTTCCTCTTCTTATTTCTTCCCTGTTATTTTCAATGCATTCAATGAGCACTGATTCAAGTAGGCAGAAAATTATTTTTAAACAATCTAAGATATACCTTAATATACACTGAAAAAAATTCTGAATAATTAGTTATAATAATTATAAGATAATAAAGAGTTATTATAATTGCTTAATTAATAATCGTTATATTACTTTTTCATTTTGAGGCTAAACTCTCTATGCATTAATATATATATAGTTGAAGTGGTAGGGAGACAACGGAAACAATTCTTGCATAAACAAGTAAAAAGGTGGGGTAGATACTATTTTTTAACTACAACTGACTTGACATGGTACAGGTGAAAGTGTGTGAGACACTACTTCACTATGAAATTTTATAGATATTGTCCCCTCACACTAACCATCTAGAGGGAAGACCGCTATCGTTTAAAAGAGAAACATAGTTCCATTATTTTAGGAACCTTATTTTTAAAACTAAAAGAAATATGCTTTGCTCGAGTAATATTCATACGTTACAAAAAATATTTAACTATTCTGGTTTCCAACGTTGCACATCAGTGGGAATCTTCGCATCTATTTCTGCGAATATTTATTAAAGGAGCGAAAGACAAATGAAAACTAAATATTCCTCTCTCAGTAGCAAATTTCCCTTTTCTGGAGAAGAGAGAAATCGCCTGAGACTCCTCACACTGCGGCACGTAATTAACACTCCTTCTGGACGATTCTAGGTGTTTTAGTAGAATGCCAGCCAAAGCTCCGTTTGGCACGGTGTAATTATAATTGTCGATCTGCACTTGTATATCCTTGCTGACTACTTAGAGGTTTTTAGCCTTGTAAATTTCAAAAGGCTGTTTTGTTTCACTGCGAGTTTAAGACGACTGATAATTTTGTTATCTAATGGCTTTCTTTTATTCCCGCAGATGGTGAGATAAAATAATTTTAAGTTAGGTATAGTTAAGCTAGTCATGATAACTCATTCGGGATATTTTAAGTAAAATTTGATGGGTAGAAGTTCTACTTAAGTATTTGAGAAGTAGAGACAGTCCTTGATAGATGAAGTTTGCATCCTATTATAATTAATAAAATATATGGCTTCGCATATATTATGCAAAATTCAGTTTCGTCCTTTTAGTGATCTAAGATAGTCAAAATTTATTTATATTTTTATCTCAGAATTTTATGCTTAGTAGCTGCAAAGCCGAAAAATAATTTTCTGACCAAATAAAGGAATTTAATCTGAGAAAAATTCTTAAATATTTAAGATTTTGAAACTGGCTCCATTGCTAACAAATTCCCCAAACTTAAATTCATTAACAATATATATTCAAAGTTAAAATTAATTTCCCGATAATTACTCATTGATACTTTGGACTGTTTCGCGATTTTTGAAAAAAAAGTGGTTACTTAATTGCATGAAGATATTTTGTGACATGTGTAATTATTTGGGACATATGTGAAATAATACATTTGTGATTGTATTACTAATACTATGCTAATTTTCAATTACTGCGAAAACCAATGAAAAAACAATTTATAAGCATGCCCCTTCCTCATGTGGAATAAATCTCGTAACACTCAATTAAGGATATATTCAAAGATATTTTTCGCTTCAGTGAGTTTGCGGAAAAAATATTGTGTTCTTGCAGACATCGCACTTCAGATTTCTTACAAGAAAATCAAATACTACAGGCACGTATTTTAAAACTAAGTTTAAAATAAAATAAATCACTGTTTCTCTATAATAACTGGTTAAGTACAACAAAAGGAAAGCTGCTAAACTGATGAACTATTATGCGCACAGTTGCCTGAAGAACTCTTAAGGGCCATTCAGACTTGGGGGTTATCTGAGCTAACGGAGTCAGTTCCATGTGTCTACAACTCCGCCATGCGTGTAGTTCAGATTTTTCAACTCGCTGCCTTATGGGGAATACTGCTATTGGAGATGGGTCGTCTATGTGAGTTGTCTCGGTTAGCTTAGATAAAGCCATGTGTGAACGGCCGTTTATGGGTATGATTCCCAGAGTAATTTAGTGATTCTAAAATTCCCCCCTTCTGAAAATTTAGTGATGTCTACAGAAGGGGTTGCCTAATATGAAAATGCAAGCTTCCCTTAGTTATGTCAGTCGAATTCTAATTCTGTCACACAGATATCATTATTTTATAAAATTAAAAAAAGAGGCGACCAGTAAGAGTGTTGAAAGCTAGAGTCCGACTCAGGTTCGATTCCCGGCTGACGAACTGGCCGCTTACGTCTTTTCGGTAAGTTTCGCTGTCTTAATAAGTAAGTACGAGTCAGTTTTTCTTAAATCGTTCTCCGGTTGCCAGTTCAATTCATCAGATAGCCTTTAAGTTTTTTCCATGTCCAAATAAAATGAACAATAATAATTCAACTTTAAAATTTGCAAAAGCAAAATAGAAATTTTTTGTTCCAAATGTATATAGTAAAGAAAGGCTCTGAGAACTTTTTTGGGGATTAAAACAGTTCAGTGATATAGGAGATCACACTTTCTTTGTATTTTGCAAAATGATTTAATATAAATGTTTTATCTCAGAAACACTAGAAACATTGTAAGATTTTCCGTATCAAATCCATTTTATCCATTCTTTGGATTTTCAGCCTTTTTCTAGATATACCCAGTGCAATTTCTGCTTTTTCTAGATATACCCAGTGTAATTTCTACTAAAATCAAACCTCGCTTGGTCAAACCTTATTATGAAGGAGGGACTGAAACAAAAAGTGCAAAAATTGAGCTGAGAGAAGCAATTTTTCAGATTTAGTACCTCTCTGGCTATGCGCTGCTAAGTGGATGATAAGAAAGATCCCTTACAGCAGAAAAATAGTTTATCAGTAAATACAGGATTCTTCTACCCAAGGCTATTTCTTCAAGTGGACACAGAGTTCCCTTGAACCTGTCCTGCCACGGGCTGGTAAGCACTCGCCTTTATGATGGAATAAAGGATTACGTCTTCCAAGACTTCTTCCCTTCTTTCCCCCTCCTCAGTAAGTGGAATGTTGCGATTGAATAAGGAGGAAGAATAAAAGTAAAGAAAAGATGGTATGTTCATTCCTCGTTCTTTGTTGGTTAGCGTTGAAAGATATTTTCCTTGAAGTTTGGTTAGATGACTAGTTGATCTTGAAATGCAGAAAGTGATAATGCACGGTTAAAGAATAAATGATTATCGCTGCAATTTTTCTTCCCCCTCCCCAATCTTAACAACATAGAATTCTTATTCTAACACGTTAAGTTTTATGTTTCACGGAGGAAGCTATAGTGTGATATACTTTAATACTAATGTTTACAAAGAAGTTAATGCTGAATATAAAAGCTGTTAAAAGCAGAACAATGTGAAAAATGGCTGATTCATTTAATTAGTAATTATTGCTTATTAAATTATATTTAAATTTAAGTGAGCGAGAAGTACCACTTCTCAAATTCTATTGGTATTTAGCTTTAAAGCTATTATATCCCAGATTATTTATATGTAAGCTCTATTAAAACATTTTCTCTATCATTGGGCGAACAGTTAAATCTGCTGAGTCGATAAAAATATTATATCCAATGTCATCTTTTACTCACCTTAATTTGGATGAGACATTTTCACAGGAAACTTAATCCAGTTTTATGAAAATAGGGATAATTGAGTTCAATCTAATTAATAATTTAAATATTATTTTCAAAAACTATCAAAAGTATAACTACTGTTGTTACTCTTTTTGTATACATCGTTTTCACATATGAAAAGCTTCTGACATTACATTTATGTGCCCACAGTGATTCCTTTATCGATGAATAAAAATTGTTATACCCTAAAAATTCGGTGTACCAAAATTACAGACAAATAACAGTTATAAAAATTATTGAGAATCTTACACGGTTATTGTTTATACAACTGCTGAGCATTAAAATCTACCTTCAATTTTAAAATTTTGATACTAATTACTTTTCAAGAATACATAAGCTGAATATATTATCGTAGTAAGTTAATTGTTTATTGGAAAGAACGTCAATCCTATCTGCCTAAAGAAAGGAATGTCTTCGTGGAAGACTTTCTATAAGAAATTGATATGTATACATGCTAACATGAAGAAAATTACAAAACGCTCATGCAAGCAGGCTGCTCTCCACGATTCTAGCACGAATAGAACTATTCGTGTTTAAATATCTTATCTTCAACACCACAGGTGGGATTTTAGAATGAAATTTAGCATGGGTTTCGAATAATTGATTTCAAAAAGAGCAGTGGCAACACTACGAAAAAAAAAAAAAAAACTTTTTATCTCTAGTGCGTGAGACTGTGCATGAAAAATTCTAAAGATATGCTCTCTTAAATATTTTGTGATATTGCTGTTGAATTGAATTTTATCGTTTAAGTGCGAAGAATATGATACTGAATAAATAAAGGTAACACACAAATCTTTAAAAGAAGGCCCCTTTGGGTGTAATATAAAATCTGAAGTCTTTCAGAATTTTGTTTTTTGTTTTGATTTCTTATTTTTAGTATTAAGTATTGTTCTGTATGACTGCTATGTTTATTTTTGATTTTTTTTTTTTTTTTTTTTTTTTTACAAATACCAGTCTGTCCGCACGTCGGAGAATTATCTCACACATCTGAATCGATTAGGCGTAATGCGGATATTTAAAAATATAGATATTTAATAGAAATGCAAAATGAGAAAGGGATTTGTTCAAATATACGAAATGACGAAACGCGTTTTTCTTGAATTATTGATGGCGTATAGAAAGGACCCAGTTCCCCTTGATAAATGGGGATCTTTCTATGGAATGAGCAATAAAATGCTCTAGTTTTGTTCTTTTCTTTTACATTTTAATTTACAATGCAACAGTGTATTTATTTACAAATTCCAGTTAATTCTTACCAAAATAGTGCAATTTTCTTTCTAAATTGCCAATTTTTTAACACATGAGTGCAAATTTGCTTTGCAAATTTTACTTCGAATTTCCTAGGAGATAATTTCCTCTATATTATTTATATTCATTGTTACTTTATTAAATTGTGTATATGTATTAATTCTGGCAGCATAGAAGAAGAATCAGTTTGCAGTCGCCGCGGCTGAGGGTTGAAGGCTTACAGATGAAGATACCAAAACATGAACTGTACGAATTTACAGTCTTTCTTTGCGCGCATATAAAATCTTCTCCGTAGACATTTATCCAATAATAATGAAATCCGAGACATTTCTATGATTCAATCATAAAGAAATATGATGCATTACCATGTAGATTGATTCTTAAAATTAAGACGCCGGCATTTTAGAGGGGGAAGCAAAGCGAAGAGATATTATCAAGGTAGAAGCTAATAGAAGAAGTGACATAATTCGCTACCAGGGCTATTTATACCAAGTCTGAAGTACAACTACAGCTAATGTATGATTGGTCAGTTAGTAAAGTTAATATCGTAGAAAGACTCGAATTAGAGATCACAGATGAATTTAGGGAGAGAGCACCAAATTTAGAAAGTTATTTTATAAACCAATTTCATTTATTACCAATTATTTTATAAAGCAGCTATCATATTTTGTTATGTCTTACATAGACAGCTAATTACGTCACTTTTACTGCTAGCTTCTAGCTCTGCTGCTAATATCTCCTTGCTTTGATACCCCGCCTAAAATGACGTTGTAGCTTTTTATCTGTGTATATAAAAATTATTTCTATTCGACAATGATCGAACGTAATTTATCTGCCAAAGAAGTAATTTTTTAATGTGCCTAAAAATAAAGCTAGTGATTCGCCGAAATTAGTTTTGTCAATGTCTTATTCCTGCCTTATCCACCCAGCCATGTCTACAGCCAGATGTTAAAAATACCGGATTCATGACTGCGTGCTTAGTATATTATATATATATATTACAATTTTTTAACTTCCATGCTCTAATCACCAAAGAGAACGAACTCTTTGTCACATTAAAATTAATTTAATGTTTTACTATGTTACAATAAAAGATCATTTTCTATATTTTGAGGCAAGTAATCGCAAAATTATCCTGAATCGTAACACTTTTATTGACAAAACTCATGGCAAACGCTTCTTTAGTAGTTTTAAGCCGGATCATATTCCCAGTTTGTTATTTACAATGTTGCCCATGTTTTGATTTTTCTGGATTGGATTGGATTGGATTATTGTAATTTGGCACAAAACCTGTCAAGGTTATCTGTGCCAGACAAATGGTAACAATGCAATTAGTCATTTGTAAAAACTTCCAGCTTAGGTAAAAAGAGACAGCTTACAATCTATGATAAAAGCTGATATCTTTTAAAAAACAGGTTTAAGTCTATTATAAAAGCCAATATCTTTTAAAAACAGAAACAAATTACGATGATGTGTTTTTCTAATTAAATTTCCCAAGTCCAGTTCTGAACAATTAAAATGTTTTTGGCGAAAATAATTAAAACTCTGGCATTCAACCAAGATGTGATGGACTGTCAGATCTGCGTTACAGTTTGGGCAGCTGGGATTCTCTTCTCCCTTCAGAAGATACTCATGTGTCAGGCGACAATGACCAATTCTCAGTCGAGTCAAGAGGACATCCTCCCTTCTATTAGCCATACATGGCCAGTATCCAATGGTGGGTTTTACATTTCTCAGCTTGTTATGCACTTTGTCATCCCATTGCTTCTGCCATTTGCTGAGAATTTTGCTTTTGACAAACCCTTTGATGTCTGCTAGTGGAATCTGAAGATTGTACATTGTGGTTGCAGTTTTAGCTGCAATATCCGCCAATTCATTACCCTTAATGGCAACGTGTCCAGAGATCCACGAATAAAGAATCTGGTATCCCCGAATTTTTAAAGAATGATTCAACTTCAGGATTCTGGTTGCAACTGGGTGAGTACAATGAGCGTGATTTTCCAATGACATTAAGGCACTCATGGAATCTGTGTAGATAATAAATTTTATGTACTTTTGTTTTGAAAGGTAAGTCAAAGCCAGATGGATTGCAGTAAACTCAGAAGTAAGCGCAGAGCAAACCGTATGTAATCGAACCCCTACTATTGTTTTCTCTGTGACGAAAGCGGCACCAACATGATCCTGGGATTTTGATCCGTCTGTATATAGAGGGATATATTTCCTATATTTGTTTCTATGTTAAAAAAAATCTGCTTGTAGATGATTTCGTTAGTTTGTGATTTACTCCAGTGTCGAAAAGTATCCAGAGAATGGATTCTCCAATACTCCCAGGGAGGAATTCCAAAAAAATCCTCCACCAGTATATCTATATTAGACAAATTATACTCCTCCACCAAAGCACTCATTAGCAAGCCGAAAGATGGGACACATGATGGTCGTGCCTGATATAAACAGGAGTATTGGTCATTAAGCAATTTTGACCGCATAGAAGTTTCGGTTTGTGATAAGACTTTGAAATAATGCTTAAAACAAAGATTTTCACGTCTTAACCGCAGGGAGGTCTCGTTACTTTCCACACATAAGCTTTCCACTGGAGAAGTTCTAAAGGCGCCAGTACATATCCGAAGTGCTTGATGATGTATCGGATCAAGTTTGGCTAATACTGAAGGCTAATACTTGCCGACCCATAAATGATTGATCCATAATCTAGTTTCGAACGAATGAAAGCTCTGTATATAAGAAGCATTGAGCCTCGATCAGCACCCCAAGAAGTATTTGACAGTAGTTTCAGAATATTCATAGTTTTTAAACATTTCTTTTTTAGATAGGTAATATTGGGAAGGAACGTAAGCTTATGGTCAAATATCATTCCTAGGAATTTTATTTCCTTTTCTACAGGAATCAGCACATCTTGCAAATAAAGTTCGGGGTCAGGGTGAGGAATTTTCTTTCGACAGAAATGTACACACAGTCTTTTGAGGAGAAAATCTGAAACCATTTTCCTACGACCATTTAACAATTCTATTGAGAGATGTCTACAGTTTACAATCAATGTCTTTCAGGTCTTCTCCCTGGCAACTAACTTGCAGGTCATCGACGTAGAGCATACCCTGGACTGCTGGAGGCAGTTGTACACTTAATACACTTCCTTGCGGAACGCCCTCATCTTGATGGAACATGTCAGAAAGTGTATCACCTATCTTCACATGAAACTTCCGATCCTGTAGTAAATGTTTAATGAATATCGGCATGTTTCCTCGTAAACCATTGCTATATAGATCACGAAGGACACCGTATCTCCAGGTGGTATCATAGGCTTTCTCTACATCAAAGAAAATGGAAACATAATGATTTCTTCTAACGAACGCTCTACAGATACCTGTTTCTAAGAGTAGGATGTTATCGACAGTTGCTCTTCCTTTTCTAAAACCGTTCTGATAAGGGGAGATACAATTATTTGTCTCTAAATAATAGACCAGACGAGTGTTGACCATCTTTTCAAAGAGTTTGCAGAGGCAGCTAGTTAGAGCGATGGGGCGGTAATTTGACGGATTAGTAGGGTCTTTTTCCGGTTTGACAATGGTGATTATAAAAGCTGTTTTCCAGGCATTTGGAAAGACTTGTTCCCTCCATACTTTACTAAAGAGAAAGAGGATGGCTGCCAATGACTTGGAAGGAAGATGTTTCAGCATAGGATAGGTAATATTATCTGGACCAGGACATGAATTTTTTTCTGCAACATAGCTCTTTTCAGTTCAAGCACAGTAAAATCATGATTATATGGTTCAGTATTGGGAGATTTGAAATTAATGAGTTGTCTTTCAATGCATTTTTTTGCGGAAAGAAATTCAAGAGGGTAGTTACTACTGTGTGAGACGGCTGAGAAACTCTGTCCAATAGCGTTGGCAATTCCTTCCCTACTAGTAACTGCTTTACCACTTGTCTTTAAAATGGAAAGTGTGTGCTCTTTGTAGATACCGGACGTTTTCCGGACTCTCTCCCAAACCTTTTTACTCGAAGTTGAAGAGCTAATCGAAGATACATACGAGATCCAAGAATTCTGACTTTTCCTTCGCACCTGCCGAGCTTTTGCTTTAGCCCTTTTGAATATTATGAGATTTGATTCTGAAGGATATCGCGGAAAATGCTCCAAGCTTTCCTTTGTTTTCTGATGACATCCTGGCATTCAGGATTCCACCAGGGCTTTGGGTATTTTGGCTGTTTTACCGACGTTTTTGGTATACATATATCAACTGCTTGAATAATTTTATCTGTAATGATTTTCATAGCTTGATCAATGTGCACATTCTTTACTATTTCTTCAGTGAAAAGAGCATAATGTATGAAAGAGTCCCAGTCGGCTTTGTCCAACAAAAAGCGTGGTGTTCTAGGTATAAAAACACTCCTATTTCCTGTAATGCTTATGATTATAGGAAAATGATCGCTATTATATAGATAATTCTCGACATTAAAGAAACAAAATGGCAAAAGCTGTGGAGAAACAATAGCAAGGTCAATGGAATGGAAGGTCCTTGTTGGCTGATAAAAATAAGTGCTTTCTGCGTTGTTAAGGATACAGATACAGCGGTCGTGGAGTAGCTGTTCAATTTGCTTCCCTCGTGGGTTTGTGTCTTTACTACCCCACAAGGGATTGTGTCCATTGAAATCACCGACTAGAATAAACGGAGCTGGTAGTTGGGCAATTAGATCCTCTAAATCTCTTAAATTAATGTTCTCATTAGGCGGGATGTAAATACTGCAAACAGTAGTCAGTGTTCGAATGCGGAACTGTACTGCAACTGCTTGGAGAGGAGTATCCAAAGGGAGAGCACTCGAAGGGCAATTAATTGAGGTAAGTAGACAGACACCACCACTTGCGCGTTCACTGAATGTCTTATCCTTTCTTTTCATCGAGTATCTACGTAGCTTTGCAAAATTACCAGGTTTGAGGAACGTCTCTTGTATCGCTATACAAATAGGTCCATATTTATTAATAAGTTACTTAATGCCATCAATACCCTGATAGAAGCCCCGGCAGTTCCACGAAATGAGAGTAGCCATTAGGAATGTTTATTGCTTCGATGCTGTTTCTTTGTTTTGTAAGGTAGAACATTTTTCGAGAGATCTCTGCCTCCATCTGTTTCCATCTCAGATTCGATAAAGTCTGAAAAGATCCCTTCAATAGAGCTTCGGCTTGAGCTTCTCTTTTCTGAGCTTTTGATTTTCTTTTTTGAACTCTCTGTTTCTTGTGTTTTTATTTCTCGACTTTCTATTGTCTGTTTGGGAGGAGGTAGAGGAAAAACGTTTTCTTTGTCATTTGTTTTTGGTTCAGGTGTCTTCTTCTGTGTGCTATGCGATGTTTGTGTACTTATTGACCGATATGATTCAGTGGCTTGTGCATAGGAGACATTTGCTTTTGACTGACCCGTGCTAAAAAGTTTCTTAGCTTCAGGATATGCGATATGCGACGGGGGACGTGGGCACTATTCCTTTACCATTGGGTTAATTGGTACAGCGCCACGTCCACCTTTATCTAGAGTTTGGCTATTAGAATAATGTGAGATTACATACATATTTGACATTGGTATTAAGGAGTGCACTACATACAATACTTATCGGTAATACATATAAATTATGGGTTAAGGTACAGTTGGCCTGTAGATATACATAAGACAATGACATATTCGTGTATGGTATGATAGATTCACATAAAAGCTGCGCCATATATATCTGCGCATTAGGACATACATTACTGCATTGCAAATAGCTAGAGGTAATTAACACAGACAGAGGAAAGTGGACAATGATTATGACATTACAACATTCATATTTACAACACTAATTAGCTCAGCATAGGGGAGTGAATAATACTGTACCTTGATTATAAACATATACAGTTATAGCAACAGATACAGGCTATTACTATTACATTGTCACATCGTCTCTATGACAACTGAAGTTCATTATTATAAATATATACAGTATAACAACAGATACAGACAAATATTAATAGGATTAGTTGTGATACACTACTATGATATTAACTATGCAATGCTGCTTAGGCCACATATCAGACTTACAGGTATAAATGCTAAGACAATTATATATCATATTTAGCACGTACAAATGCAAGGCATTTAATGTACAGTTTAACGGGAGATAGCAAGTAGTGGTTATTTAAAACATTATGACACTGTCACATAGTTGCGCTGCAAACAAAATTTATATTGACATACACTAAGCATAATATACATTTATGCAAAAAAGGAATATTAATATTCACGGTACAAACATTGACATTTATAAGATGCATTCAGTTTGACATTAAATGTGTATTATATACATTAAAAAGGGGAATAAATAAATTGCGGTTGTAAAAATTACATTGCTACAACATCGCTGTGACAACAGATATCAACTCTGTGTGTGCAGTAGATTTTTCTTGTATTCTTAATATGCTGTATTTCTTTCGCTTCTTTCCACTTAGGGCAGTTTCGTGAGTATGCTGGATGATCGGCATGACAGTTTGCACATTTTGGATCAGCTACACATTCCTGACTTTCGTGACCACCTGCAGAACAGCGACCACATGCCAGGTTTCCCCGGCATGCGGTCTTCGCATGGCCAAACCGTTGACACTTGAAGCAGAGCAGTGGGTTCGGCACATAAGATCTGATGGGGCAATTCAGGAAACCTGCCTTAATGGCTTTCGATAGCTCTGGAGATGAAAAAGTCAAAATAAGATGTTTTGTGTTGACGAGTTGCCCGTCTCTACGGACTTTTATTCGGCGGACCCATACACATTTTGCTCGGCAAGTTCTTTTGAAAGTTCATCCTCAGAGACTGATATCAAGTCTATTTCCGAAATGACACCTCTTGACGTGTTCAAAGACTTATGTGGGGATACAATAATAGAATGTTCCCCCATTTTGGTCATTTTTAGGAGAGAGGAAGATTGTGCATCAGATGTAGTCTCGATGAGCAGAGATCCTGGACGGAGCTTTTTTATGTGTTTTGGCTCGCCCGCTGAGGCCACAATATGCTTATGGATGAAGAATGGTGATAAATTTTCTAGCTGACCAGTAATAACTAAGAACTTTGGACATTTGCTTGTGCTAACTAAGGTCGAAATGCAAATTCTTTTAGCAGCTCCAGAATTTTTCGTATCCATATGGTTAGGAGAAGAAGTTAAAGTTTTCATATTGAAAAGAGAGAACGTTTCGGGCCCGACCGCCCCACCCACCATGGAGCCCAACAAGGGAACACAGATCCCTGTGTTAGGGCTAGCCGGGCCTATACGCAAACTGAAGCTCCACAGTCGGCTTTCCCGAAAGCGGAGACTTCCGAGAGCTTATCCCCTAGCCACTGACCATTAGGACTAGTGACCAGCCGATTGACACTAGCGGGGACAGCTAAGTGCATCCCGTTTTAAGTAGAAGCAGAGGCCAAATCAGTGTGTTGGGGACAGTTCCTCGCCCCTCAACTGCCAGGATCCTCCTTTCCCACCCTACGGGTCACCATGCACGACAAACGCATAGGCGGTATTCCCACCATGGTGAAACAGAAACCAGAGTAGTAGCTGCATCTCACAGTGAGCCCCAACCTCCAGTAGAGGAAACCACGAGAGAGAAATAGGAGAGAGAGAGCTAGACAAGAGGAGAGGAAAAAGGAAGAAAGGTCACTGGCGCCCCGGGAGTGTGACACCCGATCACCAAGACGGCAATCCTCTGAGGGTTCTTCACCTGCTATGCTTTAGCTGGGCATGTTGGAACGGCCTTCATGCCTAGGGTGGCCCTACCAGGAGCTATGCTTCCGACGTACTTCGCCCTTTCCGCCCAGTGACAACCCCCGCCACGTTGAGGCAGCATAGCAGGACTTGGGGGGTGATTTTTCCGGAAAGAACATTATTGTGTCAACATGGAAAGTTATATAATATACATCTATATATATGGAAAGTTATAAAGAAATATATGTAAACATAACAGTGTCAATATGGAATATTAAGTAATAAATATATACATAACGGTGTCACTATGAAAACTTATAAAGAAATATATATATATAAACATAAAAACTGTCTTTTTAAATGGTCTCCAATTAACATAATTTCAACTTACAAGAAAAAATATCTGACCAACGTTCAGTGTATTTAAGGACTAAAAACAAATGTAGGAGAAACGTGTGTCAACAGGAGAAAGGCAGAATACAGCAACGGAAAAGAGGACCATTTCACGATCTTTTGCAGCCCCCAGAACAAGATGAATGAACCCATGTCCGCACTTCCAATCACAGGTAGGCAAGCATAAGGTATATTTGAAGTGTATGAACAAGTCACATGTTAAATGTCTTCTGGAAATATGGTGTACATAAGCCGGAGAATTAGTGCCCTTTTTGATTTGCATTTTGCCACGTGGCTCAAAAGCGTGACAATTTGTAATATATATGTTACCGTGAAAGACCGAAATTGGAGAATGTCAACTTTCACCGGAGAATGTCAACATTCACCAAATACGTCGGTGAAAGATCGAATATTTCTTTACATTCTTGTACATTCGGACCCTCACCGGTGTATGTCGACAATCACAGATGTGCTCTGGTGTAGGTCGAAAAGAAAGGAGTATATGTACACGCTGCCGTTCCAAAAGGAAGTGTTCCACAAATAAATGCAGTTGTAAAAGCAAGGGCCTCTTGTGCAATTAAAAGTGTCATAATAGTCTATAGGCTGAGTTGTTGCAATAAATAAGATTTGAATCACATAATTTGGTAAGTTTACAACTTCTATTATTTTCCTTTCTCATTTTGAATGTACTGTGTGTTTTAAGTTCTTATATTCTTAAGTTCTTATTCTGAGTTCCAAATGCGTTTTTTCGCGAATGAATTACGGAGATGAAACATAATATTCTTATATGTTCAATATTCACCATTAGTACATGGTGAATGTCGACATTCACCGGTGTAAGTCAGAAATAAGAGTATTTGGAAAATATTTCTGACATACACCTAGCGACTATTGTGAATGCTGACATTCACCGGTGAAAGTAGACATTCTCCAGATTTTGGTGTTTCACCGTAACATATATATATATATATACTTTATTTAGTATTTTATTATATTTCCGAACAATTACCTCTATCGAAATCCATTGTTTCGACAGGAGAAATAAATCCCGTATGAAACACTTCTCGATATGCGTTCCGTATTTAATATTTGCAGTGCAACTTAAAAATTAAAACCCATTCATCTAATCGCACAAAAGACCAAAAATATTACTTATTTGCGATTTCTGGGATCAGGGATCATCATTTTATTTCTGACCTCAACTTCTATGAGTTTTTACCAGTCGTTTATTATTTTGTCCTAAGGCCAGTCACGGTAGATTTTAAGATAACGTGCTATCGCTCCGTATAAACCGTGGGCGACAAAGATAATTGTGGAAACGTCAAACGTTTGGAATTGAGAAAAGTGTGTTTATTATGTCACATGTTTGCATTCCTGGCAATTAAATTAGCATTCAGGTCACAATTTATAATTCTTATATTAATTTGGAGTTTAATAACTTAATACAGTTCCCTGCTTAAAATTTCACATACGCAATCTCTCTAGATGAAAATGGATGTTTGTTTGTCTTTTATACTAATCTACAGTTTAATACCGATCTTTATTAAACTTGCCACACTCGACCATCAAAACAAGAGGAAAGTCACTGTCTACATAAGATTTCTCAAATACCAGCCCATGAGGTCCGCACTCTTTATATACATGTATCTTATGCTAATTTAACTAACGTTTAATTAAAAACTCGGTGATTTAAAAGCGTTGCGTTGCCACTCTGCAAGATGTATATGTTTTAAACGTAATCAGAAAATTCTTCCGTATAAAATAATTGTATTGTCACTTGGGAAAACTAAATTGTATTAATTTGTCTCAAATTTATAAAACAAATTCAACTGTGTAAGAGAAATGTGTTGCCAAAGCCCAAATTAAAATATTTTAAAGTGTGCTATCGTTTAAGTGTAAAGTATTTTATTTTTTCATGCATTAACATGCATGGCATTGCATTACACCCAATTTTCTTTGCGTTTTGAAAGTGAATTTGTAATAGTCGTCGAAAAGCATTACTTTTTCTGTGAAATCAGTTATGCCACGAAAACGAAAATTGATTGCTCCACCTACATTTTAAACACTAAAGAAAAAGGCATCACAAGCTTCAGGAAAAATAACTAGCAACAGGAGGTAAGACTGGCAAAAGTCATGTGCACCCTGCTCAAGCCCGTTCATATCGGAAAACAACGAACAAGGGGAAGCAAGATTGGGAAACTTTCGAGTACTCATTGCTCATGCCGGTTTGTCTGAAACAGAAGAGCAGTTGGAAAGCAAGACTGGAAAACGTCCACGTACGCACTTATGGAAGCCTGTTTGTCTGAAACAAACGAACAACGGGAATCAAGACTGGAAAAAGTTCGAGTACGCACTGCACTGCTCTTTTGAAACGGAGAGTCAAAGGAAGTAAAACTGGGAAACTTACGCATTGTTCGAACCAGACGAACACTGAACGCTGATTTAAATCTTGGTGCATTCCAATTACGATGATATTTATGATTACAGTCCTCACCCTGATGTAGTTGGAAAGATGGATAAATGATGCGTGTATTTCAGAATTACCAAATTGATGATGATGAAAAAAGATGACACCAAGACTGATAATGGTTCGAGTGGTATTCTCCACTCGAACCATTATCAGTCTTCGTGTCATCTGACACAAGCTAATCGAAGCATGCATAATGCACGTAAAGAGAAATTTCATAGCAAAATTAAAACCCTTACTTTAAGTAGCATTGCAACGCATGCCGGATAACAGCTAGATTGCAATATCTTAAATTTGAAATTACTTTGAAAGGGTTGCAATCCCGTGCTGTGAACCGACGAAAGAGAATATTATTACTTTCCGATCTTGGTAGTTAATTTAGTTCTGCGATCATAATTTGGTAATTTTCATTTCAAACTAGTTCAGTAATTTAATACGGTTTTACTATTTACAAATTTTAGATTTGTTTCTTCAAAGTTCACGATATACTGAATATAATAGTAAAAAGCATGTAATAATTTGAGAATAAAAGAGCAAATTTCTAAACCTGTTTTGCCAGGTAAATAAAAGTATACCCCGCTTTGCCAGAAGAAATTAATAATAGTAAAAAGATATATATGCACGTTTATACATTCACTACCGCCAGCGCGAATTCTGGTAATTCATTCTGGGTCTTTTGAGAACGTTTTCCAGATTAGGATCATAATTTATTATTTTTTGGATTGCTCTATACACTGAATTGTTCATGTTCTGAAAATAGTTGTGTGTTATAATGCGTATTTTATCGTGGATGAAGTTTATTTCAATTCATCAAGGATGTGGGAATTTCGGACAAATTACAGGGCGTTTACTATAGCCCTGAAAATTTGATTTTGCAAAATGTTTATTTTCAGTCTTTCCGTTTTCTGTGCTGTGGCCCAGGCCGAAATGTCATAAAGCAGAACAGGTCTGATCAATGTTAAATATAGGTTTACTTTTACGCGAATGCTTAGTTTAGATTTTTTTCCTGTTAGGCAATAAATGACCACAAATGCTGTGTTCGCTTTGTTGATAGTTGCTGTTACATGTTTTTTGAAGATAAGTTATTGATCTATAACCACCCCGAACTACTTGTATGAATTTAACACTGGCAAGGTTTCATTTGCTCTTTTAACATTTGTGTTAACTCTTTTGTATAGTTTGTGTCTTCGATATAGAACCACTGAGCATTTTGACATCCTGAATTTCACTCTCCAGAGTTGACACCCTTTGGCGACCATATTTACATAAAGTTGTAGATGTTCAATGGACGTCTGAAGGTTCACTGATTTCGAGAGTATAACTTATCACCTGCATATTTGAGTGTTCTTGAATTTAGAGGGACTGGTGGGACATTGATGTAGATGTTAAGACGTTTTGGACCAAGGAATGGCCATTGCGGGGCTCCACTGTAAATGATGTTTTTGATAGAAAGAGTGTCTCCCATCTCACTTGAAATGTTCGTCTTTTCAATGCCCAGATTTCTGAGTGAATGCGCGAGCGATGCACTTGACCAGATTTAAGATTTTGTTGAGTTGTGCAGTAGTTCTTTCTGAAGACAAAGTGGCGGTTTTCGATCCGATAAAGTCTCTCTAAATGATCTGGCAGCCTTTTATTTAATGTTATCACAAAACTCTTTCCTGTTATAGATAGTAAACTAATTGAGTAATAGCTTGAATATAGTTTTGAACTTTATTCTGGTATTAGTAAAATCATATTAAAAATAGATATAATTGAACTAAACTTACAAATTTAAGAAGAATTTTTATAATATAAAAAAGATTTGAATAATAATGATTGAAATTAAAAACCGTTTGACTGCTACGCGGCGCAAGAGCGCTGCGTTCATTTGTCACGAAAACCGCGACGCAGTTAGTTATTTTAGAATGCACTCGTGTTACAAAGTACGCGTGAGGACAGACTATGTTCACACTCATTGAGTAACTAAGACACACAGAAACTTGCAGCGCAATAGCGCTGCGTCGCGGTTTTTGGGACAAATGAACGCAGCGCTTTTGCGCCGCGTAGCAGTCAAACGGGTAAAACTTAGGAAAACCATAGAAATGAAAACGATACCTTGTAGGGTTTATATTTATTTTAACTAACATTTATTTTAAGTTTAAACTATCTTTCCTGTCAAGCCTTACTTTCCCCTGGAACTGCCAATGCCAGAATATGTAAATTTGAGTAGAACGCGCAAGGATTCAAATTATCAGCGGAAGTATTCTGATTTAAATAGAAGGAAACAAGTTCGGTGTGAGAGATTCTCTTACTTAGCGAGCGCGGAGGTAGTTAGCGAGAATTGAAGAACCCCGCGTTGCGGCCTATGTGCTTGGCGGGAAGTAGTGGTCATCGTTCCAGTGAGCTTCAAGTCTGCTGAATTAGCAGCGGTATTGTAAAACGCGGTGAGTTAGTTATTTTAGAGAGCCTCGTAGTTAGAATCTTGTCTTTATTTTCTTTTCAGGTTATTATTTTTATTTGACTGCCAAGTTGGCACCGTCTGTAAGCGTCAAGAGAACGCAATTGTAATTTATTACGTTGAATAAAAAGGGACTTAAACTCTTCACAAGACTCTGTGGTTTATACAAGCTTTCACAGTCACCCTTGGTTGCGTGCAAGTTGGAGGCGCGCAACGTTATATTGGCGCCCGAACACTTATCGAACTGAAATGGCCGAAAATTGGATGGAAGCCGATGGACAACACCAAGAAATGACAACTCAGTTAGAAGGATTTGGATACCTGGTCCAGACTTTGAGAGCATCAATCAAGCCAAACGTCTATTTCGACGGAAAAAATTCGGTGTCCGTATTTTTAGAAGGTATAGAAAACCACATTCAGCTCTACCCTGTGCCTGAAAGACAAAATGTTGCCATCGCCACATCAGCACTACGAGGACAGGCCGCGCTATGGTGGAAAAATATAGGCAAATTTCTTCTAGGTGAATTTGGAAGCCCGACGTATACATTTGAAAATTTCAAAAAATCGTTAGTAAAGGCCTTCCCCATAGTGAAAGATCGCGCACGGCTGGAAGCCGAACTATATAGTTTCTATCAACGGGATACAGCACAATTGACGGACTTTATTTTACGAAAAATCAAGCTAACGGATATGCTGTATGGGAAAAAACCCGATGCGGAGATAATTGAAATAATATTACCAAGATTGTTACCCGCTGTCCAAGACTACTTTGAAATTAGAAACCCGAGCACATTGCAGGAACTTTTCGAATTGGCGGTGAAGTTTCAAAATCGCAGAATAGCCGAAAAAGCGAGAGGGGAAACATATTCTCAACATACCCGAAGGAAGGAGGAAACCAGAAATGGAAATCGCTCATATGGGGGAAAGAACTATCAAGCTAACGCATCGAAACTCGAAGGTCAAGGCCCAAAAGAAAATTTGAAAATAAGCATCCGCGTACCCAGAAGACACAGATTGAAAGGAAAGCTTTAAACGACTAGAGGGGCCTGTGAAAGGGAGGATCCAGACCCCGGAAGTTTTAAAAAAACCCTCAAATAGACATTTAAATACAGTCATCGTAAAAAACTCACAGCTACCAATTATACAAGTCCTGGTTGGCGATGTACCAGTAGAAGCCCTCATCGATACAGGAGCAGAAAGGAATTTCATGAGTGAAAAGTTCTTCAAAAAGAATTTTTATAGGATACGACTATTTAAAACAAAAAATACGGAAATTATAGCGGCGCAAGGAAAAACATGTCACTGCATCGGGAAATTATCATTAAACTTACAGGTAAAAGAGGAAAATCTCAAAGTATTAATTTTTGTGGTGAAACACCTGCAACACTCTCTTATTTTAGGTATGGACTTTTTAAGGGCCCGCGAGGGCCAAATTAAATTTTCAAGATAGTTCCGTGGTGCTGGAGATGGACCAGAGGGTGGTGGAACCTGTGGAGACACCTGAATTGGACCTTAGCCATTTGAATGACCAGGAAAGTAAAGCAATACAGCAAGTGGTGAGTAATTTTTCTCATTTGTTTTCAGAAAAACCAGGAAACTGTCAAATCGTGACTCACAAGATTCAATTAAATGCCGAAAAACCTTGTAGGACTAAACCGTATGGCTATGATAAACAAAAAGACTTAATCATCGAAGAACATATTCAGGAGATGTTAAAGAATAAAATAATAACGCCCATAAATAGTGAGTACGCGAGTCCAGTCGTACTATGTAGGAAAAAGAACGAGTTTCCTCCTTCGGATAAAAGGGCTTGGAGGTTTGCTATCGATTACAGAAAACTAAATAGCATTACTAAATTTCCAGTTTACCCTTTGCCGGTTATAGACGAGATCATTAGACAGATCAAATCGACAAGATATATGTCTACTTTGGACTTAACGTCTGGCTACTATCAAATAGCTATGAGACCGAAGATATACACAAAACCGCGTTTATAACAAAATCGGGCACTTATGCATTTTTACGCATGCCCTTTGGGTTGTGTGGGGCCCCATCAACATTCCAGAGAGCTATGGACATTGTTCTAAAGCCTGTCCTAGGAAAATCAACTTTAATTTTATCTAGATGATATAATTATAACGAGTAGTACGTTGGAACAACACATTAATGACCTCGAACAAGTTTTTAAATTATTAAAAGAGGCCGGTCTTATAATTAACGCCTCAAAATGCAAGTTCGCAACTAAAGAACTTAAATATCTCGGTTATAAAATTTCGCAAAAGGGTATAGAAACGCAAGATTCAAAAATAAAAGCTATTAAGAATTTCCCACCGCCCAACACCGCCAAGAAACTTTCGTCTTTCCTTGGATTATGTTCTTATTATCGATCTTTCATAAAAGATTTCGCTAATAATGTTGAACCACTCTTAGTAATCAAAAGAAAAAAGAGTAAATTTACGTGGACAGCGGAAGCTAACACAGCTTTTGAAAGATTAAAAGAAGCGCTTATTAATGCCCCTGTTTTAAAATTCCCTGAGGGGGTCGAAAACCTGGAAATTGCGGCAGATGCATCAGACTATGCGGTGGGTGCGGTTCTTATGCAAAATAACCATCCGCTGGCATTTTTTAGTAAAACATTGAATCAAACACAAAGGAATTATACAGCTACAGAAAGAGAAACATTAGCCGTATTAATGGCTGTACACAAATTTCGAGTTTATTTCGGCAAATCGCCAGTAACTGTCTTTTCGGATCATGCGGCTGTTGGTAGACTTTACTCGGGAAAAAACCTAACGCCCAGGTTAATAAGATGGGCTTTAAAACTCCAAGAATATAATATCACAATAAAATATAAACCGGGTAAGGAAAACAATGTAGCTGACGCACTTTCTCGTATAAAACTGGACGAGGAAGGTAATGAACTTAAATGCGCTGTGTTGACTTCAAAAATTTTAGATTCTAGAGATACGGTTATTACTGAACTGAAAGCTGATCCTGAATTTGGAAATATCTATGCTTATTTGAAAGACCCCGAAAGCTTTGAGCATACAGATATCGATGCGATAAGAAATAGAGCAAGAAACTATGAAATAATAGATAATTTATTATTCTATACGAAAACAACAAACGAAAATCTTGAGTATAAGCCAGTCATCCCAGCCTTGCTTCGATTAAGCATTTTGAGGGAGTTGCACGAAAAAAAAACAGCAGGCCACCTCGGGGTCAGAAAGACTATAAAAAGTAAACGCGAGGCGGTATATTTCCCGCAATTATACAAAATAGTAATGGCGTATGTCAGGTCCTGCAATCAATGTCAGTTAATAAATGATATTAATTACAGCCCGGCCGGGTACTTAAATAGCATTCGCGCTACATTTCCGAATGAAATTTTAGGAATAGATCTTCTTGGTCCCTTCCCCCAGAGCGAGTTAAATAAAAATCGTTTTCTTTTAGTAATAGTAGATCATTTTTCAAAATGGATAGAAATTGTTCCACTTAAACGCGCGTCAGCCAAAACAGTCGCAGATGCATTCTTACACAGATACATTTTAAAATACGGTGCACCGATAAAAGTCATTAGCGATAACGGAAAACAATTCATTAGTCAAATATTTGAAAACATATGCAAGGGACGTGGCATACCCCATATCAAAATGGTTCCGTATAGACCACAGGCTAACATAGCAGAAAGAGTTAATAAAAACATAGTAAAAATAATTCGCAGTTACGTGAGCACACATCACAAGCGCTGGGATGGCTACATAAATGAATTAGCTTATGCTTTAAGAACGGCACATCATGATACTACGGGAAAAACTCCAGCAGAATTATTTTAAGGCAGAAAGTTAATTACGCCTTTAGATAAATTATTCTTTGTGCAACAAAGAGAGCAGGAGTTTAAACAACAAGATGTGCAAAAGTTGATTGATCAGGCGCTTAAAACCTCGGATACGGCAAGAAATAGACAAAAGTTATATTATGATAGAAAACGCCGTGAAGCAGATTTTAAAGCTGGGGATAAAGTATTGAAGCGGAAATTTTCTTTATCAAGTGCCCCAGACAATTTTATGGCAGAGCTAGCTCCAAAGTTTGAAGGCCCCTATGTAATTCAGGAAATCAAAGGGGTAGTATTATATCTTAAGAACGACAGAGGGGAAATCTGTAAAGCAAGTCCCGACCAGGTGAAAAAATACTATAATCCAAATGATTTTGAAATCCTTAAAAGTTTCTTGCAGGACTCAAGTCTAAACGAAATAGAAGGGCCAGAGACTGCAACAACTATTCCACCACCCAAGAAACGGAGAACTGAAGAGAGACCTAGCACTTCTACAACCCGGACGTCGGTATCAAAAAGAAAAAATGATTTTCAAACTCCGGCGTTTAAGAAAAACAAAAATACAGATGAACCGGGTAAAGAAACCGTGGTAAAGACGAAAACACCACCTACAAAGGATGGCAGGAGAAATTACACATCAAGGAGAACGCGCACGCGGCCACAGAGTCAAGTGCCAGCAAGGCCGCCGTTCCGGAAACTGAAACGCCAGCAGGAGGCACAAAAATACGAGGAACAGAAGAAATTCAAGAAGGACTCCAGACCGGAGGACGTCAAGACCAGCCGTCCCAGGCAGAAACGCAAAGGCCAACAACCAGACGATTTCTCCGTCAAGAGGCCAGCATGTAGAGGACGCAAAAGAAAGAGCAACGTGGACGACACTCGGAGATCAATAAGGAGAAGATTGACATCTATGAAACCTCTAACTTGGGATCAATTTTGCCAAAAACGGATGACGAAGTTTCAAGCATCGAAAACTCAAAGATAAGTTAAAACCTTCTATAATTTTTTTTTCTCTTTTGTTCCGAAATGTTATGCATAAGTACGAAGTTCTATGTTTTGACGAAAGTCAATATGTCTCGGTTGAGACTTAGTTTTGTTTTACTTTATTTAGCTAAGGCAAAAGTATTATTTTCTTTAAGTGTAAAAGCTAAAAAACAAGCATTTTCTGTTGGTCGAAAGACTAATTCTGTTATGTTAAAGCCAAAATTTGGCCGAAAATAAAAATAACTTCGTATTCTTGTATTAATAAGAATTTTACTTTCAGTGCCGCCAGCTTGGCAAAGAATGAGTAAAGTAAAAATTTATTTTCTCTTATTCATTTTATGGTAAATTGTAAAAAGCATATGTATAAAATTTCGTAAATGTATGTAAATACTTGAAGGTTATGTAAAAGTAGAATTTAGTCTAGAAGCATAAAATTGTAGATGCTAAAAGTGAATGCTTAAAAGCAATGAAGTCAAAATTTAAGTAGTAAATTGTAGATAAAGTCATGCTTTAGAGCGAAAGCCTGCATGTTTAAAGATGAATGAGGGGGAAGTTAGAATGAATGTGTTTTGTAGGGTTCTCCACCTACATTTGAATTTTTAAGAATATTAAAGTAGCTAGCTCATTGAGTTGTAGAATGTCGAGTAAGGTGTGTCTATTTGGTTGTTGAATTCTAACAAATCATGGTGGTTAGGGGAAGTGTTGTAAGACTAAAACACGAATATTCCCGTTTGACACCACACACGGTGGAGAGCCAGGGTAAAGTTAAATTAATGCTTGAAAAATTGAATGAATGTGAACTAAGCAATAACTAAGAAAAACGAATCGTTTAAAAACAAAAATTTATTGTGTCAAGAAAGTGTAAATTATAATGTATGTAGAAAGATACTGATACTTATTCCTTCCAGATGCTGGAAGGAAAGACCAAGATTGATTGATGAAGTCCAGGAAAAGTTGCTGTAAGAAGAAAGCTTTGTAACGAGTAACATAATTTTAATATATAATTGTTACATAAGATTTTTTTTTGTGTGTAAACGAGGTTCTCGCCAGTTAGTTCAGAATTAGATAAACTTACAACAGGTCGTTTGTAGGACCTGCTTCCAAGTTTTCCAAATTCTGGCAGCGGCAAATGTAGGGTTTATATTTATTTTAACTAACATTTATTTTAAGTTTAAACTATCTTTCCTGTCAAGCCTTACTTTCCCCTGGAACTGCCAATGCCAGAATATGTAAATTTGAGTAGAACGCGCAATGATTCAAATTATCAGCGGAAGTATTCTGATTTAAATAGAAGGAAACAAGTTCGGTGTGAGAGATTCTCTTACTTAGCGAGCGCGGAGGTAGTTAGCGAGAATTGAAGAACCCCGCGTTGCGGCCTATGTGCTTGGCGGGAAGTAGTGGTCATCGTTCCAGTGAGCTTCAAGTCTGCTGAATTAGCAGCGGTATTGTAAAACGCGGTGAGTTAGTTATTTTAGAGAGCCTCGTAGTTAGAATCTTGTCTTTATTTTCTTTTCAGGTTATTATTTTTATTTGACTGCCAAGTTGGCACCGTCTGTAAGCGTCAAGAGAACGCAATTGTAATTTATTACGTTGAATAAAAAGGGACTTAAACCCTTCACAAGCTTCTATCTTTTATACAAGTTTTCACAGTCACCTCTTGGTTGCGTGCAAGTTGGAGGCGCGCAACGTTATAACCTCTATATAATAATTTCACCGAAAGTGTTTGGAATGTATGTATCTGCTATACGTGTTTGATTTTCTTTTTTCTTTATAATCTTTTTTTTTTTCTTTTGAGTTCTTTATGGTTGTTTTGTGTGATTGTATGATCTGAACTTATTACCAGATGTTTATTATGTTTGTTATATTCCGTTATGTAGCCATTTATTTTGTTATGTTTCTTTATTTAACGTTTGCTTGTTGTTGGATTGATCTTGTCCCATCATAGCCATATGGCAGGAAATGAAGATGTCGGTTAGCTAACACCACTCAACCAACAGTCGTTGCGGTACAACAAGCATGGCAGCTGCCTCGAACGACCTTGTAATCCACATGTTTTGCAAGCTATGTTCGCGAATGCTGCGGTCCTAAGTTCCCCTTTATACACTATGCTTTGAGATCACGGTGATTGTCGTATGTCATACTTTTAAACCGGTAGATCTGCTCAAATATTTGATCACGCTTGAAAGTCGAATAGTAAAACAGTCGCCCTTGTTAACGAAATGATAACGAAAAAATGTGCGATTTTAATTAAGAGTATGAAAAATTATGTCTTTTTTAATTTTAAGATGAGTTTTTCTTATACTTTGTTTTCAAAGTAATAATAATTTACTGTAATATTTTTAGCCTTATATGACTGAAAAATATCGTACGTCTACTAACAATGATTGACCAAATCAAAATTTTCAAAGGGAAATTGAAATGACTGATGATTTTAATTATTTCAGTACAATCAAACTTACTTAAGCATGCCATACTGCTACTCCTATTATTTCTTGAAATTCAGTTATTGGAATAGAACAATTCTTACAAATCGCCTCATAATTTTATTTTTAATGTCACATCCCAAAGAATATCATAGCTGCTGTAACATTATTTTTTTAATTGATTTATACCATATAATTGATTGAACCATATAATTTTAGAAGTTTTATTTATTATTTTTATTCGTCTGTATTTTAAAATCAGAATTCTTAATCCTATCGCTATTTTATTGCAGATTTAATCTATCCTAATTTATCTTCCATTAGCTTTCATTTGAAAGCTTAACTTCTGAAGATTCTATTTTAGTGAAGTATTTAAGTGTTACTCGTGTGAGCATTCTATTTTATAACATATGGACCTACAAATACCCTTTCAAATTATACGTTTTGCACTGCTTGCTTCATGTTGCATTTCTAGATATTATTTCCATGTCAAGAATTATGCATGTGATTCATTTCGCTTGCATATAAATGTTATCTCTCTCATAAATGAGTTTCTGAAATATTGTTGCTTACGTGTGTGAATTCAAAATAGTAAAACATGAGTTTCGTCAGATGATGCTAGTATCTCATTACTTATCTTTAATCATAATTAAATAAGGACTCGTTCCTGGTTATTTTTCCCCCAACTCAAAAAAAAAAAAAAAAAAAAAAAAGTAATTACACTGTATAATCATCATGTCATTCTTGCCTCGCCAACTCACAAAATGATTTCTATAGTTGATTTAAAACCAAGCGTGACCTGAAATCTAGAAATCCATTGAAGAATTTGAATATCCCGAGAAACTGACATGAAATACAGAGCCCGAAGTATCAAAAAGGAATTGAATTTTCTTTTTGTTTTACATATGTCATAAGGATTATTTTTCTCATTATCACAATTTTGCTTCAGTTAATGCTTCGTGGCTTTTTTCTTTTACCGTAAATTCGATATTTTATTTTGTAATCACTTTTTACAAAAACTGTGCTCCACTCATGGCTTCATTTAATCTTCATTTTATATGCGTATTTGTTGTTAAGGTTAATTACTGCTTTTCAATAGAAAACACGTTTTTTCTAGACTCATTGCTACAAGCTCCTTGTTAATCCTGTTTTCAATGGGAATTCATTCTTTTGTCTAGTTTCTTAGTCCACTCACACTATAATTTTATTTTTTTATTTTTTACCAATTACCGCCATGACAATCGATAAGATATTTCTTCAGTTTTGAACTGAGATTTAAACTAGTTATAAAATACCCCAAAATACAATTAATTAACTAGGAATTTATATTCTTTTCATTGTGTTGTGAAAATATCTTCACATTATCAAATAATAAATAATCTTTTAGTTTTAAATAAGTCACAAAGTCTGAAGAAAATTAATATAAGCTTTTTATTTAGATTTAACTGAGCACACCATGTGTGTAATACGAACTTCTGCCGCTTACGGATATTTAAGTGAATATAAAAGAAAGTTAATTTCAGATGCAAGTAACATCATGGGAGACTACACATAAAAATAGACTAGGTAAGCTGGCTCACAATAGTTTTAAATGAGCTTATTTTAAATGACATCTGGCAAAACGCTAAAACCGGAAAACAACTTCGGCAGATCTGGTCAATAGTGTAGGATCGGTACTCACTGGCTATTTCACGCATGGCAATTAAATATTCGGAAAATGATTCACCAGGTTTTAAGTGTCCTTTCTGTAATAAATTATGAAGTCGCGCACTGTTTATTTTAGAACCAAATTCAGATAAAAGATTTTCTTTTAATTTGTCCCATGATATTATACCCTTCAAAGACCTAATAAATACTTTAGCAGAACAAGTAAGCAATTTTTTAGCAAACACAATTTTCTGTAATTCCGATAACTTAAATAATTTAAAAGATTCTTCTAAATCACCAATGAAGGATTCAACTGCATATATATCAGTGCCATTAAATTCAGAAACATTTTCTAAGATATTACGAAAATGTAGGGAAATATTGCTTGGCATTATAATGTTTTCATCCACTGAGTTATTTATGGGAGGTGATTCTGAACCGAACAGAATTAACATCATCATTTTTATCAGAATCATAAACACTTTCGTTTTCAGATAACTCATCATCGTCATCACTTTCGGATTTTAGAAGCTTAAAATCACAAAGACTATTCAATATTAAATCACAGTTTTTATCAGGATTTGAATCATAATTAAGATGTAACAAATTACACACAGAAATAAAATCATTTGCAGTAAGAGTTTTAAGTAATTTTTGTTTTGTTCCTTCAATATTAAAATCAGATGGAAAACCATAAAAGTTACGCAATCTCGCTCTATTTTTTCGATCACACAAAGTTCCAAACACAACTTGAGGAACAGCTTTAGTATAGCCCACCTTCAAAGTTTGGCGAATTTGGTTTGGCGTCAAAGCGTTCTTTTGAAAAATGGTTGCCATCCAGATTTTCGATGAAACTCCGTGTTTCAAAAAATGGCGGCCATCTTGACTTCACCAGAAATCGTGGATAATAGAAATAAGTTTACGACTATTATACACGATTTTAAGAGAAAGAAATATTAAGAAATGATTAATAAAAATGATTAAGGTTACAAGGATGTAATTTTAAAAACAATATCGGAAACCTTTAACTATTTCACCTTTAATAAATAATCTGGTGTGACGTCACAACGTATTCTCCATGCTACGCGTAATTTCTATTTTCTCTTTAAAAAAATAATAAATTGTTTATTTTTGTAAATTAACATCAAATTCTTTAAATTTACATTTTTGAGCTTAGGCGTAATTGAAAATAAGTATAATAAATTGTTTATATTTAAAATTATCATGATACACTAAGCGAATTCTACCAGTTATTACAACGATAAAGAACTCGCAGTCTCTCATACTTGTATTTCATACAGCTTAAGTATTTTCAAAGATTTTTAAGCTTTAGCATTTATACAAAAAAAAAAAAAAAAAAAAAAAAAAGCTTTTTTTTAATTAATACTCTGGAACATATCAATTTTATCATATTTACAAATTAACGTTTTGCTATATAACAACATAATCCCTTATATACCAGTAAGTAGACAATTTTCATTATTTTCTAAAAATTTAAAACTTCACATTAATGAAAAACAGGTTCTTAAATTCCTAAATCACGTTATATTATCTGTAGGCAGGCATACTAGAATTCTACACATAAATAAATAAAAAATTTAATTTCTCGCAATGAAAGAAAATATTATAAGAAAATAAATACTACAAATTAGGAACACTAAGCAATGCTTCACATACACACACACATACAGTGTCTCACAAAAGTGATGGGATACTTGTGCTTTACAAAAGGAAACTGTAGTAAAATAAATTTAAAAAAAAAACATGTAAAAATTTTTTGTGGGTGTGTTTCATACTTAAATTTAGTAAAAATTATTACATAACATACATTTTCTCAAAATATTAAAATATTAATTTAATAAAAATGCAATTGTTTAGAACGGAGCAAAAAAAATGGCTCACAAAAGTGATGGGACGCTTACTTTTCCATCAAATATTTATCCAAAAATTTTACTTTATAAAGGGTTTTAATATTTTGTTGGATTTCCTTTTACTTTTAAAACATGATTTAATCTTCTTGGGATGGATTCAACTAATTTTTTTGCGATTTCTGGATTGATTTTACCCCATTCTTCTTGAAGCACTGATTTTAATTGTTGTTTTGAAGAAATGGTGTGTTTGCGAATTCTTGATTCCAATTCTTGCCAAATATTCTCTATGGGATTTAAGTCTGGAGATTGTGGTGGTGTTTTTATTATTTCAGGACAGTTATACAGCATCCAGAGTCTAACGTTCAAAGCAGTGTGCTTGAGATCATTGTCCTGGTAGAATTTAAAATCGTTATGAAGGTTCAATTTTCGTATTGAAGATTTTAAATTTTGATTTAAAATGTCAATATACTTGTACTGATCCATTATACTGTCAATAAAAACAAGATTACCAACTCCAGCGGACGACATACACCCCCATACTATAACTCTTCCTCCACCATGTTTTACTGTTGGCACCAAGTTCTGCTTGCGAAATTCTTCCCTTGGTTTTCTCCACACCAAGATTCTACGGTCAGAATCAAATATATTAAATTTACTCTCATCAGCAAATGTAACTTCATTCCAGTAATTAGAATTCTTATTTATGTTGGATTTTGCGAAAGTCAGTCTGAGATTTCTATTCTTTTCACTCACGAAGAATTTTTTTCCTGGCTGCTCTACCGTGATATCCAGCAGATCGAATAACTCTTCCAATAGTCTCAGGATTAACAATTACTCCATATAATGCTTGTAAATCAGCAGCAACTTTAGGAGCACTCATTCTTGGATTTTTTTTTAATATTTCGAACGATAATTCGCTTTATTCCATTGGATAGCTTTGGTGGTCGGCCAGGTCTTCTTTTATCCTGAATCATATGATTCTTTTTATATCGTTTAATGATATTGAAAACTGTTGAATGATTCAGGTTAACTGTTTCAGCAGTTTCTCTAATAGAATTTCCACGTTCAATATGCAAATTAATAACTAATTTTCGAATTTCAGGCAAAGTTTCTTTTCGTTTAGCATTCATGGCTGCACAGAGATAAAAAACACAAAAATTCCAAAACAAACTGGAGAGAAATACTGCAGACGGTTTTATAAATTATTGCCAATTGCTTTTGAGTAAAAATAAAAACCCCAAAAAATATTTTTTATTGCTTACTTCAGACGATTTTTGTTGCATAGTACGTAGTAGTATCTAATGGTGTCCCATTGCATGTGAACCATTTTTTGCTCCGTTCTAAACAATTGTACTTTTATTAAAATAATATTTTGAGAAAATGTATGTTATGTAATAATTGTTACTAAATTTAAGTATGAAACAGACCCACAAAAAATTTTTACATGTTTTTTTTAATTTATTTTATTACAGTTTCTTTTCGTAAAGCACAAGTGTCCCATCACTTTTGTGAGACACTGTATTATCAAAGAACTCATATTATCAAGTGAGATTACGATTGCAAACACTACGTATTATAATAATGAGGTAAAAGTTACTTATAGGGTCAAAGTTTACAATTTTGTTACTGTTGAGTAGATTGTCGGGCTATCCATATATCGGAGAGCTATATAAACATATCAAAAGCAAAAAATTAAAAATACAATTTAAATGAAAAATTATGTCTTAAATATAATTCACAATTAAAACAACAATACAAATTTAAAATACACAAACGATATGTTAAACATTGCATATAAAATACGTTACATTACAGCTCGTCATCACACATTATCTCGTTTTCCTTTGTACGCAACGATCCATATTCGCTCGAAAAACATCAAAGCTCGGTGTCCATGTACACATTCATCTATTTCCACCTTAAAAATATCAGAAAATTGCACAATCTCGGCATTGCGCACTACATTTGCTCCGCCCATGTACACATCGATCTATTTTCACTTAAAAAAAAACATCCTAGAATTGCGCAAACTAGGCACCGCGCACAACCTCGGCATTGCGCACTACATTGGTTTTGCCCATGTACACATCGATCTATTTCCACTTAGAAACATCCTAGAATTGCACAAACTAGGCACCGTGCACAACCTCGGCATTGCGCACTACATTGGCTCTGCCCATGTACACATCGATCTATTTTCACTTAAAAAAAACATCCTAGAATTGCGCAAACTAGGCACCGCGCACAACCTCAGCATTGTGCACTACGTTGGCTTTGCCCATGTACACATCGATCTATTTTCACTTAACCCCCCGAGCGTTACGGGTTTTTTCAGGAAACGACGTAAAAATAATCGTGTTTTCTTACCAGGTCTGTCGCAAAAGCGGCAAGCATTTTTACTCAAACTGCTTCAAAAGCGGGGCCCCTTTACCATGTGGATATAATTAAGCTAATTCTCCCCTCCGTTGAATTTAGCGAGTGAAATTAGTTTTTCTCCCTATGGTATCTTCGTCACGAGACTGGTTGCTAAAATAGTATTTCATCTCCTATTTGGCTACTTTATAATTTGCACACTAACACATATACTATATATTACTCGTACCTTAAATCAAGATATGTGCCGAATACAGAAAGTTAATCAATATACATCAGTAAGAGAAACTCGTAAAATGCTTTAAATTTCCAGTTTCTTTAAGGAATTGCTTCGATAATGGTGAAAAATTAATCTTGCATTTTTTTATCCTTATTTTCTGAAGAAATACTTTTTAATATACAAAGGGAATTTGTGAGAATTTTTTTCTCTCGTGTTCAATTTTTCGAATACAAATTATTCGCAACTTATTTTAGTATTATGTTCATATTTAATTTTCAAATATTATAAGTTTATTCCAGTTTAAAGTGTTAGATTTAAATAATTCTTTAGATTGCATCATAAATTTATTAGTAGTTAGTTATTTATGACACCGTTTTGACTTGTGAGAAATAAATAAAATATTGTAATTGCGAAACATTTCGATTTTCATATTTCAAAGGAAATTTCCATCATGACGTTTACACGTACGTATGTCGCATAACTTAACATAAAATGCTGAAATTTTATATTTGGGACTTATGACTAGTTTTAGCGCGACGTATGTCCGTACGTATGTATGCATGTATATCGCATAACTCAACAGCAGAATAGATGAAGTGGCTGATGAATGAGATCAGGCAGTTCGGCTTTTATAGAGTAAAATCACTTTGGGGGTAGAAAACAAGTAAACAGCTTGGACAAAGGAGCTTCTTGAGAAAATAAATGTATTTTCGAGTTACAATGCAATTTCCTTGTAATGAGCTATATATGAGTTACAATGCAAGTATTTATATACTACGTGCATTATCGAGATGTTAATACAAACCAAAAAAAAAAAAAAAATTCTTTGTAACAAAATTGTTAACGATATTATTTCTCCAAGACATTTACTCAGGTGTGTATTCTTTTCATGAATGATGAAAAATAAGTTAACAGTTTTTCGAGCAGATGCTCCAAATTATACAGCTTTGAAGATTAAGTAATGAAAACATAAACTCTTATTTCTGGTTATGTGCTGAAAAAGATATTACCCTTTTCAAAGAAAACACCTAATAGCGGAATCTCCAAGTTGACTTCAACGTAAATATACCTCCAGGGGGTACTGAACTAAAGCTTACCACCTTTGTACATTTTCTACTTTATATGGGAGACCATTACCTTTGTGCAAGGACAAAAAAGCATCCGCTATCTATCTTTCTCAGTTCTTTCATTTTGTTAACTATGACGAGAAATGGAGCTGAAGTAAATTCTAAATTTATTGCTTCTTCCAAAGACTCTGATTTCAAGTTGTGTATTTGCCATCTGTTAGTAATTTAAACTACCCTGGCTTTAAATTCAGAAACATCCTTTCATCAGTAATTACAGTACATATAAACACAATATCACTATTTAAATTCAGACTTTAAAAACTTCATTTATGTTAAACTATTGGAAAGCGCAATATATATATATATATATATATATATATATATATATAAATTTAAGCAGTTTATTTCATGAAAATTTATCACATTTTTCGTAGGAATTATTAAAACTGTTTTGCATGTAAACTATATATATATATATATGTAACCACACATACAAAACACTGTGTATATATATGGTGATGTATGTTAGTGAACATGTGTGCGCGTGTATGTTATATTTCCCTATTATATATCATATCAGTATTTTATTGAAAGTAGTTGTAGACAACATTTAATAAAAAAAAAAACTGAAAAGTATAGTAAATCTCAAAATGATAGTGCAATTATGAAACTGAATATTACATGAAATCGAAAATTTATGTGAAGCAACTATGGAATGAAAATAAATTCTAGTTAGGTTTCACAGCATACAAAATAACACTTTAATCTAACCACTTGAGTAAAACGAATGCCAAGAAAATATCCTGAAAATGTATATCGGGAAAAAAAAATCTCCGGAAAAGGCCTCACGGAAAATATGCACCTGGTTAAAAATATCGCTAGAATAATAAACAATGTAAATATTTTTATCAGGTACATATACACATGCACCTTGAAAAATATTTGTAATTTTTATACTTTGTAGAGATATATAGAGGATTCTTTAGTATTAAATATATTTTTCATTTATTTATTACAAAATATTCTTTCTTACTAAAAATATGCTTAATGATTACATCGTTTATATATCGTAATTAATTATGAATATTTTTTTAGTTTTTTTGTTATTTGTGTTTCGTTTCTGAGAATTATTAAAATTCAAGCAATCTGAATTTTACACAAAAATAAATTCTTTCCTGAGTGACAAGTATAACTTTTGCATTAGAAATTATTCATGATAAATGCAATCTTGCTTTTTCGCCAACAGAATGTTTTGGCTTATTTGACTACATCAAAGCATACTAGAGCTGTCTGCCTAAGAGGAGGGTCGCTTCGTGGAGGACTTTTTAAAGGTTAGGTTATTTAATTACGGCAAAGCCTCGAGGGCTATCTGCCTAAGGGGAGGGATGGCTTCGTGGAGGACTTTCTAAGGGAAACTGGCTCGTATACACGTTACACATGGTGAAAACAACGAAAACACCCATGCAGCCAGCCCGTTCGCGGGATTCGAACCTCGGACCGAACTACCAGTGTTCAGCGACTTTACCACTCGGCCGCTGGTGGGCCCCAGGACTTTTTAAAGAAACTGCTCGTATATATGTTACATATGCGGAAAACTATGAAAACGCCCATGCAGCCAGCCCGTTCTCTTAGAATCGAACTTAAGTCAGAACTCGGTATTCTGCGACTATTCAGCGACTTTACCGCTCGGCTGACAGTGACAGAATGTCTGCTACCTATACATTAATCTACTACATAGGTAGATTTGTTTCCGAGAAAGAGATGCGAAACAGAAAAGATATGCGAATCATATCCATCGCACTGAGATGAATATGATCATTTTCAATGTGCCATTTGGTAGTGCTCTATTTAAATGGTCAACGTGTAAGTTAATAAGGTGGCCAAATACCAGACAAGACATTTTTCAAAACATAAAGATAATTAAATGTATTTTAAAAATTGAGTTTGTAATCAAGCTTCGCTATCTAGGAATAAGATATAGCTTGCAGTTAAATTATATTCTTTCTTAAAAGAAATATTTCTTTTGTTCACCTTTTAAAAATAACAATCAGCAGCGTGTGATTTTGAAAATACCCCTAAATGCTACATAAATACAAGGCAGATTTCTTTAGGGAATCCTTTACGAAGACATTTTACCACTTAGGTGGAAAACGTTTTGCTAAATTAAACTCTAAATTTACAAAGGCGATTTTATGAGAAAACAGAAGGAGGACTCTACATTGGACTAATTATTAGCAAGTTGTTCATCAGTGAAACATGATGGCAATCTTGTATAAAATGAAAATCAGAACGATATTATTGCAAATTCTTCAATAAAGCATCTAACGTATTGCAAATTAAAAATTTAAAAAAGCGTTCTTTATTTTGTGAGTTTATTTGTGAAACTATTTGAGAAATAACCTCATTTTATCTTGTAATATTGGAAAATATTTTCACCTGTCATTATCTATCACAAATTAAATACTTTGAGAGTAGATTCATTTTAAGCTGTTTAAAATATTATTTGTGTTCGTGCTTAGGGTGAAGAAATGTTTGTGTGCTGTGTTCATTCATAAGTATATGTATTTCGCCAGGATTTTGATTTTGCACTTCCCAGTATTTATCAAATAACATAAAATTAACATTTCATGGGGGAAAAAACAACATTTTTTGTTTATCTTTAATTTAAACAACAAAAGAATTAGAATTTTTGTTACTTTGCAAAAAGTACTTAGTAAAAAGATGGATTTCGAATTTGAAATGTTTTTGCTATTTGGTTAGTAAATTAATTAATATAATGTAGTATACTACTTAGTTAACTATGTTTTTATTGGGAACCATTTAAGGACATATTATAACGGTGAAAATTACTTTTGTTCTTTTTGAAGTTCCTCTATACATTATAAAATTAACCAATTGATCAAAATTTGCATTATACAATAAAATAAGTACTATAACACAACAACAACGATAAATAGCCTTCTTATATAACAGCCCCAATTAAAATTACTAACTAAAAACAACGAACATGGAGACATTTCTATTATGTAGTAAAGTAAGCTTTAAAATATTTTGGAAGAACTGGTCAGAAATTATGTGAAAGAAAGTGAATCCAATTTTCATTTTAAAAAATTTTCTTATAATGTGTGAGCTTATTTTAAGACATTTTACCTAGTAATAACAACTTGATATTGTTTCAGATTAAAAATAATGAATGTAATATCATCCATATTTCGAAATGGGCTTATTTAGTTATGCTGTTATAACTACTAATAAATGTTGATGAAACATTTCCACAGCAACATAATTTTGATCTGCTATGCAAGTTTATTTATGTGTTTAGTAAAAACTAAACACTGAGTATGTTTAAAGAAACAAATATTGAATCGTCGAATGTAAAAAAAAAGCATTAATAAAATCTTTAAATGCCCGTCTTTGAATTTGAGTTCGAATACAGCATATTTAAAACAAGAGACTATTACAAGACTTTGCTAGGATCCTGCTAGCCGCCCAAGACGCTTTGTTAGAAGGAAACGAGTGATTGAAAGCATGTGTTCAAATTATCACATCTGTCATTTATCTGTCGAAGAAAAGGTAGGACTTTTGTATGAGTATGTTTCAAAGCTTGTTTTTCCGTTCCGTAAGTACGCCAATCCCCAGGGGTGTAATTACTCTTTTACGACAAATCTGAACTACTGCAGTTCTTCCGAAACGTGAAGAGAATATACTTACGATGACAATACTGAATGATCTCAAAGCCATCTGCTATTCTGAACTATTTTGTACATTCTTTAAAAATACAGAAGATTATAAGTACAGTTTTTTTGCACATCTACAGTTATTGTTTTCTAATTACTGTCATGTCACATAATTTCAAAAGCATTTAATATTTATTCTTTCGCATAATATGTCAAAACAAATTTTTCTTAATTCATCTGTTTATGGCTGAAGTTGCTATGTGTATTTCTTTAATTTATGCTATGGAAGTTAAAAATACAGCGATCAATAAAAAATATAAAAATTCTGCACAAAATAAAATTATGGTAAAATGCTTGAACACCATCTCCAAAACAAGAGACTAAATTTTTAAAAAAATCATGTTTGAGCTAAAATATTAATGTCTTGCAAAATCTTTCTAACATACGTGACAATTTTCGATAGAGGGACAAGCTTTTTTTTACTGCTTAGACCTAGAGTACTTTTTTTTTTTACTTCTTATTAAACAATCATAGATCCTTTCCCAGATTTTACTAATCAGCTCTTGCTGTCCTAAGATGTAATACTTTGATAAAGAAATTCTAAAAAGTTTAGCTTTTTTTATTTCAGTAATTCTGAATACTTATAAAAATTCGGACTACTACAAATTTTAGTAAAACTCATCCTATGATTCAAAATGGTGCTTCAGACTGCTGACGAAGTTTTTAAATTAAAAAGAAACTGTATTTGATATGGTAATGAAGTTAAAATATCACTGCACCTGCTTAGACAATATTCAATCTAAGAATGCTACTATTTTAGAGAATTATATGCATTTCAAATAAAAAATAGCACAAATAATTATTATATATTCAAATTATACACGACTACTGCGTCATTCGCAAACAACATACATTCAAAAAACAATAAAAAATTTTTTAAAAAAATCTTACAGGTTTCAGATTTTAAATTACGTCCAAAAGGACATTTTTTTAACGTTTTGTATGGTACCTTTATTTATTAAATATCATGTTCTTTGCACTTACACCATAAAATTCAGTTCAATAGCAATGTCGATAATTAATTTTAAAATGAGCATACATTTAGAATTTTCGGTACACAATTCCGCGCGCTGGAGATAAAAAGGTTTCCACCCCCGTAGAGTATTGCTATTGCTTGCTTTGAAATCGTTGAGTTTGTTACTCAAAAATTCGTTAAAGTTTCACAAAATATGAAATAGATAATATCAAATTTGATCTTCCACATGCCCATATTCGTAGGAGGATTACGTCATTCAAACTTGGATGGCCTTTTTTCAAACCTTTTTCTTATCACAATGCCAGAAATATACACACATATACGCAGATTTTCATTACTTACTTACTTCAAATGTAATGCGGGAACATTTGGTGGCAACAGTCTGAAAAGTGATTCGCCGTTTATAGTGATTCAACGCAAAATCGCAAAAACGAAAACAGTATTAGTATTTAAAACAATAGTCTCTCAAGGACTATTGTTTTAAATACTAATACGCTCCTTTGGACTAATAAGTAAAAATATGAAAGGTTTCAGATTTTAAACTACGTCCAAAGGAGCGTTTTTAACGTTTTGTGTGTTACCTCATTAAATATCATGTTCTACGTACTCAAACCACAAAGTTCAGTTCAACAGCAATATCTCAAAATTATTTTTAAATGGGCGTATCTTAGAGTCTCTCGCGCTGGAGATAAAAATGGGATTTTTTTCGTACGGTGTTGACATTACTCGCTTTGAAATCGTTTAGTTTTTTAATCAAAAATTCTTTGAAGTGTTATAAAATATGAAATCGATAATAAAACAAATTTCAAATTCAAATTAGGGCTTCCATTTTTGAAATTTTGATAGCTCTAGGTACCGTTGTTTTATTACAATGCGAGAAACATACGTATTCATGCAGATTCTTCATTATTTAATTTCTTTAAGTATAATACAGAGCGATAAAATTTAGTGGCAACAATTTGAAAAGGGATCCGCCGTTTATAGTTTTCAATGAAAAATGCCAAAGCGAAATTAAAAGTCCTTCAGGGCAAATTGCCCCTTTGGACTAAAAATAATGTAAGCAAACATAAAAAAGTAAATTTTCGTGCTTCTTTTCTTAATAGTATTTCGTTTTATTTATTTACTGCGTTTTTTTTTTTTTTTTTTTTTTTTTTTTTTTTTTTTTAACTGAAATTTGTTACTTTTCGAAAAGTGGCGGGTTATATTTCGGACATTCAGTTGTTAGGCTGTAGGTTGGTTATTTTAATAATTTATATAGCAAAATACAGAAATTTTAACACACATTTGCCTTTCTGCTTGTAGTTATTTTGCGTTGAACAATGTAATTACAGTTATGTAAGAAAATCAAACTCATTGAATTTTTTTCTAATAAAAATCGCATTGAAATCAATGTACATATAAAGATTTGGAATATTTGAAATGAATTTGAACAGAACTTCATCAAACCAGTATAAGCGACGAATATTGTTCCAAAATGAATAAATAATTCGCCATTATTATTTTTACTATCAAATTAGATTATGCTTCATAAACCCGTTCAAAATACGCTTATTATAAATTACTGTTGATGGCTAATTTTTGTTTGAATTAGTGCTTAATTATGTTATTCTTTACATGTAATTATATAACTCATATTAAATGCAGTAATTAAATGCGCTATTCGTTCGCTCGAATAATTAAAACTTATAACTTGTCGGTTTTAATTATGTATCTATATATCCATAAGTAAATTTGTTTAAATATTTCATAATTCTATTTTTTCATTGAATTCACGAGCATTTCGCATATTTCTGAACAATCAATTTAAAAACTAAAGGCTATTTTATGAAAATGTTATCTGTTTAAAGAGAGTATTGAAAAAATATGCTTACATGCTACTTTTTTATTTCGCGAAGAATGTCCACGTTTGTTTGTTGTTTATAACATAATTTAATCGCCAAGAAAACTCTTGAGCATGTAGTGGTTGTTTATAAACCACTACATGCTCAAGCGTTTTCTTGGCGATTAAACATAGCGGTCTAAAACGAAAAAGAGCAACCCTCTTTGCCTCCTACTGAGAACTGTCATTTAGAGATCTCCAGGGTTCCAGAAATAAGGGGGGCAGGAGACATCTGCACGGCCGCTTTAAGGCGGTCATAACGCTTTCGAGGTCTTCACCACTGACCGCCTAGAACCGTCAGTAACGCTTTCGAACACTTTTCCAGTGACTGCCTAGAAGCGTCCGTAACGCTTTCGAGGTAGGCCGTCTTGACCGCCTAAACCTGGTCATAACGCTCAGAGGGTTAAAAAACATCCTAGAATTGCACAAACTAGGCATTGCGCACTACTTTGGCTTTCCCCATGTACACATCGATCTATTTTCACTTAAAAAAATCCTAAAATTGCACAAACTAGGCACCGCGCACAACCTCGGCATTGCGCACTACATTGGCTCTGCCCATGTACACATTGATCTATTTCCACTTAAAAAACATCCTAGAATTGCACAAACTACGCACCGCGCACAACCTCAGCATTGTGCACTACGTTGGCTTTGCCCATGTACACATCGATCTATTTTCACTTAAAAAAACATCCTAAAATTGCACAAACTAGGCACCGCGCACAATCTCGGCATTGCGCACTACATTGGCTCTGCCCATGTACACATTGATCTATTTCCACTTAAAAAAACATCCTAGAATTGCACAAACCAGGCACCGCGCATAACCGCGGCATTGCGCACTACATTGGCTCTGCCTATGTACACATCGATCTATTTCCACTTAAAAAAAATTCTAGAATTGCACAAACTAGGCACCGCGCACAACCTCAGCATTGTGCACTACGTTGGCTTTGCCCATGTACACATCGATCTATTTTCACTTAAAAAACATCCTAGAATTGCACAAACTAGGCATTGTGCACTACTTTGGCTTTGCCCATGTACACATCGATCTATTTTCACTTAAAAAAACATCCTAAAATTGCACAAACTAGGCACCGCGCACAACCTCGGCATTGCGCACTACATTGGCTCTGCCCGTGTACACATTGATCTATTTCCACTTAAAAAACATCCTAGAATTGCACAAACTAGGCACCGCGCACAACCTCGGCATTGCGCACTACATTGGCTCTGCCCATGTACACATCGATCTATTTCCACTTAAAAAAAATCCTAGAATTGCACAAACTAATCACCGCGCACAACCTCGGCATTGCGCACTACACTGGCTCTGCCTATGTACACATCGATCTATTTCCACTTAAAAAAAAATTCTAGAATTGCACAAACTAGGCACCGCGCATAACCGCGGCATTGCGCACTACATTGGCTCTGCCTATGTACACATCGATCTATTTCCACTTAAAAAAAATTCTAGAATTGCACAAACTAGGCACCGCGCACAACGTCGGCATTGCGCACTGCATTGGCTTGCTCATGTATATAGCGATCTCTTTTCACTTAAAAATCAGACGTTGAATAAACTCTACATAGCCTCATATACTAAGGAATCTGCTTTCACTTAAAAGAAATCGGAGAATTGCAGAAATTCGCGCATAAGCAACTCCATTGATTCGCGTTGTTAAAAAAAAAAAAAAAAAAAAATTCTAGAAAATTTGAGCTTACTGCAGGCGAATCAAGATCCTAGCCTAATTGATTTCTCAGCCGTACATTTCTTGCAAATACTACCATTCGATGACTTTTTCTGACTAACTAACCAGCATGGTATCATACATTTTTCACAGGAAACGTTATCTTTCAATAATCGACAATCCATCAAAAATTCTCTAAAAAGTTCATAATCTATTGTTAATTCGGTGCTACTTTGGTAGACGGTTGCACGGATTTTTGGCGATTTACGTTGGCGCAATTGTTGGCGCGATTTCTACAAACGTCAGCCTTCTTGAAAAACGCTTGTTTTTACGCATAGTAAAGTATTCGAAACTTAAAAAAAAAAATAAATAAATATCGTTAGAAATAATGGATTAATTTTTTTGTTGAAAATGTCGTTTTTTAAGATGGCAGGCAAGTGTAAATAAATTCATTTACTATGAGTATAAAATACTAAAGTAAGGTTATTATTACTTTCATATAGCAAAGAAGAGAATAAAAACACCGCTATAAAAACATTGTGCCAACGTTTAATTACATTAAAATATTACTGAAATTGAATATCGAAATTAAAAACATCATCCAACATTTAAAAGAATTAGAATATTATTAAATTTAAATACTTTAAAATACGTTATATAGAATATAATATATATATATATATATATATATATATATTATATAGAATAAATACATTTACTACGAGTATAAAATACTAAAGAAAGGTTAAATTATTACTTTCATATAGCATAGAAATAGAATAAAAATACCACTATAAAAACATTGCGCCAACGTTTAATTGGATTAAAATATTACGTAAATTGAATATCGAATTAAAAACCATCATACCAACGTTTAAAAGAATTAAAATAGTACTTAAATTAAATACTTTAAAATAAGTAAATAAGAACGCTTCGTACACTAGAGCTAAAATGATAGCAATTAGTTTATTGTCGGTAAAAAAGGAGGAATGTCTAATAATTTTCTTACCGTTACAGCGGTTATTTCTTCCAACATGACCACAATATCATATACGGCCGTCTCAGAATCGGCTCTTCTAACGGTCTTCATCTGTGATCCACATTTCGCACTTCATTGAAGAAACAATTAGCGACGTTTCCTCCAAAAATTTAAAATAAATTTCCTCTGACCCTTGTAAGAATTTATAAATAAATCTTTGATTAGGAAAGCCAGGCTGGCGAAAATAAGATCTCAAAGGACAGTTTTTTGATTCCGAAACCAAAAATTCTTGGTACTTATCAAAAACAACATTCATCTTTGAAGGAGACATTTCTGAAGGAATTCGAAGATATGAATTAAATTTTAAAATGGCGCGGTAATGCACAAATTTTCAGCAACCTATCAGGGAGCTGATTACAGCTCATTAATGCACAAATATTCTATAACCAATCAGAGAGCTGATTACATCACCCCTAGAATTAAAATTATTTAAATAATCATACATAATAAAATCATTTTAAAAAAGAAATGCAAAATTAAATTGTATTTTAATATTTAACAGCCATAAATAATGTTTAAAACATTAGATTAAATTTATAGATATTAAAACCAATTACTTTTAAAGTAAGGTGACGTCACTGATTACATCATTCACAGCATAAAATTTCATAAAATATGATAAAGAATAAAATTTTTATTTCAAATAAAAATGCAAAATTAATTGATTTTTAATATTTAGAAGCCATAAATAATATTTAAAACACGGAATTTATGCATAATAACACGCATTATTTTTTTAAATAAAATGTCAACAAAGTATCGGTTACCATAAATAACTTATCCAGCAATGGGTTTGCCATAAGTCGTATTACTCGCCAAAAAAAAATTGCCAAAAACTCGCCAAAATCTGTGAAACCGTCTACCAAAGTAGCACCGTTAATTCATACATAAAATATCTGTTCCCAAAATTATACGCTTGTTTGAAAACTCCTACCATAAATTTTCCTTTATAATCGCCTGATACTTAATTACAACATCACTAACAGCAGTTTTAGAGCAAGCAATAACTAAACGCAAAAATATCACCTCAAGTAGCGAAAAAAAAAAAAAAAAAAATATTGTTACGAATTTGGTATTTAAAAAGCTAATGTTAGTTCAATTATAAATTAAATGGTTTTATTTCTCGCGCAGTGCAGCGCGTGACGAATATTAAAAGAAAGCTAAGCCGGAAAATTGAAAATACAAGAGCGAGTGCATTAAATAAATAAATATCTCTTTTTGATTTCGAGAAAGTACTGGAAAATTCTAGCGCGTGATTTTTAAAATCTTATAAAAGGAGGAAAACATCTCAGTTCGTTGCTTAGTTTGTTGTTGTTTAGAAAACTGCTCTTGTTGATTGTAGCGAATTCGCGGATTAGCGTTCTTTAGCTGTTTTGAATTACGTTCTATTGGACATTTGAGTAGTTAAAAGATAACTACTGTGAGATATTGTAATACTGCATGATAATTTGAGAAAATTTAAGCATTTTTGTTGTGATAATAAAAAATTTTTGTTCATTTTTCATCGGACTTGTGCATTCATTTCATAACGAACCCGTACGCACGCAACAATATATACAAAATAGTATTCACGGTATCTGAGCGTTAAACAATCGCCAATAACAGTGTTACGAATTGTGCATTTAGATATTAATTTTAGTAGAATTATAATTTTAAATGTTGTATTTCCTCCTGCAACGCAGCGTGAGACAAATTTTAAGAGAAATCTATACTGGAAAAGTAAGAATACAGGGCACGTGCATTAAACTTTGAGTAAACGGATATGTCAGTAATTTGTATTGAAACTGAATAAATGTAACTGACTACTAAATTAGCTGTAACCGTAATTCCATCCTCTTGTTTACATTGCGTTTGGCGAATAGTATGGTTTACCAGATCATATCATTTATCGCCGCTGTTGGCGATATTTTTTTTGTTTAAAATTCCGGGTGGGCTATACTAAAGCTGTGCCCAATTTGATGTAAAAGTTTAATTGACTTAGTAGGACCCAGTCTTTAAAGAATTTAAAATTCGAGGGAATAGAATTTAAGGTAGTCATCTTAATTCACAGTATCGTAGAACACTATTCTTAGAAGTAACAATGTGGAAATAATCGAAACAAAACTTACTTCTTTTCTTTTGTAATATTCATCACGATTCTTCCTAGGCTTATCGCGGCCTGAGCGCTCAAATCTGTAGGATCGGTACTTACTGTCTAGGAGAATGATGTCTGTAAACTTACTTCTTTTGTGGCTGTCTAGGGGCTAATAAACTAGTCCAATTTACAAATAACTTGAATATTTAATGGAAACATGTATAGTTGCTACAAACTACAAAATGATTACATGTGTAGAAGAATGAATTTACATAGATGATATTTACAGAGGAAGAGAATCGACCGTCTTTTACATGTAAATATCTTTCAGTCGCATCATCGTCTTAATGACGGAATCGTCTGACTTCTATCATTGAAAAAGTAAAAGATTTATTCTCACAGCTTGTCGCGTCATCCGATTATAATGAACGATGCCATCCCACAATACTAAAAGCAAGACGTGGATACCAGAAGACTAAACATTGAAAACCAGACTTCACAGTGTTTACTAAGCATTGAAAAACCCCAGCTTAAGCACGCAAAACAATTAATTTGCATTCTGATGAGGACAATAGAAAGGAAAAAAATTACAGTAATGTCTTAAATCTTGATAATTGGTAAATTAACATAAAATATATTATAAACTAATATCAAGCAGATTAACTGAATGGTCATAAAAATGCCCTTCATCTTGCTTCTATTCGGAAAAATTCACATCAATTATCCCGTTTTTGTCACTCGAAAAAGCATCCTTATCCATCTACATATTACCTATAACATGCTGCAAAATCGCAAAACTTTAGCAATCACCATAAACTGCAGACCTTCTACTTCAGACTGCTAGCTGTTCCAGTCGCTGCAACATAACAGTTAGAATGAGAAAAAGCTTATTTTAACCTTTCAGCACGCGCGCTTGGGAATTTTACATGAGCACGCGCGTCGTATTTTTTACGTCATCTTTTTTTTTTTTTTTTTTTTTACCGTTTTTGGCACGAAAAATGACAGAAATGACTGAATATTGATAATAAATTTATTAAAACGTAAAATACTAATCTTATAACTGCAAAATACAAATGATGTTACATTTAAATGATAGTATATTATTTTTAAACTTTCAAATCAGTCAGGTGGAAAAGCAATGATATATTTCATTATAAAAATTTAAAAATTTATTCTTTTTTAGCTATATCTTAAAATCCAAGCTAGTTTTAATATTCATCTGTTCTGTCTTGTTTATTTATCATCGATTCGAAGACAATTTGTCAGAAATAAAAATCTCTTGCAGATCATCACAGCTCTTGTTATTTCAATTCCTGTGCCATCACTTGAGAACAATTCTTTTGCATTTACAAGGTGGCCTTTTTTTATTCCTATCATATATAACAATAAAAATTAGGCCATCATTTCCACTCAGGTAACAGTGCTATTATTCTCACATCCAAAAGTTTCGTTGTCTCCTTTTTCTTCATCAGATAATTCTTGAAGAATGCGAGCAAATTCAGCTGGTTGCACATTTTTTTCACCATGAAAACCGATACAAAAATTATAGACTCGAATTTATACAAATTAAAATAATACACATCAATTAGTAACACAAAATTACAAAATATTAAGAAAGAGTATTTTCCGAATTTCCCTCACGACCACGCGCGTGTCGTAACTTTTACGAAGAAGCTGCCACGTAGAGCAAAAGCTCAGTAAAAAAAAAAAAAAAATATGCCATATGACTTCCTTTTGGCATATTCCATGATGTGGGGAAGGGTTGAAAGGAGGATTAGAAATGACATTAAGACGTCTCAGCTGCGATGTGCGAAAAGTGGTAATTAAAAACCGAATTTGTCGTAAATTTTGTGTATAGCGCGCGTGCTGGAAGGTTAAGGAAATTTTCAAATTGCCTCGTAACTTTCTTTTAAGAAACCCATACAGTTTCTATGCAGGAAGAATCAGAAAACTGTAGAATGTTATACTGAATACATAAAAAACCTGTTTTCGTTTATACATCACTGTTTTATTTTGCAATCTGGCACGAAACTTTGCAATAACCCAGTATTACTTTTTTCTTATGAACGGCAGTCTTTCTTTAGTAATTTACAATCAGATTTAACGTTTTTAAAGCATGTGTATACGCAGTTCAATATTTAAAAAATATATAACGCATCTGACAGACAACTCTTTTTCTTTAGTGATACCTAGGATTTTTACAAGCAAAAATAAGAGTATAGAAGCAAAATTCATAAATATATTTTTTATGTTTTCAGCAATAATTTTTCTAGCAAAAAAGTGCTACACTTTGTATATTTGTAACTCCAAAGCGCAGATTACCTTCAAAGTAGCACACCCAGAAAAAATCCTTATCAAGAACATCTTTTTTGTAAAATGGCCTGAAAGTTTGGCATTATCTTAAGTGCCTGCAAAACTCTTAAATATAGTTTGCAAAAATAAATTATTTAATCCAGTTAAGGATCATTCTTTATGATGCTCCAGGCAAATACGAAATTTGTGCAACTTTATCTGTACAATCAAATAGCGAGTGCTTTGAATGAATTAATATAGCAAAGCGAAGCTTATAAGTAATGGAAGCTTTTCTAATAAAATATTTTCAGTTAAAGCGTGTTGAAAAAATCCCAATGTGCATGAGTAAGCGAATTTTCTTGAGGTTAATGCTAGCATTAATTAGACACAGGACTGTAAATTCATACAAATACATACTATATATTTCCGCAGATAAGATGAACTTCAGATAAAACGAGGTATAACTAGAAGTTTTATAGTTTTAGCACATATCTGTCCTGTAATTAGATTTCTTTGTATTACACTTTCCGCCATGCTAGGGGCTGGCACTACGTGGCCAGTTCACCTCAGAACCAGGTCCAGGTTTCAAACCCTGTCCTCGCACCTTAGAAAAGATTGACACCAGCTGCCATACGGCAGCGCTGGTCGTCTACTTGTTACCTAACAGTCCCTCGGACTGCCCATCGCAGAGAGACATTACTCAGCAAACTCGAGACGCTACCTCTTGGATACTAGGTCCCTCCTCAGCTCTAGGACTTGCTAGACACATAAGCCGGCCAATAAGTGACTTTTCCGGGGCCTCCAGAACCACTAGGTTCGTAATTTGTATACCCCGTGACCGAGACTGCTTAGATACATATCTTAGTCAGTATCTTCACAGAATTCTATGCGTCGACCTCCGGGAGGGGGAGTTTGTCCTATAGACTCTCAGACTATCAAGGTATATGAATATTTAGTTCGGATCAGCTATCATCATTTGGAAAAATTTGATTCCTTAGCATCAGGCAGCACTGCCTATAGAAGCACATGCCGGATCATGAACTTGTAAGTAGCTCTTACAAGTGTATTTTCTGAACTATCTATAGAAGCACTGGCCAAAACACGAACTTACATGTACTCATAACAAGTTTCGCTCTAACAAGTAACTATTTCTCTTCAATGCGATCGTGGCTTATGAGTGGCAACACAAAACTTTACAAATGACCTACGACACACGTTTTTGAGGCGTTACTTTATACCAGATAAATGTGTCTGTGTGTGTACATGAATGTATGAAATTATCAGAGTCCAATTTATTGACATTTTGCTCCAGTGTACAGATACTTGCATAATGTACAATATAGATTCATGTTTGGTGAAACTGACACAACTATAAATTCATGAATTTCGACACAAATATGCATAGGAGCAATTACATACCAGACAGCGTAGAAGGAACTTAAATTAAAAAAAAAAAAATTGCGCGTTACTAGGAATGTGCTAAATCCATTACTGTGTATGCGGTACTTAGCGGTTTTAATATGTTTCACAGGCTATGACACAGATAGATATAGATTTTGTATTGCTGTCTGTGGAACGTCAGTCCATGCAGTTTCAGTACACATCTACAATGCGTTAGTGGCAGTTGCGGAAGCTAGAAAGAGCAAACCTTTGATTAATTCCTTGGAGATGAGGGAAAATTAATCGCAAACAAATGGTACTGGTAGCAAACAAATTCTGAAAAACATAAACTTTCACTTTTTTCGGTTACCCTATCGTAAATATAAATATCCTGCAGATTCATTACATGAAAATGCAGAAATGAAAGCCTTCTAACAGAAATTTGAGCTGAAAGAGCTAAACCAAACCCAAAATTGAAATCATAATTTTTCCAATCGTAACAATCTTCCCTGCGTAAAAAGATATCTTTCAAATAATAAATATTTTACTTTTAACTTTTCAATTAAATATTTAGAAGCTAAATAACTTTTTATCACCTCTAAATTTCGAACTGATTTAATTACGGATCGAGTTTTATAAAAAATAAATGAGTGAAAGAATATATTATCACAAACCATTTTCAAATTTCGCAAAATAAAATGCATTTATGAAATTATTCGAATGCACAGTCTTATTATGAGCTGTTAATTTTCGATTACTATTTTTTACGAGCCCGAGAAACGAGATAATTACAAATAACTGCAGCAGCTTAACTATTCATTTGAGAATGAATAATTGTGCTCACGGTACTAAAACAAGTAATTCTTTAATTTCGACTATTAATGTGTTTTATCGATTTCACTTAATGAGCATTTTTAAGCGTTCCTGGAACATGAGTTGTCGTTTCCCAACTTTTCACATCATTATCGAGTTTTATGATTGATACTTTAACCGAAATGAAGCGATAAATTTTGAAAGTGATGAAAAATTAAAAAATAAAACTCAAACATTGGTAGATGTAAGGAAAAAAACGGTATGCCTCTGCTTTGAAGAATATATCTGTGCTAATAAGATATTTGAAGTTCTTCTCTTTAAAGATTTAAATAAAAAAAGCGTATATATAATGTTAACAAAGATATTAAAATACGTGTTTAAGTAAAATTCGCCTCTGACAACACGAACAGCTTACAATCAATACTTCAGCAAGTTAAGAAAATACTAAAAATATGAGAAGTTATTAAAACTGCAAGATTTTGCAGATTTAATATTAAACTTCAAAAAAAGAAAATATTGAAAGTTTTCAGATTTTATACTACGACCAAAAAAGCACTTTTTTAACGTTTTGTGTGCTACCTTTATTTATTAAATATATTACTATTAAATTATTTATTAAATATATTTTTATAATTATTAATAACATATTTATATCAAATAATTAATACATTATTAATTTATTATATAAATTATTTACACTTAAACCACATAAAATTCAATTCAACAGCAATATCACAAAATATTTAAAAACAGCATAGCTTTAGAATTTTCCATTCACAGTCTCAGGCGTTGGAGATATTTTTTTTCCGTCCAGTGTTGCTCTTGCTCGCTTTGAAATCGTTAAGTTTGTTAATCGAAAATTCGTTAAAAGTTTTCAAAATTTGAAATAGACAATAGAAAAATTTCGAAATTCAAAATTCGGGGTCTCAGGTGCTCATGTTCAGTTGGAGGACTACGTTATTCAAAACTTGATGGCTCCAGATACCGTTGTTTTTTAAAAGTGCCAGAAACATTCATGCAGATTCTTCATTATTTGATTTATTTAAATATAATACATGACTAATTCAGAAGTTAAACAACAAAAATCAGCGTTATATTTACAAAATTTTCACAGGACTAGTTTCGATGGTTTTACCGAACCACCATCTTCAGCAGCAAAACCGCAAATGAACCAGATAAGATGGTGGTTCGGTAAAGCCATCGAAACTAGTCCTGTGAAAATTTTGTAAATATAACGCTGATTTTTGTTGTTTGACTTCTGAATTAGTATTTATTCGGCGTGTTATTGTGTCTTAATAATACATGACGTTAACAGTTTGAATTGTGAATCAACGCAGAAAGTGAAACGACGTAAAATGTGATTTTGAGAGTAATAGTTCTCTGGGTCTAATGCCCATTTGGGCTAATAAGTTTAAATTAAGCAATTGAAAATCCTCATATTTCGGAAGATTTAGTCTTCCAGGAATGAAAGATATAGGACATGAAACCTTATATTCAAAATGAACTGTTTTTAATGGGAAAGCTGAATGATAAGAAGATACAATGTTTCTATGATTCTTATCAATCGTAAATTAACACCACGTAGATATATGTGCATTTATTTAATAGTAATGATAATAATAATAATAATAACTAAGGGAACTGAATCGTACATTTCTTTCACTGAATTTCTTGTTCCCATGCTTTGAAGGATGTATTGTATTCAAGTGGTAATGTATTCTATTCTGCCAGCTTGCGAAAATCACAAAATGGAAACAAGAAGCACCTCAAAAGGATTTTTCTTCAATGTATTAAAACCAATATAATCCTTTTTCACTTTAAAAATGAAACGGGTTCAAGTCGGGTGGCCAATTCATTCGGGAGATATCTTCTGTTTGCAAGTATTCTGACACCACATATACTCGATGAGGCCGAGCATTGTAATCCATTAGCAAAACCTCTGGGCCGACAACACTCCTAAACAGTTTAATATGAAGTTTCAATATATCATTCACATATTTAGAGCAATTACAGAACCTCATTCAAAGACAAGTAGCCCGATGCGGACTTTTGTCGTGATTTCCTTACGAAACCATTAAACTACGTTGGCGGAAAAGGGACATTTGACCGACAAAGAAGGCAAGTTTCTATTACTCTCTCTCTCCAGGTCAGACTATATCTGAACTCGCCAGTAAACGATACTCGAGCTCAGTCGCCTTGGCTCCATTGAACATGATGACGGCACCAAACGGGCCTCTCTGGAAACAGGATTGAGGGGGACACAAACCATTGTTTTTTTCACATACAGTCCTACCTCGCTAAATCTTCGTTAGTAGCAGAACAGCTAATTCGAATTCCTGTGGCAACTTGAAGACCTAAAACCAAATGATCTAAAAAATCTCTTGCAGTCGCTTTGCGGTTTCCTCGACAACAAACGGTCTTCTGACTGCTTAAAAAGCGGTTCCAAACTCTTGAAGTGACACTTTGAGGTATATTCAAATCTTGCGCCACCTCCATTTCTGTTTGACCTGCCACGATTCTACCAATTATTCCCCACTTTTGACCTTGACTTAGAAAATGCCTTTAAACAATTAAACTTTAAAAGACGGGGCAGTTTGGAAAGATTCCACTTAAAAAGACGGGAAATCCAAATGCATTTCCACTCCCTTTTAGCTGCCATTGTAAGCGGAAACTACCACTCTTTTGCAACTTTTCCTGTAGGTCGCCTTTGGGGGTCGCCTTTGTTAATTTTCAGATAAGGGGCTAGGGAATAATATAAAAGAATTTGTTGAATTTGTTCTCTTTTCTGCTGTTTCTTTTCCCTAAACTAGGAAAAAGTATTATGGTGAGATTTCGTAGCTAAATAATTGTCGTATGTTGGAATATTAACTTCTGACATTGCGTCATAATGAAAATACGCCTTAGCAGCAAACGCACTCCTATAATCAGTTCATAGTTTATTCCGTTTTTATTTGTTTCCAAACTGAATTTAGTTTAGAATTACATATTCTAATTAACATTTTTAATTTATACTCGAAAATGATGTTTAACTATTTGTTTCTCGTATAAATTGGCAGTTCACTTTTATTTGTTTCCAAGCATTGTGTAACAGCTTATATTTATATATCAAACAAATCCCGTTGTATTTTTCATATATTAGTTTCGTTTACCTTTTTCATTAGTATTCTTATTCAGTTTAATTTATTGATTCCCCCCCATTGTATCCTAAGTTATTTCATCTTTCAACTACATTATTGTTCATTGTTCTTTCTTGCAGTTTTGTGATAAAAGCTTTTTTTTAAATTATTTTCCTTTACTTCAAAATCCGATTTTATTGATTTTGTTTTCATTGCATAGTACACCATTGCGTTTTGCATGTTTCAAACAGCAATGTTAAATACAAAAATTAAAACAAAAAGGGGAAATATAAAGAAAAAAATACATTTTTAATGACACTGAAAAGTTGGTGAAATTAATACTAATGTCAAATTGCTAAAATTTCACTGCTGAGGGAAAAGAAAGGGAATTTACGAAACCCCACATTTGGGAGGCGCGAATGTCATCTCGCATAAGTGGCAAGAGAGGTTATTCGGACAATGATTTTCTCCGCACCCTGAAGGCTGGGGGGGAAGGGGAATTCGCTGGCCGATATTTCAGCCACAGCCGTCTTTTTGAGACATTGCAGATCTGGCCGATATTTAGGCCACCCATCTTTTAAAGGTTAAACAATAACTACTGAATACTGATCACTCTCATAAACCACATACACTTTAAACAACATTTACAGACGGGATTTCCAGTATGCTTCCATTGCTTACCGCATTATGAGTCACAGAAGTTGCATATTTTTGGCCCTAATGTATCCGTAGAAGTACAATTTTGTGTTCAAATGTATTTAATAAACGTAAATAATTACAGCATTGGGCATTAGTTCCAACATTAACTTAGTGAGCATATCTTTTGTAATTATCCTTTAATTTTGATGACTAGTGTATAAAATATGCGATATTTAAAAACCAAAAAAGTATGTATTTATTTTTAAATTGTGTTTCAGAATTATGTTTTAGTTTCAGTTTGCCAATTAGATTTTTCAGAGTTTTCTTTTCCAGTTTGTTTCCTTACTTCATATTATAAATTAATTATTTTGCATATTTTATATAATTCGAATTTCAAATATTTAGAACAGTTTCGTAACTCTGTGCGAGTCCGAGTTAACGCTAGTTTACTTCATTTAATTATTTAATCGAAAAACTTTTAACTTTTGTGTATTTATACTATTCGATGACTACATAAGCGCTTTCTAAAATCAATTTCAAATAGCAAAATTTTGATAAAACGCCAAAGCATTTTAGTATAATAAATATTTAAAATTTTCTGATTAGTATTCTCTGAATGTAAGCAGTAGTTCTTGGACCATTTTGCTATAAAATGTATTCCAAACAGTACTTTCCCTAAATTGCTTTAATTTTTAAACATGAGAAATTAATTACTTTACTTAGGAACAAATTAAGAATTTATATATTTTAATTGATTCACTCTCTGACATATTCACATAGTTCATGTTTCACACTCAGCTCCAACAAGCTTTTTAAATTAAATAGTTTCTTTCATTCGTCACGTTAACAATTCGTCGCACTATCGCTTTACATTTTCTGCGTTTTATGCATTTGTATTAATTTAATTACACATTTAATTTGAATAAGCACGTTTCCGGCTCACACATTTATCTGATAAGAGTCTCCAGTGTAGATATTCAAAAAACTTTTAACGAAAGTGGGTTTTGATATTTATTTTCCTCGTGTTTTTAACACGATAAGCATGCACCGCAATTAAAACTAATAGCTTAAACTATGTAGAAACATGCCATCGTCTTTATCCGTGTGTGACTAAATATTCCCGTGGCGTTAGGTCACGGGAATATTGTGCACCTAATTTTGTTTTCTTTTAACATCTAAAGATTTCGGGAGTTACAACTGTGCCCAACAGAAATGCAGGAATAAAATATGTTAGAAGTAATAACTTTTTGTTTTCTTTTACCTTGATATACAGTGAGTGTCACTCTGGTTCTTACATGTTCTGGAATTTGGATAGCATGTAATTTATCTTAGTCTATTTTTATTGAGTCACGTATTTCACATCTGGCTCTATATATTCTTCCAACCAAGTTGGTACAATCGTAACAGTTTGGTTTCACATAATACGATTACATTTCTTCTTCCGCTCCTTTTTTAACTCAAGTAAGAGAATAGATCTGTCTGTCTTGATTCACAGCGAATAACGGATACATTTTTATCTTTATCTTCCAGAGGTTTCATCATACGAAGTAGAACATAACTCGATAGTCTTTGACAAGGAGCAGTTCTTTATTTTATCTTAGTGATCACAAAGCGGGTTATAATCATTTAAGCCATATAGAGCAAGTGATAAAGTCTGCGTTTGTTCGTTTGCTCTGGCTTAAATGCAGTAACGAATTTAAAAGAATATAGTGTTTTGATCGGAAGAGGTGGTAAGTTTAAGGAGTGATAATGCTTGAAACAAAATATATGCTATTGTCCATAATTATAGGTTCATTTCTCAGCAATAAATTTGAATTTGTATTTTACAGTAGAAGTTAACATGGCGTTTTAAGGAGCTCAGAAATTTTCTTTTTTCCCAAAATCTAGTTGTGACAAAAACTTAATTCTGAGAGCACAACAAATGCATTTTTTTAAAACTTAACATCAGTCTTATGATGTACTTCAAAATATGCACTGCAAAATGTAAAACTTAATCACGTTTGATATATCGTGAAAGCACGAAACTAACAATTAGTTTATATATTAAAATTGCAGGGTTATATTTGATCTGATAATGCTACTTTAGTCCTATAATCCTAACAGATGTAAAGTGAGTTGTCGCTCTGTCTGAGACAAACTTAAGCTATGCCTGAAAAATTTGTAGGAGAAATGAAAACCTTTTCATTTTAAACAATATTGTGTACATAAAAGCACGACTTTGTGTTACAATAACCACAGCTTAAGGAAATTCAAATTATAGTAAAAGCAGTCAATAAACTTAAATGTTGAGGAATAGCCTAAGACTGCACAATTAAATACTAAGCTTGCTGAACAATTTACTGGCATGTTAGATTTAAAGTATCGGCGTCGAGAGATCGCAAAGCCGAATAGTTACAACTGCTAGAGCTGGCAGAAACTGACCGCTTAGCGCTCCATGCCAGAAACACTCTCTCTCTCCGGATACAAATTTCTAATGCAAAATACAGAAAGGGGAAGTTATTGTAAAGACCGAAATCATAATAACTGCTTAGTTAATATAAGATACCCTATAAAATAACTATTTCAGGAAACACCCATATAAAAAGCAATATAAAATATGATTACAAAAAGAGAGAGTCTGAAAACTACAGCTCAAGAATTATGCAATTTTTTTAAAATTTGCAAAGTGATCAAATCAAAGTGATCTCAGTAAATCAAAGTGATCTCAGTAACTAGATACGTATAGAGTGAAATGTTATGTACGATTAAAAAACCAAAAGTAAAGCGTGGTATAGCTTCCTTTGGTAAAAGTTCGCAGATGGGTAAAACAGAATATACATACTATATGAAAACCGCATCTTGACTATTTTTCAACATAAAAACAAGGAGATTGGAATTTTTTTCTCTAGGTGGCACAAGCTGTACTGTGTCTTTTTCAGAAATGCGCGTTTCTTAGTGTATGGAAACCTGCTAACAGATGGAACTCTTCAATCAAATTAATTGAATTGCTGCTCAAATTTTAATTTGTGACATTAGGTAAGGCATGTCAAACTCGCTATCCTTGACTTGTTTTTCAGCATTTCAAATAAATAGGAAAAAAAAAACTAATACAACATAATGTATTTAACAAAAATCAGAATTCCACCGATTATCCATGCATGCACATGCAACCTTAGATGTTAAAAAGGATTCTAGATAGGGTGTCTTTATGCAAGGGAATGTTAAAAAGGATTCTAGAGAGGGTGCCTTTATTCTAGAGAGGTTGTCTTTAGAGTCTCGCTTTCTTTGATATCATAAAGTAACGAGCTCTAGAAAGATTACAGAGAAATTACCCTCCGGTCTTATGAGAATAGACAAAGTCCGGAGAAGTGTGTAAATGACAGGTTTATTCAATCACACGTAGTTGCGCAGACAGCCCCACTTGGGCTTACATAAGTCAAGACCTTTGGCTTAACTTAATCAAGTAATATTGAATTTAAAGTAAAATGTGATTTAACTAGCCTAACGGATCAAGACAATTTAAGCGCACAGAAAGGCTCTGGCACGTAGAAGCCGGCGGAACGAGCCTAACGGCCAGAAGCACTCCTCGCCACAGAATCAAATCGCTATTAAGTCTAAACAACAACGTGGCATTTAAGCAGGTATAACACGCTCTAAAAACACCTTTCGAAATCTTCGCTTAAATAGTACTGCTTTCTCCCTTAATTTGAATAAATGCGCGCTAACTGATTATCATTCTGGCAAGAAAGCGTTGGTGAAACGAAAAGTGAAAGGAAAGTTGTTTTGACAAAAATTAAGTATTAGTAAAAAAAAATTAATCTCCACAATTTTATAAAAATATGGGGAAGAAATTTTATAAAAACCTAAGCTGACTTTGTAATTATATGTGTTATGAGCCTGTAATCACATTTTATTTACAAAATTCTAACGAAATTTTATGCTCAGCAAGTGGCTTGCCGTCCAGCACATTCGTGAGTCTTCAAACAACATCAGCATGTTCTTGCCATCTTGCGGCCAGAATCCGAAATTTCTGAGCAGGAGCTCGTATTCTTCCGGAAGATTTAATGCTAAACTTATGACTAATAGGAGATTCCGGCAGTATGATTCATTGCAATGATTACAGTCAGTGCGATTCAGTTATTTAGTTGATAGGCTAACCAGTTTCTGAATAATTTTAATTTGTGCTTTATGTATCATTTAAAATCAAGTGGCAGTAAACAAAAAATGCTGGACAAACCTGGCAGATTCCAAGACGAATGAGAAATGCAGCATTTTTGAGTTAAAATGAAAGGTAAAATTGCATGCTTAGTATAAAAATCAAATGATCAGTGTTCCCAAATTGCATTACGCGAACCGTTACTTTCAGCAAAATAATGATAAATACGATCAATATGAAGGATTAACGAAGAAACACATACTGAAGGAATTGCAGGCAGGACTAAAGGAACAAGAGTATGCACTTGCTAAATTTGGTGAAGAGAAAGAAGCTACAATCCTTATAAGCTATTCAATGTCAAATGAAATCCAGATACCCCAATCCAGAGATCGTTATTTTATAAGAGATTCTCCTGGGTGTGTAAAGTCATTTGAAAGTATCTCACGGTGCCCGCAACACGGTCTCTGAATTATTAACAGAAATGTTGTTCGCTCTGTTCCAGCAAATGAAACTAAAAGCATTAAGCATCATTGTGTACTCTATTGGATTTGATGCAGGTACCGATATCTGTAGCATAGCTCAGTTAGGCGTATTTCTTAAAGTTGGTGATGTGTAATTCCAAATACTTGACGAAATGAAGACAAAGCCCTTTCAATGACTCGAAAAAACTGTGGCACCGTAGCGCATCTGCACAAATCTTATTCAGATCTAACTTTTATCATGCCCATTGCATTAGACTCTAAGAGGTATCATATTCAAAAGCAATTAATGGGGAAAATATTATGAAACTGGTAAAACAGTAATTAACTTTGTAAAATCTCGCTTAAAGCAACAATAACTTTCACTTTCTTGGAAAACTTGAAAAGTAAATATTCAGATCTGCCATACTATGCAAATGTATGTTGGCTATCATATTATACGATTTACAAAGTGTTTCTGAAAGTTAAATGACAAAATTCCCCACTTTTTCGAAATCAAGGAGCAGTATGCTTGCTTACACATAGATTCTTGTGCTTATGAGATCTTCTTTTTTTGGCTGATGTTAAGAAATATTTGTCAGATTTAAATCTGAAACTGCAAGGAAAGGTTATAAGCATTACGGATAAAGGATAAACAGGTAGAAACATTGAAGCGTTATTAGTGTGAAAGTAATAAACAGCGTTAAATTTATGTGAGAATCAAATAAAAATGAAGGCATTACACACTTCTGAATGATCCTGTGTCCAAATGAAGTTCAAGAGAGTCAGTTTTCTGCAAATTGAGCCAAGAATATCAGCGTATCAAAACTAAATTCTAAAGAAATGTTCCTCGAGATCAAACATATCGATGTCAGTCTATATACAGATGGAATTTAAAAAATTGATTCCTTTTAGACTCTAAGTTAAAAACTCAAGGAAGTGAGTATCGTTGAATTTCACAAGTACTTATCAGCTCGTTTTCCGGAAGGCCACAGTTTTGCATTGTACGGGATTTCCATGCTGTAATAAGTATCAACGTGAACGGTTGTTTTCATTTATAAAAAAGAAGATAGCTCCAGCTAAATACAATCTAATAGACACTTATCCGATCTCTGATCTGAAAATCACTAGTGCCAGCAGCATATGTCCAGAAATTTGAAACCTGGTTGCAAGACAAGGTATTGAGAAAGAAACGACCACCGTTTTAATTGTGAATTGTTGTTGTTTCACAATAAACCTGAATAAAAATGAATAAAACTGATACGATGACTTTTTATTTGTAAACTATACTAACAAATTATATGTTCATTTATCTATGTTTAAGGCAAACATCCATGTATATATATTACATATGAATATATATGTGTGTGTGTGTTTTGAAAGTACACTTAATTAATCAGTACATAAAAAAGTGACTTTCAGATATCAGGACAGATAAAAAACGCTTTTTATAGGGCTCCTTGATGTTATCTGATAGCGGAACTTTAAACAAACGCCCTGTGAAGAGTCTTTGAATTTATTCACTTAATTATATCATTATGTTTTATTTCTCATTTGATTCTTTTATACCGTCTCCTGCAATAATTTTTAGTCAAAGCTTTAAATAGTTTACTTTTCTCATTATAATATAACATTATATTCAGTTTAGTCATTCTTTACATTTTTCTCTGTTTTTTAAAGTTAGCGATGGAAAGGATTATTTTATTTGCTTAATCACATTTTTAACACTTTCATCTGTGGTAGTAATGGATATGTATTTTGAAAGTTCGTTTTGTCACTTGAATACTATTTACATATGTATATATATATATATATATATATATATATATATATATACAATTTACCTACAAGCAAACTTTTATTTACTCATAAATGGTGGCATCTAGGGCATCTGTTTCATTATAACTGGATTGTGATGCGACAGTCTTTCAGCCTGAATGCTGCTACTTGGAAAACCGGTAAAGGGAAACGTCTTTGAGGTTTATGCGAGACATCATTCACGTAACGCACAATAGCACTGATCTAAGATGTCACGACATAACTTTTGGTAGATGTTACCAGTAGAAAGGGAGGAAAGAGGATCACGCATTATTAAATAAAAAGGGAAATGCTTTCTCTGGTAGAAGAAAAACAGAATTACACTTTATGAAATTAATACAGGTGTAAAAATTCATTCTAATGTAGGTGTGAAATTGCATGGTTTGGGTTAATAATTTTAACTGCTTATATTTCTACACTGAACCGCTGTCATATTTTGTTAGAGAGATCCGTATCTTAGTTCAGATAAAATGCTGTACTTAACAATAATTTAACAGTGAAACGTAGTACTTATTTTAGCTAATAGTTATATATTCTTACAGACAATAACGAATACATTAACTTTTTTGACACCAACAAGGCGATTTAATGTTTTTACTTAACATAAAGTAATATCCTTTCAAAATAAAAATTGAGTACAGATGTTGGTGAGAAGGAAAAGAAAAGTTCCCGATAGCCAATTTTGACAGTTATGCCACCGCGCAAAGTTTAAGAGCTTTAAGTTTTCTTCCAACTGATCCAGCGCTCACCCCGTTTGCCAGAGTATTAGCATTCGGCAAAGCAGATTTTTATTTTATTTTTCATATTTAATCGCTTTGTAATTGACTGAAAGGCCTGAAGTATTAAAAAGCAATGTGATATCTTTACCCGAAACAAAATGTCTTTAATTTACTTTTTTACACTATCTCGCACACCGCGAATTCTCAGATATTTGCCATTTAGAAAAATAATGACGCCTTAAATATATTTTTAATTTAATCCGGTATCACGTTGATTTTAATAAGCCATCCAAAAATCAATTAATACCCTTTAATTTAAATTAATGTAAACAAACCTTTATTTAACTTTTTACTGCTCGTCCAACATATATACCTAAATGTAAGGAGGTAATGTTTCGATCCAATAATTCGATAGTGACTTTTCTGCAAATAAGCCCGAATTAGATCCCCAAAAGACGTTTTTACTATTTTTAGCATGATATCTGTTTGTCTTGTGTATCTATATGCATGTGACGAACTTTTCGTCCACGATAACTCTTATATGAAATTTCTCAAAATTTATGTTTTCCGATTACATTTAAATGACAGAATTTATTGGATTTTGGATGCAACTGGACAACCGGAAATGGCACTTTTATGAAGCGTACTGCAGTTTTTAACGGAGAATAGGAAGCGTTAATTTACTTGAAGCATATAACAGTTTCACTGAAGAATTGCATTAAAATACAGTCAAAAAATTTTTTAATTTTAGTATTTAATACATTCATATAAATAAGAAATCGTGTTAAATGTTGGCTAAAACTGAAAACCGGAAGTGATACTTTACTTAAGATCCTGAACAGACTGTCGTAAAAATATATTATGAGATAATCCAAAACTTATCAAATTTGGTACTTAAAATAGGTATGTGAATGAGAACAAGATATTGCATTTATTAAATTATATTAAATGCATTCTTCGAATTATGCTAAATGCAACGAGGATAAGTTCATTACAAAGACGAGTTCTTGTTGTGAAGCAATTTAATTTATTAGCATCTTCCATAGTTTCATTTCAATTTAATATATTAGCCGATTTTTACAATTTTGTGATTTCACTGTTGCATTTTGTGTGATGTAAGTGTGATGAAAGTAAATCTAAAATGACAAATAAAAATGTTGGTCATCCTATTAAAAAACCTGAACACTGATATTATAAACTGAGAAAAGACTTTAAAAAGTGCATGGTAACATTTAACACTCTATCGGGAATTCTAAAGATATGCAAGTTTTATAAATTTTGGTGATTATTAAGTAATTGATTTGTGAACCCGAAACACTATATGATCAGAGAATATATTAAAACTAATGAGATATTTTCCAACGAAGGATGAAAACGGCTGTGTTCATGAGAATGTATAGTTTGTCCATACTATGGGGCACTAGAACAATAAAAATGAGTAGTGTGTATCGAGCCGTAAAAATAATAAACAAATTAGATTTTGTTTACCCAACTATTAACCAGAAGTTTTGATAGCTTACTCAACGCTCGTTTCTATTCCACCAATTCCATGTCTTAATATGAAATCGCGGGGATGTGCTAGCTACAACGGATTTTTTAAATAATGTATGTAATTATTATTAATTTGACAGAATCTGTTCTCTATATAAGGCTTATGTCTAAACTAATTGGAGACTGCTCACGAAATTTAAGAGATACGTATCCCTGATAACAGGGTATAACATTTCTTAAAATGAAGGGGCTAACATTACCTAACACATTGCTAATTGAGAGACAATAGTTAATAGCATCTAGTAATCTAACAAATCTCAGCAGAATCAGAATCAGAGAATTCGTATAAATTGATCCATACGAGCTTCCTCACGGCTTTATTGACAGATACGACAAATGCATAGGAATGAATTTATGATGGTTATTTACTTTATGACAAGGAAAATAATATATAATGAAAAAGACTTCATCCCATGAGAAGCTAACAAAATTTTTGATAGTAATATCAAAAACAGGAAAACAAAATTAAAAACCCTGACAACCTAAGCATATTGTATGTGTATCACTGACGAAATATGAAATGAATCTATAGCTAAGCGTTGTACTATTCTGTCATAATAGACTAGCGGCTATTGAAATAACAATCCCTATTACATAGGATAATTTGGCATCTCTCGTGCGCTTCAGATCAAACTGGTGGAGGTCATATGTGTCGAGAATAGATTTGTAATTGTAATGCAACATGTAACTACTATTTCAGGGAGAAGAGGGAGAGAAATGGATTTGATTCACATGGATTCCAATTATGATTAACAAAGGGGCAAACGCAGTGCAGAAGAAAAATTATAATTAATACACTCTCACACAAGTCATATCAAGTGAGAATTATTTTGTTAACTATTTTGCCCTTTTGATGAACGACAAAGATGGGCAAACACAACTTCAAAACCGCTAATTCTAATAAATCATTTTCGAAGGATTAAAAAAAAAAAAAAAATATTAACACATGCGTCTTAAACACAATCTTAAACCTACCATTTTTGTCTGTATTACTTTTATGTTCGTATCTCTTTAAAAGTGTTGTCAACATATTTTTCAGTCTGATGCCATATGGAACCCACTAAAAAATTTCGATAGAAAAAATAAACTAATTCGCGCTCATTATATCAGCAACAATGGTACGCAGTTTTTAATGGTTTTCGTCTTTCTAATCAAATGGTCGTAAAAGCTCAGGTCCCATCCAATATTTCACCTGCATTCAATTTTAGTCGATTAAATGTGGCAAAAAATGGATCATAACTGATCAGAAATCAATAATGAAAACAAACTAACACACAAACAAATATTCTTCTGTATATACTATATATATAGACTTTGTAAAACTTACAAATTTTTTATTAGCAAACTCTACGATTTGAAAGCTAGCAACAGGAACACATTTCGAATAATGCATTTTTATCTCGAATGCGCGAGACTGTTGCCACTCGAAAAAAATGAGTTCGAAAAAAATCACTCGAAAAAAATCAGCGTTTTCAGCGTTTCAAATTAACATTTCGGCTGATTAAAGTCGTAAGAAGATAGGAACAGTCGAAATAGCTTCCGAGTTTTTGGAATCGGGAATAATGTATTTAATGTTTGGAAATGCTATTTTTATTTCATCGTAAAACTTAGAAATATTTTATTAACAAACTCTACAATTTGAAAGCTAGCAATGGCAATGATTAAATAAAAAAAAAAAAAAAAAAAAAAAAAAAGATTTTTATCTCTAGCGTGCGAGACTGTTGCCACTCTGAAAAACGGGGGCGAAAATTAGCGTTTTTAATTAATACCTCTGATTTTTTTTTCCCTCCCCCAGAATAAAGTGGACGTCAACCTTTTCCAGGACCCAGAAAAAGAATTGTAAGAACTTTCGTGACGGTAGCTATAGTAATGACTGAGTTATTAGCAAACAAACAGGCTTTCTTCTTTATCTATATACATATTGTTACTTTTTTTTTTTAATCGATTAAACATTTGAAGTTCAGCGATTAATCTAAAACTCTACAACTAAGCTGCCCTCGGATATTTAAATTTATGACTTAATTACTTGCTTTTAATTTAATTAATTTCCTCTCCTTTTTAACGTTACATAAATAATAATTATCCATTATTTATTTTTATTTTGTTAGTTTATTTCAATTTACTTTTCATAAATGATTTCGATATCTTTCTAATATCTGTAACTTCAGAAATTGAATGAGTATGCTTGGAAAGTGACGGACTATGTACCCTATGCTTCCTATAATTATTTTTAGTCTAATGAAATTATCGGACTTTTAATTTTTAGTTATCTCTGACTTAGCGACAATATTAAACTCTATGTTATTCATTTATTGTACATTTCATTAAATTTACAATTTTAGCTAGACTACGAATATTAATTCATTTAAACAATGGTTAATATTTCGTGAAGAGTGCGTATTAAATGTAAACAATTTTCTGTAGTAATCACGTATCTTTCATAATCGCATTTGTAATTTTTTTCTACCCCGCGATGGCCTTAAACGTGACAAAATCATTGATAAACATTCTTGCCAACGCATCAGATTTTGCATTATGGCTAATTCGATCGTATCCAATTGCCATTCAAGTTGCGGCTGGCTCTCTGGTCGCGATATTAACTAGCTGCAGAAGCAGCCTAAAGAACAAAAATAATAATAATTTTTCACGAGTCATCAACCCTCTAGTTCCCCCGTTCCCCTTTTCTTATCCCACCCTAAAAAGCTAAGGGACGTGACCTCTTTCGGTGTCACGTGACATCTTTCATTACCTGTAATTCCCTCACTCCCCTTCCCACCTGTATCGCCGTTCTGAAATCGATTCCGTTTCTATCATCAGGGACTGCGGAGGGAGGTGATTATTTGTTTCCCCCTTTCACTTTCGTGCTATCCGGTCTCGACTCTCCCCTTCCCCATTGGGTTTTGGCAAATCACACCGCCTTCAGAGCACGTCATCATCTTTTTCAACCTACCACCCCTCGAGGGGTAAGGGTACGTGGGTTGGTATCTGCGACAGAACTACAAAGACCCCTGCCAGTTCCGAGAGTATTATTCCGGGTCTATCTTTTTTTTTTTTTTTTTTTTTTACTTCTTTGCCCCTCAGGTGGGGCGTGATTTCGGATGCATCCAAAAATTGAATGGGAATCCTCAGAGTCCATTAAAAAATGACTTTTCAACTCAACTTATACATATAAACATTTTTTTTTTTTTTTTTTTTTTTCAATTTTCCAACCTCTTTCCACATTTTTTTTTTTTTTTATTTACTTATTTTCTGTAGCATTTTATCATCCTCTGCGCTTTTCCAAAGGAAACCAAGCACTGAGTTTGTCATTTTATACTATCCCCGGGGTATTATCTACGAAAAATAATCACATGCTTGAACGCTATATTATGAAGTAATTTTTACGTGATCTTTACTTTCCAAAGTACATAAGATTAAGTTAAAAATGTATCACACGAACAGTTAACTACGATTATTTCAAGCGCAACTAAAATTTCCCGAGGCTAAATGTTAGCAAATTCTTCAAAGAAGTACAGCAATCAAAGAAATTGTCTCTACATCAGTGACTTACTTATTCCGCAGGGCATCACGTGTCATTTTTATTTTTGTTTCTAATTTCAAGCAAATTACTTACTGAAGGAAAAAAGTAAAGAACAATTATTTCCACTGTTTTCCTATGTTTTTAATTTAATATGTATGCAAAGAATCTTCATCAAAATTTATGTTTTACCATATTCCCTTCCCCCATGATAATGTATAGTTTGTAATTCAGCAATTAACTAGTGTTTTAAATTCTATAACTCTTACGCAACGTTTATTATTCGCTTGAAGTATCAGGCGAATATCTGTCTGAGAAAACAGAGAGTCAAGTGTCTAATATTACCTAGATTGTATATTGCGCTAGTTCTTGATTCAACGGAAGACAACCACAGCCACTTTCTTACTTTGTGAGTAAGACTGTAATTGGAGTTGGAACCCCAAAGAAGGTAAGAACCCGCATCATGTTTTATTATTTATTTAGTTTTTCATTAATTTAATTTATTACCTAAGACTGTAGTCACCGTCATCATCCTAAATATTACTATCCCTATAATAGAAACTAATTTTCGTAAACCTTTTCAACGTTTTACAGATCATAATGTTAATTATTTGGTCTCTAAGGGGAAATATTTGAAGTTGCATCAAAGTCTTAGTAAGTGCATATTTTTCCTTGTTACACGTTTACAGTGCTTTCACTTAAATATGGATGTCTGGTAAATTTCACGGTCCTTTTGTCTAGCAATAATTGAGAGTAAAAATTTCATAAGGACCAAACTACGTACTTGAATAATTTCTACATAATTAAAGCGAAGGAAACGATGACATTAACATGAGGATTTGCACATACTGATTACCCAAAGTGACATTTTTAGACCAAAAGGTCGTTCGCCCAGAAAGGCTGTTAGTCTCAAAACGGCATTTTGCGTCAAATCACTAACAGCGTCGAATCAATTTTCGCATTGTTGCCAGCAAATATTATCCTCTTTTATTACATTTAAACAAATAAAATAATGAAGAATTTGCATGAATATATGTATGTTTCTCGCAATGTGAAAAAACAACGGCACCTAAAGCCACTAAATTTTGAATATCGTAGTCCTCCATCAGAACATGGGCACCTAGAAGCCCGAATCTGTTTTATTATCTATTTCACATTCTGTAAAACTTAAAAGAAATTTTGATAACATAATTTAAAATCTGAAAGTGTTTGGTGTTTTTCCTTAATTATTATATTTGCTTCAGATTTTGTAAAGCTTTAATAAATTTTTGATTAATAAACCCAAACATTTGAAAGAGAGCTGTGACAACACTGCATGGAATAAAACAATTTTTTCTCCAGCCTGCGACATTGTCTGTTGGAAATTCTAAAGATAAACTATTTTTCAATGCTATTTCGTGATTTTGCTGTTAAATTGAATTTTATGTGACGTTAATGTGAAGAATGTGATATTTAACAAGTAAGTATTTAACAAAACGTTTATAAAGAAAAAAAAAAAAAAAAAAAAAAAAGGGGAAAAACTGAACAACTGAAAAATTTTCAGATTCAAACTTCAGACGTAATATAAAAACTGAAAAACTTTCAGATTTTATATTACGCCCAAAGGGGCACTTTTTCTCCCTTTACACACTAACACAAGTTTCAATAGCATTTTGGCTAACGCAAAAATATTTAAAAAAAACAGCATATCTTTAGAGTTTCCGATAGACAGTCTGGCACGGAGTACGTTTTTTTAATTTAACTACGGTGTTCGAGATTTGCAAGAACTACCTTTCTCCTAATAAATTTAAAATAAAATAACTTTACATATAAAATTCCAAAGTGTCATATTTATTTTTAAAATCCGTAGAACTATCACAAACTACAACAAAAATCAGATGGTTGCCACTCTTACAGTGACAAACTATGAAAAGAAAAATAACAACTAAGGCTGGGTTCTGACAATACTCCCACCTTTTGATTGATGACATATACTTAATCAATCAAAACAGAATATAAAAAAATACTGTCCATATAAATATTAAGGCTAAATAGTAAACAAAAGAAAAAATTAAGTTCTTAAATTTCTACTCTAAAATAACTCAAGTAGTGTTCAGGTTAGAAATCTAGATGGAATTTTGATTTGTCTTCCACTTCTAGTCACGGCAGTCTTAATGTCCTTTGATAAATCTGCAGCTGAATTATTCTTTGGTAATTTTGAGATTAAACTGTCTTCACCCTGCGTCTCAGTTTCATTTGCCTCATCTGACTCCAAAGATAAAGGTATTTCGAGAGGGAATATTCTCTGGATTGGTCGAACTAATTCTCCAGACATGGTTTTGACACGAACTACTCGAATGTTGCCGTCTTTTCCGGGATATAGTTCAATCACTTTTGCTAGAAGCCACAACACCTTGCGTTTGTCATCACAATCGATAAGAACTATATCCCCGACTTTTATCTGTTGAGAAATTGGCACTGTAGATGGACGTTGCACTAGCAGGCCGAGATATTCATTTCTTAGTCTCTTTCTCAAGAGCTCTCGTAAATTCTGCAAATGTCTCAGTCTCTTGTTGAAATCAACTTTATCAAGATGATCCAAGTCAGGAACTCCAAAGACTAGAATTTCACCTAAAAACAAGGACGGTGTCAAAGGGATGAGATCATCTGAGTCCTCTGACACATAAGTGAGTGGTCTGGCATTCGCAGTTGCTTCGCAGTCGCACAGCACACTCATCAGTTCTTCATAATTCAGACATGACTGGCCTAGGACTCGACGCAAAAGCTTCTTAATCCTTTGAACAAGTCGTTCCCAAAAGCCACCCCACCATGGTGCTGCTGGTGGACTGAATTTCCAATCGATCTTGTTTGTGGCGGCTTCTATCTCGATGGTATTCCAATTAATCGATCTCAAGAGATTATTGGATTCGACAAAAAATTGCTTCCCTTATCGCTATAAATTATCGATGGCCTCCCTTTACGAGCAATAAATCTTCTAAGATCAAGTAAAAATTCTTGAGTTGAAAGGGACGAAATCAGTTCCAAATGGACCGCCCTGAAAACAGCACATGTGAAAAGTAAAATCCAAGCTTTTCTTTTATGCTTCAAAATTAATGGGCCAGCTAAATCAACGCCGACAATCTCAACTCTGTTTTCTGGTAGAGTAGCAGGCACAGTCTGTAGTCGTTTACTTCCATGTCTCCTGCACCTGACACATGCATATAAAGCTTTTCGAATCGTAGCTCTGCTTCTCAGGATCCAAAACGTCTCTCTAAGTGTTGACATCAGTACGTGAATTCCTGCATGAGACATATATAGATGTTTATCAATTATCAGTTTCTCCACAGTCTTATGATTCTTTGGAAGTAACACCGGATGAATAAAATTTTCATAGTCTTTCCTTTCAGGAAACCTAGACTTGACACGTAAAATACCTTCATCATCTTTGAACACGCTTATTGACTTTAGTTTCTTAATATCATTAGATGAAAAAGAATCATGTTGAATAATCTTCACGATAGATTTATCAGCACTTGTCAATTCATAAACTTTTAAATCTTCTGCTTCTCTTTTTTCTTTCCTCTTTCGGGTATTTCCTATGAATCTGTGTATCCACCCAATCATTCTATGTATTTTCTTATACTTTGAAAAATAGCCAAACAATTGTGAAGACATATCGCTAACATTGCTTAACGAAACTATAACTGCTTTACGTTTTTCAGTATTAACCTCTTCTTTATTATCGATTGGGATAGAACGAGGCCATTCTTCTTCGGGCAGTGCCAACCAAGGTGGGCCCTCCCACCATCTTGATTAATGAGTTTCTTCACAGAACATCCTCTTGATGGCATATCGGCTGGGTTTTCCGCACCTGGTACATGATGTCAATTTTCACGAACCGATAGGATTTTAATTTCTGAAACTCTGTTATTCACAAAAGTGCTCCAAACTTCTACGTTCTTTATCCAGAATAGTGCTGTTGAAGAATCGGTCCAGTAATATTCCTTTGAAATTTCGACCTTAAGGTTCTTCTTGACAAATGATGCTAATCGCACCCCAATAAGGCAATCAAGCAATTCAAGTCGTGGTATACTTATTTTTTTCAAGGGAGCTACTCGTGCTTTGGCTTGCACTAGAGTCACTTTGACTTCTTCATTTTGACTTCTCAAATATACTGCACTTGCTGTATATTTGAGATCCCTGTGAAGCGTCGGCAAATGTATGCAAACTAAACGATTGTCCTTCTGTCAATGAAAGTAGTCTGGGAATCTTCTCAGATGATAACAAGGGCAATTCTTTAACCCACTTCAAGAATTTTCTTTTGATATCTTCAGGTAGCTCTGCATCCCAGCTCAATTTAGTTTCCCAGCTCTTTTGCAAGTATAACTTTGGAAGGAGTGTAAAAGGGCATGTGAAACCTATTGGGTCAAAAACTCTCTGTACAATTGATAGTACGTTTCGTCTTATCACTGAGAGATCAATCAAGTTGATATTAGGGATGTCACAAAACAAAGAATCTTCAAATTTATCCCACAGAAAACCAAATACTTTCAGTGGTTCGCTCATTGTAGATTTTCCACTGTTCAGTTCTGTTTGCTCCCACCCTCTTAAGTCAAAGTTAGCACTTGCCATTAACTGAGTTGATTTTACAATAAAGTATTCTGCTTCTTCATTCAAATTCACTGAAGTGACACCGTTGTCAACATAGAAGGAGTTCTTCAAATTTGTAGCCACTTTCTTCAAAGAAGGTTCACATTGGTCTAAATGAGAGTTGATCACTGCTCCTAAAAGAAACAGACTGCATTTTAGTCCGAAGATTACTCTGCAATGGCGAAATTTTCTTATTTTCTTTTGTTCCGAGTTTTTCCACCATAGGAATCTTAGGAAATCACGATCAGATCTTTGAACAGATATTTGAAGAAAAGCTCTTTTAATATCTGAGGTAATACCTATTTTTTCTTGCCTAAATTCAAGAAGCAATCTAGGTATTAATTCAATTAAATTTTGACCTTTTGCTAAACAGTCATTAAGTGACAGGAAATCATTTTGCTTGCACGAAGTGTCAAATATAGGCCTTACTGCTGTTGTACAGTTATCTTTGAAGACCGGTCTGTGGGGAAGATAATGATTGTTAACCCACCGGGCGGCTCGCATTCAAATCTATTTACGTCTCGAAAACTGCAGTAAAAATTAACCATGTTTACAATTTTTTTTTATTTAGTGTGAACCAAAATTGTCCTGAAAACGGCCTTTGTTAGATTTTCTTCCCCCCTTCTTGTAGGGCGATCAACAAGTCGTTTCACTAAAGTGATGGTTTCCTACTGTCCTTTGATTACCGCCTAGAGGCGAGTAAGCAGATGGGCTGCTTTTGCCCTTACGGAGGAAGGAACACGTTTTGTGTCCATGCTTTGGGTAGACGAAAAAAGATATTTTTTTCGGGAAATCCAAAACAGAAAAGGAAGTTTTCTATTGCCTTGTTACTAATTTTGTGCATATTTCTAATCTTAATTGCTTATCAGAGCCGTGCCAAGATAATTTTTCACCTGAGGCAGAAAGGTCAATGCGCGTCCATATAAATATAAAAATAGCTACACTTGTATTAAGCAAAAGTAATTGTATTAAATCAAAATGTCATTACTCTTATAGCATAATTATACCATAATTCTTAAAGTATTTTTTAATCGTAGTTTTATAAATTCAGAGAAATAATGTAGCCAATTATTTATAATTTTCAAATGAAAACGTTAAAAAATTCGATTTTGATAAATAAGAAATAACACTGAAATGCATATTGCATTAATTTCCAGGTTTTCTTGCAATTTTTTTGGTTTGTTTTATTGATTTAAGTTTGACGAAGCCTATTTCCTCTAATAATTAAAGTAATTTTCGAATTCGTATAGCCAATTTGACGCCTCTTCTAGTGATTCACATGAGCCCGGCTTTGTTGCTTTTTAAGTATAAATGTTATTAATTTTTATTGCGTCTCGGTATTTTAATGTACGTTTGTAAAATGTTAATTTGTTTTTATATGCATATTTCAGTAATATAATCTTACGACTAGTGAGACAGTATAGTTTAACTAATTTTCTGCTTTTGATTCATGTTATCGAGCTTTAACGCTAAGAAAAAATTTATAAGAGACTTAAAATACCTAATTCCTATTGAAAGCTACATGTAATTGATAATTAAATTACTATTAAAATAACAAACACATGCTCAGTGTCAGTCATTTCGACATAATTCATTTTACCACAAATTTATTTCGTTTATCTTGTTTCATATTTATAAAAGGGGAGTTTACCTTTATCGCATTTATTGGTTGATAGAAGTTATGAAATATTGAATATGTTGAAACAAATTTCAGTCATAATAACCTTATTAACAATTTTCTACATATAGACAAGATGTCACAGATACCTCTCACTTTCCGAACTAAATTACATGGTACTGAAATTCGGTGCATTTTCATATGATTATTTTTGACAGAAAGAGTTGCCTTACGTAAATCACAAAAGAACATTGTTTTAATTCTTAATTAAATATAGCACTTGTATTAAATTGCTAAAATTCATTGTTAGGAAAATCTCGCTCTAACAAATTAGACACTTTTACCTTTCAAAGTGGAATTTTTGTGGTTTTCTCTGTGCATAATGTGGGCGCGAGTAAGTTTTTCTTAGAATGTCCTCCACGGAGGCATTCCTCCCTTTAGGCAGATAGCTCTCGCGTGCTTTGAAGGAAAAATAAAGCAAACCAAAACAAAAGCTTCAAAATTGGTGTTTAACATTTTTTTGGGTTCAAATACGCAAATTACTTAGAAATCTCAATTCACATTATCAAATGTTATTATTTAAATAAATAAAAGCAAGCTGAGGATTTCCATTTAAATTGTTTGTTTTAAAATAAAAAATAAGAACAGTAAGTTTTGAATAAATCTTGTCAACATCAAGCAGGGACAGGAACATGCCAATGTAAAATTTAATATTAGGCCAAAAAGAAACGCTTTGACGTAGATTTTGTATAAAACTTAATCAAATTCGCAGGTAGTCAGAGACAGGCCTTTCTTCGGTAGAGAGAAAAAAATGTTTCTGAAGTATTTGTGTATTTATTACATAAATGTTTTAATGCTTCCATAGCACTGCTAATCGATAAAATTTATTTGATGAAAAGTAGGAAGTTTGCTTTTCAAATTCCGATTTTTCAACTTTTTCAGTGACATATGTGGCATCGAAAAACACGTCTGGCCAGGAGGCAGATTAATGGCTGAAAAATTCTTAGAATTTAAAGAGGCATCGAACAAGAAAATTTAGGGATGGCGAAATTCTAAGAATTTGGCACTTGACAACGGCAAAAGTTTTAGAATGTAGAGAGCTACAGAATTTAGGCAGGGCAAAATATTTTAAATTTATAGAACATCGGTCAGTAGAATTAAGATCCCACAGCGATTGCACTGAGAAACAAATCGACCTGCTCCTCGATTATACGGATGGACGCAGATTAACTTCTGAAAGCTCAGCGAAGCAAGAGCTATACATAATGCAGCTATTTACGATTTCTGCTATAATAAACTGAAATTTAATATAATAATTTAACACTATATATCAGTTTACGAAAACATGATGATACTTTTGAGAAATTTTCTTTAATTCCCCAGTACACTAAAAAAAAAGAAAAAGAAAAAAAGTACAGTATATTATATAATGGTATTACTAACAAAATGATGTCGATGACGCATTTAATTTTAATCTTTTTATTAATCTAAATAAATATGTCATTGAGTTTTCCATAACTTATAGTTTTGCAAATTAAAAATGTTCAATAATATAATATGTGATTATGGTATTATTGGTTTGGTGCTATTCAAGGCAAAGCACACGAGGGTTATCTGCCTAAATGGAGAGATGCTTTCGTGGAGGACTTTCTAAGGGAAACTGGCTCGTATACACGTTACACATGGGGAAAACCACGAAAACGATCATGCAGCCAGCCCGTTCGCGGGATTCGAACCTCGGACTGAACTACCAGTGTTCAGCGTCTTTACCGCTCGGCCGCTGGCGGGTAATATATGATTATGAAAGCTGTGTAAAAGAAGAAAAATTCTTGCACATTCGTCAGGCAGCATACGATGGGCACCTGCTTGAGGAAGAGGATGCGTTTGTAGATGACTTTTTCAGGGAAACTGGTTTGATATATTCAACCTAAAATTCACCAAAATACCAAGCAACGAACGCATTCGCCGGAATTCAAACTTAGGCAAAACTACCAGTGTTCAGTTGCAAAAGAGAGTTAACAACATAAACAGGCAACATGTCTGAAATTAGTATTTATTGCATCCATCAGTGATATGATTTTCTGATATAATTTAATGGAATATCACTGTAAAAAATGGGAATCTTTTTTTTTTTTTTTTTTTTCCTTTTGTAAGGAGATTTTTTTCCGCTTTGTTTTCAACATTTGGTTGAAATGCAAATTAGATAAATATTTACAAATGCAGAATTTTGGATAGTTATTGATGATTTCGAGATTCAGTTTCTGAAATCCATTTCATGTGTCATTTCCTTAAAAAGGTGATACTGAAACCAACTTTCGAGGAGTAAAATGATTACTAGAAAAGAGTTTCCGATTTCTTTCATTCTTTTATTCCCATTATAAATTTATCCCGTAGTTCTTAGAACATTCTTCTATCCGTAAGTGATGATTTGCTTTCCGAGAAAATTTTCTGAAAGGAATAAATTACTTAGTCTTCAAATCATGGGAAAATCTTGCCATCGCCGGTACTTAATTCCCTTCATTTACTGAGATAACCTGCTTTGTTATAAGTATGGTACTTGTTTTCTGATTTTTACTGAATTTGCATGCTCAAAGCTATCTAAATAAAGAAACGCTATTGTGAATATCAGGGTATGAGTACATATATGAAAATGTTATATATTTTTCAGAATTCCCCTATGAGCTGTTTATTCTTAGGGCAGAAAGAGGAAAAAGCTTGCATACATCGCCATTCCCGGAAACTAGACAGTACCGAAAACATTACTAGACAGTCCGGTTTACCAGACAATAGAGTTTATCTGATTCCTAGTTGTAAAAGCTGACAGTTATAAATTGTTATGTTCATGGCGACCTTCAGAAGGCATGAAATTACTTCAAAAGTTCCGCTGCTATAAATTTTCAGATTGCGATTTTGTTCCTTTAAAGTTTCGAAAATACCTATTTTTTAAGTATTTTTCGGTACTTATATTAATATTGATACAAATAATATAGAAAGTACCAAACGTAGCTATGATGTATTTCAATTTGTCCGTAGTATTTTCTCACATATAGTATTAACACTTTGTCTACACGTTTCTAATGCTTCACCATAGTAAGCCTTCTCTTTCCGAATGTATTCAGTTCCTTTTCGCTTTCGTTTTCTGCTTCTTCTTCTTTTTTTTTTTTTTTTTTTTAATTTTATTTATTTATTTATTTAATGTTACCATATCCTGAGTTTTACTCTAGCTATTAACTAGAGTAGCTACTAGGTAGCATTCATTATAGTACATTCATTATATTCATATAGCTACTAGCTAGCATTCATTATAGTACAAAAACTAATATAGCTTGTCAATATCAACACATTTTTATCTTCAATAAAATCCACTAATTCGATTGATGCTGTAAAAATTACAATTTAATACTTTAGCCAATTATTCTGATTATAGTGATACTGATTATATTGTACTTCTGGCCTTGTATAGACTAATGGACTGTGTTGCGCTGTAACTGTTCACAATCTGCCATTGGGGAAAAATAATAATAATTGTAATACAATGATTGTTCGAATTACAATATAACTTTAAAAGCAATTAGGTTTTTCGCTCAGCAGAGTAATAAGTCGTCTTTTGAATACTACTAGTTCAAATCGGATGCCCATTTTGGCAAACAACCTAAATGTTTAGATAGCTCCGTGGATTTCCTTATGTGTAACATGAATACAAATCATTTTATTTTAGAAAGTTCTCTATGAGTACATCATTCTTTTTAAACGTTTCGTTGCATTCAATTAAATAAAGATCTTTTTCTGCTTTTATTAACGGGTGATGTGAACATGAGCCAGTTTCCCTTAGAAAGTCCTCCACAGTAGCATCTTTGCAGTCTTTACCGTAATCCAAATAATATGACAATCACAGGTGCATAAGAAAATTGTACTTTTATTTGTTCTTACGTGAAACAATGATGGAAAATAGTTCATGCAAGTACTTTCACTTGTAACTGAATAATGCATTTTAACTATTTATGGAAAATGTGTGTTATGTTGAATAAAAGACCAATTCGTAATTTTTTTTTTTTTTTTCCAATGGCAGGTAGTAGCCGTTTATAGACATTGATCACTACTAAGGCCGGTCATGTTATTAAGGAGGGAACTAATACGTGGACCACCGTTGCCACCTATGAAGAGGACGAAGAAATTACATTCATGCCCTATCCGGGATTCGAACCCAGGCTCTTCGGTACGGCAACCAGAGTCACGAACCGCTTTACTGTCTGGGCGGTAATTCATAATAAATGGATTTAGTAAAATTTCTAATACACACAGCAATTAAGCATACTGATTGCTGATCAGAATCCTTTTTTACCAGCTAAAGCAATAGGTTGGATAAAATTATGAGGCTTAGTTTAGTCCTTGATGATCTCCTTTCTGAAAAGAGGCCCACCAGCGGCCGAGCGGTAAAGTCGCTGAACACTGGTAGTTCGGTCCGAGGTTCGAATCTCGCGAACGGGCTGGCTGCATGGGTGTTTTCGTGGTTTTCCCCATGTGTAACGTGTATACGAGACAGTTTCCCTTAGAAAGTCCTCCACGAAGGCATCCCTCCTCATAGGCAGATAGCCCTAGTGTGCTTTGCCATAATTAAATAAGCCAAACCAAACCTTTCTGAAAAGAAAAGGATAAATGTAATTTTTATGATTTATTTCTTGTGTAATGTAAACAAGACAAGCGTCCCGTAACAAATCCTTTGCGAAAACATCCCTTTGCACTGGCATAAACTCTTTGCTTGCTTTCCCTTAATCTTGTAATTTAAGTTCACATGTATATCGAAGATCATAAACATACATATTTGCTTACTAACGTTATGTGCATTTCGGTCTATATAAAATATTTCCTTTAAATGAATTCCTATTTATGCTGGTACCACAAACTACAATATATGTAAGATGATTCAAAAGACATGACAGAAAATATTAATATTTTTCTTATAGGTGATTATCCCGTTGTATTATTTAAAAACTCATTATCCAAAATGCAGAAACATTTCGAATATAATATTATTGACTGTAATTTTCAAAAATTATCACGATTTCCTTAGCCTATGTCACTGAAATTATAAGGGGCAGTTGTTTTTCTGATTAAATAGTTACAATCATCTGCTGCGCAATTTTAATTAAGAGGTCATTACAATTGCATTGTAATTTTTATTAGATTATATAATTACAGTTATACTGTTTATTCAATTAGATTTCACAATTAAAATGCAATTATAATTAAAATGCATATGAGTAAATTGTATATGTAATTAAAAATTGTTACATTGTAATTGCAAGATAATTGCATAATATTATTCCAATTACTATGTGTTTTCAATTGCATTCTGCAATTACATTTGCAATTAACATCATGATTTTTTGGGCTTCGTAACTGCTTTTATCAGAAACAATTGCTATCCTAATTACATTATTATAATTACTTACTGGAGTTACAATGACAGTCTAATTGTAATTAGATTATATGATTGCAGTTGCATTGAATATGAAATTGGATTTCACAAATATAGAGTAATTGTAATTTAAATGAAATTACGTAAATTGTAATTGTAATTAAAAAACAGCTACTTTTTAACTATAACTACTTAGTAATTGGATAATTTTATTACAATTGCATACTACACTTAGAATTACAATTATGATCATAATTTCACTATGTTAAGTAATTCTAATTATCAGAAACAATTACTTTCCTAATTACGTAGTTATAATTACCTACTGCAATTGGAGTTAAAATTACGATGTAATTAGCTAATATTACCGTAGTTGTGATTAGATGCAATAAAATTTTTAATTGTAATTAGATTATATAATTATAATGTTTGTGATTATCATTGCATTGTAATTGTAAGACTTAAGAATTAAAATGCAATTACATACATTATTGTTGCATTTAAAAAGTACTTACTTTCTAATTGTAATTGCGAAGCTAATTACAATTGCAATATAATTGAAATCACATATTTCAAAATATTGTTGCAGTATCTTGCAATTTTAATTTTAATTCCAATTACATTTTGCCAAACTGCATCTAAAATTTGGAGAATAATTAGGCTGGAAAATGAAAATTCTCTTTACATTTATATATAAACATTTAAGTTTACTATAGCTGGTATAAGCACAGAACAGCTGGAACAGCTGGAAGTTTTGAACGAGCTATTTATTTCGAACTGTTATTCAAAACCTAACGATAAAACCCATTTGCCCCTAGCGAATAGATAGTTTCCTCTCCTCAATTACCTCCCGCAGAGAAAAATTATCACCTGTCAGTTTACATTAAGAGCAGTGAGGGGAGGGCATTCTGAGACAAGCCGTATATATGCTGCTTTGCCGTTTCGTGCCAAATTTAGGTTTACGTATATATGCTGCCTTGCCGCCATGAGGACCAAAATATTTGGACGCATATATGCTGCCTTGCCGCTATGAGAGCCATTATTTTCGAACGCATATATACGGCCTTGGCGCCTGGAGGGTTAACTCGTTCCTTTTCTTCTGTTACTTCTTCTATTACTCCAGATTCGAGCCATTCTTCGAACACTGCATTGTATGTTTCAAATTTATCTTTCAACATGAACTTCTTTGTCGTGGAAATCAATCGCTTTTCAGCAACTTCTCTGTTACTTCTTGTTACTTCTCTGTTCAGCAACTTCTCTGTTACTTATACAACTAAAGCTTCTTTATCGTCGATCCAAGGTAAACTGACTTCATAGCGATCATCCACCCTCTTTAGAGACTTGTGAAAGTGATCCCATATTGCTTCTTCTAACACTGAGTCAGTTTTACTTTCTTTGGCATCTGTAATTCCCAGTGCTTCTAGCTTCCACAAGTTTTCTATGTCACTGCTGTGAGTCAACATCGACGTTATGGTTGAAGACATGGACAAGGAGTTTCCTTCTGAAACGTTATCTTTTATCTTTCCCATGATTGTCCATCCAAGTAGTGATTCCACAGCAGTCAGCCTATTTTCTAATTTCTGAATTCTTCCGGTTAATAGAACACCTGCCATGTCAGCTCCAATAAGAACTTCTATTTTCAAATCCTTTTTTCCTACATCAGATGCAAAAAGTGCATGTATTAAAGATTCAGATCCAATTGCGTGGCACCCTGTGTCTTCAGCAGTCTCCTTTAATATATATGAACGTTGCGATCCTGTATCGATAAGTGCCCTTACTGTCTTCTGCTCTTTGTTTGAGTCTGTATTAATTAATAGTGGTTGAAGAAACACTTCATCTAGGAAATTAGTGCTCGCAAGTGATTCGTTTTGGGTTTCCTCTTCTTTGTTCTTTTCAACATCATTGCTCTTTTGATTGGTGGGCAAATCCGGACACATGACACCCCAATGTCTTTTCGAGCATATCAAACACCGTACATTTGTCTTGCATTGCTTGGCTCGGTGTTCGATTTTGAGGCAGAAGAAGCAACTCTTCTTTTTCTTAGTTTCATCATTCTTTTGACTCAGAGGCATCTTCTGAGCAACAAAGCAATCTCGACTTTCATGAACGTTTTTACAAAATATGCAAGAATTCTTCTCACTATAATTGCTTGCTTTATTATGGCCTGAGAATAAAGCATTTGCTGTAGGCACGAAATGTTCACTCTAGTACCTTTTATCTCTTCTACTTTCTCTCTTAGCACACGAATCAATTAATTTAAATCCAGCTTTTGCCAAAGAAATTCTCTGCTCTCCTTACACTACATTCTTTAAAAACAACAATAATTGTTTCAATTTCTCAGAATGAGAATTTTCTGCTGAAATTATTGATGCATAATTTCTAATCCAAACTCGTAAAATTTTCTCGGGAATGCAAGATTCCACTAGCGAAAACAGCATTGCAGGGTTATTTACCGCTTGTCATTCCTATTGACTCCAACGAACGTAAATACGACTCTAACTTGTCATACAATTCTGATATACTGCATTTTCCCTTTTGATCAGTGACATTTTTAATAATCAAACCTAATAATTCCCGAATATAGAATTCTACCAATAATTCATCCCTTCCGAACCTATTTTTTAAGCTTTCTATAACTTTTTCATAATTCTCGGCAGTTGCAGGGAAGCTGCTTACAATATCCCGTGTCTCGTACCGGGTACGGGCGCTTGAACGAGATAATGCAGCTTATCCTCGTTTTGAATTTCTTTATCTTCATGTATTCACCGAAATTGCCCCCAAAACGGTAACCAATCTTTAATTTCGCCACCCAATTGTTTTAACTCTATTTTAGGTAATTTCAGTTTCGGTTTGTTCCAATTCGGCGGAATACTGCAAGTAGATTGTATCATTTGGCGATTGAAGAATAATTCCGTTTTTACTCGTACTAAATCTAACTTTTCTTTGTATTCTTCAACTTTCGCCCATTCATTTTCAAACTGATCATTTGAAGAAAATTCTAAATTTAATATTTTAGTGTCAAATGCATTAAGTTCAACAGATAAACGTTCTAAAGTAACAAATTTCGTTGTTATAAATTCTTCATCAGGAATTTCCTTTTCTAATTCCTGCAAAATTGCATTAATTGTCCTCTTAAAAGACGCTCTGACAACTTTTCGTTTCTCAATTAACGATTCCATTTCAATAAAAATAAATTCAATAAAGTCAAATAGAATTAAATTCGATAAAACCAATAAAATTACCTTCATTTGTTTTACCGATCACTTCCGTCGTCACCAAAATTGTTCGAGATTTGCAAGAATTACCCGTTCTCCTTTCTCCTAATAAGCTTAAAATAAAATAACTTTACATATAAAATTCCAAAGCGCCATATTTATTTTCAAAATCCGTAGAACTACAACAAACTACAACAAAAATTAGATGGTTGCCACTCTTACAGTGACAAACTATGAAAAGAAAAATAACAACTGAGGCTAGGTTCTGACATGCGGTGCTTTCTTTGGCTTAAGCTACACAAAACATCACAATCATGATGTAGTTGTAACTAAAAAATATGAATATTATTTTTTTTTTCATTTTCGTATAAGATCTTTTAATGTCTGTGAACATTTTAAGTATACAATTCTGAGTAATTCGCAAAGATATTTTTGCTTAAGGAATTCTTTCGTTTTATGTTTCTTAAGAAGAGAATAAAAAATATCTTATTTATTAATTTATTTTATTACTTTACTTTTTAGAGTCATTAAGTTTTTCGATATAAGAAACATGACAATTGTTCACTAGCTTCATTATAAAAGTGTAATTGTTCACTACCTTCATTATAAAAGTGCAATTGGGCACCACCTTCACTACCTTCCCTTTTATTTTAAATAAGATTCGAGCTGGAGAATCTCTGATTGCCAGCCGAACGTGCTTTAATTTACGAAGGAAAGTGGCAGGAAGGGAGAACTTACCTTACAACTGTACGCCAGTTCCTGTTGCAAACATTTTCTTTAGTAGAGACTGTTCTTGTTGCGATTCCTTATAATCCTATTCAGATAAAGGACCGAATTATTAAGTTCTCTGCCTACGTTCCATCTATCACTCCCTAATTATCCAAGAAGGCGAAATTTAATTGTCTTCATTCATTTTTGAAAAACCAGATCATTTGTACTGTTTCAAGCTATAACCATAGTTTACGAATGTTTTCAGGGTATTTCAGGTAAGTTCATTCATCACTCTGCTCATAATATATATATTATGAGATAATATTATATATATATATATATATATATATATATATATATATATATATATATATATATATATATTATAAGTAAAGTTGTAAGAACAATACAAAAAAGACCAATATATATATACTCGTATATATATCTGTATGTGTATGTGTATACACTCTCTGTTCATAATATCTGCTTTCTCATATATCTCTTCTCATACGTAAGATGTATATTATGTACACACACGCACACTTACAGATAGATATCTACATCCGTACTATTCCTAGATTTGAATGATATTACTCTCCTGAAAACCTCTTTAAGCTGGATTGCACTTAAATCTGATCCTAAATGATTATCGTATATATGGTAATGATGATAGCAATAATAATTACGGTAATATCTTAATTTCATGGGCTTAATAATAATGCAGTATAATGTTACAATAATGAGAAAAATAATTAAATTTATTAATATTATTAAGACTTTTATTCTCGATTGCGATTATACTTTTCATTCAAGCCAAAAAGTATAAAAATACACTTATACAAAATTTTTCAGTGGTAAATAGCACTGAAATATATCATTCTGATCATATTTAAATAAGAATAGAAGAAACTGAGGCAAATAAATTGGACTTAAATCTTTGGGCGCAGGTTTTAACTTAAGAAATGAAGTGTCTTTTAATTAACTGATAACGTTAGGCCTAATAATTAAATTAATATCTTTAAACTCAAGATATAAACAACAAAAATCATATGTTTAAAATTAATTATTCAAATCAACAAAGCAAAAAGACAGGAAGAATTTTTTTTTTCATTGAATCAATTGTTCACGAAGCTTACATAATTGATTATTTTCTGCTATCAATGAGGCAATACTTTTTCTTTTCCGTCAGAACGTGAAATCGTGTCGGGAAATCTAATGCTGTTCTCTTCGAGACGTTGAGAAAAGTGCAATTAAACAAAAGAGGTCTGCATAAAAATATAACAACTGTGAAATAAATAGTGACAGATTCGTCAGTACCATAATATATATACGTATTTCTTTAGGATTTACATTGTTCTCTATGTATTTGAGCATGCGAAACAAAATGTCCAAAGTTATCAGAGATACAACTTTATATATATATTATTTATTTTATTTCTTTCCAGACGTAATATCCCTGAAACGCCTAGTAACTCAAAACTACAATTTCATTAAGATAGTGGCTAATAAATGAATACTCAAGAACTCAGCGCTATTCGAACGCTTGAGGAGTTACTTAGACCTTTAACGAAAATTTATACTTTCACTCAGAAAAAGGGAAAATAAATTAAATATTTTAAATTAAAAAAAAATATGAAAAAGTAATTATTTTTTTAATTTACCCAAAATATTATATTACTAATTTATTATTAATAGTATGCTGATAATTTTTTCTATCCGCGTCTTCCATCCAAACAGTCATTTACAGTATTCGTCTTCATAAATGGCAAGAAAGGTAAGTTCTTGAGTCATTGGCAATATTACTTATCCTCAAACGTAAGTGAAGACTTGTTATGCTCAGAGTTCTGTACTTGCCTTATTCTTTAAATTACATTTCATAGATTAATTCATTTACAAAAGGATTGGGGAACCTGGCCTTTATGTCGTTGACAATCCACCTAATTCTTATGTCTATTTTCGAAAGAGCTGATAGGAATTAAGTAGCAAGGCAAGATCTCTCTAGAAACACGCAGACCAAACAAAATAATCTCATATACCACAGTGCTATCAAACTGGCACTGAATCTGTCGCTGGACGCACGTGTATGGCTACGACTTTTACTATGCTACTGTGGTTTACGCTGGTGCTTACTAATGCATTATAAATGCTATGTCATTAGATATGTCGCAGCATGTCACGAGTTTTTTTTTCTTTCTTTTTTTAAATTTTTTGCAGTTGTATTTTTTATTATATGTCACCATCTCTGCATTGTCCTTGAATTTGCGGATGTAGTTTTAACTCTGTTTTTCCATAATGCCCTTTCTTCCTTCCTTTTGATATTACAAAGTAACTTAACCATACATTATGCTAGCTGAAATTAATATAATAACATATACTGCTAACTATCGGTTATTTAAATAAATTTATACTTATACTATTGTTTTACATTGTTTTACGTATGACACATACGTTATTGTATGTCAGTTTCATTATATCCTGCTATATTACTCTATTGTAATCTCATGGGCTATATTTTTATGTGTCACTTCCTGATGCGTATGCGCACGATGCACATATGCATCAGGGCGCTGTATTTACGCCCTTTTTCTAGATTTCTAGATTGCAGTTATCCCTTGAAACAGATATGATGTAGTTTTCAATTCACGCCATTTTTTCACTTACCCAAACTATGAGTCGCAGATCTATGTCTGTTCGACTATTTTCACCGTTCCAAATAGACGAATATTGTTTGAAAAATATAAGCGATATCTACTAGAGTTTTAGATTCTGTTCAACAAATATTTAGGAAATCATCTTTTTTCATCATCATTTAATATTCGAAACGTGTTGCTGCTTTAACTGGCATTCATGATATTCATCTTTTAATGAAAGCAAGTACACCAAATATTATATTATGTAAAACTTCCGAATTTTATTTCAATTTAACCTTCAACATATATATATATATATATTTTAAATATATTTAGTTTAGGATCGAAATTTATTGCTATTTGGATACATTCATATCTAAAATCTCATTTAACTACCTAAACATATTTAAAGAGAAAGTGCTGTAGTTTAATACATTTATGATTATAATTTGTTTCCTTTCATACTGAAATATTTATCTGTTATTGTGATGACATAATAAACTATTTCATCAACGATAGCTATTGATTTTTTTAAGTAATATTATGTATGTTGTAAAAATATCTAATCAATCATCTTGCATCGTTTCATAACTATTCTGACAAAGATTTTTTAAAGAAATTTCGTACATAAGACAACGTGTTATTTACATCATTTAGAAAGAGTGGGGCTAATGTTATTAAAATAAGTATTCCCAAATTTACTAGTTAGAAAGTAGAAAGTCGCTCTCGAAAATACTTTACACATTTTAATGTGGCTGTTTCATTTTGGTTTACTATCCTTTATGTAGAAGATGCAAATATTTATAAGCAAGCACGCTCAAATACATGTGAAAGCAAGGCAGGCAGCTGTGCATCCACGTAAAGATTCCGCCCTGGATGGAATTCCTAGGGTACAGATACTGGGATGCAGTTAGTGGGATTTCCCTCACTCTTTTTTTTTTTCTACCAGCAACTTCTTAACAGGATTTCTTCTGTATGTTTATTTTTAGTGCCTCCTTGACGCTCAAACACTATGCTTACAAACACCCATGTACTCTGCAAGATTTGAACCTGGCTCCGAGGTAATGCAGAGAGCGTCACTAAGCACTATAACGATTAGGAGGCAGCAAACATGCCCACGTGAATATTTTTGCGGTAGCTTATCCAGCTGGCAATTTCAGATCCAAGGGTCGAACTCCGGTAAGAGCATAATCGATGTTTCATGTTTCCTGTTTGGGAGGGGGGAGCTAATATATCCGCAGTGAATCCTTAACTAAAATGTGATGGGCAATAACTCTTCACTGCATGGTTGAATGGGCTTGTCAATCATCAGTCGCCCTTTAAGTGAGTAAAAACTTAGGAAATTGCATACTTATGCATTATTTTCTATTGTAAGCGATTAGGACAATCATCTAAATAACAAGCTCTTGTTTCTTGGCCTTGAAAACTAACCTATCTTCCTCCGATATTTTAAAATACGAAGGCATGCTGAGGAGGGTATTTTCTCCCTCTTCAGCATGCCTTCGTGGTGTAAAGGTAGCACACTCGGCGCGTATTCGAGAAGTCCAGGCTCTGAACCTCGGCGAGGGCACTGCTCATTTTTCATGTGTCCTTTTTCAAAATAAACTAGTGGCTCTACAATATAAACTAAAACAGTTGCAAATGCTTCTAGCTATGAATGACACCCCACTCTGTCCAACACACACATTTAGCTTGCTAAATACATTTTAATCCTAACTTGTTATTTTTCCGAATTCCTTTAACAAGATTCCTTACATTTACAATATAATGGAATTGCATATCTGAACAGATTAATAGAGCATTAAATCCCTGAATGTCGCATAATCTTCTATTGTAATGCACAAATTCACTTTTTATGCAAAATTTTTACATATTTCCCTATACTGGTACGTTAGGAGAATAAATGCCTTTATGTTATTAAAAAATACAGGCTTACAAAAATTTCAGTCAGTCTATTGTCAAGATTAATAATTTTCAACATACTGAAAAGTCAGAATCATCAAGCTTTTGGAAGTTAAGAATGCGTGGTGTAATTCCAACGTCAATTAATCTATTCTCGTTTAAACCATTCACCATCAATCAGTTTCCTTTCATCTCTTTTTACTGGCTTAAGCTCAACACATTGGAGCTTGAAGCCCAAGTTTAAACGCTAACACTTAAACTCTTTACTCTGAAATTTAGTTTACATACAAAAGAGAAGGACAAAAGGGTGGGAGCTTTGCACTAATTTAGTTAAGTACTCATCATTAATCTTTCTTCTGTCTTTTTAGGTAACATATTTAGCATTCTCCTTTAAAAAGAGAATATAATTTAGGTGAAGGGGAAAACTTCATAAAAATTATTATTTATTTTAAAAGAAAGTTAAAGTGGAAAAACTCAGCTGAGAGGAAACTGCGTTTGAAATTTTTAGTCTTTTCTCGTACAGTCCTAAATTTTAAGTATTAATTAGCATTAATATAATAAATGAAATTATGAAGGCCAGTTTAATTTCCCCCCAAAAGAGTTTAATTTCCTTATGACTTTATTTAAAATGCAGAATTCAATTACTTTCTTGTTAATAAAGATTAGAGTAAACATAAAAAAATGTGATATATTTTCTCTTGTCTCTGTTTTGTTAAATATATATATTTTATTTAGTCATCATGGATTGGCATCAACACGAAATGCGATGGTCATAAAACGAGTTCACTCATAAGCTTATAGATGCAGGAGAAGTGAAAAATGTGCAGTGCCTTCGCCGATATTCGAACGCCACACCTCTCGATTGCCAGTTGGTCGTGCTATCCAATCACACCCCAAAGCATCTTAAATAGTTAGCGCATAAAATTGGTGACATACTTACAAAATTTAAATCAGAATATCTGGAATAACTTTCTGAAACTGGTGGTAAATAATAATCTTTTTATTTACGCAATATAAAGCAAATAAACTCTAGAGTATAAAACATAGTAAAAAATCATGATATTTTAGACAACCTGTAAGAGATTTCTAATCTTGAAATACCACTCATTTTACAATAAGCTCGGTTTGAAATTAGTGAACATATATTAAATTAGCTATATAAGCTGACTAATTTAAAGAGATTCAATAAAATTAAAGATGATTAATTATAGCTTGATTGAAAATAAATAATATTGGAGAAGGCTAGGTTTGAGAAATAAGAATTAGAGTAATATTCAGAAATTTTCAGGACTAGTTTAAGGTATTAGTATAGAACCTACTTCTTCAGCTGCAAAAGTACAAATGACAAAGGAAACGCCAGTGATAATATAACGACAAGAATGAGAGAAAAGAAGTTAAGCTAATGGCGCCACCTATTGAGGAAAAAATGAAAACAGCTATGAAATAATTTTCTCAAAAGCTGAGGGCAAAGAAGGAGCGGAATTGAGGTCGTTAACTAGAACTGAAAGACTTTTTACGAATGTGAAACGTCTCTAGAAAATGTTTATAAAGATCATGTTTTTTAAATAATTCTGGCTGCAGAAAAAGGCGAAATGTGATTTCCTGACCAAACGTTTTCTCCAGCATAAAATGTGTGCGTTCCTTTTTTACATATGCTTTACGTTCTTTAGAACGAAATTTTATAGCTCTTGTAGTTTAACCAATGTAAATTAAACCCCACTGAGAAAGAATTCTGTATATACCACAGGGAATTCATTTCTGAAATGGGGTCCTTAATTATGAAACTGCGAATTTTGTTGAACATAAGAAAACAACCCGAAAGTTGAATTTCTATAAAATACGTGCTGTTTTATAGCTAACTGATGGAATTATTATCATTATTAATTAATCATGTTTATTAATTAATATCTCCTAAAACGAGAGGGTGCTTTTTAATGTGTTGAGATTAGAGTTTTTTAACGGCTTGGTCAATAATGTTAAATATATAAAAATTAAATATATTAATTTATTTAAAAAATTTCCCTTTGTTAAACTAATAAGACCTATTTAAATGATTTTCTTAGTTAAATATTAAACGAGAAATAGCTCTCGTTTAGTATGTTTAGTTTGTAGATTATGTTAATTAACCAGTTAATTTATGACTTAGACCTTTACTCTTACATCTTCCTTCCGTTTCCGCTCCAAAATGCAAATTACCTCGCGGGTAAGTAAGATGAATAGTGTTTTAATTTGTTAATGTGTTTAGCAAAGCAATTGTATATCCATTCCCGGGCATAAAGGTGCTCGTACCTTTATGAAAGTTGCTTATTAAAAAAGCAACTTTTTGTAGATAATTCCCCCCGCGCAGATATGATCTGCATATGGAGAGCTTTATACCGGGATTACTTTACAAAGGGGTCTTTTCAAGCCGGAGTTTTACCGGTTCTTTTCAAACAGTGTCATAAATGTGTCCCCCCCCCAGCATCAACGTGCTCGCAATTTTATGAAAGTTGCTGTTTCAGTTAGAAAGTGATCTGCATATGGGCAACCTTATACTGGGATCTTTTTATAAAGATTTCTATCTTTCTAATTCAGTGTCATAAAGGTGCATAAAAGTGTCAGTACGTTTCGTGTCATCATTCTAAAGACCACGGAACATTCTAAAGACCAAGGCATTCTAAAGACCACGGAGCAGGAAAAAGATAACTTTCACAAATTATCATCAGTCTTTTTGAGTTTCCTTGTACAGTAAAGACTTTAGAAGTAGCGAAGTAATGCACCTTTGAGAAAACAGGTATACTCATTATTTACACCACAAGAACCGTTGGTAAAATGCCTTTAATGTTCTTTACATTTAAAATTTGATATTTAATTTGAGTAAAATCTGTTTCTTTTTTTCCAACCTAAAATAAACTCAATAAATAGATTTATCCCAGATGTTGTAAAGTTCCATAGGTCTTAAACAAGGTTCTGCGCACATACTGAGGGTACACAACACTCGTAAACTAGTAACTGGTAGAAAATCAATCGCTAATGTAATCGCTAAATCAATCACTATTAAAATCACAGCAAGTTAAGTCATTAATTACACAGAAATTTCTTTCATGTGGTTATATCTATTTTCTCTTTTATACATTCTCCCAATTTTTCTGTAGAAATCTTATTTCAATTTTCTTTATTTTCATTAGATTTACAAAGAAATTCCTAAAACGGTATATTTTCTGGCTATATGAAGTAATAGCGCAACATAATGGATTTAATTGAAAGGTCACCGTTACACGTCACCAAATCATGTGAGTTTTTCAAAGAATTCTGATTTCTTTTTGATCGAACTCCATGCATTACAATGTATATAAATTATTATCACAATTTTATGCTCATTAGAAATTCATTTCTTAAAAATATTGTGATACATATATAAATATCTGAATGCAGAAATCAATATTGCTACCGAACGAATTGACGGTGGAATTTTTATTGTAACCTGCAAATGCTGTAGTGCTTTATTATGCCCCATTTTGACTGCAATTTTGTTCAATAAAAGGCAGCAATAAGGAAAATCGAGGAACCAGGGAGATTTTTAAAATTTCATGGTTTTGCTCAACTGTGTAAGCTCTCTAATATTAGCCCGAACAATATTCTGAATGTACTGCTTAATTGTGTTCTTTTATTTTTAATTCATTATTTATTATATTTTGCTACTGCTGAGAATTTTAACCTAATTTTAATAACATCTTTTTCTTTTATTTTAATTACACCAGCAAACGTCATAGAAACTCATTTTTTCAGTAGGAACTTTTATTTCGTAAGCTGACAAAAATTAAGCAGGTACAATATCTGAATCTTAAATTACCCCAGTTTGTGTTTTAGAAAAGAAATTTCGAAGACCTAAATATTGATTTCATTAAAGTAATATTGATATAATGAAAAAGACCTTAATTAGTTAAAAGACTTAATTAGTTAAAGACTCTTCAAAAGACCTTAATTAGTTAAATCGGTGACCTTAATCGTCGCGAAAGTGCCCATCCTTTAATCCTGATGTCTGAAAGAACTGTACGGCTGTCCAGAAAGCATTAAATATATAAAGGTAAATAATAAATATGATAGATATCTGCTTTTTGTTGTACAAAGAAAACTTAAAATTCTCTACATAACCTGATTTTTTCATTTGATTGATATTCATGATCTGAGATGAGTTATCTATATAACGGAAGGAAACTTTAGAGGTAGTTGCATATTGGGAAGGATGCTTTCCTGGAAAAGCTTTTAAGAGAAACATTCGTGGCAAATAAATATAGGGCAAAGAAGAAATAAGCATAATAATTTAATAAAATATTTTAAGAACAAAAAGGAAATGACATCTGATAGTGATGGAATATGAAATCTAATAATGATGAAATCTAATAAAGATGAAATATATATCTAATAATGATAAAATAGACATAATCTTTATCCAGGACCACACAAAGATGGTCTTGGACAAAGACGAAATAAAAATAAGGAAATATAAAAAAATTAAGAACCTCGTACCTGAAGACAGATTTAATAAGTTCAAGGTTAAAAACGAATAACTATACAGTTAAAGATCCTACCGCATTTGAAAAAGAAATAAACTTATATGCGTAGACAAAACGAGATGTCCTTTCCCAAGTAGCAGTAATATTAAATTTACATCAAGGTAAATTAAATTATATGAGACTAAGAAAAGTCTGAAAACGAGCATAATGAAGACTTCAAAAAATACACAAACGTAATCATGAAGGTTGTTAATCATTAAGTAGTAATAAGCTAGGAATTGCTTCCGACGTATTTTTATCCTCATGAGCTTAGAAAAAGAAGGGAAAATCACAAACACATAGAACTAAATATGCGGGAAAAAATAAAAAAAAAAATCAATTTGTTCTCCAATTTTATCTCTAACTAATGACACCGTAAAATGAGTCAGAAATGCATGAATAGGCAATACCAGAGTAAATTTCAGTGCAATTTTATGGCAATGAATTGCGTGTAAACTTAAGTTTTTATTTTGCAAATGATTTTAAGAATGTTAAATCACTATATGTCAATCTCCTAAAAGCTAAAATAATACATAAATCCAATGAAACAAAATATATTCTATGTAAAGGAAAGAGAATTAGATAATCTAATTTACAATACAAATGCTCTTAATGTAAGATAAACTCGATTATTCTTGTCTAGCTAGATTTAAATAACACTTTGCCTGAAGGAGCACAGCGTACTCAGATTAACGTTTTATTGATTTTGAGCTCTTTAAAGCAGCTAAGCAAAATAATGTAAAATATTTTATATTTCCTAAAAGCACTGTGCATTTTACGATCTCTGAATTTCAACTTCATATGAACATTCTTTTTAGTTTCTCCATTCATATACTGCAAACTGTTTTTCAAATATCCAAACCATATAACACAATAGTGGTACCAAAAATAACCCAAATTATTTTAAGCAATTATATTATACTTATATATTAAGCTCCCCTTAAAATTCCTCCTTTCTCAGTATTTTCGATATTTTCATTCGTCAATGGATGTCTAAATCTTAGCAGTCTTCATTTGATATATTGGTATGTTTTGATCTGGACAACCAGTCATTCATTTATACTTTACTCACGGGATCTGTTTCAGAGTTTTGCAGAAGTCTTGTCGTTTCGAGTATTTTGTAAAATCCGTATTTATGCTCAAAATATATTCAAGAAATTTTGTTCCAATCTTTAAGGGCCCACCAGCGGCTGATCGGTTAAATCACTGAACGTTGGTAGTTCTGTCCAAGGTTCGAATCCCGCGAACGGGCTGGCTGCATGGACGTTGTCGTGTTTTCCCCCATGTGCAATGTGTATATGAGCCAGTTTCTCTTAGAAAGTCATCCACGAGGGCCTCCCTTACCTTAGGCAGTAGCCCTCGAGGCTTCGCCATAATCACATCACATAAAACCAATCCTTAAGCTAGTGTATATACATGTACCTAGATCCTGATGATGATGAAGAGGATTTCTTAGAGGAGCAAGAGGAAGCGAGAAAAACCTACAGTATGAAATTTCTCCAAGTTACCAGAAGAGACGAACTCCCTCCTATGCAAATGGAAGTGGATAACATCATACGTACTCTGGCACACAAAAAAGCTCCAGGTCCGGATGGAATTGATAATATCATCATTAGAGAGATACACCGGGAATTCCCAAAACTATTCCTTGCGGTCATTTCAGCTTGCTGGAAACATCAGTACTTTCCTAAAAATATGAAGTTGGCAGAAGTGGCGTTATTCCTAAAATCAGGCAAAACTCCGGCAGAACCTACATCTTACAGGCCAGTCTGTCTACTGCCAGCGCTCGGTAAGGTATTGGAAAGAGTAATTCTTTACAGATTGGACTTCTTCCTGCAAAGGAACAACGCCCTGCATCCCAACCAATATGGATTCCGAATGGGCAACTCAACTGAACATGCCATAAAAGACTTAATGGCCACTATCAAACAGAACAAGGATAACAATTTGCACTCACTGGCAATAGCCATTGACATCAAGGGAGCCTTTGACTCCGTATGGTGGCCAGACGTAATAAATTTGCTGCCCAACATGGCGTGCCCAACAGCCATTATTACCATTCTTCGCTCGTACCTTCAAGATCGAAGTGTACAAGTAACATCAGACAGCGGCATTTATGTCAAAAATGTCTTTAGAGGATGCCCACAGGGGTCATGCCTTGAACCAACACTGTGGAATATAGTGGCAAACTCGGCATTTCGTCAGTTTGAGAGCATAGAATACGCTCGAATCATAGCCTATGCGGACGATTTTATGCTAGTTGTGGCAGGAAGGAGTAACCTCGAAATGAGATCTCAATACTGTCTTGATCTGTTCTCCCAATGGGCCAGAGCACATAAGCTTCAGATTTCGGCAGAGAAAACTAAAGCTTTGCTCATAGGCCGCAGCAGGCAGCTAAGACGCAACCCAAGCATTAAACTCCATGGGATACCGGTAAAATGTTTCCCCCAATTGAAATATCTTGGGCTATTACTCGACAACAGACTTTCTTGGATGCCACATGTCAGGAATCTTAAGACTCGAATTAGCATCCTAAGCAACAACATCAGACGCATGACTTCACATAAATGGGGTATCTCATCTAAGCTACTAAAAATTTGGCATAGAACCATTACAGAAAGAGTAATAACTTATGGAGCAGCAATCTGGGGTGGCGAATTTACCTCTCATATGAAAAGATCCCTGCTCTCTATTCAGAGACAGCAGCTACTTCAAGTATGCAGGGCCTACCGTACCACGTCAACACTAGCCCTACAACAACTAGCAGGAATTCCTCCCCTAGATTTGATAGTAGAAAGGGAGGCAGCTATCGTAAGGGTTACCAGGCTGGGTCAAACTTCAACACTCTGGGGTCATAATTATCACCACTCGGACTACGAGGAGCAAAACAACTGCAATAACTTTCATCCAGCAGCTTTCAATCTCTCTGACGGTATCAGTATAAACGACCAACCAATTCAGAGGTACAGTAATAACCTTTTCACAGATGGCTCCAAAACTGAGAACGGCACTGGCAGCGCCTTCTGTAGACTAGAAAATGGAGTTGTAACATTCGAGTGGAAAAGGAAATTAGGCTCGAACAACTCGGTATACCAAGCAGAGCTTCTAGCTATCAGTGCTGCAATTAGATATGCGGACACATGTCAACAGGAGAAATTCTCCATACTCAGTGATTCGGCATCAAGTCTGGCGGCTATCGCAAGTCAAAACAGCCGGAGTCCATTGGTATACAGAATTCAGAATCAGCTTCTGACAATGCCTATTTCGCAAAGACCCACTTTGAAATGGGTTCCCGCTCACACAGGGTTTCAAGGCAATGAAGCCGCTGACTTACTGGCCAAGCAGGCAGCCAACTGCACGGATATATTAGAAAGACCAACTAAACTTCCTTGGTCTCATATTAAGCGAACAACTTTGACAAGTCTGCTACAAAATTGGCAAAGTAGATGGACAGAGGCAGAGGTAGGACGAAGGACATTTCGCTTACTGCCAAAAGTTAACATGGAAATAAAGACCCACTGTGCTAGCCTAACACAGTTCTTGACAGGTCATGGACCATTCCCAGTATACCTGAACAGATTCAGACTTAGGGATACTCCTTTCTGCGAATGCGGAGAGGAAGGCGACACGGACCATTATTACTTCCATTGTGTACATACAAGAACCTGGCACTTGAAGAAACCAGCGGACTGTGCCTGGGCAATGTGGACGACTAACACACTCAAAAACAGAATAGCCCTTGATAAAATAGAGAAAATCTCAGGACACTGCCTAAGCAGAAACAACCGTGGATAATATTATAATGTTTCAAAAGTTCAGAACTTAAAGCAGATAACCAGAATAACGCTTAGTGCCTTGCAGTTAACAATATGTAAAAACTGTTATTAGTTTATAATATTCAACCTTATTACTCTGGAGTCTTCCCCGCAGTGATGGTATATAATTCCGTTTGGTTCATGTCCGTGGTCGGAAGCCATCATAGCGGTGCACTCACTCACTCACTCACATGTACCTAGAAATCTGCTTTAATCATCATAACAATAAATGAAGAGCCAGAGTTTAAACTTGGAAAATCAAGAAAATATATTCCTCAGTAGATAATCGGGAAAACTGCTGACCAGAATAGGTTCATGTTCAAAGAGATGGCATCATAGATTTTCCGTGGCTTTCTCTGTCTGTCACGCTAATACAAGAGAGTTTCTATCTTGACATCCTTTTTTTAGGGGGGGGAGGAAAGCATTCTTCTGCAGTTGCACATGATAAATGCTTTTGTGTGCCTTTCAGGAATAGGCTACATCTTTGCTAAATTCTTCGGTTGTTTCAAGATTTTAATAGGCAAATTCAAGTACCAAATAAATAATTTTACTGAATGCATAAATTTTATACAGTTTTTTAATACGGCTGCCTAAATTTGAACTCCTCATAACGGATGATCGAAGATGGAATATAGAAAATGGTATAGGCAATTTTCCCATGCTTCGATTCTTTTACGTAAAATTGCTGGCTGCCTAAGGAGGTGCTACGCTATTTGTTTTATAGAGGATTTCGCCCGAAAAAGTTTTGGCCGCTGCCTGCAAGGTCAGTATTCTTTAACCATTTTCTCCACATAAAGAAAGCTCTTCAAAACAGAGTGTGATAGTGTAAATAAAAAATTCTGAAAAGATAAAATTTGATATTTATATAATACATCATAAATTAAAATTTATAATTAATGAACTAAATATGAGGATTTAATTACATGGAAAACAAAGAATTCAATATCATCTCATGCATATCACTCAGCGATATTCAAGAGCGATACTGATTTAAAATATGCTTCTTACTGATATTTCAAGATTTTTGAGAGCATATTTAAGAAGCAGTTTCAAAGCAAACGTTTCTTATTTTACTTATTGATATTTATCTTTTAGTTAAAAACCCTTTATTAATAAATTTTAGCAAACCGCTTGAAAATATAGAAGCGCTTGAATATAACTGAGCCAATTTTGCTCATAATGGTATCGAAATATTTTATTGCAATCAATTTTCGGTATCAACTAATTCAAGTATATTGAATATTTTAACCCTTTCCTAGCGACTTGGTTGTATAGTATGTTTATAAATAAGGCAATAGAAATAAGGAAATGTAAAATTTGCTTTTAAATGGGTAGCAGGAAATGGCAATTTTCTGTTCTTTCGGGGCGAAATTGTTGTCTAAATGACCATAATGTACAAAATAAGTGTCTAGACCCCACAGGGAGAAGGTTTAAAATACAATTTTGTTGTCCCCGAACTTCAGATTTTACGTTTTATAAAAACATTTCTCCTATAGTGTTTCTATTTTTGCACAAAGTTTTAGTCGAAATTTATAAGAAAATGTATTATTTGAAGCATAATATGCAAAATTTAACATTTAAAAAATAAAAAACTCCTATTTTTATCGAATATATTTTAAATACAAATGTAACAAAAACACTCATCTAAATTTATGATGTCAGAGGAAAGATTTCTCAGCTGTAAAGCAGCAGAGCTTATATATATGTTTGAAAATACATGTTGCGTTCTATCATCTCAAAAATAATCTTAAAAAGCTGTTAGGTTCTATAACTACTTTCTCGGAAAGTGTGATTAAATGATTATGGCAACTTTGGAGAAGAAGGATTTATAGTGGATTACCCAACTCGCATGTATCTGCATTAACGTAGAAAGAATGCTCAAGCTTAATAGAAACAATTTTCTTTTCCTCTAAACCGATATACTTCCAGAGAGGATTATCAGCGTTGAAAGAGTTAATTCACTGCATTACTACTTCTTCGAATGGATGCATGAATGCAGCCTTTAATTAATTACTTAAGAGTTAACAATATTACTAAATATACATGAACATGTTGCTACGTTCTCTAATCAGCGTTTTACATACTGTACATATGTTATTTTGAAGTTTTCACATCCTTTATCAATAATCGTTCCTTGTTGACAAAATGATTTCTTTGTGACGCATAAGCTATTTTGGTCTATATATTCGTAAGAAGGGTTAATGTTAACACCATGTTTCTTCGAGAATAAGACAGCCATGTTATTAATTTTTTTGCTCAAAAAAGTATTAGGATTTATTTTTGAAGGTATCTTATTGTGAATGCAAAGCAGTTCATCCTTCAGAATTTAACTCTTTTCTCATACTCAAGAATCTATATTTATTCAGTTAATTATATAAACATTTGTATTTATTCAAGTACAATCATATCATATTCATCTGGAATATCACTATCAAGGCCTAAACCATGAATTCCAGCCAAACGTTCTTGTGATTCCAGTTCCGTGGAATCGTAGCTAATCGAATCGTAGCGTCTATCAAAAGAACTCTCTTTTAAGGCGCAATTTTTATCCATGTGACCTACTCGTAGTGAATAAGAAACAGTGCTGTCAGGGACTTTTATACTATATATAAAGCAAATCACAGCTTTTTGCAGGCTAGATTTCACAAAGATTCTGAGCTGCTTTCTGTCCTTTCTACTACAACGGAGATTTTATGGCATTAATGTGATGAGTAGAGCCGCTTGAAATAACCACTGACCTGACTTTACTGTAAAAGTCTTACTGTGTTAATAGTTACCCTGGAAAAAGTATTTCTTCCATATATATATATATATATATATATATATATATTACATGGACATGCACTCATAAATATGTTAATTACAGACATTGTCTTGTACAAGTGACATAAGATAGATAGAAATAATCAAGAGAGTTATGTGCACATTTAAACATTATCTGAATTCACATTTACAGTACTTTTACCGTAATAATCAATGTAGACTTGTAATTCAGTTACACATTAACAGATTTTTCTATGTCATTTAACTGCTTTGTAGCATTAATTTTAACGAGTACGAGCAAAATGGATAGTATTAAGCTTACATTACAATAGTTTTTGCTCTTACAGTCCAGTTACTATTCTACAGGGGAGGGGGGAGATATTTTTCTAATGTTTATTTTTAGTTGTTGTAGCATTATCTAGCTTAAACTAGGTATGGAGTTATGTCACTCATTTTTCTGGTAAATTAGCTAATTTGCTTGGAAATGCTGCAACTGTTATTATATTTGCAGTATATATCAAGGGAATGCCTTTGTTACTTCTCAATTACTTGGATATTACTGCAAGAAACAACTACACTAATCTGCTGCTCCGTTACCTGCGTGTTGTTACTTCAATGTACTCCACTTTTATAAAGCCTTTCCCCATCACTCTGATTTTCTACTGTAATTATGCTGCGAAGATACAATTCTCAAGGGGGAATTTCTTAATACCTTGCTGAACATAGCCTAATCTCCTCTCTCATATTTTAGTTTTCAGCTCCTTGTTGCCACAAGTATTCTCCGTCCATTGCGGTCAGTTTTCACTGCTTGCTACGTTTTTTTATGTTCATAGATCAATCGAGTTGCCACCATTTCATAGCGCAAACATTGGAAGTGCACTGGGAGCCGCTTGTCTAGACGGCTCCTTCTTACTTGATGAGTACTGACTAAATCCCAGATGATCTCTTTGCAATGAAGCAGATCTCTTTGCCCATCACAAAAAAGAGGAGACATTAAATCGAACCACTTGCATATATAGCTATATGGTTGCACCATGCTGTTTCTATTTTAAGAACATAAATGCCTGAGATAAGTTCAGTCTTACTTTTCCAGCTCTAAGGATGGCAAATTCGGTAGAGGGTTTCTTTTCATCCAGGCGTGTTTCCGCCATGAAAATACACTACTGCCTTGCAACACCAGGAAGGAATGATCTGACGAAAATCATATAGTCAAAATCACATAAAAGGAAGAAGAGGCTGGTGCACGCAAACGATTAGTAATTCAGCGCATTTAGACGACGCAGGAGGGCGAAAAGTCATATGAAGCATTTCATAAAAGAAAAGTTGTGTAGTGGATTTCTCATTAGGAAAGCGTTTTGTAAGCTCGGAGTTTGCTCCAAATATCGTATTATGCCTCGAATAAAAAGAAAAAATACTTACCAGCAAGTGTCGGAATTCGATAGAGGCAGGATCGTTGCTATCGTTGCTATCGAGAGTGTGGATTATCGTTCCGTGATATCGCTTGTCCCACTGGTAGACATTCAACTACTGTCATGCGAATATGGAATCAGTGGGTTGCTATGGATCATATTGAACGGCATGTGGGATCTCAACGCCCTCCCATGAATAAAGCCCGAGAGGACAGCCATATTGTGAGGTTAGCCCTACAAAACCTTGCGGCCATATCACGGACCATCAGTCAGGAAATAGGCATGCCTGCAGCACACCCCGCGTGGACTATCAGTGTAGCGACAATTACTTCAGCTTCCCTTGACAATGCAGCATAGAGAGAGACAGCGACTCTGGTGGACCGAATGGCAAAGATGCGGACAGAAGTGGCACAATATCGTCTTTCCAGACGAGTCCCGGGTTTTCTTTTATTATTCTCATGGCCGTATACATGTCTGGAGGCTCCGAAGAGACCATACGTCGCCAGCCTGAATTCGATATCGGCACAGGGGCCTTGCACCTGTTGTGAGGGTTTGGACAGCAATTGTTACACGACACATACATCTGTAGTTCGGATCGACGATAATTTGAACGCAAACCTGTACATTTCTGTCATCCTAGGTTCAGTCGTTGTGCCTTATCTTTGAGGCTTGCCAAACGCCATCTTCCATCAAGATAATACAAGACCACATGTTGCACGTCTTGTACTGAATTTCCTCGAGACACAGGATATTGGTTTGCTGCCCTGGTCTGCACGGTCTCCAGATTTTTCACCCATTGGAAACATCTGGTTATCGGTTGCTGAGAGACTCGCTCGCCACACCACTCTAGGTAATACGGTTGATGAAGTGTGGCATAGTGTTGAAGCAGTATGAAATGAATTCCCCGTTCGTGTCATCCTAGCCCAGTTCCACTACATACCTAACCTGGTAAGAGCTATTAGCTGCCAGGTGTGGCAGCTGCTTCTATTAATTTCACACCTCTGTAAGCACCCAAACTGCTTACAAATTTAATCATTTTGTCTTCATGCTATACTGTTTACGTACATTAAATATATATATATATATATATATATATATATATTGTATTTGCTTTCATTCATGGTGTTGCAATTTTAATGGCCAGTAGCGTATACTTCAGTTCTTTACACAATAGGAGAAAAGTAGATTGACCACGGCAACCTTCGCATAAATTTCGGTCGTCATAAATCCTTGATACGTAAACATTGCAGTTTCATTTATAGTAGTCATGATGGAGATTTGGCATTTAAATATTCCATGGCAACAATAAAAGTCTTAAATGCAAGTGCACATCAAAAAGCTTCTCTATCGCCTAGCTTGAACAATGTTATCTATGATCTTACAGACATTTTATATTACATTTGGATGATTTGCTTCGGAGCTGGTTCAATGAACCGATTAACTTTACTGAACGAATCAACGGTGAGTCCAAAAAAAAGTGGTAATTCTTTACGCTTCATACAGAGTTCTTGTTAGAAGAGAATCAGAAATAGAGATGCGCTATTCATTCATGAATTGAATCACTTTACTAAACTAGAGAACGGTTGATTCACGAAAAAGAGTGAGCTCTTGTTGGAAACCAGAACGGAAAATTCGTTTCTTATTTTAGGGCAGAAAAGAATAGTTATTATTCTAAGTGACTTTAATTTTTATAATTTCGAAACATTGTAAAAAATTTTCTCTGAAGTTTTATTTCTCTGGAGGTTTCTTCCTTTATAGCTCTGGAGTTCTATAGTTTATATAGAAAGGAAGTTTTAGAAAATCTCAAAGCTGCAGCTGAAAGAAATCAGCTCCGTGGTTAGGGCTTGAATGTGTCGATCCCACTGCTCATTCGATTCTTTTCGTTCTTTTCTTCAACCTTGCTATTCCTTCCTAATTTCACTGCTCTTCGTTCCATTCTTGCTACCCGCTGTTGATTCACGTTTCGTTCCCGATGCTTTTCATCAAATTATTATAAGTGATGTAGCAAAGCAACTGATTCAGCTCAGTTCTGATCTAATCCCATAAAAGAGAAGTTTTGCCCATCTCTAGTTTTTAACCGCTGAAAACGCTATCCTTCCAATGATGTGAAACTTTGAATTCTTTTAGAGATATTGCTAAATGTGGTGTCATTTCAAGGGCAAAGCTTTAATATCAGTCTTGCAAATATACAAAATCTTTGCTTTCTTGTGAGAAAAGGTTTCGTTTGATCCATTCACAGACAAGGAAATCCATTCAAACATGATAACTTCCACTCTGAAAATAATGGTTGCCGAGTTTACTTACGCAGGAGATTCCTAGCATTTCTCTCGTCCACCTGTTGATTTAGATTATTGCACTCTGACTGCATTTTTCGCCTAATTTGTTTGAAAAATGCAGTACTATTGAAAATCAAATTAACTCAAGATTCTCAAATTGCTATTTGTTTAAGTTTAAATATCATTTAAATAAAATTTTATGCCCAGAACGTTTTCATATGAGGTCCCCCAGTTAAATTTAATCCAGTATCATCAAGTTCTGACATTCTCAAGATTAAAAATTTAATTACATTTCTTATTATTGGTAAATAATGTTGTAAATCGTGCTGCATTCCTTAACCCATTAACCGCCAAAACTACAAGGAATGTTTCTTTTCTCATGAAAATAATAACAAATATTAAATTAAGCATTTATAACATAAATTTACATTGAAAATAAAAAAAAAATGCTCTCAGCTGTGGAAAAAGCGAGTGTTGCGTTCGCGCAATGTCAGCGGAATAAGACTACGGATGTTTAGTGGGTAGGATTGTATTCGTGTAATGTTTCTTTTCAGTGGAGCGCAGGATTACGTTTTAGCTGTATAACGTTTTATAAATCTAATCACTTTACTTGTAATTAATTTAATATTAAAATATACATTGTATTTCTTTACAAATACAGATTATTTCATTTGAAAGATTCAAGCATGAAAAGCTTGATTACAATCATGATGTAAATCTATATTACATACTTTGTATCTATAAACAGTCTGGCTATGTTAGTCTTTACAACAAAGTCTTTGTTATCAACTGACTTAACGATAAAATGTCTACCATCTCCATGCAATGGTTTTTGAATCCTGAATTTACTAAGTCTTCCTGTTTCTGATCTATTTCTGGCTAATTCTACACTCTCAATAAGAGTTTGCAAAAGGAATAATGCATTCTCGCGTCTGAAATCTAAAAGAGACTATATTTCCGGTAATAAAAAGTAGTGATATTTAGTAAGTTTAGATACGGTCTTACCTCATATAATTTATCAGTATTGTCAATTTGACTATTGTCAAAGGCAAATTCTGCTTCATATTCCTGTACTGCAAACGTGATATCAATTCTCGTACAACAGGAACAGAAACGTCTTTATCAAAAGACGCATACATTTTTCTTTAGGTAAAGAATGATATCCTGTAAGCAATAATATTCCAATAAATCTTCTCATATAGGCTTCAGATGCAATAAATTCTGAGGCGTATATATTTGTCTGTTGAACGAGAAGAGAGTAAATGTCTAAACCAAAAAGAAAATCGAAAATCTGTGCACTAGTTTTATCTTGTGTTTTGTCTTTTATAATTTCTCTTCTATCTCTTTCTTCATGTTCTTCCTGAGACATAACTAACAGTTCCTTTTTTATCCACTTCAAGATTTCAGTCTTCTGCTTTTTAAATTTTTTAGTATGATTATAACTGCTTTTAGAAGGCTAAAACTTACTTCTTACGTGAATTTCAACTTCCCCAGCAGTATTATTTGTTAAAATATTATTATCATTTTTTAAAACATTGCCATTCATTTCTTCTTCGTCAGTACCCTCTGCAATTTCTGGGGGATTAACAAATATATCAGTTTCATCCTGGTCATTATTAACATTATCATCATCTGTTTCAATCAAAAAGTCTTTGAAGGGCTTCTTCTAATGTAAGATACCTCGTTCTAGAAAAGTTCTAGTTCAAATGAAATTTGACTACCCGTTTCCTGCTGACGTTGCGTCAACGCAACACCTGTTTTCCCTTCCTTCCCAACACAAATATAAACATCTGACTGATGTAATGTGCTGATAAACGGTGACCTTGACTAAAAATAGAACACTCATAAAGACGGAGTTTCTTTCGTTAAATATTTTCAGCAAAAATACCCGGTCGAAATTTTGCTTAAATTTTGCTTAAAGTATGAGTATGAGATAAACAAAATGATTATTGAAGGCAAATATATTTTTACAGAAATAATCTTCATAATATTCCCTACACAAAATCATCTGCTCGCATAAAATATCTTAGGGAGTTATATTTATATACGCATTTTTTTTTACCGTTGCGTCAACGCAACACCAGCGGCTAATGGGTTAAATCCAAAAAACAGATAAAACTGTTTAATCAGTTCATTTTCGGTTCGAACTGCACTTTGCTAGACCTTTCACTATTAATTTTTTTATTTTATTTGCTCAGTTTCTTGATTGGCGTCTAATGTAATTTAAACTATTTAAGACCTATATTTGTAAGATAATTTTGAAATTTTTATTTAACGAAACGCCTTAAGTCAAAACAACAAAGTGAACTTCTGAAGTGTCTCTGAATGTATTATGTCGCAGGCATCTTCACCTATTGCTGAAACACTTTATTGCGAATGGCCATTAATACAAGTCTTGAGTTTGCTTTTTTGCTTAAAACAATTGTTAAGCATAAAAATGAGTTGACTGACAATTATTTTGAACAATTTTTGAGCTTTGATGTCTGATTTAAAACAGCATCTACCACCAACCACAATGTAACTATGTAATGGAACACATGCACTGTATAACAACAGTGATGAAATAGTTCAGATTCCACAACTGATAGGTTGAGTGGAAAACATTTCCGAAAAGATATATAAAAGCGAATCTTTGTTTCAAGGTCATTTCTTTTTAAAAGTTGGTTTCCAGTGTTGGGTAATGTGTACTGTTATTTTAAGAGATTTTGATTTTCTTGCTGATTAAAAGCCGGTTATGTTCACAACAGAGGCAAAAAATAGAAGCATGCTTCCAAAATTTGTTGGTGTTGTTTCTAGCATGAAATGTAAGAATAAAATTTTTACAGATATTGTTGTTGCTCTGAAATGTGTGAGCAAATATTATATCGAAGAACCCGTGACTGGAGAACTAGAATCAACAAAAATCTACAGATAGATTCCCTTGATACGCTTACTCATCGGGCGCTTTAGATTCATCCATAGTCTTGCACTGAAGGCTAAGATTGAGTCAATCTACAGAAGTGCAACACTTCTTTACCAGTAGAACATATTTCAAGCGATTTCCAAATTTGTAATTGATTGTAATTTTTTGGTTGTATATGGATAATTAGGTAACTAGAAGATATCCTCATGCTATTCTTCTTTCGTTTTAAATTCTCGTAGTTCAAAACCTCATAGTGACAACTTCTTATAGTGATATAGGATACACTACTATTTTTATTTTCAAATCATTGCATGCAAAATGAGGTGTTCATGACCACGTACAGTTATCATTGTCCATTGTATGAGAGACCATAAGGACAAAATATGAGTAGTGGTTATAATTATCACTGAGCCTTAAATTTTATAAACAAATACGATTTTATTTACAGGAGATCAACATGAGGTGACAGTTTACTTAAAAGGTCATGGCTTTTCCACCAATTCCATGTCTTAACATGAGACTGGCTTGAGGTCATATGATTGCTACATACAATATTTTTAATTTCTAATCCGACAGAAAACTGCGTTTTGGGGAAAAAAGTGTTGAAATGGCATAAAGAAATTTCATTCATGTGTTTTATATTATTGTACTCAGGTACATTGTTTCCAAAGGTGACATGTATTACATCAGAGCGTATTGATCCTTATTTTTAATTTCGTAAATCTTGTACGATTTACTTTCGATTAAAGTGTTTCAATAATGTTAAATTAAGTTGTCTGGGAAACAAAAAAACAAAATCATAAAATTTGGCAAGACGACAAAAAGGATTGATGATAATAGTTCGATCTGTTGTAAAAGTCAAAAAAGAGAGAGAAAAATGACGAAGAGCAATACGAATGGTTTCTGAATTTCACAAACTACAAATTGCTGCGGAAAAAGAGTATTCTAGAAGATGAGATTTTTACGCATTCAGATTGTATTGGATGATCGGTTTAAAAATAATAAATGGTTTTAAAATTACTAAAATGCTTACAATTTAAAAATTATGTTTCACACATAGGAAAAGACATACAAGAGAGGAGAAGAGAAAAACATTTGTTGGAATTACGAGTTTTCAACTTGTGCAATGTTTGAAGACAAAGTCATTACACAAAAATATGCTGTTTCGTAGCAACTGCGATCCCCCGAACTCAATTCGATGGATTCCTTGCTCTGGGGTTATTTGAGATCTAAGGTGTACACATCAAATCCAATAAATTTTTCATAACAGAAAGATGCCATAAAATTTGAAATTACACTGCGATGTTACGTTCCCTCACTGTTGTCAACAATCTTTGCATGCAATGCGTTAGAGTCCTCGCTGGTAGGCATGTTGTTTTCTCCTCTAATACCTCGTGTTGTCATTGGTCCTTTACAATTTATTTTGCTCTTCTTTGCATATGTTTCACTTCCCAAATTTTCAATATACGTGCATCATTCCAAATTCATTTATGTGCTTTCGATGGGCTGATCAGTTTGCGCAGGAAGAAAGTAGGTGCTGCCATTGGAAAATTCAGAAATGTTTTTCTCTGTAGCCGTTAACGTAAGAGCTCTGTTGTTTTAAATTCCCTAATCTCGAGCGTCTATCTTCGAATAACAATATATGAAATTTCATTTTGATTGGTTGAACGGATAGACCTCTACTGATTCATATATCGGAGTAGCTTTTATAACCACCCTCCATGTAAATGTATGCTAAGTTTTTCCTTCATTATTTAATATTTACCTTTTGTTGCATTTTAATAATATAAGGCAATTTTATTAATAATAGTTCCATGTACTGTTCTTTATCTTAATCTTCAATAGACTCACTAGCGACAGGAGGATAAATCCACTATATATTTCGATGCACCCCATCGCTGAAAATTATCTTCCTTAAAAGATCGCCTACGCAGAAGATCAAAAACGTCTAGAAAAGTGAGATGTTTTCTTGAAAAAGGGATGTAGATTTAATTTTATAAAACTGTAAAATTTTACCTTCAGTATTATGTTTCCTAGATTTTGAAAAAAGGAATTTATCACTTTTTTTTAAACTTTTGTAGTTTCAATACGCCAATTAATTCTAATTCTGTCATTATAATTTCTGAGCTTATATCATTATGTGTTTTAAAATGTCACTGCAATTGTTCTGTGGACATAAGGAAGTATTTTAACATTTTAACTAAACATTTGTTCATTCGAATTTTGATCACGTATCTATTTTCAAATATTTTTCATCTTTATCTAGTCATAATACTATTACAGTTCTACTCTGTTAATGTTAATATTTATATCTTGTTCAACTTTCACAAACATAAGTAATCTCATTAGCTTTTGTTTTTACCATAAGTATGTGCATCATAACCTTCTATGTTATACATAAGAAAATCCAACTATTAGCTTAAATTCGCTTAACAATCGACGTATGGATAATTATTAATATAATAATTTACATCTCTGTCTTTCTCTCTTTATCACACACATGCATGCATGCCTCCCCACACATATATAAATAGAAATATTTTAGATAAATAGACATATTTCTAACAGAACATTTAATATATAGCAATTCTAATTTAAATGCTTTATTCAATTCTCGCCTGTCGGTGTTCAGCTAATGATAAAATTTAATTCGTCTTATCCTAATTAAAGTTTTTTCGAAATATTGATTAAATTTCTGAATTGTACATTGGATATTTCATAAACATGTTAATATTCTTTTATATTTCTTGAGGCACCAACCCACTCACGAAAATACCTTGGGAAATATAAAATCCATTCGTAATTTATTCTTTATTCACAGTTCTCGAAATTCTTTAAGTGGCTTTTTGATCGAATCACCAGAAGCTTGAGCATAAGTATCTGACTGTTTCACGAGCCGCAGGATTCCCTATTCCTAGAGTTCCTGTAGCCGTAACAGGAGCCAGTCCACCACTCTATCCTTCAGTTTGTTGTCCGAGTTGAAGCGCTTCTTTTTGAGAATTCACGTCTCATCAGATCGTCCACCTTGTCGATGAGATCGGCCATGATTACTGCGTTTGCATGAACTGGTCTCGGTTTATCACTCAAACACTCCAGGTCTTCACGAAAACTGGCACTCCACTTTCTCACTAAAGTTTCGGATTCTCCCTTTTACATCTGCCATATGGCGATGATTATCGGCCAGTTTAAACCCTTCCACAGTCAGAAATCTGATAACACCTCGCTACACATCATTTGTCGAATTTTGCAATGTGAATGAAATGATGTCCTCACACGCACTGGTGCATCAATTGGACGGAACACGGAACTGCTTGCTTCCCTCTTGCGTCATGTGCGGGCGCCCTCGCATGTGTACAATCAGGCCGAATACTACATTTGAGTCCTTAGATGTCTTACTATGTTATGCCAAAACTGCATATTCAAATTTTAACCGGTTTATTCGTTACGACGTTTCGTATACTTACGATTTCAGTTTTACTAAGTTAATGTCTTTCTTTCATGTCTTGCACTCACACAGAGCGTAGAATTATACAAATTGAATGGCAAGCAATGTAGATTAAGACTTGGATGTAACAGCAACTGGCATCTTGAGAGACATACCGCCTTTGCGTTATTGGCATTCTGTAAAGAGTCGCCCACAGAGCAGAATGTTAGAGCAGTAGACGTGAATTGAGTGCGATAAAATGTTTGGAAGCTAGTTAGTTTCTTCCGCCCGCTCAGTGGTACCGTTAGGTTTCTTTGGAAATGTAATCCCTTCAATAAATCCAGCTTTAAACCTGCTACTGCAGTACTGCAGTTGATAATGGACGAGAAATCGTATTGTTAATTTTATTATTAGTTTTACCTACATCACTACAAGGAATGGATTATTAAGTTCTGTGTTTATTTTTACCTTTAGATTTTATCTTGTGTTTTATAGCAAGGCTTAAGAGAGGCAAAAACTATTTAAACATTGGAGCTAACTTAAAATAGCCATCTGTTAAATCTGATAATTAGCAATTTTTATTGATTAAATAGTTTAATACGTTTTAGTGGCTTCTCACAGTTGACAGTTGACGGAAGGCAGAGATACCATCATTTTACAAAGAGGGTTAGGGGATATTGTCTCTCGACCCGTATATGTAGCATTAGGAGGTACATCAAATATCATTGTAAGATACTGTTGCCGTTGTTACTCAGAGCCTATTTACATCATTTCAGATACTCAAATTACTTTACAGCAGAACATACAACTACAATAGTACACACTTCAAATACTACACTTTACAGAAATTTTACAAACATATATTGTAGGACATTTATATGGAATGTTGCTCTATTTCTCCAGTTGCATACATAAAACCTAAATCTGAAATTGCTGAACTTGTGGGACCATTCGTGTTTGTTGGTTTACTTTTATGTGTTTTTTCATTAAAGATTCATTAAAGATTATATATAATTAGAAATCATCTCCAGGTATACAGCATAATGTAATCTTTATATTATTCGTCATTTCCGTAATATTATGTATTACTGCATATATACATACACATAGAGAGAGACAAAGAGGAAGAGAGAGTGTCTTTATGAAGAGAAAGATGTGGGGAACTTCCCATTCTCCCTTTTGGGATTTCGTGGTGTAAGTGCTTACCATCTCCAGTTATCACTGAAAGGTCCGTAATTTGAATCCCGCCCAGGGACTGTTGATCTTTCGTATTTTGTTCCCTAAATGTCCAATGTTTTCTTACAAAGAAAGGGAGTAACAAGAAACAAAAAAATTATAAAAAAAACCTCTCAATTTATGCCTTTCATTTTCTGTAAGATTAACTCAATTTATTTACCTATAATTTAACTTAATTTTGTCGCTTCCCCTTTATAACCTAAAAATAGTAAGTGCACTTATTAACCCTCTGAAATCTATGTCAGTTCGAAATTTATCATCGTCATATGGTTCTTACATAATGCTAATGACATAGGTATATACATACATACACAAGACTTCAGCCAAGAATGATGTGTAATTTGGAAGCAGAAACTAAGTATTAACTAATTAAAATAAAAATAAACGGAACTAATTCCTTTTGCTAAATTTTTATCTTGGATACACCATATTCGGTCTCTAACTTTCCTCCAGCCAAATGGCTCTTCTTTGTCTGTGAATACATTTTGGTGCCTAAGTAGTTTTTCAAGAACATGTGCTCTTACTGCGCTTGTTTATCTGTGTTGGCTCTGTTTCGGAGAATAAAGATATATTAAATTGGCTATGATTGTAAGTCGGTTAGCTATCGGTTTATTAAAACCAATGTACTATTTTTATAAATTTTATTTTATTTTATTTTAATTTATGTATAGATATAAATATAGACATGGATGCAGACGTAGATATTAAAATTATAAAGTAAGGGATAGATATATAGATATAAAGGTGATTTAAAATGTAGATAAATTAAGAAACGTCATTATGAAGAAAGCTACCTACACAAGAGAAACAATTAGGCAAGAAAAGTAACAAATAAAAACTTCACTCGAAGCCATTGAAGCCATTAGATGACATGTAACCTGAATTAAAGCTTATAATGAGTGACGAAGATATATATATATATATATATATATATATATGAGTACATGCAGACGTATCCAATTAAAATTGCATGATATCATATGTTAAAAGTATTGTTATCCTGGTCTCCAATGACATGTGGAATATTCAGACAACGCTAATCCTCATAAAGGTGATATTCCCGTCTATATTCATGTGTTACTTCAATCCAAAGGGCTTCTCTCAAAATCGCGCTTTCGAAAGGGAATTGGAATGGACACTTAAAATGTTTAATCTCCTTGGAGACGACATTTGAATATTTGTGGAAGCGGAAATCGTATGCTAAGGGCAAATCAAGCAAAAGACACGCATACCAATCACTTTCACAGGAGACTTAACAGCTCGAAATCACGTCTGAGATGACGTCGAGCTGAGCTGGTTGCAAAATTCTCTTGGGATTTCTTCGGCTTTCAATTGAATGAGGAGAATATTCTTCAGCAGAGTTCTTGGCATTTTCTCTAGAGGTTTTGGTGTTAAAGTTGGTCTGTTAAAATATTATCTTTTAGTGTAAAAGCATATGAATAATCAATGAACTGCGTAAGTGATTTTTTTAAACTTTGTCAATTTTTGTAATGCTTATATTATTAAACGCAAGATATTCTCCGGAACTGTTCATTAGCAAATTAATTTTTTAACTTAATAACAGAATAGAAAAATAATATTTGGACACCACGTGACTTCCCAGTAACATGGTTATCCCCTTTTTTGCTGCTTTTAATTTATTCTCTGGAATTATTTAAACAATTCGGAAGCAAGTTGACTCAAAGCAAGTTGAAAATTATGTCAAAAATTGCAAATTTTGATATTTGATATTCGGGTAAAATTCTGTGGTACGGAGTAAAACTTTTTTTTTTTTTTTTTAATTTTTCATAACATGTATAAAACTTTCCCAAAAATAAGAAACGAGAGACTGCATATAAAGTTAGATTTCGTTACTTGCCCAATATACAGTGGATGGACAAAAATATGGAAACACCTTGTGAAATGCATGTTTGAAAAGAAAGATTGATTTTAATGAAATATGTAGGTGGCGCTGGCATTTTTGACTACTGACGCCACCTATACAACTTAGTAAATGTGCTAAACAGTTCAGTTGTTGTCGGAGTACTGTTATGTGAGGTTGTCATTGCATTATGTCAGAGTTAACAGACTTCGAACGTGGGCAAATTGTTGGAGCACGTATGATAGGTGCTTCCGTAAGCAAGGTAGCCGAGGTGTTTAGTGTTTCAAGAGGTACTGTATCGAAGATTTATTCCGCATATTTGAAAAGCGGAAAAACATCATCTGCTAAATCACAGCGCGGACGAAAGTGTGTCCTGAGTGATCGTGACAGACGATCATTAAGGGCAATTGTGACGAAAAATAAGAAGACCACAGCTGCAAAAGTTACTGCTGAAATGAATGTTGTGTTACCGAAGCCTGTGAGTACCAAAACAATTAGAAGGGAGCTTCATAAACAGGGAATTGCTGGCCGTGCTGCAATTGAGAAGCCACTCATCAGTGATGCTAATGCCCGTAACAAGTCATAAATCCTGGACTATAGAGCAGTGGAAGCGAGTAATATGGTCTGACGAGTCTTCTTTCACATTGTTTCCCCTTTCTGGCCGAGTTTACGTCTGGAGAACGCCATCTCAAGCCCATAATACAGACTGCTTATTGCCAAGAGTGAAATATGGCGGGGGTTCTGTTATGGTTTGGGCAGCCATATCGTGGTTCTCTGCTAGTCCCATGATAACTGTGTCAGGGCACATGACTGCCAAGACTTATGTGAACATTTTGGCCGATCAAGTTCATCCCATGGTACAAACTTTGTTCCCCGATGGTGATGGTGTCTTCCAAGACGACAAAGCCCCTGTTCACACAGCTCACATTGTCCAGGACTGGTTTTCTAAGCACGAGGATGAGTTGTCCCATCTCCCCTGGCCATCACAGTTACCAGACCTGAATATTATCGAACCTTTGTTGTCTACATTGGAACGGAAAGTGCGTTCTCGTTATCCCCCGCCAACATCGTTATCTGAACTTGCCACCGTTTTGCAGGAAGAATGGTATAATATTCCCTTGGCAAACATACAGGAACTGTATTTATCCATTCCGAGAAGACTGCAAGCTGTTTTGGATGCCAACGGGTTTCCTACACCATATTTAGCAAAGAAACATGTTTTTTTAAAGGTGTTTTCATATTTTTGTCCAACCCCTGTATATATCTATCTATCTATCTATATATATATATATATATATATATATATATATATAAATTGTAGAAAGCTCGCCTAAAAGTTACCAAGAGCTGCTGCTCCAAAAGGTTAAAGACGTTTTCAAAAATTAATACACACTCAATCTTATACTGACATATTAACTGACGTTCGTCGTAACTAACACATCGACATTCAAAAAATTGATTGTACGCTGTGTACATGAAAATGTTAACAACACTAACAATAAACGGAAACAAAACAACATATAATTTCCATTAAAACAATATCAGATTAAGAAATGTGAAAGAAAATAATTTGATCATTAACTAAGCAACTTTTATAGAGATAACGGCATGGAGTTATTTATCTTCTTTTTTCTAAGCATTTTTTAGACTGTAGTTTATATAAAAATTTGCCAGCAAAGCTTCATAAAAAAGTTTATTTGTTAATGATCTTTGTTTACGCAAATTTAAAATTCTAGGAAGTTCTATAAGTTGCATTAGTTTTCGTCTCATTTCCAATTTTTAAATGCTTAAGTTTCCTTCTTACTTTTCATTAAAATTTATTAGTTCGTTCAAAAATATGAAATAAAGAAGTAAGAGAATCCCTCTTTCCTTTTTGCTCTCCCAAAACATTATTCGAACATATATTTACAAATTTTAAAAACCTGAAAATGCATGTATGCGATGTTATCGTCATGCGATGATCTGTAAGTATTTTTTTTAACCACGATATTTTCGACGACGATGTTTTTAAACTGCAAAATTTTTGAACCGCTTTATTTTTTACCACAATATTTTCTACTACGATGTTTTTAGAACTGCGATGTTTTCTCTTTACTTTCTTTTCTCCTACGATGGACCACGTACCAGGAAGATTTTGCCTTGCGCTGTTTTCTCAGCGACGTTTTCGTCCACGATGTATTTGCTGCAATGTTTTCGGCGGACACCATTATAGGAGTCCCATATGCAAAATTTTAACTTTTTACGGCTACTCGTTCTTGAGTTACGTGAGATACATACATACATACGTACGTACATACATCAATACACAATCTCTTTTTAATCCATATTACTATCCTTTGGGGCAATACTTTTATTTATTCTGTCCGTACCTACAAATGTCACGCAAAAACATCGTTTAAATGGTTTCGAGAGGGGTTCAAATAGATATTGTCGTTGAAATAGGATACTTGAAATTTTTCGCGACATCAGTCAGCCTTCTAAGATATCAAGGTAAATCCTCCCAGAAATACATAATTGCCTACTGTACCGTATCACCGAATGTAGACACATTAGAAATTGTGAAACATATAAGGTAGTAACTTAATGAGTTTACTTTTATTTTAGAGTAAAATATCTTAAAAAACTCAAATTCCCTTGAATATTTCAATTGTTAGGAAATTTTAGTAATTATTTTATTTCGCAAAATACTTGTTGAATATTAGAGAAACATACAGAGTGACAAAGCACTATTCCAAGAGTTACTTAAAAATTACATATGATGAAATTAAATCGTAGTTAATTAAGAAACTGTAGTAGTTAACGGGGCAAAAATTAATCTAGCATGAAACAGTCTCACACTATAAAAATAATAACGAAGAACTTTATTTTAATTAACCTGTAGTGCCTACTTGGAAACACTGCAGATTAATTAACTTGAAAATAAAGTGTTAAAGAAAAAAATTTCTTGAATCCTTAGAATGAAGATTTAACTCAAAGTTTATGTAAATAAAATGAGCGTGAGAAAATAAATTAAGAATTGGTAACAGGATTTGGTTAACTATTATGACTGTAAACTCGGTAAGAATTTATATACTTTTAAACATATCTGAAAGATAAGGTTTCGGCAGATGTCAATGGTGAATTACGGTCGTTAGATCAGTAAGGGGTGTGTCGCATTTAAACATCTTCAGTGAACTCCAAAAACTTTTGTAATTACATACGGTCTGTTAATGTAGAGAAATATGATGTCATATGGCGACAGGAGCACCTCCACCTGAAGTAAAAAGTCAATTAGATTGTTAGATGCTAGACGGGAATGGCGCATTAAGCCATATTCTTTGATTTGTAGAATTTTCCATATGCGAATTTATTAACCGATTAACTGTATATAGTGTAAAAAAATATTTAACTTAGCCTTGCTTTGAGTCAATTATAGATATAGATATAATGCTCTTCTAGAAAGATAGATCCTAGATACTGTAGAAATTTCGACTTAGAATAGCCGCTTTGACTTTCGTTTCAATTAGCAATGCATATCTAAATTTAGGCAAGATAACTGAAAGATCTACTACATTCCCAAATAGCTATTTTTCTGCTTACGAGATGATAGTCATAATACAACTTCACATGGCAACAGTTATTCGTAGGAAAAAAAGCAAAGGTTTACCTTTACGTTTTTTCTTTTTACGTCGTTAACAAGTAGATTTCATGGATGGAATTTGCTTATCTGAATACCTGACATAATCAGTACGAATCTCTGTATGTACTATTAATAGTTTGTAAATGACCAAAAGATCTAGAAATGGATTCATCCTCAAATAAAGCGTTCACGAGTCAGTAGCCTCAGAATTTCTCTAAAGATATAGTTGATCCCGATTCTATTGATATTATCTACTGAATATCGTTCGATTAATGCGGTGAGTATTAACATTGAAACTGAATCCTGGCGAATATGACTGTTAAGTCTTAGAATGCTACATTTCAGCAAGCTAAATTTCTTACAAAAATTAGATTCTTTAGAATTTCGAAATTCAAAACATGAGCATTACTATCCTAAAAATATAATTTCCAGTCTAACAATTTCATGGAAATGCTGTGGTTATTAGATTATTTTGAAGCATGAGACGTGAAAAATATGCATTGCCCTCGTCTGGTCTCAAACGTGGACCTCTCGAATACGAGCTGAGCGTGCTGACGTTACACCCCGAAGGCATGCTGGAAGGAGGGAGGAAATACCTATACACCCCTTTTAAAGGGCGATTTGGGATTAAGGGACCCTATCACCAAATCCAGGCGGTAAAGAATTATTGTCCCCCACCGTTTAGTTCGGGCGGTACTATAAAGTCACCAGGCTACTTCGAATCAGGAGACGGGAAAAATGTGCAGTGTCCTCTCCGGGACTCGAACCTGGATTGCTCGAATAGCCGCTGAGTATTCTTCCAGTTACCCCAAAAAGACATGCGGAAAAGAGGGCGAAAATACCTTATAATGTATTGCGATGCCTACAGAGAAATTCGAATACTTTTCCAATTATTTCTAGCAAACTTACTCAAGATATTATGATTACACTCTATTCTGTGATTATGCTAATATTTGCAAATAATTACTCTGTAGCTTTTGGTTGCGTAAAAAGAGCAATGCATATTTATTTCAGTTGATGGAGGGGGGGAATAAACCATTATTTTGAATTTTCTAAATTATTTTTCAGATCTGTACTTCAAGTAGCAAACTAGTTCTCACACAACAGATATAAACACATTACACGTTCAAAAGCACTGATTTCGTTATTTAAAGTGTTAAATGGGGGTTAGTAGAAATCATTTCTCATCAAATAAGTAATCGACATAATAGCGTCAGAAAAAAAAAAAAAAAAAAAAAAAAAAAAACAAGGATGAATGAATATAAACACAAGTTCTAGAAAATGATTTTATAATAACACTGAATACATTTTTATGCAGCAATAATTAATAGAGTTTTTAGAAGCGCAAGAAGGAATAATCGCTACTCGGTAGGTTTGACACGCGAAAAAATTTCTCTTCAAAATATTCTTTCATATTGTGGCAAGGCAGAAGAAAATTATACCGAATGGTTTCAGATCTTTTTTCTCATATCGATTGTACATTCAATCGATTGTGTGCACAATGTCAAAATGATATAAAATGAGGTGTGTTTCTGACATGCATTGCTTAGTCCATGGAAAATTCATGTCCGCTTTCATACAAAAAAGTTCCTTGCTGATTCTAAATTTAGATAGGAAACAGTTCAAAATTGTGTCGTTTTTTATTATTAGCATTCCCTTATCTTCTTTTACACAGCACGCAAGCAGGAATATATATTGAGTATCTTTTATTCCTTACTTTTCTCTTTTTTTTAGCGAAAGGTTGATAGGTATTGTGTCGTTTCAGGATTGTTCATGGGAATGTTAAATAAGAAAAGAAATTTCTTATTCACACATGTATTACAATGATAGGCCTTAGTATCTACTAAAAGAAAGATAAAAATACAAATTCTAAAATTTCTTCATTTTGAAATAAGTTTGAAAATTATTTTGTGTTCCCTTTAATAATTACAAATTTTAAAATAAATATGTGAGATTTCCTATTTATGAATGTTCCATAACTGAAAAAACTCATCTTTTACTGTTATCGGGTTGAAATCTTTAAATTGGATTGTTTTAATAGTAACGTTTGTCTCTATAAATAGAAACAAAAAGAGGAAATCGTTTCCTAAACCTGAAATACGATTTGATTATTATTATCACTATTATTATTGTGCAAGTATATGCAATGTGTAGGTATTGTGTATGTATGTGCTTATAAAGTGATTCTAACGTAGTGCAGATTCTATCAGGATTATAAAGGCTTGAAATAGAAAAAAGTCCATGAAATCATGGACATAGCTCCCACTAATTAAAATATAGAAAACAAGGAACGATATCATTTTCCTGCAATATACCAGAAAAACTAGAAATCAACTGTAAAACTGTAAATATTTTGCACCACATATGCAAAAGTAATTTTTTTTCCGTAATCTTGTAGCTTTCTCTTTCAGCAACAACAAATAAAGTGCTTAAATGGGAAACTAACGCAGTTATATATTTTTTATCGATTAATAAATATTCTGATTTTCAAGCGTCGCAATAAATTTACCATCTTTAAATCATATTACTAAAAAGTAAATGCTTGATTGAAAAACAAGGGATCGCTAATCCAAGTCTGGAACCGAGGAAAGAAAAATGGGGCAAGGGGAATTACATATAACAATACTAAGACTGTATTATTCAAACTGAGGAATAGATTTAGTGATGTTTTGAATTTTATTTAAATATTATTAAAATATTTATATAATAAATATTAGAACAAATATCATGACATAAATGATTGTGGTAATTAATTTCAAGAATCTAGCATTTCATTTCGTTTTTCACTTACTGTCTTTAGAAGTATTAGTTGCTTTATAAATGTCTAATAAATGTTGCTTTTTGTTCATTATTTACTTTTTCAAGGGTAATAAATACACGTAATTGATAATACAGAGAAAATATTTCTCAATGTCAGTATTAGTGTCTTTATACTCTCACTTTATGTAAGACTGGTAATCTATCCTGCGAACCTTTCGGTATATGCAGGGTTTAATGGAACTTATATTTAAGAGAAAATCCAACCATCACTGTACCCGTTACTGGCCGAAAGATCCATTGACCTCGCTAACAAATATCCTTTTACTAATCAAAATCAAAAATACAAATAATTAAATTTACATATTTACATTAAAATTTTACATAACAAAATATCCTATTTAGGATCTCATAACTTTAATCAATCATTTGTACAACTTGTATTTCATACATAAAATAAATCATTTATACAACTTGTATTTCATAAAATAATTGGATCATTTTCTTTAATAACAAAAATTATTTATAATTGAAACAGAGACTAAAGATATTCTTTTCTTACAAGTTCAATAATAACAAACTATTAATCTTATAATAACTTATTACAGTTTCAAACAAAAATACAAATCCTTTGCATATTTAAATTTAATAGAACCATTAACTATAATCAGTTTTTCTAATCAATAAATCATATTGTCTTCTTATACATTCACAATTTTTATCTAGACTAGAATGTCTAGAATCTAACCCAAGTTTATATTTTTTGTTGGCTTCTTTACAATTTATGCATTCTGGTCTTCCTTACAATCCCAATGATTGTGACCTTTTCGAGCACATCTAGCACAAATCTGATTATTTATACAATTTTTATGAAAATGGCCAAATTCTTGGCACTTGAAGCACTTAACAACATTCAAATACTCTTTAATCGATATTATATTCGGAACCATTTCAAATTAATTTTCCCTTGATTTATTATAGATTTAAATTTGGCAGGCTGAACTTTAGCCACCCAATGCAACTTATTATTTTTTGCTTTAATTGAAAACAAACGTTCAAAACCTCCATTTTCAAAAATGTGATTAGGTTTAATCACCGATTCTTGAATCTCTTTCTTTTTTAAATCAGCTTCTATATTGTATAATATTATCTTTGGACTTTTCTTTTTTGGAGCCTTTGTTTCAACATCTTCTTTCAACAATATATTTGATCTTATTTCTTCTTCTAAAATTTCAACTTCTTCTTTATTTACACAATCTATAACAATTCATCCGTTGTTAATTTTTCTCACATTTTTTATTCCAATGTTCAGTTGAGCCGGATCTATTGCTTCAACTACCTTCATTTTCACTTCTTCAGATGAAACCCCTTTCACCTTAGGGTATAACAACGCTACATGTTCTTCTTTTTTCTTAAATTTATCCTTCTTTTGAATTAATTTCTTTTCAACTCTTTGTTCTTGAACAATTTCAGCAAAGGACGTTTCAATTAAAGGTTGTGGTCTCTTTATCACTTCTAATTTTACTTTCAGGTTCTCTATTTCCAATGCTTGTGAAACAATATAACCAAACATCACTTCTTGTGCTTTAAAAATCCTCTTACGAAGAGGTATTGTAATTATAGAGGCATCTTCTAGACAAGTTTCTAGTTCACTAATAAGTGAACGAGCCTCTTCAATAAGTTCTGATTTAACAGCAGTCTCTGTCTGTACACTTTCATCCATTTTCAAGCACTCAATATGGAATTTGGATTAGACCTCCCCCCTTAGGAGGAGGAGCCCCCAGACCACGACAGAGTCCCAAACTCCTGGGAAGTTTTCTTCAATTAGCTTATCAAAATTTGCAAGTAAATAAAATACTTTCAATAAATAACGCTTCCAATCACTTTATAAAAGCTAATAACTTCCCCTGGGGGGAAGTTATTAGCTCTTATAAAGTAATCATTAAATAAAATCAAGTATAGTTATCAGTTTTTCGCCTTATAGTGTCAATATTTCCTACTCTTAGCTCCTAGTCATGCGTTAATTGGTTTGCAACACGTTGGTTTGTGAATAGTAAAAATATCTAAATTTCTAAATTTACAGACTTACTAAATTTAATTATCTAAATTTACAGAGGACAAAATTTATTGATGTCTTTGCGCCTCCTCGGAGCATTTATCAAAACATTCTCTGGAGTTTTATCTTTTTCCACTCTACGAACAGTACATAAAGTTGTCGATAAACTATCTACCAAATTTAATAATAATCTATATAAAGACACCAACAAATACTGAAGTGAATTGTGATCTCAAAAACAAAAATAATTGCAGCCAATGGGACTGCAGAGGTCTGTTTCTGCATGCAAGTAACGATAACGCAGTCAGTTCGCAAAAGAAATGTTTGTAGTATAGTTCTATTTCTCAAGCTACTTGTAGAAAATATGAATGCACAATATTACACCATGAAAAGATCTACTGTTTAATACGTTGAAAGGTATTCTTAAGTTGTATCATTCAATTTTCATGTTAGAACATTGGTGCATCTGAAAAAATCAAACTAAGCGTATGACCCAAATATTCACATAATATTTGTCAAGCATGGAGATGGATTTCTCGTGGTTTACGTAGTCATTATATGGCTTTAAATGGACCATAATGTAACCCTAAAACGATACGTGACAGCCAAGCACAGCTTCATAATTTTAGCTACCTTATAATGCGAAAATTATTTGATATGAGAGACGACATTATCTAGAAAGATATTGTTTCTATCCATGTAGCATCACCTGCACAATCGTGGATTGAGGAAGATGAAGCCAACATAAAATACTTCCCTGTCCCCTGTATTCTTTTGACGTCAATATGACGGAATGAACAAAGAGTTAATTATAAGCTATATTTCATGTTAATACTTGGTATTTACATTATTTTGTAAATTCATCTGCATATACCTCTACATACTTTCACGGCACTGCATAAGCGACCATAGTATCTTCTCATAAAATCATGTTTATTGATTAACATTCTTGCTATGCAAGTAAGAAATCACTGGTACCGTATAACCATTTTGCATTATTGCAATAGAAATATGAAATTTTGTTACAAGTAAATGTAATTTAAGTTTTTATTTATTGCAAACGGCAATTAATGCCATAATAAGCCCACTATTCAGAGCCCTTGAATTATACTCTTATGCAGACAGTTCATCATACATAATATAAAATTAAATGTAACACATCCAGCATACAAAGTAAACTACATTTCAGTGGTTCTTCAAAATTAAAAAAATAAACAAATAAATAAATAAAAAAATGAAGTGTGTCTATGTACTCATTTGGTAAAAATCTACGAAACAAAATTATTATTATTATTTTTTTTTCATTACAGTGTGCATTCATTAGGCTATTTTGAAGAGGAGACATGAAAAATGTGCAATGACCTCGCCGGGACTCAAACCTGGAACTCTCTAATACGCGCTGGGTGTGCTACCGTTATCCCATGAAAACATGCTGGAAGGACGGAGAAATACTTTATATACTCCCCCTTTTAAAGGGCGACTGGCGATTAGGAGATCCAATCGCCAAATTCTAGTGGTGCCTAATTATTGTCTACCACTTTTTAGTTCGATCGCCACTGCAGAGTCATTACAGAAATTTGGAGTAGGATATGTGAAAATGTGCAATGCCCTCGCCGGCACTGGAAATTGGACCTCTCAAATACGCGGCGATTGTGCTACAGTTACATCACGAAGGCATGCTAGAGGGAGAGAGAAAATACTTTACAACAGATTAAAATTCCATTAACTTTAGTTAAAACATTCATTTGATTTAATTGCAAAGAATAAAATGTTTTATTTATTTATTTTCTATCTCAAAGAGTATGGTTAACAAAATAGTCAACAAATTCAAAGAAATGAGGTAGGGATGATTGAAATAGTGTTCAGCGTTTGCTGTGTAAAATGTGAAACGACTAAATAATCATGATTAAGAAAACGTTTGCATTATATTCAGAATTTTGTAAGACTTTTAATTAAGCTTCTTATTATCTGTACTAATAATACCATTCAAACATTTCAAAAATCTCTTGAAAATAGAGAAAATAACATTGTTTTAACTTTTGACATAATAATTTTTGACGTAACAAGTTGTATCTGTTGTTTCGTTAATAATGTACATAATTTGAAAAATAGGTAGATCAAAAGCTTTCGTAAACAGAATTTTATCAAACAGAAAACGTAAAATGCAAGCTGGGTAGTTACGAAGAAACAATTTTAAACAAAGTTAATCTTATGTTGTGTCGGAAGAGAAGAATGTACAGTGCAACGCCTCCAGAATTCTTTAAATATTTAAGTGAAGCATGCAAAATGTAAGAGAAATGACAGAGCCTGTTGATATTTTCTGAAGTTAAGTAAAAGAACTATTCTTCTAGTACTTCATGTTACATTCCTAAGATTAGTTTGACCATATAATTTGTTACTGTTAAAAATCATGTGAAACAAGCGTTTTCTTTTCATAATTGCAAAGGTAAGTAATAAATATAATATATATCTATATACATACATCTTACACCTTTTGCTTTTCACAATACGTAAAAATTTTACTGAGATTCACATTTTTAAAATTTCCTATTTTATTAATATTTCACTTTAAAAATACCCCATTTCATTAAGATTTTCTTATCATTTCCTAGGACATCATAAATATGAAACTTGATATATATATATATATATATATATATATATATATATTTTAAGTTATACGACTTAATTAAATGTACTAAAGTTTCAGCTGTTATATATAATTAAATTAAGAGATTATAGCAATTTAATCGGACTGCTAACAATAGCGGATTATTAAAGAATTTAGCGAATGGAAATTAACTTGGATTAAAAGTAATTTTTTTCTATGTAAGAAATAGTTAGGATGTTGCTGACCTTGAGATGCATAAAAATATAGTCATGGACAATTTAGACATATTTCCCCCGATAAGCATTTACATGAATTGCCACAGCGTAATATCCAGTTTTTGATTCTGAGAGGAATCCCGTTTTTGATCACATATGTATGTTTTCTACATCTTTAAAAGAATTAATTTTGATGGAAACCAGTGCAGGGTGAAACTATTTTAAAGATTATCTCGGACATCTAACTCATGCTTAACAGCTATCGTATACTTTGAATAAATCACTAAGAGATCTATTAATGATTAAATAACTTTTAATTAATAACAAAAGAATTTATACACTGTAAAGGATCGTATTCAGCGTTCGTGTATCACACAATCGAAAGAAAAGTATGTGTACCTTCCGTTCAATTCCCCTTTCAGACTGCTCATTAGTAACTCATCGATCGCTTCACTTCATATCCCGTGGAATAGTGAGGCTAGTTTCTAGTTTCTAACAACCTCCATCCCTTTAGTGTCTACGGCTACTTCGGGAGGCTCAAAACTTTTGGAAATATTATACATATCATCATCATATTATACATATATTATACATATTATCATCGGTATGTTAACAATTCTCCCGGATAGAGTGGTTTTAAGCATACAAAGAAGTCCTAGAGGTATAAACGGTTCCAATTCACCCGGCATCTCTGTACTTAACTTGTAATCGGGAAACTAAAAATTCATTAGAGGATTGCTTCAAAGAACACGTTATCTAGATAATTCTGATTAAAATATCAGAGTAAGTTTTCAGTTTGACAGTCCTCACGTTATCGTCATTTTCCGGTATAAGTTTAATAACTTCAGTAAGAGGTCAATTAAGAGGCTTTTGAAAATAATTTCTAACAAGAATTATGTCATCTAAACTTATAATCAAATAATGGCATTTCTGGCTTTGTTGCTGAATACTTAAGGGAAAATAATCTTTGAGAAAACGCTTTCCTAATTCCTCTAAAAGCTTAGAACGATGCTGGATACTTTTACAATAGCAATTGGTATCAATACAATCAATATCAGTCATCTTAGCCTAAGAGTTATCAAGAAGGAACATATCTGGCTTAAGAGGAAAAAAATCATCGGATTCCTATGATAGGTATGTAAATCGAGGTAAATTGACCACAGACTCTTAGTCACATAAAATGATTTGTAGTTCTTCATACGTTATAACGGCTCTTCCCAAGCCACCAAACGGCGGTGGGTGAGTTAAATATCCACTGACTTCGATATGATACAGCTTCTTTGTAAACTTAACATTAGTCAGTTTCACACACATCGCATCTCTGAAACGGCTCCCATTATCAGAATATTTCCCTATACCTAATAATGTTCTTACCTGTAACGTATATAAAGATGATAAGATGAATTATTAAAATCAAAACACGAATAACCGAGCATATCGGTTCTTCGTCCTCGGACATCTTCTGGCAATGAAACGTCGGAGAGAGAAAAGAAAGGAATCGGTGATCAATGACATAGCTAATTCTAAGTGAGTGATCCGATAAATGGCACAGGTGAACAAACTTACCTTCACCTTGTCTCTATGTTTGATATACATGGGACCTGCAAGACCTATCTCGACAGCTTCGAAGACTCTTGCTTTTTTCCACACGATCAGCTAGCAAAGGAGTGCGTTCTGTAAGCTGACCTTTGATGTATCGTTGACATTTGATACAGTTTTCTTAACATTACGAACAGTTCTCCTACCCCTGACGATACAGGGAGTTTCACGTAAAATAGTAACAGTATCTGCATTCCTGCATGACTGTTCATCTTATGAAAATGTTCAATTAAACTTTGAGTGAAAATACACATGCGCGTAATAATATAAGCGAGAAAAAGGACGGAGAATTGATAAGCTCGGTTATTCGTCTTTAAATAATTCGTCTAATAATTCATCCACGTTACAGGTAAGAACTTTATTAGGTATAGAGAAATATTCAGATTGGGTCCTTTTAATTAGAACCTTTTCTAAATGTTCTATCTCTGGCAAAGTTTTCCAGATTTCATCACTTCATTGAGATTCAGTGCGCGTAATATCTAAAAAGCGTAATACTAAGATTACAAAACGAACAATAAATCGACATTTAGAAAGTCTCGTTCCATGAAATGGTATATTTTCTTCAAAAAAATTAATGATACTCACTGGAACATTAATGTTTTATTTCATCTACTTCCTTCTTTAAAAATAGCTTATTAGGTGGCTATTTCTCAGAATTTTCGGAGTTACAACAGAAACTTCCACTGAGTTATAATTAACGTTTTGAGCGAACATCCTCGAGAAGTAACATCAGCAACATGTGTCTGGATTCACTAGGCACGTGTCTCCAGTTTTCAAGTGAGGTCAACTATTGGATCTTCTTTATTCTATTTAAGACAAAGCGGATCACTTGTCCACGTTCTCGAATCCACCAAAGAACCACCATAGAATCATACAAGAATTCTATTCTTACTTCAAGTAAATCAAGAGCTAATCTAATTAAATGTGCTAATTGGGATCCTACAAAACACGATATTAGTACTAATTTGGGTATCGACATTTCCTTGAATCCAGCGATAAATTTGGCTTCTAAAAGACGAATCTTAACTCGAAAAACTTCTGTTTGCATATACATATACAAGCACCATATGATATTTTGCATGATTATACAAATGCATGTGATTCAGATGTCTTATTTGCGTCCAAGTATCGTGGATTTCTAACATTATTCAAGATCCGCAATATTACCAACCAATCTGAAAACGAATTTTACATTCTATCAGATAACATGCTATCTTACTTTAGCTTGTTTTTTCTTGTCTCCTATATCAATAGGTATTGCAATAAGTTTGTTGGGGCACAAATTCTGATCGGATCTAATATTTGTTTTACCAAAGACAAACAGCTTTCTATACCTGATTTCTTTTAAATTCGATTGTAGGCACCAAACATCTCAGAGAATCTTGATACATATTCTATAGCATACGCAAAAGAGAAGTATCCCCAGTAGATTTGGAGACATGCGAACTAGGTATGTTACTTTTCTAGTTTCTTAACTCTTTGACAGCAAAGTCTCCGGAAACGCATTGCATTCGGATATCCGTAGGTCGCCCCAACGCTTGCATTACGTTTGTGCATGACTCATTGGTTTCCAGAGTTGTTAAACGGCATTCCAATCATTCTTTTGAAGAGACTAAAAGTAGCTCTCATTTTGAATGCACCTTTCCTCTCCTTTATTTAACGTCAGCGTTTAACTATTAACACTCACAGTTGTAATCCTGTCCTAACGGAAAACAGCACACAGTGGGTGAAATCACACAAAGATCCTCAAATAATCGCTTCATTTAAGTAAGGTATGGTAAACTCTGCAGAATTCTATTTGATATGGGGAAAGGAAATCCATTCCAATTAACATTCGTGTATACGGGCATTTCAGATGTTTGAGAGGAACATATTTTTATCTCTACCCATGCGAAAGAATTAAAGCATACACTTTTCAATAAACATTGTGTTCAGGTATAAATTGCTCTGATTCGTCCAAACTAAAGTTGCACAGTTATCGACATAAAATGAATGAGGAAGCCGAGATGAAACATCAGAATATTCCTTATACGTATTACCTAGCAAATGCTTTAAAGATATCATAAAGAAAAACGGATTTTTCATAACCCAAAATATGCTCTCTGTAATATCTATAAAGATTTTTTGTTGCGTTTCGGAAGCAAAATGAAAATTAGAAAGTTTCTGTGAAGCGTATTAATACTAAATTGTAGGCAGACCTTTTCTATATCGGCTGATAACCCTAGGGGATGTGTCATAAGTGTGTCCGTTACATTGGGAATTAACTTAATTAGGTTCTTCCTTTAATCAAAAGTTCATTCAAGGATGGTTGATTTGAATCTTTCGCTAATGCATCGAATACTCTCTGATGTTTGAGGCTAATCTACTTTCTTTAAATATAGGGCGATCTGGTAAATAGTTTTTTAATTCACCACTCATTTGAATTTTTTCAATAATTCCTAGCTTTTCCTATTCTTTAGATACAAAAATGCAGTCATTTAGAAATCCTTCACTGACTGTGCACACATACATTTTATTATATCTTTTTCAGAATGAATTCTTTGTTACTCGACAAAAAGTTGTGCTCTCCCTCAAAATTGGGGGGGGGGAAGGAATTAGAAGTCTACACTCCTTAAGGTTCTGGCAACCATTCTTCTATGAAATTCATGCATAAGAAAAAAGACACGACACCAACCAACTAATCAACTCTCTGCAGTTACTTTAGACACAACAATACAGCAATAACTCGCTTTACGCCTGTTAGGAGCTTGGAAATAATCTATGCTTCTAAATCAAGCCAAACTCTATAAACTGATCCATCGTATCGAGAAATATTAATTGCATACTAGCACTTTCACATGCATCCCTTATACCAATAACATCAGATCGCAAAGCTTACGAATACTGCAACTTACAGAATGAAAAGATAAAGCACAATGTCCAATATTAAACAAATTATTCTCATATAACACAGACGTTTCAAGATTTCTGAGTTTCGCAGACTTTCTTTTTCCAATTAAATAATAACTAAATTTGTTTGCGATTAGTATGAGTTCCATGCATCATTTCATTGGCGAATCAGTTATAGACGGCCTGCAATCAATTTCTGACTCTTTAAGATTTAAATCAGGTACTAACAAATTTTTTTCTTTTAGTTCCAGAATTGTTGTACTACCAAAATCTCTCGGAATAAATCCACCCTTTCATCTTGTGATAACACACATATATTAGGAGAAAAAATGTTCTGAATACTACCGATTTTGATTTCATGTACATCATGCACACGGGTTTAGACTCATTTTCTGCAAAAAGACCATGAATGATTTTTTGTTTACATTTGGGCTTCACGTTAAGGTTTCTAATTAATATTGTGCTCAGATAGGAGTGCTGAGACCCTGTACCTACAATAGTCTAAACGTTCTGTCATAGATTCGATTTATATTCTTAGAGCTGAAGTTATCAGTAAAAATTTTCAACGCTACAGTTATTGGATAAATACTTATTCTCAAGAAATTCTGTTTTGAGGTTTTTGCCATTTGATTCTCTATCAAGACACATAAGAATATAATGATTTCTATTATACTGGATACACCTATTTTTATGTTTACGATTTTTAGAAATGTGAACCTTTCGTAAATAAAAGAAACATGCTCCCTTTTTAATAAAACTCTTTTACTCATCTTCAAACCAAATTTTGAACCATAAAAGATTCCTGGCGTAAATGACTCTTATCACAAAATACAGAAAACTGAAACTTCGCCTACTTGAGTTTTCTTGATTTGTCATGCTTACAAGTCTCGCAGTGGAACGTATTCCAGTACACCTTTCTGTAGGTTCCTATTTCTTAACGTTTGAGTTAGCTCTAAACCTGCTACATGCCAGTAAACCCATTCTTCGTCTTAACGTTTTGTTTAAAGAAGCTTTAAGCTCTTCAAAGATTCGTCTTTCGTTTCTACTTCATCATGAAACCTAGGAATATCCATTTGAGAACGTATCAGGTTCAATGTTCCGTCTTACTTTCTTTGGGAACATGCACAGACCTGACTCGGAACAGGGAGCTTACTAAAGCTATGCTCAGTAACTGTGGGAAGTAGACAAGATACACAGGAAGGGTATACAAAACCCTTTATTTTTCACTCTTTACAATAATTTCCGTACTTCGGAATACAGAGACCAACTACTTGTGGTCTGAACGTAAGAATATAAAATATAACTAAAATTTGGAATAATCAACAAGGGCCTACGTGTAAGATTGGCCGGATATTAACAGGAAGCCGTATGTAGTACAGAGAACTGTTAACACTACAATACGTTTAAAATTATCACGAGGATTAAACCTCTGGCCTGGAAGGCAAACAGCAACCGAGTAAAACTTCTAAGGCAAGCGGCTTGCTTCTAATAACTCCTTCCTCTCTCTTGCTTGGCAAAAAGCCACAACTTAAGTACTTGGCGTTAGCAAGACAAATTTTGCATAAATAAGTTAACGCTTTTAATTCTGGCCGGAAGTAGAAAATAAGAAGTGATAGTAAAGATTTAAAATAAAATAAACGTTAGTAAAACTTAAGATCCTTACATACGTACCAACGTATCATTCTTCATCACCATACTCAAGAGATCTCGAACATACATTTGCACCAGTGGACCTCTGTAAAGACGTTTCCGTAGTTGCTGGATTGCCTTTGGGAAATTTATGGCAGTAATTAGAAAACATTCTACGACTCTTGCAGCTTTCAATTTCGGTACTGCAGCTTGCAATTAACACTGTAACTTGTCTTCGCGGGCAATCTTGCGTCAGTCTGTAACATTTTTGAATTGCGCCCCACCTTTCCCCCCAAAAAAGAGAATTCCTTAGCTTCTCCATTTAATCTCTTCAGCTCCGTTTTCGGGATTTTAAACTGTTTCTTTTCAGTAGAATTCTTTACCATCGATGATTCATTAACTTTTCTTCCAATTACATCTTCAATACTTCCAATTACATATCCTTTAATTTTAAATATCAGTTCGTAATTTTTAAATATATATACTTTAGATATCCATAAATCCTCATAATTTTGTTGATAATAATCTTCAGATTAAAAAAACAGAATTTTATAATTTGTTTTCGCAGCTTGACAGTCTTTCGAATTTATCCTTGAACTGCAAATCTAAAACTGGAAGTTCGTTCTTATCTGGATTTTCTTTCGAAAGTGCAATGTTTATTTTATTCGAACACAAAGTAAAAGTCGTTAGTAATCCCTTCCATTTGGCTATTAAATTTCGGAACACCCATATTGCTTAATAAGCTGCCACACTCGGCGACAAGAAAGATATTCTGTGTAGTGGCAAACTGCTCAAAAGGGGTATCAGGGCATCTAACTGACCCTAAACAGCCAATGGAGCGTTTAAATAAATCACTAAAAGATCCAATAACGATTAAATAACATTTAATTAATAACAAAAAATATATACGCTTAAAAAAAAGAGATCGAATTCAACATTCCTGTATCGTACAATCACGCACACAGTTAAAGAGAAAAATGGTGAAAATTTCAGTTCAGTTCTTTCATACTATTCAGCAAGAATTCATCGATCACTTCACTTCAAATCTAGTGGAATAGTGAGGCTGGTTTTCGACAAGCTGATCAGCAGACCGCGAGCGAATTTAGAGAAGAGAAGCAAAGTAGAGGCAGTGACAGATCCTAAATGAAAGCTTGTTTCAGAATGATTTACTTGTAAGTTGATTTGACTGGTTAATTTTTAAATTTCAGTTTAAAATTTATTTGAAATTAATATTGGTTGAATCATTATATAAGTGTATGTGTCATCTTCCTTATTTATGAATCATATGACACGGATTAATTTTGAAATGAGACAGTTTTTGTATACATACACGGGTAACATAAATTATCTGAATATCATGAGATTAGAAGATATCTTCATAGTACGTTGATGTTGCAATGCCTTAAACTGACAAAAGCTGATAGATGTTACAGACATCATAGAGAGTTAAGGGAGAATAAAATCTTTCAGACGTGGTTGTAGATTATATTCGTAATAACGCAAGCCTTGGCAAGCATAAACAGGTTGACACATCATCACTATAGATGCGTTATGCATCCAACAATTTCATATAGCTTATAAGTATTTCTCCCGCCTTTTTAGCACGCCTTTCTGGTGTAGTGGTCAGGACGCTCGGCGCGTCTTCGAGAAGTCTGTGGTTGGAACCCCGGCGAGGGTATTGCATATTTGTCTCTTCTCCTACTTCAAAAATACCTGATGTCTCTACAAGCTATTTACATCTTTAAAAATGGACAAATCAAAGCAGCGAAAAGGAACTGTTGACAGCAACAAGCGAAGTGAGAAAAGGGGGGAAGTAAGAGCGGCCTCAGAAAAATAGTTAACGAAGTTTCTTTAATCTGACTGGATAAGTGCTGTCCGCATAATAGCAGGATCACACACGCAAGCATTAAATTCTGATTAGAAGCAGTCCACAAAGTTATTATAAACAATTTCTACTTTTAGAACAGAAAGTGGAGATAGCCGAACTAATAGGGAATAAAAAAGACTGCTGACAGATTAAAGCTACTCATTTTCTTTCGTATTTAATACATTAAACACAAACACACACACATATATAAAATTAAAACAATTAAAACTTTGCCCAAAATTAAAAAACTAAAAGTCAACTTTGCGCTGCTTACTCACTTTCTACAAGGTTCTATACTTTTGCAAAACAATTTATATAATTTTTACCAACTTTTTATTATAATGTGAATGGTTTTGAATTTATATTATATATATACATTTGTAAAATAGAGCGAAATATATATGTAAATTAAAATAAAAAAAATAGGAGCCCAGTACTCTGGAAATTGAAATAAATCGAACGAAATATTTGTTTGTTAAAAAGGTGTTAACAAAGTAAATTCGAATCGTATTTAAAATGGAAAAAAGAAATTATTTTTGTAAATGCAATAAACTAAATTTAATCAATACTTTTTCCCATATCCCGAAAAAATCAACGTGTGCATCCAAACAAACCAAGTTTCATACAAATTACCATGACTGTAATTTTGAAAATTTATTATTATTCACAAAGATGGTTTAAAAATCAATCATTGTTTGGAGCAATAAATCATAGTAAGATTTTTGACAAACGGCGAAAAGACACTAAGTTATTTTAGAAATTCTAAAAAATTATTCATATAGAAAAATAGTTGAAAAATAGTTTTCTATCTATCGGATAGCGTAAAATTAATCTGCTATAATTAGTTTGACTTGATCCATATATATGGGAAGTCTCCCAACAAATATATATCTAAAGTTTTGAAACTTTAGATATATATTGAAACGACCACAAATCCAAATAAAAAAAATAAGAAACATCAGGTAAGTGAAAAATAAATAACAAATTTACTGCAAATTTTGAACCAAAAGCGCGAACAAGCTCAGAAACGAAGATACACACGTAAGTAATAAATAACAAATTTTACACAGAAAGTTAGCCAAATGAATCATTTCTGTATAAAAAAGTGGTATAATAATTGTATCGTGATATTATACTAAGTAAATAATTTTTTGAACATAAAATCGCAAATATAATAATAATGCTTTTATGTAACCAAAAGTACTAGTATAGGAAATCATTTTTGTTGCTGTGGTAATGTAATATAGCGCAAAGTAATTTTTGTCTGTCAGTTTCACTTAAGCTAATCCTTTATATATATATATAAATATTAGTGTGAAAACGCAACTGCAAATATTTGTTATTGTGAATCTGATTTGACTGACAAAGATATTGGAAGTATTTTATGCAAAGAAAACAAAGGCAACAATATAAAGAATGAGAAACGAAGAAAAATCTATAGACGCCAAATGATGTCGCTTTTGTTGAATCGCTTTTCTCGGTGTATCGATTATTCTGTCAATCGATTTTTCAGAGGTTTTTGAAATGTTGAAGAAACAGTCTGCTCTTGACAAATATCACTCAAATCATGCAAAATTCATTCATGCTTGACTACAAATTGCAGGCATTTGAAAGTAACTTTTAGAAGTGGGGAAAAATAATTCATAGTTATTCCTGAGCTAAGGAAAACTAGAAAAAAGAAATGCCTTCAGAAATTTTGAAAACTGCACTTCAGTATAAATTTGTCACCCAGCGATGCAGGAATAAAAAGCTTCATAAATCATATTTGATACAAATATTAAGCTTACAACTTTCTTAACATTGTTTAAATCCTCAGCCCTTGATCTGAAAAGGTATTGTTCTGAAAATGTTAATCCTCAAATATCTGGCTGGAAATAGATAATACCGAAACATTAAAAAATGCTGTTATTGAATGGATATCTTTCTGTGTATATAAAGTTATAAGAAAAGAGATAAAGAACAACGAAAATGCTTCTTTCTTTTGCTTGTTTTGAGCTTTTAAGACAAAACTGCTACTTTAACCAGGAGCTGTTACTTACAACCTTTTTGGGAAGAGTGCCACTATCTGAAGAAAAAAAGCTATGCTTGCCACTTCCAACGTTTCCAATATAAAAAATATACAAAAGAGAGCAAATTGAATTTATAGGCCGATTATGGGATTTTTACTCAAGTAGTACACTTTTTTATGTAAGTCTGATTAGTGGACATTTAAAAAATAATATAATAAATAAAAAAGTACAAACTAAAGTTTTATTGTCAATAAACATGTTTAAATGTTCAGTTAGGTTATGTATAAAATAAAAATGAATAATTTCAAACTCTGAATAACTATTAAGCAGTCAATACTTAATTAATGTGGTTTTCAATTACGTAGTTTCTTTATCAAGTCATTTATACAATTTAGATCACTTGCACTAATTTTTTTTTTACCACGTCATCTATATAATGTGAATCACTTGCCGTTGAAATAAGTTCCTTATATTTGCTTTTCAGTGTAGTATGCTGCTGTAGGTGAATAATCTCGGTTTGGATTTCAGTTGGGAAACGGTTAACCTCTTGCAGAGAAATTGAATTATATTTATTCTAATGCGTTTAATGTGTGTACCTATCGACGGAGTTCATACAGACGATATTATAATTTTTTTAAATCTTTTAATTTTTCAATAAGTCTTTGCTAAGTCTTTTCAATAAGTTTTTACCGCTATTAAAGCTACATAAATATGATTATATATATATATATATATTATACATATATATATTATTTATTTACTAAAGTAATATTGATTATATTATCTCCTGATATAAAGTTAGTAGAATGTATCTGAATGAAGTAACCCAGAAGTATAAAATTTAATTCCGAAAATAATATTTTTAAAGGAACTTGAATTAAAACATAAAAAATAGAAATGCAAATTTCTAATATGGAAATTATTAATCCAAGTAATTATTGTCATTGATCGGAAATTAATTGAATTTTAAAAAGGAACAAACCAACCCCCGTTCAATTAAGAATAATTAATACATGCGAAGGTGTTTCGTCTTTTAACCAAGTAAGCATTATGATGCCAAGCTGACAATTTTAGTTAAGGCCAAATTTGTAAGTCGAGTTTTTATTCAGTTATTAAGATTAAAGTGAGATGAATTAAAGTGAAGTACTTTAAAGAATTCATTTTGAATGTAGATTTCGGTTAAGGTAATGGATTCTTTTAGAAATCTCAAGATATTATAGCCAAATTAAGTAGAAGATTCAAAATGAATTGCTAATTCAAAATGAATTCTTTATAGTACTTCACTTTAATTCGTCTCACTTTAATCTTAGTAACTGAATTAAAATTCGACTTACAAGTTTGGCCTTAACTAAAATTGCCAATTTGGCATCATAATTCTTACTTGAGTAAAAAGTGAAACACCTTCGCATAATATTAATTATTGTTAATTGAGCGGGGTTCGTTTATTCCCCTTGAAAAATCAACCAATTTCCGATCAATGACGACAATTACTTGGTTTATTAATTTTCATATTAGAAGTTTGCATTTTCTATTTTTCATGATTTAAATTCAAGTTCCTTTAAAAATATTATTTTCGGGAGTAAATTTCATACTTCTGGGTTACTTCATTCAGATACATTCTGATCAATTTATATTAGTATAATCTTTATATTAATTATATTAATATAATCAATATTACTTTAGTAAATAAATTGTATAAATATATAGGTATGTGTGTGTGTGGAATTAATGTCCGAACCTATCAAAAAAAATAAAAAAAAAATAAATAAATAAAAATAAAGAGGGAACCACTTACATCTATTTATAGGAAAACAAGCTTATGAAATTCCCAAGATTTATAAATACATGGGGCTTAAGAAATTCCCAAGATTTATAAATACATGGGGCTTAAGAAATTTTCAGAATAAATGAATATATTTTTGACATGTTCGCTTCATTGTTATAATGAACAAAAAAAGATTGCCTACAATGCATTTATTATTTTGCTAGGGCTATATGTTGGCAAAGCTGAAGCGTGCAAATATGAATGTAACAAACAAATGCAATACCCAAAGCTTCATTTCGTTCTTTTCCTACATTGCTTCACCAAATATATCTGGATGTGAGTTATGGCAAGGATACAATTTTTTTTTTGCTTCGCTTTTTTTTAGAAGTATGGTTACGTCTGTCCTTTATTGTTTTAGTTTTCAATGCTTTAATAAACACGTGCAAAATGAAGCTATAGAAAAATGGGTTAAATGAAATGTACACCTTGCCGACACACACACAAAAAACAATCTGATGTCTACAGACATAACTTCCTTGTACGGAGTATTAAATTATACGCACTTTTTCCTGCATATCATTTAAACTTATTGAACTGAATTAAATCTACTTCGTCGACAGCGCATAAACCACAATAGAGTAAATGCACTCTTTAAAATTCACTAAATTTATTTACCATAGCGACATTTTGGCTCTAGGTTCACTTAACAGCGTTACATCTCATTCATTTATAACTCAGAATGCACACAAATTTTATCATCTGAAGAATTATCTAATTCTTGTCACATTTTATATTCAAGTACAATAATAAATCTAAAACAATGTATAAAAGAAATTAAACAAATAAAGAAGAAAAAAAATCACAGACGATTCAGTGGCGCTTACCTAAAGCTCATGCGCTACTCGTAAACATTCTCCTCTATGCGAGACAGACTTGCGACAATATTTGCTGTTAATGCAACACACATTTCGTCGAAATTCATTAGAGATATATCCCTCATTCAATTAATTCACTTCTTTCGCTGCAAGGCAAAAATACATAAAAACTCAAAATATCTTCATTAAAAATTGAAAGATATAGAAATACATAAAGCATCAAATACAGTTAAAACAATGACAATTAGCTTTTAAATTGTTGATAATTTTACAACGATTGCATGCGGATTAACTAAAGGCATAAAATGTTAACCGGAAGATAAGAAGGGCATAATTCAATGATTTTTATAGGAAAAAAAAAAATGCCCAATTTACCAACATATAAGAATTTAAAAAAGAGCTCACAGAGCTGAACTCGATATATATATATAAATATATATAGATATACTTTTGGTTCTGCCGATTGCAACCAAAAAAGGAGATGCGCATCGACATGTTACAGCAGTCATATATGCAAAATGTCAACGTTCATACAAATTTAATTTAGATAATTTCTTCCATTGTTTTCAGTGGTGCAAAGAATAAAATTCTGAAGGTTATACAAGCTGAAGGTTCGTTAATTGAAGATATGGTCAAAAACTGTTTTACATGAACTAAAAATATCTAAATCGAATTTTCACAAAATCTGTTCACCACATTGCACACTGATCGACACACAGTTGTGTGTATAAAATTTGAACTCGATAGCTTATAAGCAAATGAGAAAATTCCAACCATAGTGAAATATCGTGAGTGAACTACAATAAATAAAAGCTTATAATATAAATATCAACACATTCAAAGATACATGCAAGTAAAAAATTATGGAAAAAATACTCCAGTCTGAAATTTTAGAAACCTGCATTTCATAACTGAATAAAACGAGTAAAGAGGGAGGGGGTAACTCGTTTCACATGTTCTTTATATATTTGTAATTCTATCCAAACCTGTTATTTGGAATATCATGATTCTTATGTAAGACCACATCTGTATCACTGACTTTTATTTTGACCACCAGCTGCAAATTGAAAAGAGAAGGGGAAAAAATAGATAGAAAATGTCTACGGCATTCACCTTATGCGGAGCGTATATATTTTGCTTTTCAAACATGCCATCTGGGTAACACTTCGACATGATACTAAAATCTGAAAACACCTAATATTTCTGCAACCGTATTTCCTATTTCACGGCGAAAGAAGGCAGAAATGCTTTCGCTGGAGGAAATCCCAGATTTTAAACATGAAATACTCTTACAGGAACTGAAAGTTTTGTTTTTTTATTTGTACTGAATGCCGGAAGAGAAAAGTAAGCATAAAAATGCATTCGTCCATCTTATGAGTATTCCATAAATTTTAAGAAGTATTACAGAATAAGCGTGTAACTAGGTGATTCTGAAATTTTCGAACGAATATCAAGAATAACATAGAATAAATTTCGTCGCTTTTCGAGTTACTCTTTCATAAACAACACAGAATTCATTTTATTTCAAAAATAGCTCCGATATTGACATTTTATAAAAAGACAGACATAGTTCACCATCTTATAACATTCTGTAACTGAATTTTTAAATATAAATGATATATAACATATTAATGTATACAAATGCAACACCAAACATTAACAAAAAAAAAAAAAAAAAAAACGCTCAGCCTTGCACTCCAACTCAAATAAAAAGGAAAATTTTCATGCGGCTTTTGTTATTAATTTCAACAAAAATATATTCGAATATTTTGCTTTAGTGTACACCAAAATTAGTTTCCTTGCTGTATTATTATTAAAAGAGAGTAATCCATTTGGCTTTTAATATAGCTGAAAAGAAGTACTGTTTTACTGCTAAAGAAATTGAGGATTGTAAAAATGTCCATATTTATTGAAAATAATGCTGAAATACATTAATAATTTGCACAAATAAGTCAACAGAGTGAGAGAGTAATTTGAGAAAGAAACATAGTTTCCTCTGTAAAATCAATTACGGAAACTTCTCTCTAGCAAGCAGCTTTCAAATACCTTTCCGTGTGCAGATGAAACAAACAAACACCAGCGGGATATTTTTAATGTAGTTCCTACTTTACTGACTGCCAACAAGTTGGAATTTGGATCTTTTAATATTTTTAACAGTTTATGTTTTTTTTGTGAAATGATTGCACTGACAATAACAAAAACTTCTAAATAGGCTGCTCTTCTATACGCCTTAATCTTACCTGCAAGCATTTTCGAATCATAAAAGCTAAATTTGGCATGACATTAAATTAATTTGAAATATGAGCATTGAGATGTGTGTCAGAATACATCAACAGCTTGAAACTTAACTGGTTAAAGACACTCAAAGAATTTTGTAATGTCATCACAGAAAGGATTTGTAACTTTCCCCTTTCTAATACTGCAGTCACTTTTAATGCATCGCATAGCTTCAAAAATATGCTATATACTGGATGGTATTCAATTAAGATTAAACATTTAGCTAAACATTAAGTTTTTCGTATTCTTTTTTATTTATTTCTTGCTCATCTGTTTATTTCTGCTTCCAGAAGCAAAAGTAAGGCTTAATAATAAAACAAATCTGAAGTGGACACCACATGATTACCTTGTACGGCCTAATTAAGTTACACACATTTTTTGCTGCACTTCACTTAAACTTAATTTCTCGAATTATTCTAGCTTAATTAACCGATATCTGATGACAAGTATAAAATGACATCAAAAATTTCAAATTTTTAAATTAAATATTCCGATCAATTTTTGTCGTACCGGACTCAAACTTCTGACAATTTTATATTTTCGTAACGAGTATATTTTTTTTTTTCAAATATAAGTACAGGAGCCGGGATACCGCATTAAAAGTTAAATTTCGTTATTAGTCGAAAACTGTTTTTTTTTTTTTTTTTTTTTTTTTTTTTTTAAATTTTACATTGCCCAAATATGAACATTTTTGTCATTTAAAACCGTTCTGTAATCTGAAATATAGGACTACGGCCAACGAGTACGAAACTAAAGGCCAGATAAGGAATTTTAAGCCGGTTAAGGGGTGGGTGTTTATATGTTTACGTTTGAAATAGCCGATTGCAATAAAAAAGAAAGATATATAAATAGATTTGATAGCAGTCCGGTATGAAAAATTTCAATGTTCTACGGCTAATAATTTTTGAGTTATGCGAGATAATGCATACGTACGTATACAAAAACAAAGTAAAAAATACAGACGTCACGGAAAAAATCGTTTTTGAATAGTTTTTAAATCCATTTCACAGTCCGTTTCAGAAAAAGACAAAATGTCTTTTATTCTGTTCGTATGTACAGATGCCACGCAAGAAACTCGTTTAAATAGATTTGGGAACGGCAAAATGGCTATTTCCATTGAAATATGAAACCTAGCATTTTTTCATGAATAAAATACTTCCTTTACTTACAAAGCATTAGAAAGGCGTGAGACGCATGAATATTATTAATTTGCCTCAACGCCAAACTGTGACTTTAGATAGTCGGAACTGATATTTTCATAGCCTCGATTAAATCAGATTGATTCACTAAGCAAAATATTCTTTCAGAAGCCACAAATACACAATTTGTTTTGTTTAACTATTAGGGAATATCTTGAATATTATAAAGTATAATAGTGTCTGTGACCGTAGTCCTGGACCTCGTGGGCGTAAGACCTCGGACCTCTGGCAATCAAGTTCTGGTTTTCTTATTTGATGACGAGCCTTTATGAGATGAAATATCCTAGTAATTAAATGTCACAAACTTTTGTAAATTAAATGTCACAAAAGTTTAAAAATTTTAAATTGTATTTAAATCTAAAGCACTAATCCTAATTATTAGCAACATATCTGGTTGTTTTTGTAGTTAAGTTATTATGTTTTTTGTCTGTTAAGAAAGTGTATGGAATTTGTTACAATATGGATATTGTAAAAAATAAAAATATCATTCAAAATTATTTTTCCGTAAGCCATTTACTAAACTTATATATTAACGTCTACTTATATAATTTTACTTTATAGTTTCGTTCATATTACAAAACAAGTGAAAGGACGTTTTATATTTATGATTCGAGTTTATTATTTCATCTTCCTAAACAAGTAAATAGGTCTTAAACAAAGATACCTTAAACCATTAGCCGCTGGTGTTGCGTTGACGCAACGGTCAAAGTAAATGCGTATATAAATATAACTACCTAAGCTAAAAAAAATATTTGCCTTCAACAATCATTTTGTTTATAATAATTAACCTCATACTTTAAGCAAAATTTTCGACCGGGTATTTTTGCTGAAAATATTTAACGAAAGAAACGCCGTCTTTATGAGTGATCTATTTTTAGTCAAGGTCACCGTTTATCAGAACATTACATCAGTCAGATGTTTATATTTATGTTGGGAAGGGAGCGCAAACAGGTGTTGCGTTGACGCAACGTCAGCAGGAAACGAGTAGTCAATCTTCTTTTTCACTCATTCCTTTCGATGTTCTGATTCATGTTCTGGTTGTTTAAAAATGTCTAGAACGATGTACCTTACATTAGAACAAGCCCTTCAAAGATTTTTGATGAAGAAACAGTTGATGATAATGTTAATAATGACCAGAATGAAATTGATATTGTTGTTCTTACCCCAGAAATTGCAGATGCTAGTGACGAAGAAGAAATGAATGGCAATGTTTTAAATAACGATATTTTACCAAATGATACTGCTGGGGAAGTTGAAATTCACGTAAGAAGTAAGTTTCAGCCTTCTAAAACCAGTTATAGTCATACTAAAAGGTTTAAAAAGCAGACGACTGAAATCTTGAAGTGGATAAAAAAGGAACTGTTAGTTATGTCTCAGGAAGAACATGAAGAAAGAGATAGAAGAGAAAGTATAAAAGGCAAAACACAAGGTAAAACTAGTGCACAGACTTTCGATTTTCTTTTTCGTTTCAGATATTTACTCTCTTCTCGATGAAGAGACAAATATATACGCTCAACAAAAAAAAAAAAAAAAAAAAAAAAAAAAAAAAGCACAGAATTTATTGCAAAGTCTATATAAGAAGATTCATTGGAATATTATTTCTTACAGGATATCATTCTTTACCTCAAGAAAAATGTATTTTTTGATAAGGACATTTCTGTTCCTGTTGTACGAGAATCGATATCACGTTTGCAGTACAGGAATATGAAGCAGAATTTGCATTTGACAATAGTCCAATTGACAATACTGATAAATTATATGTGGTCAGACCGTATCTAAACTTACTAAATATAACCACTTTTTGCTACTGGAAATATAAAATCTCTTTTAGATTTCAGACGCGAGAATGCATTATTCCTCTTGCAAACTCCTATTGAGAGTGTAGAATTCGCCAGAAATAGATCAGCAACAGAAAGACTTAGTAAAATCAGCATTCAGAAACCATTGCATGGAGATGATAGAGATTTTATCGTAAAGTCCGTTGATAACAAAAGACTTTGTTGTAAAGAGTACCATAGCCAAACTGTTTATAGATGCAAAGTATGTAATGTAGCTTTACATCATGATTGTAATCAAGTTTTTCATGCTTGAATCTTCAATTGAAATAATCTGTATTTCTAAAAGAAATACAATGTGTATTGTAATATTAAATTAATTACAAGTAAAGTGATTTGTAGATTTATAAAACGTTATACAGCTAAAAACTAATCCTGCGCTCCACTCAAAAAAAAAAAAAAAAAAAAAAAAAAAAAAAAAAAATCACACGAGTACAATCCTACTCACTAAACATCCGCAGTCTTATTCCGCTGACGTTGCGCGAACGCAACACTCGCTTTCTCCACAGGTAAGAGCATTTTTTTTTTATTTTCAATGTAAATTTATGTTATAAATGCTTAATTTAATATTTTTTATTATTTTAATGGAAAAGAAACATTCCTTTTTTCCTTTTAGTTTTGGCGGTTAATGGGTTAATTGTTGTTTAACTATTCTTAAAATTTTCAATTAAGTATATCTTTTATAATTTTGTGGTAAGAGAATTACATTTGCTTCTTTGACATATTCGGCTATATACGAGTATTTATTTTACACGTGACACTACATGTATGACGAGGTCGATATAAAATTTTTAGACAATCTTTATTAACCTGCGTTAGTCATCAACCAACTCAGCTCACATTCCAGTTACGCATCTCAGTGGACGCAGACGAACATATCTCATATTGCAAATTTACGACTGCCACATATCACGCTCATTTGGGAAGAAAAAATTGCTTAATATCGCAGTCAGTAAAGTCAGTAATCATCATCACGTGATAACGACTATTGCAATCTAAACATCCAACTTCCTTGATTCATTCTTTAAGTAATCGATACACTAACAATTGCAATCTCTGAAATGCGCTATGTATGATTTTATTTTATTAAAATAAGCCATAAACGACTAGCTCCTTTCTAAAATGTACCATTAGAACATTATGCACATTTCATTGCTATATAAAATAATATTGCAGAAGTATGGGATTATGCATATTAAGATATATATATGTAGAAGATGACATCTTATAATTTATTTCTGGTAATATTCTTTTTTATTAGCCCAAAGAAGCGTAAGCCTAGAAGGCTATTAGTTTCAAAGAGATATTTTGCGTTGAATCACTATAAAACTCTGATTCACTTTTCAAATCGTTGCCAACAATTATTATTGTTCTGCATTTTACTTAAAGACAGGTTCGAAATAAACATTATTGCAGCAAATTATAAAGTATTTTGATAGCTGTAGCATTTTATATATGCATGTTATATTTTTATAAAGATTAATGTTGCGGAGGTATAGAATTCAGAGTCTATACAAAAGAGATAAATTTTAGAATTTGTGAAAAAATGTATTTTCTAAGACTATTACAAGAAATATTTTTGAGGAAAGAAACATCGATTGCGTATTGTTATTTATACAACACAAGAAAAGATTTTTGCTTGTACCAAGATCTTTTGCGAAACGTTATTTAACATTTTAAAGTCTTCTATAAATAATATGAAATATAAAAGCAATAATCTTGCCAAAAGATAAATTAAAAAAAAGTCGAACTTGAACAATATTTGTTAAAGAAAAAATCAGAAATTGAGAAAAGAGCTTCGGAAAGTTTATATTACTTTGGCGTGTGACGCCTCTATTCCATTATCACTGGTGTAAAGATAATAATAGCAGGGGATTTCATTTCTCTTTTTTGGTAATGCCTCTATCCGAAATTTTCAGGAATAAATCTGAAGTGGACGCCACATGATTACCTTGTACGGCCTATTTAAATTACACACATTTTTTGCTGCACTTCATTTAAACTTAATTTCTCGAATTATTCTTGTTTAATTCACCGATGTCTGAAGACAAGTATAAAATGACATCAAAAACTGCAAATTTTGAAATTAAATACTCCGATCAATTTTTGTCGTACCAGAGTCAAACTTCGGACAATTTTATATTTTCGTAACGAATATAGAAGTTTCTCAAGTATAAGTACAGGAGCCGAGATACCGCATTAAAAGTTAAATTTCCTTATTAGTCGAAAACTGTTTTTTTTTTTTTTTTTTTTTCTTTTTTTTTTTTTTTTTTTTCTTTTTAAATTGCCCGAATATGAACATTTATGTCATTTAAAACCCTTCTGTAATCTGAAGTATATGACTATGGTCAACGAGTGCGAAAATAAAGGCCAGATAAGGAATTTTAAGCCGGTTAAGGGGTGGGTGTTTATATGTTTACGTTTGGTATAGCCGATTGCAATAAAAAAGAAAGATATACAAATAGATTTGATAGCAGTCCGGTATGAAAAATTTCAATGTTCTACGGTTATCATTTTTGAGTTATGCGAGATAATGCATACGTACGTATACAAAAACAATGTAAAAAATACAGACGTCACGGAAAAAATCGTTTTTCAATAGTTTTTAAATCCATTTCACAAGCCGTTTCAGAAAAAACAAAATGTCTTTTATTCTGTCCGTATGTACAGATGCCACGCAAGAAACTCGTTTAAATGGATTTGGGAACGGCAAAATGGCTATTTCCATTGAAATATGAAACCCAGCATTTTTCATGAATAAAATACTTCTTTTACTTGCAAAGCATTAGAAAGGCGTGAGACACATGAATATTATTAATTTGGCTCAACGCCAAACTGTGGTTTAGATAATCGGAACTGATATTTTCATAGCCTCGATTAAATCAGATTGATTCACTAAGCAACATATTCTTTCAGGAGCCACAAATACACAATTTGTTTTGTTTAACTATTAGGGAATATCTTGAATATTATAAAGTATAATAGTGTCTGTGACCGTAGTCCTGGACCTCGTGGGCGTAAGACCTCGGACATCTGGCAATCAAGTTCTGGTTTTCTTATTTGATGACGAACCTTTATGAGATGGAATATCCTAGTAATTAAATGTCACAAACTTGTGTAAATTAAATGTCACAAAAGTTTAAAAATTTTAAATTGTATTTAATCTAAAGCACTTATCCTAATTATTAGCAACATATCTGGTTGTTTTTGTATCGTTATTATGTTTTTTGTCTGTTAAGAAAGTGTATCAAATTTGTTACCATATGTATATTGTAAAAAATAAAAATATCATTCAAAATTACTTTTTCGTAAGCCATTTTCTAAACTTATATATTAACGTCTACTTATATAATTTTACTTTGTAGTTTCGTTCATATTACAAAACAAGTGAAAGGACTTTTTATATTTATGATTCGAGTTTATTGTTTCATCTTCCTAAGCAAGTAAATAGGTCTTAAACAAGATACCTTAACCATTGGCCGCTGGTGTTGCGTTGACGCAACGGTCAAAATAAATGCGTATATAAATATAACTACCTAAGATATTTTATACCAGCAGATGATTTTGTGTAAGGAATATTATGTAAGGAATTTTGTGTAAGGAATATTATGAAAATTATTTCTGTAAAAAAATATTTGCCTTCAACAATCATTTTGTTTATAATAATTAACCTCATACTTTAAGCAAAATTTTCGACCGATTATTTTTGCTGAAAATATTTAACGAAAGAATCGCCGTCTTTATGAGTGATCTATTTTTAGTCAGTGTCACTGTTTATCAGAACATTACATCAGTCAGATGTTTATATTTATGTTGGGAAGGGAGCGAAAAAAGGTGCTGCGTTGACGCAAAGTCAGCAGGAAACGAGTAGTCAATCTTCTTTTTCACTCATTCCTTTCGATGTTCTGATTCATGTTCTGGTTGTTTAAAAATGCCTAGAACGAGGTGTCTTACATAAGAAGAAGCCCTTCAAAGATTTTTTGATGAGGAAACAGATGATGATAATGTTAATAATGACTAGAATGAAACTAATATTGTTGTTGTTCCCCCAGAAATTGCAGAGGCCAGTGACAAAGAAAAGAGGAATGGCAATGTTTTAAATAATGATAATGATATTTTACCAAATGATACTGCTGCGGAATTTGAAATTCACGTAAGTAGTAAGTTTCAGCCTTCTAAAAGCAGTTATAGTCATACTAAAACGTTTAAAAAGCAGAAGACTGAAATCTTGAAGTCAATAAAAAAAGAAAATGTTAGTTATGTCTCAGGAAGAATATGAGGAAAGAGATAGCAGAGAAATTGTAAAAGACAAAACACAAGGTAAAACTAGTGCACAGATTTTCGATTTTCTTTTTGGTGTAGACATTTATTTGTTGAACAGACAGATATGTACGCTCAGCAAAAAAAAAAAAAAAAAAAAAAAAAAAAAAAAAAAAAAAGAATTTATTGCATCTGAAGCCTATATGAGAAGATTTATTGGAATAGTATTCCTTACAGGATATAATTCTTTACCTCAAAAATGTATTGGTCTTTTGATAAGGACATTTCTATTCCTGTTGTACGAGAATCGATATCACGTTTGCAGTACAGGAATATGAAGCAGAATTTGCATTTGACAATAGTCCAATTGACAATACTGATAAATTATATGTGGTCAGACCGTATCTAAACTTACTAAATATAACCACTTTTTGCTACTGGAAATATAAAATCTCTTTTAGATTTCAGACGCGAGAATGCATTATTCCTCTTGCAAACTCCTATTGAGAGTGTAGAATTCGCCAGAAATAGATCAGCAACAGAAAGACTTAGTAAAATCAGCATTCAGAAACCATTGCATGGAGATGATAGAGATTTTATCGTAAAGTCCGTTGATAACAAAAGACTTTGTTGTAAAGAGTACCATAGCCAGACTGTTTATAGATGCAAACTATGTAATGTAGCTTTACATCATGATTGTAATCAAGTTTATCATGGTTGAATCTTTCAATTGAAATAATCTGTATTTCTAAAAGAAATACAATGTATATTGTAATATTAAATTAATTACAAGTAAAGTGATTTGTAGATTTATAAAACGTTATACAGCTAAAAACTAATCCTGCGCTCCACTCAAAAAAAAAAAAAAAAAAAAAAAAAAAAAAATCACACGAGTACAATCCTACTCACTAAACATCCGCAGTCTTATTCCGCTGACGTTGCGCGAACGCAACACTCGCTTTCTCCACAGGTAAGAGCATTTTTTTTTTATTTTCAATGTAAATTTATGTTATAAATGCTTAATTTAATATTTTTTATTATTTTAATGGAAAAGAAACATTCCTTTTTTCCTTTTAGTTTTGGCGGTTAATGGGTTAATTGTTGTTTAACTATTCTTAAAATTTTCAATTAAGTATATCTTTTATAATTTTGTGGTAAGAGAATTACATTTGCTTCTTTGACATATTCGGCTATATACGAGTATTTATTTTACACGTGACACTACATGTATGACGAGGTCGGTATAAAATTTTTAGACAATCTTTATTAACCTGCGTTAGTCATCAACCAACTCAGCTCACATTCCAGTTACGCATCTCAGTGGACGCAGACGAACATATCTCATATTGCAAATTTACGACTGCTACATATCACGCTCATTTGGGAAGAAAAAATTGCTTAATATCGCAGTCAGTAAAGGGTTAACATCATCACGTGATAACGACTATTGCAATCTAAACATCCAACTTCCTTGATTCATTCTTTAAGTAATCGATACACTAACAATTGCAATCTCTGAAATGCGCTATGTATGATTTTATTTTATTAAAATAAGCCATAAACGACTAGCTCCTTTCTAAAATGTACCATTAGAACATTATGCACATTTCATTGCTATATAAAATAATATTGCAGAAGTATGGGATTATGCATATTAAGATATATATATGTAGAAGATGACATCTTATAATTTATTTCTGGTAATATTCTTTTTTATTAGCCCAAAGAAGCGTAAGCCTAGAAGGCTATTAGTTTCAAAGAGATATTTTGCGTTGAATCACTATAAAACTCTGATTCACTTTTCAAATCGTTGCCAACAATTATTATTGTTCTGCATTTTACTTAAAGACAGGTTCGAAATAAACATTATTGCAGCAAATTATAAAGTATTTTGATAGCTGTAGCATTTTATATATGCATGTTATATTTTTATAAAGATTAATGTTGCGGAGGTATAGAATTCAGAGATAAATTCAAAAGAGATAAATTTTAGAATTTGTGAAAAAATGTATTTTCTAGCACTATTACAAGAAATATTTTTGAGGAAAGAAACATCGATTGCGTATTGTTATTTATACAACACAAGAAAAGATTTTTGCTTGTACCAAGATCTTTTGCGAAACGTTATTTAACATTTTAAAGTCTTCTATAAATAATATGAAATATAAAAGCAATAATCTTGCCAAAAGATAAATTAAAAAAAAGTCGAACTTGAACAATATTTGTTAAAGAAAAAATCAGAAATTGAGAAAAGAGCTTCGCAAAGTTTATATTACTTTGGCGTGTGACGCCTCTATTCCCTTATCACTGGTGTAAAGATAATAATAGCAGGGGAATTCATTTCTCTTTTTTGGTAATGCCTCTATCCGAAACTTTCAGGAATAAATTGCATGTTTAGATCTAAGTACGATTTGTTTATGTATTGTTAGCAAGTACTTCTAAAAATTCTTGTAATGCTTATGCACACGAAAGAACCTGAAATCGGTAAAAGTTTTGTATATAGAAAATAATTTTGCTTGAACTATGAAATTTCTTTTCTCAACGCATGAGAGGCAAGATGAAAATACTCTACGGAAATTTTAAGCTTTTAAATTAATATAGGGGCTTCGTTGAAAGTGCAAAAGCCATTAAAAATATTTGAAATAAAATCTGACGATAGACTGTATGAAGAGCAACTTCCGAAGAGTACTATCGGGAATTTTTTATGAATCCTTATTTGTCCAAATAGGTTATTGATTCATGTCTGAATTTATTTAAAACTAAAGGTAAATGAACTCTGAATACAATGAAGCAATTTATTTCGTTCAACATAATACAAACCCCGCTACATGAATACGTATTTAACGGTCAGACTCTTTCGTTCAGAAAAATTACTAAAATTCATCACATAAAATACGTCTGGAAGTAGTAAATGTCGATAATATAATGATCAATCAATTAAATGAATTCAGTTTCTGACTTCCAATTAAATAAATACAATTAAAAAAATATAATGTTCTTCTATTCTTGACTATTTGTTCTACTTTCTGACTCTTGAAATTGAAGTTGTAGATGCATTAGGTATTTTGGAAGCAAGAAGGATGAAAAATATGCAACGCCTCCGCCGGGAATCGAAGCGCGGACCTCTGGAATACGCGCCCAGCGTACAGACCACCACACTACGAAGGCATGCCAACAAGGCGAGAGAAATACCTTATATACTCCCCCTTTCAAATGGCGACTGGATTTTTTAGGGGAACCAGTCGCCAAATCCTGGTTGTGGAGATTCACCATCCATTACGCTTTTAGTTCGGGCGCCACTGTAGAAACATTAGGTAATCTGGAAACAAGAGATTGGAAAAATGAGCAAACATCTTCTCCGGGAATCGAACAACGGACCTCTGGAATACGCGCCCAGCATGCAGACCACCACACCACAAAGGCATACCAAGCAAGTGGGAGAAATACCTTATAATGTAAAGTACAGTAGAATTTCAATTATCCAAGGTACCTGGCACCACAAATATGGCGGATACTCGATAACTCTGTTAAAAGAGACTAAATTGTAAATATGGCTAACTTTTCTCTTCGTAAGTTTTTTCTCAAATTTTCTGTTTGAAATTATAAAAAAAATGCACAAAATACTACGCTTAGCATTTTGACAATTTCTTTTAATACTACATAAAATATTGTTACTAATTTTGTGCACAGCGAGATGATTTTAGTGCCATTATATGTAAAATTGTGTTATTTTTATATACAATGTAACACAAAAATTTAGAGAAACGGTACTCTGAGGAAATAATCTAAAAAGAATACAGGGTCAAGTCTACATAATATTCAGTAAATAGTTATCTTGTTAATATGGCCAGATATCGCCAAGTTAGCAAGGGTTTTGGTAACTAATTTTTGTCACCAAATTTTCCAAGATGGCGTTTTTCGACATTTGGCCCTTTGGCGATATTTTGGTCCAAGTCCTGTATCACAGTAATAGGTAATGTTACCAAATAACTTTAATCGATTTCTCTTGAAACTGTAACTGTACCCGGCCCTCATGCCTTCCAGTAATTTAAAAAAGTATTAGATATTTCTCGGCAGCCGGTTGAAAACTATACAAGGCCAGAAAGAACACCACTATTTTATTTGTAGGTGTTCTTAGCTGTTTAGTTCAGTGTAAGTTCGGAGTACTGAGATACCTCCGTCTTTAGATGCGCTTTGCATTGTGTTATGTTTAATGTTCCTAATCGTTTGAAGTGTAACTTTTGATTATAAAATAAATTATATCAAGCTATGATCAATTATGCGTGCATTCAATCTATTACGGGTACCAATTACTGTACGCCCGCAACAATATATTTTCTTCAATTAACAAATGGTTTATACGTGATTTTATATCCTAGCAAAAATATTGTTGCGTGCGTACGGTTTCATAATAAACTGAATGCACACAGGTCCGATGATAGGTTGATAAAATTTATACTATCAAGAGAAACACTTCAAAACTCTAGAGTTTTCCACAAAATCTGTCGTTTAACTCGTTACCAATATCACACATGACATTCAGTAGTTACACTTCAAACTACTAAGAATGTTAAACACAACGCAACGCAAAGCGTATCTAAAGAGCGGCGCTAACCCGGAGACGCTGAGCTAAACATCTAATTACAACTACAACTCAGAAGCTGATGCTCTTTCCGCTCTTGCATAGTTTTCACTCTGCCGCCGAGAAATGTCTCGTACTAGTAAAGACATATGAGGGCCGGGTACTGTTACAGTTGCATAAGAAATCAATTACAGTTATTCAGTACCTCTTACGGTAATACAGGGATCGGACCAAAATATCGCCAATAGTTGCAAAGGTTGATAAATTTTGGCAATTTCTCGCCAAATGAGCGAGACAACCATTTATTGAATGTTATATAAACTTGCCCCTGTATCCTTGCTCTTCCGCAGAACATCACCTCTCTAGATTTTTATGTTACAGTATATAGAAAATCACAACATTTTCGCATACAATTGCACTACAGTCTTTGTACAAAATTGGTAACAATATTTTGAAAAACTCCTGGAATGCAACAAGCTATATTAATGTTGAATGTACTGGGGAATTTTGACAAATTTCTTTTGTGCAGTTTTATGAAAAATTATGAATGCTATTTTAGAAAAAGTATGTAAGTCTTTTTTATCATATTTCCACATCAGTTACTGATCGCAGAAGATCGTAAGAATAGCAACGGTTCCCAAGACATTTCTTTAACTAATGTGCGGTTTTAAGTTTCAGCGCCTACTAGTGATCAAACGGTAAAATCGTTGAGCACTAATAGTTCGACTTCTGGCATATGGGCTGGATGGATTGCAAGTATCACGCTTTTCTTAATATGTACTTTTAACATGAACACGAGAGAAATTCCCTTAGAAGGTCTTTCACGAAGCCATCTCTCCTTTTAGGTAGGTAACCCTTTATGCTTGAATTGCGATCTCTCCCTTTACATTCGCCTTGTAGTAATCAAAACAAACCCAAGCCATCAGTAATCCAATATATATCAACCATTTAAAATATGATAGAGTTTGGTAAAGTTTATCCTTGTGATCAAGCTTGCTTATAACATGAAGATCCTTCTGTGACAAAAAAAAAAAATATGTTTTAAGCAAATGTTTTGAAGAAAAAATCACTAGGCACTCCACGTAGTAATTTGATTCTGAATCAGTAGTCATTTAATTCTGAGGCAATACAAATTTAATAAATTGTGTTATAGGTCACAGGAATTTAATTTAAAAACTTAAATATTAATTATCATATGTCTATCCTTTTGTGCATGTATATATTTCGCAAATCTGCAACCACAATACAAATATTATTATTATTCATTTATGCTACTGAAGAAGTTGAAAGACGTGAGCAATGCTTTAAAAACATGTATTTAAGTTCCAACATGTATTTAATTCTATCCAACCGTATAATTGAAGTAGGAGAATGGATGAAGTATTAACATTTTCCCTCGTTTGCAAGATTTTCTGTTCCAGAAGTTATACAAAGGAATGCATTAAATCACGAGCACTCTTAGAATAACATTACCACGTTCCGTTTAATGCAACACAAAGTCCTGTCGTCGTCCTCTAGATCAGATTATTACGCCAGAAGCGATAGTCATAGACGAATAATTATCCCTCGTTCCGTCGCAGTGAAATCTGCAACAAGCACCATTGAAACACACCAGATACTTTCCTAATTACCACCAAGTTACAATACCCTTCTCTCGCTTTGCTGTTTCAAGCAAATGCGGCCCATAGCAGCGCGAAATGTTTGCGTAAATATTTGAAATATGTATTTAAGTTCTGGTGATAACTACAGTATGTTGAACCATAGGTGCTAATCGAATGCGGCATTCAAGCAAGCCTTAGGTGCGGGGAAGTGCCGCCAAGTTTCGACGTCAAGAGATTCAATTTAACCGTACTCCGGAAACTCAGCCTCAAATCAAGTTTATTTAAACAGTCCTTTTAAAGTTTACTCTCAGTTTTGCGGTACTATTTTTATCCGGTCAATATCTTTATCACAGGAAGAAGAAACGTTTAATTTCTATTCTTATTCTGTGGAAGTTTATGAAATCTACTCAGAAAATGTTCTTTTACTATTCGAAATGTTATTGCTATTTAAGCATTCATAAAAAATATGCAGATGGATTTAAAAGAAATTAGAAATGTCATTTTAACAGAACGGAAGACAATATTTAACTTCTAAATTGTTTTATAATATATTAAGTGAAGTTTTTAGGAATAGATAAATGTTTAAAGTATTACATAAAATAATTACAGATTTTTCATTTTCTATTTGGGTAGTTATGGGCTAAGTGTTATTCATATTATGTTTTCCATTATGACTTTTAATGTTTTAATAAGCAAAGCAATAATACTGTTACAAGAAAAATCAATGAAACCTGGAAATTTTAAAATCTGAAAAGGGTTCAAATTATTTTAACAAAAAATTCTTTTATTAATCTGCATATTTTTTAGCCAAACAAAAACTACGCTATATTTTTTGGATTTGTTCTTACAGGCATTGCTGTAACTTTATATCTTTCACGAAATACTTTAATTGTTACAATTTGAGAAACTGAATATATTTTATTTTGTAACATCACTTAACATGTGACTAAAATTTTAACATGAAGTATCAATTGCAGTCCTGTTTGAAAATTAATTCAAGAGATTTCATGAAAAACAGATATCAGAAGCTCTAATTATGCTGATAATGCATTGACCTATTTTACAAAAACATGTTTTTTTAATGTGCAATATATCTAAAAATCCCCCACCAAATGAACAGCTGCTCTGTCACAGTTTTCAGGGTGTTGAGGAAAATATGGAATTTTTACAGAATAACAGACATATACAAAGAGATATAATATTCGTGCAATAGATGATATGCAGCAGTGGCACAAGAGAGTACAATGCTTTGTAGGGCAGTACAATATACAAAGTCTGTACAAACTGCAATGCCCTACAGTGCAGAAACGCAAACTAGTGAAGTTTATATAAAGTATCATCCTACAGATTATCGCATGTATTAGCGTGTGGATTATTTATTACCTGTACCTAGCGCACTCACTCCACTATCTCGTAATTTGAAGCTTTTACGACATGCAGCGAATAGACCATTCCCAATGAAGGACAAGTGATCGAAGAACTAATCTTCACGAACTTCTAGCAGGAAAGTATGCCTCCTTTGCTTAATTTCTGATAAATCTCATCTTTTTTGCCAGTTTAAAAGAAGAGGAAGAGTGGAATTTTTATTATGAGATGCGCAGAAAGCAAAGGAATGCATTAGGAAATTGGAAGAACTCATGACTCTGGGGAACTGAGCCGCTATCTCATTTTCTGATACACTGGAAGGGAACAGAAACAAATACAAAAAATACCTCTCTTCCTGTAGAAGAATGAAAGGTATTATTAGTTGTTGGTAACAAGATGCCTCTTGAAGTAAGCGCTTGAAATAAAAGTTAAACAGAAGGTTGAATCACTATACATAATTAACCTTCTATGAGTTTTTCTAACGTGTTAGATGGTTCCTGATATGACTGCCATTCAGCTTAAAACCTGAATTACATAAATTCAAACTGCGAATCAGAATGTCATATGCTGTCTTGCTACATAAAACAGAAATCACAACAGCCACTTGAATCACTTGAAGATACATCCCCACAATGACAATCATAATGTACTCGGAAAAGTATAGGCATGTTTAAGTTATGAAATCAAAGTACACAAGATTACATATCGCCAAAATAGTGTTTTCCTCATGATCTGCATGATCATACATATAGTTATCTTAGCTAACTATTTGTATGATCATTCACTGCCTTCCCCCTCTCCTCAGTTACATCAAGCGAAGTAATACTAGCTAATGCTTGGAAAGAGTCTGCGTGCGATAGGTGTAGCGAATGTTGAAAAGCAGAGAACGTTGAGTTGATAGGACTATGCGTTTCGTATATTAATGTCTTCTTCAATGGGAATATGAAAATATTTTAAGGGCTTTATCGATGATCATGGGAGAAACACCTTCAATCACTAGCACTTTATCTCATAAAATTGAGTTCATTAGCAAGCAATAGTTCTTAGGAACAAACTTAGTAACTGCAAAATATATAAACATAAAATATATTCCATCAAAGAAGACGACACGATATTACAAAAAATTTTAATAGCCTTGTTGTGCTTCCATTTCATTTTTCTATAATTTATGGAATTGCACGGATTATCCTGAAGTTTAATTTCTAAGTCATCTTCTTGCCTACCAGTAAAATCCATTGTTCGTTTCTTACAAATTCTATTTCTGACCTTGATTTTTGAGGAGTTTACAGCATATCTTATCAGTTTAACTTGAGATATATCGTCGAAAGTAAAACAGCATTAAAGTTTCGCATCCATAAGCAGGAATCTTGTAACGTCATGTATGCTAAAGTTTAACAGTCGGCACCAACTCTTGATTACAAAAGTCAATAGCTTTTACTTAGATCAAAAGGTAATGAATAACCTAAAAATTGATGAAGTTAGTAAACGTAGCTGAACAGTTTAACTATCGCGCAAGCTGGCTCATCGACATAAAAGAACCTAATAGCAAGAACAATTCAACGCCGCGGAATTCTAATCGCTAGAAAATCCAACTCAGAAACGTGGACCTCAAGCAGGCAGAATACGCTCTGATTTCACCTTCCAAACCCTTCCTTTGAATATTTCCTTCTCCTTGTATAATTTGAATATCGCGCATGCTGGAAATTTGCGTTCTGGCAAGAAAGAGGAATGAGGTTTGAAAAGAAAGGTACTTAACTGGTTAGAAAATTAAATGATACCTTACAATCTTATGTCCGAAAAAAAAAAAAAAAAAGAAATTAACGATAAATTTAGTCACATTTTGGGCTTTGCCTTTGCAAAAATGATCTAAAATAACTTTCTCCATTGGTGAACTGGATTTTCTTGAAGCTTTTCACATTCACATTTTTTAATTGATGACTTTAATTCCTATCCAGTGTTTCTTAACACTTTTAAAATTCTATTAACTTTAATTTTCAATTTTCGTTACTATTTATGGTGACAGATGTCATTATACTCTCGTTCGCTTTACTTCTTTCAGGTGTAAATACAACCGTGGCTTTTCTTTCGTCGCAGATTTCTTTGTTACTGATAATGAGGGTTCTGTATCTGTTTGCCTTGAAAAACGGTAAAGTCTTGACTAAAATCTAAGCCAAACACAAAGTTGTTGCTTTGCCTAATTTTATGTTTTACTCTGACGTGGTTGTCTTCTGTGTTGAATAATTAACTTTTCCAAATAAGCGAGATAATTTGAACATTCAACATACTTGAATTTGGGAAGAGAAATTAAATTTGGGAAACCTGAAAAAAATATTATTAATTCCATTTATCAACTTTAAAGAACTGTGTTATTTCAAAATTTAAGCAGATTACCTATAAAGATTTAAGGTGGCAATGAAATATGAATAAATGTAGCTGGAGGGAATTGACTAGAGGGAACCCAATGTAAAGAATTTTGAATAAAATCCAAAAGAAATTAACACGAGTTAAAGAGCCTAAAAATAATGCCTATATTCACATATTGCTTTTGCAAGTGAAAATGATCCTTTAACTCTTTGAAGACCATATCGGCCCAAAAGGCCTTACAGTAAAACAAAAAACAAAAAACAAACAAACAAAAAAAAAAAAAAAAAAAAAACACCCCAAACGGCCGAAATTCCCTTATGATTTCGCCCACCAGCGGCCGAGCGGTAAAGTCGCTGAACACTGGTAGTTCGGTCCGAGGTTCGAATCCCGCGAACGGGCTGGCTGCATGGATGTTTTCGTGGTTTTCCCTATGTGTAACGTGTATACGAGCCTGTTTCCCTTAGAAAGTCCTCCACGAAGGCATCCCTCCCCTTAGGCAGATAGCCCTAGTGTGCTTTACCATAATTAAATACACCACCACATCCCATATGATTTCCTTCTGTCCCCTAAGGTATGCAGTAACAGGTGCAGTTTACCAAAATGCATTGTACCAGTTCATTGCAGACAGCTTGTCCTAAAAGGATTTTAATGTGGTTTCTTACCTTTATTTGTTAGGAGTAGAAATGATGTCATTTGAATTCTTCAAACTTCTTTGTGTGTTAATGGATGGGGAAGGGAGAAAATTGCTGTGTCCTCGAAGACCATTTCGGGCGGTTCGGTATTTTAAGATACAAGTTAGCGAAGGCTTTGGGTTTTAAAGAGTTAACATGATATTAAGAGTTAGAATAGAACTTCGAAAAATATTTTTACATCTATATTTCGGAATTTCAAAGCTTTGGCAAATTGTCAGCGTTTTAAAAAAAGAATTTCATTCCCATATTTTTATTATTTTTGGATTACAAATAATTCATCGTCGTTAGCGTATCTATAACTTGAAACAGGAACCAAATTCACATTTAGAAATAATATGCTACAAATAAAAATAATTTAAAGTAATTAGCTCTTAATCCACTCCTCAAAAACACAAGTTTTAAGTTAGAGCATCTTGAAAAAGATAAAGAATTAAATCAAAGAATAAGAATCATGCACAAAAAATGTTCTTTAAGCAATTAAAGGCCATTGAAATCCCTGACGTTTCTATTCGGCCTGAAATTGCTGATTGCTGATGAGTATCTATGTTTCCCGTTACTCAAGGAGGACAAGCACATTCCTCGTTAGCTGGCAAGTATTGATTGTTTGATAATTTTCTGCCCTGAAACGTTAATGTTTTCCTACTCAGAACCCGAGACACGTGGAATGGAAAATCGATTTTGAGTACCTTTAGTTAGAGAAAATTGGTTGATCGGAAAAAAAGTTTGAAGAATTCCCAACGACATCCAATACAAGATCTTGCCTAAGTGCGCTAATTTAGTAATGAGAAAATGGTATGTTTGCCACAATTATATCAATCATGCTCATAGATGCATACGATTAACATATATTTGCTTAATTATAGTCGTCATAAAAATATTAAATAGTATATTAATAACAGTAAGCAAGCAATCTAAAAATTAAAAATGATGTTTGATAAAATATAAAGTTTCATTTAACTATGATGAAAATTTATCTGAATAATGTACAAAAATAAGAAATCAAGGTATCTGAGCACTAGATTTGTTTATTCAGTTCAAATTCTTAAAAGTTAGTAAACTTCAGCCTGACATAACAGTCTACAAAACTAAATATTGTTAAATTGCTGCGGCACCAATGTTCTGTTTCTGAGAGAGAAACCTATGATTTGTTTCTATACTTTGCCGTAAAATCATGGGCACCAATGCCTTTTTACTACTTCCTCTTAGGGAGGAAACTAATGCAGAAACAGACAGGTGAAGCCGTAACTATCTAAAAGCAACTGAGAAACTAAACTCTTAAGATTTTGCTAATTACCAAACTTTTAGTGATCGTATAAGTGAATTTTTAATGCATTGCGTTGTGAAAATGCATCCGGAACCGCGCCGTGAAAGGATCGAATAAACAACATGTAAAATCAATAAATATATAAGAAAAACACATAAAAGATATAAAGAAAACATAAGTAATAGGTTTCCAGATTAAATACCAGTTTATTCAAATTCCTCACAATTAAAATTAAATCTTATCCTAATCAGAGAGTCAAATTTCTTATTCAGGTTACCGTTTCAATATACTTATTTTAGACACAGGGGAATTCTTCAATTTGTCATTTACTTTTGTTACATTTAAATTCATGATTTGCAAATCTATTACATGACTCTTTTAATTTAACGGGAATCCGTTCTATAATTTCTAAGAGGTTAAAGAAAACATATTATTTGCAATTCACATCTGTTCTAAGGAAGATTACACAAACAACTTAAATTATTGCATCCTAATTCATATAAAGACATTAAGGATTGCCTCGGTCAATTAAGAAGGGGAAAAGCAATTCAGTTTCAGTAGAATAAATTTAAGATTCAATTTTAGGTAAAGTTCCAATTTCCAAAAGTTCTAAGGAAAATTGATAAAGCACTTATCTGTGATTTTGACGACTTGAAACACACCCGGAAAGGTATTGGGCTGGCCTTGCATTCTGGGAGAAAATTCAAGGGGTTATAATTCCACCATAATTCCTAAAAATATTCATTCCGTAAGGGAAACACAGGCGTCTAAGGAGTCTCACGTTTTTCGGTGCCACTAGCCTCCATTCCGGATAAGCCCCGACTCCATTCTTTTTTCGGCAACACAATCCGCTCGCACAGCCTTGCAGAAAAACAAGCCCTCGAACCAGCACCCGAGCAGAATCTTCAAGCTCGCAGTCAGGATGTCGAGTATAAAATCTGACGTTGGCCGGGGTGGAACTTGGCCAATAATTTTGGAAATTAATACTCGCTGGATCATTTTTTTTCGACAGCAAGGCGACGGCCGGATAGTGTCCGCCACGATCCGCCTTAATCACCACATATTCAACCACAGAAACATAACAAATCCTTCAGCCTTGGAAGTCCGGCAAAAAGTCTTAATCCTGAAAGTCTTAAATCCTTCAACAAAACTAATCCAAAGTCGGGCAAAAAGTAGCGTCCGAAAGTCTTTAAATCTCTCAGCAGAACTCGTACACTTATCAATTTCGCCTCTTAGCCAAAACGCGGCCGGGGAGCATATTTGCCGCTCCCCGCCGGGAAACATCTCTCTTCGTAAATTACACCTTTTCTATCGCTTTCAAGCAAGTTTTAAGAGTAACGTCCAAAAGTAAGTTCAGCAAGCAAATAAGTGATTCAAACTCGAATTTTCTTCGTCTCCTTCAAAAACGCGGGCTCCCACTATGGCTTCAATTATCGCCCCCTTAATTTGGGCAAAATTAGCGTTTTCAACCCCTGAATGCGGAAATAAGGGTGATCGCGCATGCGCGCCCTTCTTCACTTAGCCAACAACCGGACCCTCAATCGCCAAAACCTGAATGACTTACATTGAAAGTTATGTGGCAACCTCTTACCCTTCTGTCACGTACTTCATGTCCTAAGGTCAACTGCACAATGAAATTTCTTCTAGAACATTCTAAAGGACAAAGCGCCCGAAATCATGACTTAGCAAAATTGCCTCCCTTTCCCTGCTTCTTTTCACAATGAATCAAAGCTTGTACAAAAATTGCAAATAAAAGTAAAATAAATAATATCCTTTAAACTAAATAATATTCCCAGAAGCATCTACTTTTCCCCCAAAATTAAAGCATTAAAATAAATAATTCGGTATCAAATAAAATTAAGATTTCCATAAATCAGAAAATCATTCACCTAGTTTTTATAACGCGATCAGACAAATTCTCTCTACAACATCCCTTTCCCCTAAGGAATTAAATTTTGGTTTACCAAAATTTACGAGACAGACACTTCTTCAAATACCATTGGTTATACTGTGCAATAAGGCTTAAGGATAACATAATGTACCAATATTTAACACTACTCCTTGGTAACAGTGACGTTACTGACACATTAAATCTCAAATCCAACATGTGCAAGCAAAACAACAAGATTAATCAAAGCAATTACTAATTAAAATACTCAAGATCATCAAAAATAATTAATCAAAATCATCAATTAAATCACTTAATTAATTAAACCTAGAAATATTCAGAACACATGTAAAAATAAAAATAAAAAAAGTAAGGCGTTAATCACAAACAAAATATGTCTAAGATCAAGAATTCAAGAATTTTATGACAATTTTTTTTTTCAGTTCATTACAACACACTAGTGTTGCAGTCTCTGTGTGGCCACATTTCTGAACATTTATTTATCTATTCATTCTCTTTTTTTTTTCAGTCCATTAATGTAAACAATTTCACCTGAGGTCGAGCACATTCTACTATTGTGACAATTTCTGCTGCGCACAATCATGGAGTACATTAAATGAGTACGGAGTTGTCAATGCAAGCGAGGGAAAACCCTGTAGTTAGAAATCATTGTGTTAGCAGTTCCTCCCTGCAGCCTTCAACGCGAGAAAGTGAAAGCAACAACCCCGTAATGTAAGAAATCAGCACCACAATACCCTTTAGTAGAAGATCACAATGCTCGAAACACAAACAGCTGACTGACAGTTTAGTAGAATGCAAGCCAAGAAACTTGATCTAAAAAGAAAAACCAGATTTCACCCCCTACGTCTCACCTTCGACCAAGGAAGAACAATCACTCTTTCAAAGTTGAAGACTTTATCTGTCAATTTTTCCCTGACGATAGATAAGCCACTGAATTTGTTCGGATACTCACACCCGAAGAAAGAAATAATCTAATCCAATTGTTCACACCAAAAAAAAAAAAAAAAAAAAAAAAAAAAAAAAAAAATTAAATAAATAAAAATAAGATAATTAACGCGCCGCAGATACATAAAATAAATTCCTTAGAAAATAAACACACTGATAATTCAAACAAATCCAAATAAAATATGTCACATGAACGTATTCAAACAAACAGTAAACACCCCCTAAGTACTACGAAATTGAATAACTTCCAGTGGCTTATCCAAACAATCACGTCTAAGAACAGAAGCGGCCTGATCAAGGCCAAGCATTAGAAAAGAAAAGAACGTTACAACACAAGGAACCTCGGAACCAGCCGAAAATACCCCACACAAAAAAAATCAGAAAGAAGGAAAACGTGATTGTCCAAAAATTCAATCCAACCAAAATCAATTTCGAAAATTAACATAACGAATACGCTGTGCAAATACCAATTAGAATTTTATCCAAGACACACACACAAAAAATAATACTAATACAACCTAATGCATATACAAAATAACGTTTGGCCAAAAATTTACAAATACTACCAAGATACACATATACACATAAAATGAAAATACAATTAAACTGTAAAAATTTCGTACATAATTCAAATGAGCATTGAGATCAGCGATACTTAAAAAAAATTTTTTTAAACTGCAATACCTAAACAAATACACAAATAGTCATTATGTTAAACCATATCAAGTCAAAAATATTTCACTGTAATTCAAATCAAGCCAAAAAAAATCAACTAACAAGAGTGATGTGTTGCTAAAAATTTCAAACCTCAAAGTAAACACTAGTGAGTAACAACACCATATTTAAGTCCCCTTAGTAAGACAACAACAAAAAAAAAAAAAAAAAAAAAATCAGTAATTCAAAAAAATCCAGTAAGTCCACAAAAAAAATTTCAACTAGTCAAAGAAATCAATCAAAGCTGGAATGAAGTACGTTACTAGAACACTAAATAAAATATCACAAATCAACAAAGTGTTCAAAACAAACCCCCCAATTTAGGCAAAAAACTGAGATCTATTCTGCATCAGACTCTTCCAAAACGTTGTATAGTAACCTAAGTAACAGCTTTCAGCAACACCTCCACCCAAACAAAAGAAACAAAGTAACTCTTTACCGCGTCCATGTAAGCTGAGAAAAGCGCTGTATTATAAATGACAGACTCAAACTTTACGTATCAAGCAAACCTCCAGACACGTTGAAAGAGAACATAAGATCTCTTATCTCGGAAAGGAAAGTGCTCTGACTGAAACGTTACAATTCTGAACCAACACAATGGAAAAGATACAACAATAGTTTTCTCAGATAACAAGTTCCAGTTTGCCTCGATGTAAGAGGTCAAGTGCCACCATGAAGTGCAAGTATTTACAAGAAAACCAGCTTTCAGGACATTACAACTTCACGCAAGACCTAACTGCAAGCAACAAATGCAAAGTTCTCAGAAGTGCTAAACAAAAAAAAAAAAAAAAAAAAAAAAAAACTCATAACTCATAACTCAAAAATCTCTAAAAATCTCGCAAATCAAATCCATAACTCAAATTTTACCATTTTCCTATAAGCACAGAAATTTCAATTCTTCCACAAAAACTAAACATCAGAGAACTTACATTTTACGGACCTTGGCAGAAACCACCAGAAACAAAACAAAAACTTGATACAACAATCAAATACAAAACTTAAGCCAAAACAAGAATTGACCCCAAATTCAGCAACAAGTCCAACCAAGAATGAAAATTCATTAACTCAAATCAAATCTATTACGATTCACTAATAAATTCAAGACAAACTACTTGTAATCAACAGAAAATTCCCTCTCATGAGTACACAGCAAAAGTAACTAATCTTCTCAAACTTTTTTCAAACATTTTCACAAAACAAATTCCCGTTGTCACAAAATTCTCATTAAAATTCACTTTCTACAATTCACAAGACTAACTCAATTTCTACTTTTCACCCAATTCTCGCCTGACAACTATTCACAAACTTAAAATTCAGAAGATAACTAATCTCAATTATACTCTAACTCATTAAGCTAATTAGAACTTCACTCAAGCTGAAGAATTCAATCCAAAAAAAAAAAAAAAATTAAATATGCAAACATCACTATTGCTGATCTCAGGCAAAAATTCAAACCTCACCCATGTTAACTTTAAAACAGAATTTTTCAATTGAAAAACAATCTACAATTTTTTTAACTCATTCATTTGTATCATTATGCCTTCAGAACTTATAAAATTCATTGCTCAATACTAGATGGAATTTACTAACACATTGCACAATATACTGGAATCATATCAAAACATTGTAAATCAAAAAGCAATAATATACTACGCTAGAGAATCATGAAAACATTACATACATTTCACAAAATATTTTTCCATTAAGTCAAAACAATCAAAATTTCTCTAACGTTACCCCTCACAATTACACATTTCACAAGGTTCCAGGTTAAATAATTAGCAAAAACACAAAAAAACATTTCTAGCTACGCATAGCTATGGCTTGTCTCATTCAGTAAAATAATTAGAGTCTTTAATCTATTTCTCTTAGAAGTGCTCACAAAATGAGTCCAGTTTTTAAAAACAAGCGCTCGAAACTTTATACAAGGATACACAAATAGCATAGGATTATCATGAAATAATTCATTTTCCATCTTGTATCATAAATCAGAAAATCAAAAATATACTTCCAGAAAACTCTCAAGTATTTTCAACAGTAAAAATGTACAGTACCTATTCTGCCACATTAAAAAATATTTTTTCTAATTTTAAAGTTCAATTCTGATTGCCTAACGTTAAAGTCCAAAATTCCTGAAATTCACAAAGATTCTCAAAATTTATCCTCTTGTATTAACAAATAAGCAAACACATATCAAAATGAATTAATCCTAGCACATAGACTTAATTCCTTCCTAATAGAATCCTAATAGAAGATATAAAGAAACAGTAAATTACACAAAATAGGTAAATTCAAAATCAAAATTCAATTCGCGATTCGATCCCCCACTAAGCAGAGGTCACGGCACCAATGTTAACTAAGAACGTGCCGTGAGAGGATCGTAAACATAAGAAAACATATGAAAGATATAAAGAAACTTTAGTAATAGGTTTCCAGATTAAATACCAGTTTATTCAAATTCCTCACAATTAAAATTAAATCTTATCCTAATCAGAGAGTCAAATTTCTTATTCAGGTTACCGTTTCAATATACTTATTTTAGACACAGGGTAATTCTTCAATTTGTCATTTACTTTTGTTACATTTAAATTCATGATTTGCAAATCTATTACATGACTCTTTTAATTTAACGAGTATCCGTTCTATAATTTCTAAGAGGTTAAAGAAAACATATTATTTGCAATTCACATCTGTTCTAAGGAAGATTACACAAACAACTTAAATTATTACATCCTAATTCATATAAAGACCTTAAGGTTTGTCTCGGTCAATTAAGAAGGGGAAATAGGAAGCAATTCAGTTTCAGTAGACTGAATTTAAGATTCAATTTTAGGTAAAGTTCCAATTTCCAAAAGTTCTAAGGAAAATTGATAAAGCACTTATCTGTGATTTCGACGACTTGAAACGCACCCGGAAAGGTATTGGGCTGGCCTTGCATTTTGGGAGAAAATTCAAGGGGTTATAATTCCACCATAATTCCTAAAAATATTCATTCCGTAAGGGAAACACAGGCGTCTAAGGAGTCTCACGCTTTTCGGTGCCACTAGCCTCAATTCCGGATAAACCCCGACTCCATTCTTTTTTCGGCAACACAATCCGCTCGCACAGCCTTGCAGAAAAACAAGCCCTCGAACCAGCACCCGAGCAGAATCTTCAAGCTCGCAGTCAGGATGTCGAGTATAAAATCTGACGTTGGCCGGGGTGGAACTTGGCCAATAATTTTGGAAATTAATACTCGCTGGATCATTTTTTTTCGACAGCAAGGCGACGGCCGGATAGTGTCCGCCACGATCCGCCTTAATCACCACCTATTCAACCACAGAAACATAACAAATTCTTCAGCCTTGGAAGTCCGGCAAAAAGTCTTAATCCTGAAAGTCTTAAATCCTTCAAGAAAACCAGTCCAAAGTCCGGCAAAAAGTAACGTCCGAAAGTCTTTAAATCTCTCAGCAGAACTCGTACACTTATCAATTTCGCCTCTTAGCCAAAACGCGGCCGGGGAGCATATTTGCCGCTCCCCGCCGGGAAACATCTCTCTTCGTAAATTACATCTTTTCTATCGCTTTCAAGCAAGTTTTAAGAGTAACGTCCAAAAGTAAGTTCAGCAAGCAAATAAGTGATTCAAACTCGAATTTTCTTCGTCTCCTTCAAAAACGCGGGCTCCCACTATGGCTTCAGTTATCGCCCCCTTAATTTGGGCAAAATTTGCGTTTTCAAGCCCTGAATGCGGAAATAAGGGTGATCGCGCATGCGCGCCCTTCTTCACTTAGCCAACAACCGGACCCTCAATCGCCAAAACGTGAATGACTTACATCGAAAATTTGTGGCAACCTCTGACCCTTCTGTCACGTACTTCCTGTCCTAAGGTCAACTACACAATGAAATTTCTTCTAGAACATTCTAAAGGACAAAGCGCGCGAAAGCATGACCTAGCAAAATTGCCTGCATTTCCCTGCTTCTTTTCACTATGAATCAAAGCTTGTACAAAAATTGCAATTAAAAGAAAAATAAATAATATCCATTAAACTAAATAATATTCTCAGAAGCATCTGCTTTTCCTCCAAAATTAAAGCATTAAAATAAATAATTCGGAATCAAATGAAGTTAAGATTTCCATAAATGAAAAAATCATTCACCTAGTTTTTATAACGCGATCAGACAAATTCCCTACACAACAATATCACATTGTCCTAATCCTTTTGTTAGTACATACACAAAACTATACATAGAGTCCTTTTGTTTATTGATATATAAATGAGTCTGGATTAACAAAGAAGGCGTAATTCTCATAAGTATTATGTAGCATTTTGTTATTCGATTCTTATAAAATAGATGTTTTTTTGTATAACTCAAGCTCAATCTAAGATGGAAATTTACTGGAATTCATCTTTTCTATAAACAAAGTGGTTATAAGAATATATCAAAGCCCTCGCGGCCTACTCGCACAAACAATCTAAATACAATTTCAGATATTATTATTTGAATGCATAAGCTAAAGTTTGTGGTGATTTAAAACAATAGAGCTCTCACAGTTACAGTTACAGTAAAAACATTTCGAAATTTTCAAAGAGCAATGCCCATTTTGTTTCCCTGCACAAACTGATCAGTGCATTGAAAAACAATAAACAGCGTTGGAACGATAGATGTATGACGAAAATTGTTGGCGTAAAAACATTTGCACAGAAGCGCATTTTAAAGGACCTGTGACAACACAAGTGGGAAGAGAGGAAGAAAAATCTTCTTTTCGAATTACAAGTTTTTCACGCGCCCACCTTCGCAGAAGATAACGCATAACGGGAGCTTCTTGACAACGCGACATGAACGCCACATCGTGAGAGGAATCTGTGTAACCTTAATGCCATCTTTCAATTCTGACAAATCTCGTGGTTTTTATGTCTAAACCTTAAGATAACCCCAGAAACAGAAACACATCGGACTGAGTTCGGGGGATTTGGGTAGCCACGTAACTGCAGATTTACCGGAGACGACTCTACCTTAAACTCTGGAAACAGTGAAAACTTCTAATTCCAATAAAAGTTTCTTTTCCCTCTGTCCTTTGTGTTGTCATTGATTCTCTGCAAAGGTCCTTGCTTATGGTATATGTAATATGGGTTTTTAACAGTTACTGATGAGTTCATGAACTTCTCAACGTACGTCACAAACAGGTTGATTATATAAAGATATATCGACATTATAACTGTTGTGTTTTTCTTGGGGACCGTGTGGTGTTTTTCTTGGGGGGGGGCATGTTTTGTTGAAAACTGGTATGGATGTAATGAATGGTTGCAAAAATAAGAATACCTTCAATTCATTACACAGCTGTTAGGGTGGGACAAGAAGACTACAGAATATATTTGGTTATTTTAGGAAATGGTTCCCTAAAAGGACTTTTGACATTTGTCCGAAAAATGTTTCAGATTTGTCCAAAGACCAAGTTGGGCCTTTGTCCAAGTTGTGTCATTAGTCTTAATGTTTTCCGCATTAAAGGCAGATTCCCTATGCTTCCCTTACCTTCTCCATATACGAAGCATACACATATGCGAAGGCAATGCTAGACGGAAACGAAATAGTGCAAACGTCAGATGTTTATACGGAAACACGCTTATCATTAAAGAACCACATATTCAGATATGCATTATTTGACGTCGACAGGAATGAACACCAATGCAGATATGTAGACAGTTTTGTCTCTTCACTAGATGGTGCCAAATGGTAAATAGCCTTTTGAAATACATTGCAATTTCCTATATTCGCATCATATCTCTTCGTGTGAATGCATTTCCACTTATGTTTTAAGACCGTGTTCTGTCATTTATTTCACGGTACAGTGTGTGCATATCTTTGCCCACAGTAATTACGTTTGAATTCCAGAAACGTGATCTTGACATACACTTTTCTATGCACATATCCCGTACATTATATGCACAAACCCGTGTACTGTTCTGTATTTTGAAGTTGGGTTATAGTCTTAATTCTTTAATCACTTTACAAATTCCGCATAATACGAATAAAGTGTTATCATGCTGCTGGATACTTATTCACGTGAGAGGTTAGCGGATTATAAACGTCAGCAACTCAACAGTTTAGCAGTTGGTAATCTAATATCATCGCTAACTGTATATGTCAACTTACACAGTAAATTCCACCTTCTCGAGTGGTCAAATCTTACCATACTAAACGGGCAGTTACTCATACGGTTTGCGTCAAGCGCATATATGATTATGAGTAAGACTGATTATTAAATTCAATAGCAGCTTGCTTAAATTAGGGTGAACTATTGTGTGGTATGTCTAATGAAAACTGATCCAGATTCAATTACTTTGTTTTCAAGTGCATTCAGTTAGAATCTTTATGTATTTAATTGAAGATGTTTGTCAGTAATCATAAGATGGGCGAAATCGATTTATAGCTATCCGTAATAATATGTGCAATTAGTAATTACAGCAGGATATCATAATTGATTGAAAATGGTAAATCAAATTTAATAACTTAACTATGAAAGAAATCAAAATTCAAATGAAAACTTTCCTAGCTACTGTACTTCAAAAGTAAAATCTGAACTAACAATAGAAAAAAAGAACTATACTGCTAACCTTAAGCCTTCTGCAGTATCCGCAGTATCCGAACATCTGCAATATGATATTGACATTTTTGAGTAATTTAAATGTTAAAGAAGAATCGATTTCAGTAGCGTGGCATCTCTATCCGTTTTGTTCTGGTCTCTGGGTTTATTTAACTTTCACGAATATCTCTATGGAATGTAATATTACAGGATTTGCCTCTTCTATGTTACATCCTAAGAAAGCCTTTTATTTCATAGGTGCTACAATTCGCATCATTGCCTCGGAAATTTATAATATTGTATTTTTAAACAAATAACGTTTGGTAAGACAAAAAACATAAGAATAACAGTGAATGATATGATTGTTATTTTTGTCGCCTTTTATTATAATTTTAACTCTGACACTTTTCGAAATTTTAATAAATTGTCCAAAATGTCCAAAGTGAATAAAAGCCCAAAATGTTGAAGTGATAAAAATAACTGACGAAAATATAAGCAAAAGAAAATCTTACCTGATAATATGATGAATATTACTTCAAATTCCATTTCGAAGCATTTAAGGAATGTAGTTGAAATATAGCTGTTACCTTTAGAGGAAGCAAAATAGCATTCTAAATCTCACAGGCAAAGATTTAGCGCATGATATCAGATTGCTATCCTTGAAATCATGCATCAGTCGTTCAATTAATTCATTCATGCTTTCGATACTTGTGTAAAAAGTAAATGCTTTAAAATCTGTAGTAGCTGTCATATTTAAAAAAAAATATTTTAAAAAAATAAAAAAATAAAAATAAAAATTGTCTTAAAACTTTCAGATTTTATATTACGCACAAACAGGAATTGTTTTTCATTTACAGACACATACACGTTTCGAGAAAATTTGGGCTAACGCTAATTTGCGCTAAAATATTTAAAAGCAGCATATCTTAAAATTTACGATAGTCTCGCTCGCTAGAGATAACAATTCCCTTTGTTCGCTTTGAAATTGTTGAGTTTTTTAATAAAAAATTCGTTAAAATTTTACAAAGTTGCAAGAGACACCAAAGCAAATTCCAGATTTCAAATTCGGACTTCCATGTCCCCATGTTCGGGTACAGAACTATGTTTTTTGAAATTTGAGGACTCTAGGTACCGTTGTTTTTTTCACAATGTGAGAAACATACATACATTCATGCAGACTCTTCATTATTTAGTTTCTTTAAATAAAATACAGGGTGATGAAATTTGGTTGCAACAGTTTATAAAGTGATACTTAGCATTTAAGTTAGTCAACGCAAAGTCCCGTTTCGAGACTAATAGCCCTTCAGGTTAACTGCCTTTGGTCTAATAATTTTATTAGATTAATTCATTGGCCCCATTTCATACGAAATTAAAGCAGATATATGGGGGAGCATTCAGTTACTAATTCTTTCAAATCTGATATGGATATTATATCCAACATTAAAAAAAAATTTAAAGACTAATATTATAGTATAAAATGGCGGGGGGCAATTGTCATACATAAAGAGCCCTAGACAAAGTCACATGTTTTGCATATGAGATTACACTTAAAAATAAGGGGGGTTAAAAATATTTTAACTTTTGCAAAACTTATGACTATCTTTTCCTACAAAATAATACGTTCATTATGAAAAAGATATGCAGGCTTTTTTGAAGGGGCATGAAATGTTTGACCTTTACTTATATACATTTTTTTTTCTTTTTAAAAGAATTTTATAATTTATAAAATAAGTTTGCTATAACAGCTGTTAGTATTCATAATAGAGAGTGTGATTGTATTAGACTATTGCAATGCACAATAGGGCAGTCTGCTAAAGAAACGGATGTTTTCGTGGTGAGTTTTCTAAGGATAGCCCCCCCCCCAAAAAAAAAACGCAGAAAATGACAAAAGCTAGTCCATTTACTAAGATTAAGACACGATCCATAAATTTAATCAGCTCCCTGCTTGTATACCAGTCAAAGTATAGAATAATAGATAGATAAATAGATAGTCATATATATATATATATATATGAATTGATAATTACAAATAAACAAATATATATATATATAAACAGATATAGGCATATGTGAATATACATACACACATGCACATATATTTGGAATCAGTTTTGACAAAAACCTAAAAATATGCATATATTATATTATCAGTTGAAAGTTCAGTTTTGTATTTCTTTCTGTAAACAGAAATTCGATTGACAGAAAGTATTTTCGAATGCTTGAAACGCAGTTTTATTCTTCCAAATCCTTTCCAAAGAAGTTCAGCAATAAAACTTTCGTAAAAGATATCTAAGACTGTTTTCCTTGCGAAGTCTTTGCAACGAATTCAATGTTTTAACCAAAAAGTTACTCAGAAAACACACACCGCAGACCATCTGTTGAAAGAACTCCGAAAGATATATTCTGTTTTATAAAAGGAAGGGGAAAATGGCTGGGAGATTGTGAGAAGCGTGCTAGCAAGAAACTGGGAAAGATAAAATAAAAAATAAACAAACATACGCATCGTCCATTTATCTTAATGTCAGGCAAGGACTCGCAGAACTCCGCCAAAGTCTATTATTTTCAAAGAATAGAACGGTTATAGAAATTGGTGTAGTCTTCATATTCTTCCTCTTCTTTGCGTTAGATTTAAGCTTTTTTCGAGAAAGAAAGAAGATGAAAGAGATAACTCACTGGCCTTTCTTTCTCTTTTAAAAACAACAGTTAATGCCTTTAAATTTAAGAAATTATACGATCTTTAAACTGACAGGTCATTTAAATAAATTAATGTGTTGCACAATATGTTTGGAGCTTTTTATTTTATTTAAGCAAAAATTAAATTTTATTTTATTATATATCCTTCTAAATAAAATAATTACTTTTTAATGTAAAACTTTAGCGGCATGCTTGTCTGAATGCTTGTTTTCATAAAAGTCTGTCCGATGTGTTGTTCATCTTAGCATCATATTTCAAAGTTATGTTTTTGTGCATTTATTTCATACATTGTGAAACAAATGGTTATAAGTGAATTTGTAATTAAAGATAAATTTCAATACCTGTTTTATATTTATAACGATGGGTGATGTTATTCACACTTTTTTCGCAAACTAACTCGGAATTTCTTTGTTTTTAAACAAAACTCGTCATATAATAATGAGAAATTTGTAGTATATTAATACACAAGTAAAAATATCTTAAAATGCAAAAATATTAAGAATATTTTAAACAAAATCAATGAAATCAAAATGGGAAGATTAATATTAAACTATTCGAAAACGTTCAGTGGCTATCTGCGTAGGAGACGAATGTGAGGACATAGTAAAAGGAAACCGAAGATATTCAAGTTACACATGGGAAAAAACGAAACTCGCGTAAAGCTAGCCTATTCATCAAGATTTAAATATGGGTCAAACTTTAAGTATTTAGTGATTTTTCTGTTCTAAACAACAATCCGCAAGCATCCAGCAGCTATTTAAGTAAGGAAGATCACTTAATGCAGAAAATCTGCAAGATAATGGACATGTTCTCCCAGCATAGGTAAGAAATGTGTTGCATTGTGTAATAAGTCGCTGCCCAACTGTTATAAGTATTAGCGTCGCTGACTGAGTTCGAATCCCGGACAAAGCATGGATATTTGTAAATGTGTAGTGTTTGTGCGGCATGTGGACACTCTAAATATGTGGCGAGCCGAAAAACCTCTCGAGAGGTTGGTGGTAGAGAAAGAAGGATGGGAAACCGTCCCTCGGTATGCTCTCCATCAAAATTTGGAGCGGAACTCAGCTAAATCGCAGGGTCAACTGTAAGATGCTCAAGGCTGTTGCCAATGACAGGCGTAAAATAACTTGCGTTCCTTGCCAAGAGAAATTTCGTGAGCTTAGGCTGTATTCGCGAAGGATATAGTAAGGGAAGATTATAGCAAGGGATCTGACAAGTGAGCATTAGCAATAAAATAACTCAGCCACAGCAATTTACTACAGTTATTTTGCACCATAACAGTACTTCCTAAACATACATATTCTAATGAACATCTTATACATGGTATCATAGAATTTCTGCACCACAAAAGACGTATGAACAAAAGTGACTTGGCTGATGGGCATATGGACTGATATTTCATGCCTTGAACACGAAGCTTTCTGCATTTGTCCCGTAATAATTTAGCACTTTACAAACAATCAAGAATAGAACTTGTTAATTCGTTCATGCATCTATCTATTAACCGTAAATCCATAATGAATTTAATATATTGTGCTATTTCATACTCTATAGCCTATTTACGTTACTGTATTCTGTTGTTTTCGATATTCTTTTGTGTGAAAAAGCGGTCCAGAAAGAGATGAAAGAGGCCGAGAAAAGATGGAAGGAACCGTCATGTCGGTTCAAGGAAAGTTTGAAGGAAGTCAAGAACGAATGAAAAGAGAAATAATTATTATAATAGAAAAAAATCGAAGTTATGAAGGCAGAAGAGCCATTGTTGAAAAATTCGAAGAAAGACTTCATACTGTGGAATAATAAATCGAAGAAGGAGTTGACTCTGCTGTCGAACAAGTCGATGACGGAGTTCCTGCTGTCGCCAAGGAAGTTGTGTTTTATTGCATATTTACATTGCTGCACCCTGTTGTATGTTTCGATAGTCTTTTGCATATAATCTATCTTTGTGACTATAGCGTTCTAACTGCCTGCTACCAGATGAACAATGGAATTACAGTTGTGGATATACAGTGTCCTTTGCTCGCCTACTGCGGACGTTTGCCTACTTAGGGCGCTCTTCAATTCTAAAATGGCGGAAAGGGGACAAAACCGACAAACCTATTGCAAATAGATGGTGCCCTTGTTCTCCATCCAGAGTCAACAACAGTTTTGCCGCTAGAAGGTAAAGAGATTGATGCTATGTACATAATTAATCAAATTAAATCCAATTAAATAAATATTTTACACTAACTCCATAATTGTCTGAAGAAACAACGATTTCTGAAAACAAACATTGTAATTCAAAGAAAAATTATTTTGTTTATTAAAGCAAAATAATCTTATTATTTAAGAATCTGCTACGCATTAGAGCTGTTTAACTACACATTTCAGTGAATGATTTCAACTAAATTTGAAATATTGATGCGTGCGTAAGGGTTTGTACTAGATTGAATGCACATTCCGATAAGAAATAAATAAAATGTATTCTTATCGCAAGAATAAATAATAAAACGCAGGAATTTTTCCACAAAGATATTCGTATAACATCACAATATCATGCAATATAATCAGTAGCTATATATATTAGGCTGATAAAACGTTAAACAGAACACAATTTAAAGCGCAGAGAAAGCTAATCCGATCAAAATTTCCAGCAGCTAAGTAAACAACAACAGCTCAATAAAACAACTGAGCTCAGATGTACTCTCTCTGGCTTTTATAGCTTTCTAAATCGGCCACACAAGAGAGTTCTAGCAATTTTTGGAAAGCAAAAAGCGTAGAATTACGGTTACAGTTAACATTGTAATCAATTACATTTATTCAAATTAAATATCAATTATGGACATAATCTTTTATTAAATGCACGTGCTCTTGTATTTTCACTTTTCGTGCGTAGCTTTCTCTTAAAGTTCTCATGCACTGCTTTGCACAGGGAAATAAAATAATTTGAATTATAATTCCACTAAAATAGCAAACTGAATACAAAAGCCGTAACTATATGTTTAAAAAATTTCAAATTTTTTGTATTTTATTTGAATTTATATCATTTTACTTATTTATTTACCTAACGTTCAGTTTGTAAAAAAGAAAAAAAAAGATCTTCCAATAATAATTTCACACTTTTTAATGTTGTGAGAAAAAAACTGTTCGAAACATTATACCGTCATAGAATAGGACAGAATTTAAAGAAAAGATTAATATGATTTAAACAATGATTTTAGCAGCCAAACATCATATATATCATTCATTTAATGTAGGACTATATATATATATATATATATAACACGTGGCGTTGCGCTTGAAATAACAGTTAATAAAAGGTTGCATAAAATTCGAAGTTTAATGGAAAATTTCTCGTTGAATTCTGGCTTAATTTAAGAAAATCTGATAAGAGTGACGATACATGGACTATTAAGCTCTTGCGAAAGTTGTAAACACTAACAAATGTGTATCATTCATCATTCAGATTTAGGAGTTCAGAGAATAAAAAATGACAGTATTATAGTACATACTCATACAATTATTAAATGTTAGATCATGCAGTACTCCAGATAAACAACAATGGATGTTTCCTCTCCAGCGTTTTAAACGATATAAAAAAGGATTTTCATTATTCGCAGTTATAATGTATCGGAAAATATTGCTAAGCAAATATCTTTCTTTCGACAGATAATATAGGTATATTCTGTACATAAACACATCTTCAGGGAAGCCTTAATAACTTTTATTTTCCCAGCCGTTGGTCTTACGCGCGTATAAACATGTTGTAAATAAATCATATATTCATATTTAGGTATTTTTATATTTTAAAAGGAATGAATTAAAATAAAGAATAAAAAATCTAGCTTCTTACACAGTCCCCTCGACTCTTATAGCTTGTAAACATTTCGATTCATCCTAAAAAATTCCCAAAACGCTTGAATTTACGATACAAATTATTTGGGATATGTAATTTTAAAATTTAAAATTTTTGCATCTGTTTGACTTACCTTGAATGAAAAAATAAATTAGTTTCAGTCAAGGCAGATATTTCTTCCTTTAACGTCAGTCAGTAATACTATTTTATAATTTGTTAGTCTATAATAGCTTTTTTCTTACATTTCTCTTCCTGAAATAATTTTGACTTAGGAAACTTTAAAAATCTCTAAATACTAAAAATACGTTGCGAATTGGTCAACTACGGAAGCCCGCCACTGTTTTTTAATCACATGAATTATATACGTTTCTGTGAATAAGATCTCCCTTATACACTATATATGTGTATAAAGGTGTATTGATAAATACGTCTCATGACAATTTTCTAGTGACATTTAATCCATTATCAAAATTTTTGTAAAACTGATATTTCCTTTAAAGCAAGGTATGCAAATATTTCACTTTTCACTTTGTGCCTGATTCTTGAATTGATACTCTAGGATCAAGAGTTCAAGGATCTCAAAATAATATTAAATATCTCAGTCAAACTTTTGCAGTACGGGAGGCGAAGGTTTTGTTCTTTTCTTTTATTATTATTTTTAGAATGAAAATTTCCATTAATAAATCTGCAGGACCGCATAAAAGGTCGATTTCGTAAGCTTTACAGTTTGTTTTTAATATTCGTAAAGCTGTTCTGCTTGAATAAGTTGATCTACAGTTGCAGTAGGGCTTCAAGAGGTCAGACATTACGAGAGACCATCCATGTATCCCATTCATTACATCTTCCAAAATCTAAGAATACCATGCCATGTCCTTATTAAGGCCATGTCGTCATGTGCAATGGAACCATAGCAATTGCACCATGTAATGTTTACCTGAAGAGCCGAGATATTTGATCAGAAATCCAAGAATGTTTTGATCTGGAAGAAGCAACGAGCACTAATCTGTTTTCACTTGAAGGAAGATCCTATGTCGATTTTATGCCTGGGTTGGCATCATCAGAAATATCCCCAACTAGCTACATATCTTTGGTGGAGGTTCTATAAGTAGTCATACGTAAGTGGACGAGGTTTTGAACCAAACATATAGCCATGCCTAGTATTACTGTTGGCCTAGAAATTTTCGTAACGTTTGATGATGCTTTTCTTCTTCAAACATCTCTGGAGTCAGAATACTTGAAATAGAAAACATCGTTCTAATGAATTATCCACTTTGTTTGCCAGAACTGAAACCCAGTGAGAACCTCAGATCTTAAAATTGCATCGCTTCAAATATTTCTCAGTATTCTCTAAGATCTTACTCTTCATGTAGCTGGTAAGTTTAAGAAAATCAGGATGTGAAGTTTTTATTTGTATCAGATGACTATGCACTGTATTAGGGAAAAAAAAAGACCTTGCAAAACAACCGAAATCAATTTTTTATCAGTTTAAAATGTCCATAAATTTGACTTTAAATGAAACATTTTGGGTTAAACAACTAGAAGTTCTGGTAATTTATGTTAAATAATACTATTATGCAAATTGTTAATTATTTTTCAATAAGTTATAAATAAATTTTGTATTTTCAAAAATCATAATAAATTATAAGAAACATCCATGCCTCCTCTGGGACTCAAACCCGAGCCCGTCGATACCTCAGAACGCTGCCCTAACAATTATACCATATGGGCGGGACATATACAGTGGTTAAATATTATAATTTTTAAATGCAGTGCCCTCCCGGGACTCGGACCTCTCGAATACGTGCCGAGTGCCCTACCGTTACACCACGAAAGCCTGCTGAATGGAGGGAAAAATACCTTATATACTCCTGCTTTTAAGGGGCGATTGCGGATTGGGGGACCTAATCATCAGATTCTGATGGTGAGGAATTAGGGTTCACCACCTTTTTTAGTTCGGACGCCACTGTAGAGCCATTAGGTTTTTCGAAGTAGGAGACGTGAAAAACGTGCAATGCGCCGTAACTCGCACCTGGATCTCTCGAATACATGCAAAGTGAGCTCACGTTTCAGCATGAAGGCATTCTGGGAAACAATGCCTTATGTAAGGACAATACATTTGCCTAACCTATCTGTCTTTTAACATTTCTAACTTTATTTCGCTCCGGCAAATTATCGTCTTTGTGAAGTAACAAATGAATAAACAAATTTTAAGATAATAAGGATAAATTAATATTTCTTCGCCGCTACATGTTATTACAAGTTTTAAATCAACATAAATAATTTAGGTTATGAAAACGTAGCCAAACAGATTCTGCCCAATCTTTGGCTTAAAACTTAATCACTTAGTAATATATAGTTGGCAGCAGCTCGCGATGCACGAGTCAAGGTTTATATCATGTAGAATAAAAAACAAAATTAGCATTGTTAATTCGGCTGTCTAAATATTAATTACACTCGCTACTTGTAGTGTCGCTAATTCTAGACTGTCTAGAGAAGGTTCACGAAAAAATCGGAAAACCAGAAAAGATCAATGTAACCTTATTGATCAATGGAATAAAGATTACAAGGAAGCAGACATAACTGATGAGCTTGGATTACTTTAAGCCTTATAGTTCTGGAAATATATGAATCAAAAATGAACCTTGTTGTGAAAATGTATAAAGTTAAAATTGTAGTTCTGAAACTGTATGAAACTATAAAAAACGTGTCCTGATAAAACGTAATTTCGTAGCTTATTAAAAGGGCTGCAGTTAACGCCGATAAATAAGAAATACAGTTCATGTGTCCCTTTCATATTCTGTCTTAGGCTGAAAACTAAAATTCAAGTTGGATAACATTGGCCATCGCATATTACATATACAGTGTTTTGACAATATATTTCTTAAATATTCCAACGAGCAAAATATTAAAAACAATTTTGAGTACCTTATGCTCCATTATTTGAGTTTAATCATTTGATAAATCCTCGTTTAATTTTTTATTAGATTGTGATAAAAGCAACAAGATCACTATATTTTACCTGAAAAAAACTAATAAGAATATTAGATATTTATATCAAATCTAGAATCTAAATGATCTCCTATCGTTGATGCATCAAGCAATAAATTTTATAAATAATTTATAAAATGTAAAGAAAATGTAAAGAAATTTGTGTAAACAGAATAATAAAGACAAGCAATAGAATATGAAGAATATTGTCAGAATAAAAACATTGCATATTCAGATAAATTTTCTTTCATTTGAAAAGGACATCAATCATTTCTTTTACTCAGAAAGAAAAGCATATAGAGAAGGATACGTAAGGCAGTTTAATTAAATGAGACACAAACAAAATAAAAGCAAACGAAAATATTCTAAAATAATAAATCCAAATGGTGGAAACTTTAATCATATTTTTCGTTTTTTGGTAAAAATAACAAGACCAATTACATCTTCGGCTCCGAAATTCTGATAAAAAGAAAAAAAAAAGTACCACTCAGGCTTGAGAAAAGGGCAATTAAATGTACTGGATATAATTAAGAGGCTCAATTAATAAATTAAATAAGAAAGAGCGACAAAATTTATTTACACCAACAAACAAGGTCAATTACTTCCACTTTGAGTCGAAAATTATATTTTTATAAATATTCATAGTAATTGCACGTTTGCAAATAACTCAAACAATATTTCCTTATTTATTTCGCATTTTGCGTTAATTAAATTCGAGCACTTTATTATTTCGTCTGTACATTTGTACAGGGACGTTTTGCATTAATGTAAATGTATGCAGATGTGTGTTTAATTCTTGCGATTGTAAATTTCCGTACATTAATTATGTAACTGTTAGATAATTGTTTTATTTTGTTTCAATTTACGAAATTTTGGGCCTCTATATTTGATATTGTGGTTATGGACATATGTTACTTAAACATATTTTAAAAGAAGATATATATTGACGAAAAGTCCTAAGACCCTTTGGCAAAGCATCGCAAAAATGCGACGGCTGTTTGATGTTCTGTCTCAATTGGAGAGTTTGTATTTCTGCAATGTATAGGAGAAAAGATTACATAGAAACTCTTTATCGCTTATTGATCCTTTTATAGATTCCATGTATTTTATGAATATGAATGAAAATATATGATCTTTAGCTGAGAGATGAAGATTAATTCGACTATTAATGTCCTATATTCAGATTTCAAAATGTAGTATTCCCAGGCTCTTTATGTGTATTTATATTTTATATTGATATTTTTGAATTTTTACATATTTGTGAAGAATTATTGATTGCATCTCAATAATAAGGATTTAATTTAGTGAATATAATGGTTTCCGAATTTCAATAAACACCCAGTTCTACTTACCATAGGAGCGTTTATAAAGTACTTTCTCCCTCCTTCCAGCATGCCTTCGTGGTGTACCGGTAGCGTATCACACTCGGCGCGTACTCGAGAGGTCCAGGGTTCAAATCGCGGGGTAGGCAATGCACATTTCTCACGTTTCGAAACCAATACGTTTGATTAACCAGACTGCAGTCGTAGACGTTTGAAAAAAAAAGTATGTTTAAAGTTAATGTAATGTAAACGCATATTTAATGTTAATGTATGTTAGTAATTATTTAATGTCATTTAATGAACCTAAGAAGTATAAATGAACTTAAACATTATTATTTGTAATGTAGCGATTTCATGAAACAGAACTGTTTAGTGTTACATTGGATTTCCCGAATATTTTTAAATGCAAATAGTTCATAATTCTGTATATATATCTTTTGTTTCGATAAATTATACTCATTTATTAAAACTATTTTCATTTTCATTAGAATAAAATATTTTTTGCATAAATTATATGCTACATTATGTTTGATGTTTTTATTATTACAAAACAGTCGAAGGCTCTTTACTATATAAGGGGTTCCATGAAAGACTTTGCGAGGAAACGGATCCGTATCTCCGTTTTATACGGGGAAAATCCTTAAAATCCCACGCAACATTACATTTCAGATCCCTAAAATTAAACCCAAGATAGAAATATCATCATATCAGAGTTTACGTTTGTCATGCAACCAATTAATATTAATTCCATTTTGAATGCACACATGTAAGTAAAACTTTTATATTACTTTGAGTTTTAAATGTCGGAAAATTCCATTTCGTTTTTTAAAATTGTAGAGTCATTAGGTATTTTTGGCAGCAGGAGAGATAAAAAATCAGCAACTCACCCAGCGTTCTTGACCACTACACTACGAAGACAAGAAGGCGGGAGAAATACTTATAAAATATTATTATCACTTCTTATTAAAAATGGAAGTAAATGTCTAAATCCTGTTCTTAAACGGAAAGCATTAATGTTAATGCTTAATTAAACATTATAAAATTTAAAAAAATGAATTGTTAATTTTTATTATCTTCAAGTACTAACTTTAGCATTAATGGGCAGGATAATATGCAGAATAAGAAAGAGAACGGAAGCACATACACAGGGAAAAGTATTTGTTTAATGAATATGTATTTTAAACTACCGGCTGCTAAACAATACAAAATTATTAATAGGGCAAATTTAATTTCAGAATTAAAATAATAATAAAAGTATAACTGACGAAGTAAGCCTTTTGTTGAGAATACGATACTTAACTGAGAGAATCCTAAATTTGGAGAAAAATACGAATTTGTCTCACAAATGACTTTATCTTGAAACTGCTTTTGCAAATCATGCGGTTTAAGATTAACACAAAATAATCGGAAAGTGTAGGGTAATTAATTTAGAATCTGAAAAAACTCTCAGTTTACTGCATAGTCCACCCAAATATTTATTCCAAATACTTTACGTCATAACTCCAGTTATGTGAAATACCTTAACTTTTTAACCAAAAGGATACCCAGTTAGGTTACCAGATAGATAAATTCAGGGAGTTATCGCCCTTGAAATATTTTAAGTATTGAAACAAGGGCAACTTAAATATAAAATCAAATCAGAACTTTTACTTCCACTCTTGCTGGTTTTGCAAAATTTTAAACAACAAAAGGAACAAAAACATGTCATTCCGTACAAAATTTATAATGAAGCGATTTGCCTTGATAATGAGGTTCCGATTCCTTATAACAGCTTAAACTTCCTAACTCAATCTTACCAAAGTCGGATCTGATGTAACCTAACATCTAAACAACTTACCAAACACAGAAAATACAGCCCGATATTTCCCTCATGAATGGTGCAGGCGCTTTACAGAGGCAACACAGCAGCAAAGCGTGTCAACTCCACTATGCTTACATTTAAGTTTCAGTTAAGAAACAGAAAATTCCTTACATTCTCCTCTACGTAAAAGATCAATTGGTAAGAAGAAGATCCAGGCGTCAGTTGAAGTACGTTTATATATTTAAAGAAAGCATTTTTGTTTTAATTCGGGCGCCACTTGTAGAGCGATTAAGTGTTTATTGAAGGAGTAAGGAAGATAAGACAGCAATACCCTTATCGTGATTCAATTTTTCGGATTGTTACCGGAGGTGTTTCCAGTTATACAAACTGGAAACAGTTATCCTTTTGTATTTTATATCAACACACAATTATAATATATATGTACAATAAATGAAAAAATATGTGCAATATTGAGATAAAATTTTACATTTTTTACTGGAGGTCCACACATATATGAAAGGTATTATAAGTGGTGAACTGTAAAAATTATAAAAAAAATAATGAAAAATATTTGCTTAATTTAGTTTTTGTTTCTAGAGTTAAGAAGAAGCGTCTACTTCTAACCTTCTAACCTTAAACTGGAAGTTTAGTACACAGTTCAAATAACAACATATTTTTCAGTTTGTTAAAAATACTTCCTACATCTTCCAAAAGGTTTTCAAAATTTCAACCGTTAATTTTAAGATAAATATCTTTTCGCATTTCCTTTCGCTTCTATTACTTTTACAAATGCTCTTGCTCTCTGAAAATGTTACAAAACATTCTGAATTTAAATCCCAAATATTAAAATTAAAAATACGTAGTAATTATTTGATTTAACACATCGCTTAAAATTAAATCTTATTTAAATATAAAACAGTTCTATTTATTGCTAAGATACTTTCAAATGAATGATATACAATTAATAAAGTGGAAAAACTTATAATTTATTTAATATTTTTGAACTATTCAGAGTGGATTATAAATAAATAAGTAAATAAAATTTTTTAATCAGAACGCCGTTGTAATTTGTAAAGGACACTGAGGCACTAATAAAATGTAGTTTCGCATTAATTTTCATTGCTTAGCATTCGCGAAATAAAGGATGTTATTTATTATTTACCCAATACTTGAGTAAGAACAATGACTGAGTTTTCTTTGATAATAAAATAAAATAAAGACTTCATATTTTTAGTATGAATGCGGTGCAGAATGTCTTAAATTGTTAAAGATATTATTTTTTACTTAAGTTCAAAAGATTGTTTAAAAATTTACTAGAGAATAATAACTGCGAATTGCTTTCAAGGAAATATTCTCGAAGGATTTAAGTTATATTGTTAAATTACCGTAATATTTATAATACATGTAATCTAGCTAGAGTTCGGAAGAACGCTGGGATTTTTTTCAGGATGAGGTCAGAACCGTCCGCTCACAAAATTTGGATAACGTAATTTTCAATAGAATAAATGTGGAAGTCCTAATTTGAATTTGAAATTTGTTTTGTTATCGATTTCAGATTTTATAACACTTCAACGAATTTCGATTAAAAAAACTAAACGATTTCAAAGCGAGCAATGGCAACACTGTATGAAAAAAATTACCTCCAGCGCGCGAAACTCTGTAACGTAAATTCTAAAGTTCATTCTAATATATCCATTTTAAAATTAATTTGAGATATTGCTGTTGAACTGAATTTTATAGTTTGAGTACGTATAACATGATATTTAATAAATAACGATAACGGCGTTCTGATTAAACAATTTTATTCACTTATTTATTTATAATCCACTCTGAATAGTTCAAAAATATTAAATAAATTATAAGTTTTTCCACTTTATTAATTGTATATCATTCATTTGAAAGTATCTTAGCAATAAATAGAACTGTTTTATATTTAAATAAGATTTAATTTTAAGCGATGTGTTAAATCAAATAATTACTACGTATTTTTAATTTTAATATTTAATATTTAATAAGTAACACACAAAACTTTAAATAAACTCCCCTTTAAACGTAATTTAAAAATCTGAAAACTTTCATATTTTTTTGTCTTTTTAAATTTTTTAAAATTTTATTTTATTTATTTTCTTCATAACGTTCTATATATTCTCTCTAAATGGGCACTGAATCGGTTCTTCCTTACAACTCGTTTCTTCCTAAAAATAACCTTAATGAATGAGTTCGTGAATGCGGAGTGAATCAAGATCGGTATAGGAGAATACAGCAAGAAACGGAGAGATTGAACCAGCTGTGAGGTAGAGAGACCGACTCACACGAATTCTTTAAAACGATTTCTTTTAGTTTTGAGTTTTGAATTTCAGTTTTGTAGTTTCGAGATTCCCTAAAATTTCCCTTCTACATAGTTCTATCAATTAAATTCTAGAATTAAAAATTTTTAATATTGTTGGACAGTACTGAAAATTAAAATTATTTTTAACATGTGAGGATAAACATTCTTTTATTCTCTAAAGTGGGAATCGAACTTTTCTGGCATGCTTTCAAAAATGGATGCGGAAAAAGAGCACAACTCTTTTCTGACGAATCAGCGCTCGTTCGCTCAAACAGTCAGTCTGCTCTTTGATTCAATTCGCGAACGAATATCACATCTGTAGATATAGCTAGTGTGACAACTGCATGCGAAATAAAGAATTTGATGTGTTTTCAAAGTAAGACGGCGACGTGGGCCAGTTTCTAAACTATTACCATTCGATGTGAAAAAGAACTGTTCACTTAGCTTTCAAATTATAATCGTACAGCTTGACAGACTGAGCGATTTAAATGCTATAAGCACACTTGTTAATAATTTAAATATTTACTTCATTAGCTTAATTATATATTAAAATACTAGAACTGAAAAGCATTATTAGTTTAAACAAAATCCATCCGATATTAGTAAAACATTGTACCATTAATAAAAAATGCTTCTAATAATACATATTTAGAATTTTAAAAGAAAAAGTCTAAGCGTAAAATTTCAGTACAACAATTTATTCTTTGCCCGATGCAGTACTTAATTTGCTTAAAAATAATTTAATATAAATAAAACAATATTGAAAATATTTAGATAAATTAGGAATAGTGTTAAAACCAATACTTCGATCGAAAACTAACCAAAAAAGCTAACTTAAATTCAATTCAACTATTCAAGCGATTAACTTTAGCTTATAAGGTTTTTTTTTTTTATTTTCTGTGTTTGAGTTTCTACCATATTGCTCAAAGAAAGCGTTTCGCCTCTCAGTTTCATTCTCGCCGCAAGGAATTCTTAATATCATCCTGTTGAGCTTAATATAAAATTTAAATGCTTTCATATTTTTTTATTAGTCCAAAGGGGCAATTTGCACTGAAGTACTATTAATTTCGTTTTGGCATTTTGCGTTGAAAACTTTAAAAACTTTGCATCACTTTTCAAATCATTGCCCCCATATATTATCGCCCTGTCTTATATCTAAATAATTTAAATAATGAAAAATTTGCATAAATGTATGTATGTTTGTCGCATTGTGATCAAACAACGGTACCTGGAGCAATCAAAATTTGGATAACGTAATTTTCAATAGATTATGGGCATGTGGAAGCCCTAATTTGAATTTGAAATTTGTTTTATTATCGATTTCAGATTTTATAAAACTTCAACGAATTTCGATTAAAAAAACTAAACGATTTCAAAGCGAGCAATGGCAACACTGTATGAAAAAAATTACCTCCAGCGCGCGAGACCCTGTAACGGAAAATCTAAAGTTCATTCTAATATATTCATTTTAAAATTAATTTGCGATATTGCTGTTGAACTGAATTTTATAATTTGAGTACGTAGAACATGATATTTAATAAATAAAAGTAACACACAAAACGTTAAATAAACTCCCCTTTGGACGTAATTTAAAATCTGAAAACTTTGAGATTTTTTTGTCTTTTTGAATTTTTTTAAAATTTTATTTTATTTATTTTCTTCATAACGTTCGATATATTCATTCTAAATGGGTTTGAAAAACATTGAACATCAGTATTAGGAATTGAAATGTGAATAATTAGTTTTAGATGGGATTTCATTCTAAGGAGATCATTTAAAAAGTTAGATTTTATATTTACTAAAATCTTCTCACGCAGTGATGTTAAGTGGTTCTCATAAAGATTTGTATTAATACTTTAAGCTTTCTTAATGCAACTATATTTTCATAATAAATAGTTAAGAAAATAAATCTTGTCGCAATATCTTTAAACACTCTGAATTGACTCTTAATTCTACATAAATATCTTTTAGAACAATGCAGAATACTTTCGCATTGTTTAACGTCTATCCTCTGTTCTATATGTAGAATTAAACTGTGACTAGTATACCGTTTTCAGATAACTGATAATAAACTCATACTATCTGATACTTTAAATATCAGATATAATTCTGTTTAGAAGATAAAGGATTTATAACGATGCGCGCCTCTAACTTGCACGCAACCAAGGGTGACTGTGAAAGCTTGTATAAACCACAGAGTCTTGTAAAGGGTTTAAGTCCCTTTTTATTCAACGTACTGAATTACAATTGCGTTCTCTTGACGCTTACAAACGGTGCCAACTCGGCAGTCAAAATAAAAATAAAAACCTGAAAAGAAAGTAAAGACAATATTCTAACTACGAGGCTCTCTAAAATAACTAACTCACCGCGTTTTACAACACGGCTGCTAATTCAGCAGACTTGAAGCTCACTGGAACAATTGCAACTACTTCCCGCCAAGCACATAGGCCGCAACGCGGGGTTCTTTAAATCTCTAATACTACCTCCGCGCTCGCTAAGTAAGAATAACTCTCACACCGAACTTGTTTCCTTCTATTTAAATCATACTACTTCCGCTGATAATTTGAATGCTTGCGCGTTCTACTCAAATTTACATATTCTGGCATTGGCAGTTCCAGGGGAAAGTAAGGATTGACAGGAAAGATAGTTTAAACTTAAAATAAATGTTAGTTAAAATAACTATAAACCCTACATTTGCCGCTGCCAGAATTTGGAAAACTTGGAAGAGGGTCCTACAAACGACCTGTTGTAAGTTTATCTAATTCTGAACTAACTGGCGAAAGCCTCGTTTACACAAAGAAAATCTTATGTAACAATTATATACTAAAATTCTTTTGCTTGTTACAAAGCTGTCTTCTTACAGCAACTTTTCCTGGACATCATCAATCAATCTTGGTCTTTCCTTCCAGCATCTGGAAGGAATAAGTATCAGTATCTTTCTACATACATTATAATTTACACTTTCTTGACACAATAAATTTTTGTTTTTAACGATTCGTTTTTCTTAGTTTTTGCTTAATTCACATTTATTCAATTTTTCAAGCATTAATTTAACTTTACCCTGGCTCTCCACCGTGTGTGGTGTCAAACGGGAATATTCGTGTTTTAGTCTTACAACACTTCCCCTAACCCACCATGATTTGTTAGAATTCAACAACCAAATAGACACACCTTACTCGACATTCTACAACTCAATGAGCTACTTTAATATTCTTAAAAATTCAAATGTAGGTGGAGAACCCTACAAAACACATTCATTCTAGCTTCCCCCTCATTCATCTTTAAACATGCAGGCTTTCGCTCTAAAGCATGACTTTACAGTTTAATACTTAAATTTTGACTTCATTGCTTTTAAGCATTCACTTTTAGCATCTACAATTTTATGCTTCTAGACTAAATTCTACTTTTACATAACATGCAAGTATTTACATACATTTACAAAAGTTTAATACATATGCTTTTTACAATTTACCATAAAATGAATAAGAGAAAATAAATTTTTACTTTACTCATCCTTCGCCAAGCTGGCGGCACTGAAACTAAAATTCTTATTAGTACATACAAGAATACGAAGTTATTTTTATCTCCGGCCAAATTTTGGCTTTAACATAACAGAATTAGTCTTTCGACCAACAGAAAATGCTTGTTTTTAGCTTTTACACTTAAAGAAAATAATACTTTTGCCTTAGCTAAATAAAGTAAAACAAAACTAAGTCTCAACCGAGACATATTGACTTTCGTCAAAACATAGAACTTCGTACTTATGCATAACATTTCGGAACAAAAGAGAAAAATAATTTATAGAAGGTTTTAACTTATCTTTGAGTTTTCGATGCTTGAAACTCCGTCATCCGTTTTTGACAAAATTGATCCCAAGTTAGAGGTGTCATGGATGTCAATCTTCTCCTTGTTGATCTCCAATTGTCGTCCCCGTTGTTCTTTCTTTTGCGTCCTCTACATGCTGGCCTCTTGACGGAGTAATCGTCTGGTTGTTGGCTTTTGCGTTTCTGCCTGGGACGGCTGGTCTTGACGTCCTCCGGTCTGAAGTCCTTGAATTTCTTCTGTTCCTCGTACTTCTGTGCCTCCTGTTGGCGTTTCAGTTTCCGGAACGGCGGCCTTGCTGGCACCTGACTCTGTGGCCGTGTGCGCGTTCTTCTTGATGTGTAATTCCTCCTGCCATCCTTTGTAGGTGGTGTTTTTCTTTTTACCACGGTTTCTTTACCCGGTTCATCTGTACTTTTGTTTTTCTTAAACGCCGGAGTTTGATAATCATTTTTTCTTTTTGATACCGACGTCCGGGTTGTAGAAGTGCTAGGTCTCTCTTCAGTTCTCCGTTTCTTGGGTGGTGGAATAGTTGTTGCAGTCTCTGGCCCTTCTATTTCGTTTAGATTTGAGTCCTGCAAGAAACTTTTAAGGATTTCAAAATCATTGGGATTATAGTATTTTTTCACCTGGTCGGGACTTGCTTTACAGATTTCCCCTCTCTCGTTTTTAAGATATAAGACTACCCCTTTGATTTCCTGAATTACATAGGGGCCTTCAAACTTTGGAGCTAGCTTTGCCATAAAATTGTCTGGGGCACTTGATAAAGAAAATTTCCGTTTCAATACTTTATCACCAACTTTAAAATCTGCTTCACGGCGTTTTTTATCGTAATAAATTTTCTGCCTATTTCTTGCCGTATCCGAGGTTTTAAGCGCCTGATCAATTAGTTTTTGCACGTCCTTTTGTTTGAATTCCTGCTCTCTTTGTTGCACAAAGAATAATTTATCTAAAGGCGTAATTAACTTTCTGCCTAAAAATAATTCTGCTGGAGTTTTTCCCGTAGTATCATGATGTGCCGTTCTTAAAGCATAAGCTAATTCATTTATGTAGCCATCCCAGCGCTTGTGATGTGTGCTAACGTAACTGCGAATTATTTTTACAATGTTTTTATTAACTCTTTCTGCTATGTTAGCCTGTGGTCTATACGGAACCATTTTGATATGGCGTATATCAAGTCCATTGCATATGTTTTCAAATATTTGACTAATGAATTGTTTTCCGTTATCGCTAATGACTTTTATCGGTGCACCGTATTTTAAAATGTATCTGTGTAAGAATGCATCTGCGACTGTTTTGGCTGACGCGCGTTTAAGTGGAACAATTTCTATCCATTTTGAAAAATGATCTACTATTACTAAAAGAAAACGATTTTTATTTAACTCGCTCTGGGGGAAGGGACCAAGGAGATCTATGCCTAAAATTTCATTCGGAAATGTAGCGCGAATGCTATTTAAGTACCCGGCCGGGCTGTAATTAATATCATTGATTAACTGACATTGATTGCAGGACCTGACATACGCCGTTACTATTTTGTATAATTGCGGGAAATATACCGCCTCGCGTACCCTTTTTAAAGTCTTTCTGACCCCGAGGTGGCCCGCTGTTTTTTTTTCGTGCAACTCCCTCAAAATGCTTAATCGAAGCGAGGCTGGGATGACTGGCTTATACTCAAGATTTTCGTTCGTTGTTTTCGTATAGAATAATAAATTATCTATTATTTCATAGTTTTTTGCTCTATTTCTTATCGCATCGATATCTGTATGCTCAAAGCCTTCGGGGTCTTTCAAATAAGCATAGATATTTCCAAATTCAGGATCAGCTTTCAGTTCAGTAATAACCGTATCTCTAGAATCTAAAATTTTTGAAGTCAACACAGCGCATTTAAGTTCATTACCTTCCTCGTCCAGTTTTATACGAGAAAGTGCGTCAGCTACATTGTTTTCCTTACCCGGTTTATATTTTATTGTGATATTATATTCTTGGAGTTTTAAAGCCCATCTTATTAACCTGGGCGTTAGGTTTTTCCCGAGTAAAGTCTACCAACAGCCGCATGATCCGAAAAGACAGTTACTGGCGATTTGCCGAAATAAACTCGAAATTTGTGTACAGTGATTAATACGGCTAATGTTTCTCTTTCTGTAGCTGTATAATTCCTTTGTGTTTGATTCAATGTTTTACTAAAAAATGCCAGCGGATGGTTATTTTGCATAAGAACCGCACCCACCGCATAGTCTGATGCATCTGCCGCAATTTCCAGGTTTTCGTCCCCCTCAGGGAATTTTAAAACAGGGGCATTAATAAGCGCTTCTTTTAATCTTTCAAAAGCCGTGTTAGCTTCCGCTGTCCACGTAAATTTACTCTTTTTTCTTTTGATTACTAAGAGTGGTTCAACAATATTGGCGAAATCTTTTATGAAAGATCGATAGTAAGAACATAGTCCAAGGAAAGATGAAAGTTTCTTGGCGGTGTTGGGCGGTGGGAAATTCTTAATAGCTTTTATTTTTGAATCTTGTGTTTCTATACCCTTTTGCGAAATTTTATAACCGAGATATTTAAGTTCTTTAGTTGCGAACTTGCATTTTGAGGCGTTAATTGTAAGACCGGCCTCTTTTAATAATTTAAAAACTTGTTCGAGATCACTAATGTGTTGTTCCAACGTACTACTCGTTATAATTATATCATCTAGATAAATTAGAGTTGATTTTCCTAGGACAGGCTTTAGAACAATGTCCATAGCTCTCTGGAATGTTGACGGGGCCCCACACAACCCAAAAGGCATGCGTAAAAATGCATAAGTGCCCGATTTTGTTATAAACGCGGTTTTATGTATATCTTCGGGTCTCATAGCTATTTGATAGTAGCCAGACGTTAAGTCCAAAGTAGACATATATCTCGTCGATTTGATCTGTCTAATGATCTCGTCTATAACCGGCAAAGGGTAAACTGGGAATTTAGTTATGCTATTTAGTTTTCTATAATCGATAGCAAACCTCCAAGCCCTTTTATCCGAAGGAGGAAACTCGTTCTTTTTCCTACATAGTACGACTGGACTCGCGTATTCACTATTTATGGGCGTTATTATTTTATTCTTTAACATCTCCTGAATATGTTCTTCGATGATTACGTCTTTTTGTTTGTCATAGCGGTAAGGTTTAGTCCTACAAGGTTTTTCGGCATTTAATTGAATCTTGTGAGTTACAATCTGACAGTTTCCCGGTTTTTCTGAAAACAAATGAGAAAAATTACTCACCACTTGCTGTATTGCTTTACTTTCCTGGTCATTCAAATGGCTAAGGTCCAATTCAGGTGTCTCCGCAGGTTCCACCACCCTCTGGTCCATCTCCAGCACCACGGAACTATCTTGAAAATTTAATTTGGCCCTCGCGGCCCTTAAAAAGTCCATACCTAAAATAAGAGAGTGTTGGAGGTGTTTCACCACAAAAATTAATACTTTGAGATTTTCCTCTTTTACCTGTACGTTTAATGCTACTTTCCCAATGCAGTGACATGTTTTTCCTTGCGCCGCTATAATTTCCGTATTTATGGTTTTAAAGAAACGTATCCTAAAAAAAATTCTTTTTGAAGAACTTTTCACTCATGAAATTGCCTTCTGCCCCTGTATCGATGAGGGCTTCTACTGGTACATCGCCAACCAGGACTTGTATAATTGGTATCTGTGAGTTTTTTACGATGACTGTATTTAAATGTCTATTTGAGGGTTTTTTTAAAACTTCCGGGGTCTGGACCCTCCCTTTCACAGGCCCCTCTAGTCGTTTAAAGCTTTCCTTTCAATCTGTGTCTTCTGGGTACGCGGATGCTTATTTTCAAATTTTCTTTTTGGGCCTTGCCCTTCAAGTTTCGATGCGTTAGCTTGATAGTTCTTTCCCCCATATGAGCGATTTCCATTTCTTGTTTCCTCCTTCCTTCTGGTACTTTGAGAATATGTTTCCCCTCTCGCTCTTTCCGCGATTCTGCGATTTTGAAACTTCACCGCCAATTCGAAAAGTTCCTGCAATGTGGTTGGGTTTCTAATTTCAAAGTAGTCTTGAACAGCGGGTAACAATCTTGGTAATATTATTTCAATTATCTCCGCATCGGGTTTCTTGCCGTACAGCATATCCGTTAGCTTGATTTTTCGTAAAATAAAGTCCGTCAATTGTGCTGTATCCCGTTGATAGAAACTATATAGCTCGGCTTCCAGCCGTGCGCGATCTTTCACTATGGGGAAGGCCTTTACTAACGATTTTTTGAAATTTTCAAAAGTATACGTCGGGCTTCCAAATTCACCTAGAAGAAATTTGCCTATGTTCTTCCACCATAGCGCGGCCTGTCCTCTTAGTGCTGATGTGGCGATAGCAACTTTTTGTCTTTCAGGCACAGGATAGAGCTGAAAGTGGTTTTCTATACCTTCTAAAAATACGGACACCGAATTTTTTCCGTCGAAATAGACGTTTGGCTTGATTGATGCTCTCAAAGTCTGGACCAGGTATCCAAATCCTTCTAACTGCGTTGTCATTTCTTGGTGTTGTCCAGCGGCTTCCATCCAGTTTTCGGCCATTTCAGTTCGATAAGTGTTCGGGCGCCAATATAACGTTGCGCGCCTCTAACTTGCACGCAACCAAGGGTGACTGTGAAAGCTTGTATAAACCACAGAGTCTTGTAAAGGGTTTAAGTCCCTTTTTATTCAACGTACTGAATTACAATTGCGTTCTCTTGACGCTTACAAACGGTGCCAACTCGGCAGTCAAAATAAAAATAAAAACCTGAAAAGAAAGTAAAGACAATATTCTAACTACGAGGCTCTCTAAAATAACTAACTCACCGCGTTTTACAATACGGCTGCTAATTCAGCAGACCTGAAGCTCACTGGAACAATTGCAACTACTTCCCGCCAAGCACATAGGCCGCAACGCGGGGTTCTTTAAATCTCTAATACTACCTCCGCGCTCGCTAAGTAAGAATAACTCTCACACCGAACTTGTTTCCTTCTATTTAAATCATACTACTTCCGCTGATAATTTGAATGCTTGCGCGTTCTACTCAAATTTACATATTCTGGCATTGGCAGTTCCAGGGGAAAGTAAGGATTGACAGGAAAGATAGTTTAAACTTAAAATAAATGTTAGTTAAAATAACTATAAACCCTACAGATTAATGAAATTAAGCTTTTAAATCTATTTTGCATTAGTAAACAATTAACTCTAAATAGTTTGAAACATACCATATTTTTAAAATAAAAAGGTTTGTGGTTATTATTTAAAAAACAAGTGATTTTTGGAAAATAAGATTTCATAACTACATATTATATTGAAAACAGGAGAGAAACACGACAACTGAAACATAAAATTAATAACACAACAACCTTGAGTTTGGCGAAGATTTAAGCCAAGATCTCAATCGATTACGGGGGCAAACATTTACAGGTCCCTCTTCATCAGGAGCAAATAAATCTACAAATTTGATTGCAGATTCAGTTGTTTCTTGCTCTCTCACATCAGAAAATCTTGTGACGCAATTATCTGCATAAAACGAAAATTTTCATTTTTGTGCAAATTCTTCTGATTCAAGTGGCATATTAACCAGTAAAGGCTCAACTGAGGCTGCCAATAAAATGGGTTCTACGTGACATCGAACACTGCTCTATGATGTCTGTAGACAATTCAGTTTCCTCATTTTCAGAAGAATAATAAAATCGTAAAAAATCTCGATGTTCAGACACTGTAGCCAAATGTAAAAATGATTTTTCTATATCATCTGAACGCCCAATCGGATAACTTCGAAATATATCAACAACATTAGGAATGAGCTCTGTTAAATTAGGCTCTTTATCAGCAGTTCATTTAAAAAGCATTTTCCACTCTAGCAGATTCGTCAAATACAGGTCTAATTTTTGTTGTTGTTCTACAACTTTTAAAGACTGTCTGATGAAATGAAAATGACTACTTTCGGTATCATCTTGTAACCCTTTCCATAATACTCAATTTCTGCCATTCCTGAAATACATGTTTACATTCATCCAAAATTAATGTATATTTTGTGCCCTGGCACATTCTTAGGTGACGCTTCCAAGTTAATTCCTTATTCCCTAATTTCCGATTTAAAAAAATAAGCACAGTTCCTATCTACCGTCTGGTAGTACTTTAAGACTATATTTAAAATTCTCTGATACCCGATGTTTTTCTTTCTTTTTCCAACAGGGTCGGAAATCCTAATAAACTACAATCTCCATAATTAATCAACTGATAAATTATTCACTTGCAAATCTATGATACTGCAAATCAGGTGTTTACTTTTCTCACTTTGAGAAGGATAACATTTCCTTATTAAATCATTTCCTAAGCGAGTATTTAACAAATACAAACCGAAGTTCAATTTAACAGACTGCTCTATAAGAATAGCGCCAATTACATTGACTCCTAGCAACAAATTAATTTATGCCTCCGGCATTTTCCGATCTGATAAATAAATTCCCCTCTGTTTCAATTCATTCAAAGCATACATATCAGTGACCTTAGGCACTGTGTTGCAAATGTTTTCTTACGAAAATGCTTCTATTTGAAAGGAGGATGATTCCTCACTTAAAGAGCAAATAGACAAATTATAAACACCATGTTCTGGTTGTTCAGTCTCCCTCCCCCCCAAAACAAGCTATGCATCAACTTGACGTTTCGCTGTGGCTTTAAGTTTAATATATCGGCAATTTGTTAATATAAAAATGTTGAGATCTGGTATCAAGGATGCACGTTAAAATTGCTTCTTTATTACTTGATTTAGCATTAATATTTAAAGTCATTAAATATATAATCATTAGTCTGAACTGATTCTCATTTTTCTTCACTTTCAAGCACTTCTAGGTTGCACATCAGTTCCATTACAGCAAACACGGCAACATCGTCATCTACGCTAACAAATTCCTCAAAACTAATGGCAGGCTTTGCAATTTCTTGGACAGTATTCCTTTCGGCGGGTGAATTAATATCGTGGTCACCATCTAACTCCCAACAGAATTAGCGCGTTTATATCCTCAGGCTTTGTTCTTAGTGTTCAGTTCTTTATATGCTGCGATGACACGGATTTCAAGAATGTGGAGATAACTTATTACCATCAAGCATACTCCAAGTTTGCGTTTTAGTCTTCCTTTCAACTCCGCGAACTGCAACTCTGGCAAGTTGATTGCGATATCTCATAAGTGCCATAGTGCCTTGAAACAAAGTCTGAACACGACGTCTTTCCATTTGAGGGAGAGGGAAGGGAAGTTAAGCTTATTGTTGGTTTAAGTTCAGATCATGTACCATAGGATCATATCTTGTATAATATGGGTTTTTATGACACAGAACATGCAGCATAAAAACTAGCCCAGTGTTATAACACTGTGCCTATTCTGATCCACCATTCGACTATTAAAACAAAGAAGCAATGTCAAGCAGTCGATGTAAGAATTCTTATGTTCAGTGTAGTACTATTTATGGTTTTAAGATAACGTAATTTGTTATATTTACCTGTCACCGAAGGATGGTGTTTATCACTGCCGTCTATATTACACACGAGGAACAACTATTAAACTTTGTTTACTATTTGCATTAGAACATGTCGCCTATTTCGAGGGTTCAAGTTCAGTTTCATCCATATTATAGAAAGGCATTTGTTTCTCTCAGTTGGTAAAATTAATCGAATCAATTGCTCCTTTTCCATCAACTTTATTTCACCACAAATCACTAATTATGAAATCTAGTGGCGCTTTTGGAAGTAGTACAGCCAACCTGCGGAAAAAAATGAAATATTGAACTTCCAAAGTTTATGCACACTCGTTTTCTTTTAACTGAATTATTTGACTGAATTTTCCGGAACCGAATGCGGCAGCATTAAGAACCTGGTTACACCCATGTAGCACACGATGTTGCAAACTTGTCCGAGAGGTTGCAAAGTGGTCGTGGTAACTTTTACGACGTCTTTACAACGTTGCGAAGACGCAAAATATTTGCCGTTGCATCTTGGCAATTTGACGACGTTGCCGCTTTTAGACATGGTTGTTTTAACATTTTTTTCATAGTTCATCAGTGTTACTTTTAGAATCATAGGAGTCTAAATCGGCCCTTTCAAGAATCTGAAGTCTGCATAAGATTTACTTCTCAATGTTTCATTATTTTATTTCACCTAAATATATTAATCTAAGGTAGATTCATTTAATGAAATATAAATTTAATTTAAATAATTTAATTTATTAAATTTAATTAGTACTAAAAATACATGCTAAATTATTGTTTAAAATTTTGTTAAAATAATTAATACTTAAAATATTTTATTTTATAAATATTATAGCAAAATATTTAAAACTGAAGCTAATCTATAAAGTAAGTTATTAAGTTATGCATTTTATATATTTTAAAAAATCTTTTTTCGAAATCAATGCAAATCACATGTTAGCAATTATTTCACTACTGCAATATAACTTTATTATTTCTGAAGTAAGGACGAATTTATCTGAATTAATGTGGTACCTTAATATGAAAAATTTTACTGCATACAAGTGCAAAAAGTACAATTTTCGCGAAGCTATGATTGTTCGTGAAGATGTATTTACGGATAAAAATAGGGCAATTTTAAGAATTCCGAAAAAAACGTCCAATGTTAGAAGAAAATTTCATATATTCAACGGCTGTCCAATATATATGACGGAAAACTCACCGACAGTCAGGAGAAGCAAAAAGGAAAAATTAATGGAAAAAGAGAAAAAATATCAACACTTTTCATGGAAAACGACAAAATTAATGGATTTGATAAATTATTAATAAATGTTGACATAAAAGTTAGAGAAATTGTAAACAAAAATACGAAATTTATTACCTATAAAAATTCTGATGAACTGTTTGTTATGCTTTTTACGTTTTTGTCCATCTACATGCATTCAAAAATGCTTGTTTTAATCCTATACGGTATACTCGGGATTTGGCGACATTGACATTACAAATGTTTTAGCAAGCCCGATAAATATATTTTTTTTTATAAATATAATCTTGTGAAAATTGTTCGTAATTTTACTCGATTCTTCTAGGCCATTTAAAAAAAGATTCTATTAAGTTATCAGAAGAACCGTCGAAAAATTTAAATGCAGTCGTATAAATCGCTGAAGGTTACACTGCATTGCTCTTCAACCGATGACATTCCACGTACACTGCGAAAAAAAACCAAAAAAAAAAAAAAAAAAATACAGTTCTATATCCCCCGTTCTACTGGGCCGATTGAGGAAATTCAAATTGCGTTCTTCATGTCTCGAAAGCGCGACTTAAGATATATATATAAGATTGGCATATAGTTCTATTTTAACATAGTTATTTTGACACGAAATCGGACTTTTTCTGAAATAACATACCAATATTTTTCCATATTTCGATTCTACAACTCAAATTACGCCCAAATATGAAACTTTGCAAAATTCACAGAGAAATTCACAAATTTATGTTATTTATTTATGTATGCTTATTAATTTATTTTTTCAGGCGCCTTTTTTTTCAACTTGGCGAACTTTTTAATATATGCAATCTATTTTCCTTTCCCGTGAGAAGAACAAAAATCACAACGTTCTTTGTTTCAAATAATGTTCTTTATATTATATTTTTATGGTATTATTTTAAAAACTTTTTCTTTCTCGAATTTTATTTGAATTGCTTAAATTGCATGGTTTCTTTCGAATAACTGTTTCAAAAATGTCTGTTTACCCATTCGAATTGCGTAGTTTAAATATAAGGTGCATTGTTTATTTTTTTTTAAAAATTACTTTCCTTATATTTTATATATTTTGTCACAGTTATTATTTTAGGTAATTTTTTTAATTTTCAGACTTTTATTTTAATTGTTTGTGTTGCATTGTCTCTTCAAATTTCTATTTATTCATTCGAACTGAGCATTTTAAATATATTTTCTAATATAATTTTTCCAGGATTATATTTTATTTAATTGAATTACGTTTCTTTCGGAAGAATAGTTTATGTCCCAGACTACTATGCATCTGAAAACTAAATATAATAAAAGAGAAAATACATTAAAGCACAGTTAACACGCCATTCAATGCTCCGTTCAGAAAAGATATATAAATGAGAAAGATGTATAACGACATTTTAACTTAGGATGACTTACATATGTTGCGTTAAATAGCTTTAACATTGTGATCATTGCTTTTTTCAATTTTATCATTCTACATTTAGTTTCTTAAAATGTTATTCATATTTTAGTGAAATATTTTATTTTTGAAATTGCAAAAATCATATATCATAAGATTAAAAAGTTTTAAATTTTAAAAAAATGCTAAATTTTATGCAAAAATCTATTTTTTCTTCTTAATGGTTTGCTCTTTTTCTTCAGTCATTCTGCAAGTATATTAAAACGCATCTAACTTTTCGAAACATTTTGGTATTTCTGACATTCATTTTAAATAAAGTTATCGCCTTCCATTTCATAAAGGCTCACAAACGGCTGAGCGGTAAAGTCGCTGAACACTGGTAGTTAGCTCCGATGTTCGAATCCCGGCGTACGGGCTGGTTGCATGGGCGTTTTCGTGATTTTTATCATTGTAACTGTATGCCAGCTGGTTTTCCTTAAAAGTTCTTCACAAAGGTATCTCTCCTTTTAGGGCAGATAGCCCTGCTTTGCTGTAACTTAGTAACCCATTCCATCCATTCCATCAGTACTTGGTCTGAGCCTTTATCATTCATTAGAAGCTAAGCATTTTAAGACATAAGGTGAAAGGAAAGAGTGGTTTCGTCAAGAGGGAAAACGTCTCTAGATGGCATCTATATACATCACTGGATAACTTCCTGAATATTCAAATAATTTCACTAAGAAATCATGGAATTCTCCGTTTATGATGATATGACGTTCTATAACGTAATTTAAATTTATACAAACATATAGTCGAAAACCATTCGCTCTTCACTTTAATCAGCAATGATACACGTCCAAGTGTATCATTGGAAAACCCAAATCTCTTGAAGTATTCTGAAAGTGTATTCAAAAGCATCCAACTTTTCGAAACACCTTGGTATTTCTGACAGCCAAATTCCCCTTCAAATGTTTGCTTACTTTTATTCCTAATTTTCTTCTTTCCTTCTACATTTATTTTCAGTACTCACCACAGGAAAATTAAAATTTTCGATTGTTACACTTCTATAAATTTTGAATTCTTGTTATTTTTTTAAATATCAATTACATCAACTGCGTTTAAGTTGAAGACATCTTTTCATTTTCTAGGCATTTTAGCTATAAATAAAGTATAAAGCAAAGTCCAAAGGATAAATATTTTAATTAAAAGATTTATTGCTAAATGACAAAGAAATAAAACAGTCCAGCAGTGTTAATTCTGTACCACTGAGAGACCCGATTATTACATCGGCTACAAGCAAACTAAATCATATTAAAGATTATGTTTTTATACAATCTATAACACGAGAGAAAATTATCTACTTAAAACATTCTTTCTAAGAGGTTTAATGTAAAAATTTATACTTAGTGTATATAATTTTTACAGCTGGCACATGACCCAAACTATCAACATCCTGGTTGCTTAAAACCATTGTGAAAATAAACATCAAACGAACTATCTCAGTTTTAGGCAATTCAATTTAAATGCAGTCAAAGTAAAGTAGGAGACGAATAACACGGCGAAGGTAAAAATTTACTTTTACCCCCCCCCCCAAAAAAAAGAAAAAGAAAAGTTATAAATTTGAGTAATATCATCTATAATTTAAAAAATAGCTTTTCATGTAGTATAAATAAATATTTATTACGCATCATTGATGGAAAAAATTTCATATAATTTATTCTCCCTTAATATTTATTTGAAATTTAAGGTTAAAAATAGCTGCGGCAATTCGCTCAAATAAAAGAGCCAAATTTCAAAACGCGAAAATATGTAAATTCGTATATATTTTAGAAAATTTTAAATTAAAAATTATAATTTTAGCAGGTATGCTTAGAACTACACCTACTTTAAGATAGTGGTAAAAATTGTATATGTTATAATTCAAGATGTATTTCGAAAAATTAAAAAAATATATATATATTTAAAAATATAAATTTTAAGAATAAAACACAAATCATAGATGAATTTTTTTGGAACCTAAATTTTGAAATGTGAAAGAAAATAATCAAAAAAGTTTAATAAAAAAAAGAGATATTAATAAATATATGCCAAATTCAATTAACATTGAGGAGCTAAAAGAAGGAGCAACAACAATTCAATCTGTTATGGTATGTTCATTATTTTCAAAATGCAAAGAAAATATTGGACTGATACCAGTACTTAATATGACTGCTGAAGATGAATTAGATATATGTATAATATAAGCAATTATTTAATTATTTAAATTAATAATAACGCACATTCTATAGTATATTGTCTTTTGTACAGTACTGTTGCGTGCGTACGGGTTCGTTATGAAATGAATGCACAAGTCCGATAAAAAAAAATGAACAAAAATTTATTATTATCACAACAAAAATGCTTAAATTTTCTCAAATTATCACGCAGTATTACAATATCTCACAGTAGTTTTCTTTTAACTACTCAAATGTCCAATAGAACGTAATTCAAAACAGCTAAAGAACGCTAATCCGCGAATTCGCTACAATCAACAACAGTAGTTTTCTAAACAACAACAAACTAAGCAACTACTACAAACTGAGATGTTTTCCTCCTTTTATAAGATTTTAAAATCACGCGCTAGAATTTTCCAGTACTTTCTCGAAATCAAAAAGAGATATTTATTTATTTAATGCACGCGCTCTTGTATTTTCAATTTTCCTGCTTAGCTTTCTTTTAATATTCGTCACGCGCTGCACTGCGCGAGAAATAAAACCATTTAATTTATAATTGAACTAACATTAGCTTTTTAAATACCAAATTCGTAACACTGCCCCCTTCCCAAGAACTGCACGTCCCGGGCAGTACAATCCCTGGACAGGAAGCTAAACTTACAACTGTGGCATAAACATTACATCACAATATCAAACAACGTGAACAATAAATGCAATAACTAACTTAAACAAATCAAATGCTATCAAATACTAAATACAAAACAAATAGTAAATACAAATCAAATCAAATACACATTTAAAAACATAAAGGACCATGGTCTTACACTATTTACAATTATTTACATTATGTAGTATGGCCCGAAGACTTACGAATCATGACGTCATTCAGTCTCTTCAGGACTGTATATGGACCATCCGAAGGTGACTGTAATTTAGAACTGAGTTCTCTGCGTTGAATCGGGTTCCACAACCACATCTTGTCTCCTTGTTTGAATTTATGTCCAGTAGCTCTCGTGTCGTATGTGGTCTTCACCTTCTCCGTCGCCAAGTTCACTCGCTTTCGTGCGGAAGGGTGCATAACTTCAAAACGGGCCTGGACATCTTGGATGTGTTCCTCAGGCGATGAAGGAGCATCCGTACGGCGATCAAACAGGCGGTCACAAGGCAGACGAAGGTCTCGACCGAAGAGCATCTGGGATGGAGAATAGCTGGTAGTCTTGCGTTTCTTTTTGGCCCTAGTACGATTTCGGCAGCTTCCTGAGCTGGGTCTTTCGGACAAGGCGTTGGCATTTCTAGGTGAGGATCCCTTTTGAGGATGGATAGTCATGCCATCAGATGCTGAAAGCAGTTTGTTGTTTTTCAAGTCTATGCAAATATTGTATTTCCTTAAAAAGTCCAATCCGAGTATGCATGGATCTGTGATATCCGCCACATAAGCCGTGTGATGGTAGGCGGCACTTCCAAACGTGATGTTCACGTTTAACTTCCCAGCTATCTCGATCTTGTCACCAGACGCAGTCTGAAGGGTAACACAGGATGGCATCCAAATAAGTTTATCTTTAAACTGTTCAGCTAAATCTTTCCTAATGATGGTAACATTAGCTCCTGTGTCAATGATCATATTGCAAGGAACTCCATCGATATTCCCATTGATGGACAGTCCGTTATTGTTGCCACTCACTATAGAGATCTTGAGCGCTTTAAAACAGGGTTTTTCATTATCTGGCAACCTCCGTTCCTTGATATGGTCATTAATTTGTTTCCTGCGTTGTTGCTCAGAAATTGTCTCAATTTTCGTACCCTGGGGTGTTCTGCAATTCTTTGGTACGTGGCCTTCAGCTCCACAGTTCCAGCACTTTGGTTTCTTGTCAGTCCTTTTCCTTCCCGTGGCATTTAATTGTTTGTTTAAATCGTATGCCTTATTTTCCGTGCTCTGGGGAGTTCTGCAGTTCCTTCGTAGGTGGCCTTCAACACCGCAATTCCAGCACTTTAGGGTCGGTTTCGTTTCACCACTATTCCGTCTTAAAGCATTCACTGGTCTTGTCAACTCATCCGTTTTATTATCCGTGCCCTGGGGTGTTCTGCAATGCCGTCGTAGGTGACCTTCAGAACCACATCTCCAACATCTTACAGCCACTTTGTTCTCACTGCTACTCCGTATCAAAGCCTCGACTTGTCTGGATAAATCATCTAAACAAGCCATCAATTGGTCCCCTGGGTCGTGGACTCGCACAGCTCTGACTGGGTAGCGATCTCTAAGAGTTGCTTGCTGGGCTGCCTCCAATTTCACGACGTACAACAGAGCGCTTTTTACATCCTTTACATCTGCCATTCGAAGAGCTTTCTGTATTTCAGGATCCCGGATGCCATGGATAAAGTATTGCAAGGACAGGATTTCCCTTGTTTCTGTCGGGCATTCTGAAAAGGCGAGATGGGACAGCCTTTCAACATCCGTGGCGAACTCCTAAAGTGTTTCGGTGAGCTTCTGTTGACGAGATTTTAATTGGAGCCTGCTGTAGTCTTATAAACATTTCTCGCCGAAGCGCAGCTCCAAAACGCCGGATAGAGCTTCGAAATCTAGCCTTTGATTTTCGGGAAGCGTCTGCAGGATATCCGCTGCGTCTGCTCTCAGAGAAGCGGCGAGATGACAGACCTTAGCTTGGGAATCCCATCCATTCGCATCCGAAACGATAGAAAATTGTGTTTTATACACTTGCCAGGAGGTCTTCCCATCATATGTGGATAAGCTTCAGAGGTGGACGAGCAGGCATTGGTAAGAATTTAAAATCATCACTCCTGCTCCCTGCCGACGCTATGAATTTCTTTAAAGTATCCATTTCTTTGGCAACTGCAGAAACTCTCTCATCAATTTGTTGTTCGATTTGGTGTTGGACGGCACAAACTCTTCCTTCAATTCGTTCCTCCACAGCAGAAACTCTTCCTTCTATATGTTCTTTTACAGAAGAAACTCTTTCTTCTATTTCTTCTTTCACCGAAGAAACTCTTTCTTCAATATGATCTTTTACGGAAGAAACTTTTTCTTCAATATGTCCAACTTTATTTTCAACTGCGTCAATTCTGCCTTCCATAGCTTCAAATTTATTTCTATTATGAAAGTAATTTCTCTTTTCATTTCTTCTTGACCAGCTTGAACGGCTTTCATTTCGTCCTTAACGGATTCCTGGCCCAATTTCATTTCTTCCTTAACGGATATTTGACCAGCATCCATTTTCTCTTTAATTTCTTCTTTAAAAGATGTTTGGCCAGCTTCCATCTTTTCTTGTACAGCTTTTATATCTTCCTTAACGGAGTTGACGGCTCCTTCCATCTTTTCTTGGAAAGCAGCAAATGCAGTCATCATTTGCCTGAATTGTTCTTCCATCACTCTTGTTATTGGCATTCAAATCCCACTTCTGACACCAAAAATTGTTGTGTGCGTACGGGTTCGTTATGAAATGAATGCACAAGTCCGATGAAAAATTGAACAAAAATTTATTATTATCACAACAAAAATGCTTAAATTTTCTCAAATTATCATGCAGTATTACAATATCTCACAGTAGTTATCTTTTAACTACTCAAATGTCCAATAGAACGTCATTCAAAACAGCTAAAGAACGCTAATCCGCGAATTCGCTACAATCAACAAGAGCAGTTTTCTAAACAACAACAAACTAAGCAGCTACTACAAACTGAGATGTTTTCCTCCTTTTATAAGATTTTAAAATCACGCGCTAGAATTTTCCAGTACTTTCTCGAAATCAAAAAGAGATATTTATTTATTTAATGCACGCGCTCTTGTATTTTCAATTTTCCTGCTTAGCTTTCTTTTAATATTCGTCACGCGCTGCACTGCGCGAGAAATAAAACCATTTAATTTATAATTGAACTAACATTAGCTTTTTAAATACCAAATTCGTAACAGTATGCAGAAAATTTTAATGATTTTAAACAGTGTATGAAATGTATAATCGAAAAATTAGTGTTAAGGAAACATTAGCATTTCTATGAAATAATGTAATATATAATTATGTGATATTTAATTGCGTAATATTAAAAACACTAAATATTTTTTATTGATTACAAATTGCAGTTTTATTACTTTTCGTTTGTTATCTATTCTTCCAAACACTGTGTAATTCGTGTTTTTATAAATTTTTTCGTTATGTATGTTTATTAGATTCTCTCAATAAATGAATGTAGAAAATTAGGTTTTATTTTTTATTGAATTATATTCTATTTTCTTCGCTTACTTTCTATGTGCTTGTGATACCAAAGAAATTCATAATAAATAGAAACGAAAAGTTTCATCGTGTGATATTTAACGAAGAGCTTACTTTAACGTACTTAGCTTACTATCGTATACTATATTATTTAAATTATTTCTGTACAGTATTATAAAACGTGCATGAAATCATCATTGTAATCTACCACTATTCTAAAATGTAGAAACTAAAAATTAGCAAATAAATACCTTAACACATGATCGAAAGGAATGGTGCTAAGGAACATCAGCATTACTAGTAAATACTGCAATCCTTAATTATTGCACGTTTAGTTGCTTACTATTTAAAAAACACAAATAATTTTTTATTAATTGGAAATTTTAGTTCTGTTACCTTCCTTCTGCTATTTATACTTTCAAACACTACTAGTTCATGTTTTTTGTTAAATTGTTTTATTGTTAAATATAAACTAATAAAAACAAAAAAAATATAGTTGTGAAAAATCATTTGCAATAAAAATATTGCTTCATAATATAATATTTATCTCTTGGTTTCAAACGAAAGTTTGTGGCAAAGTGAAATAACTATTGAAGACCTGGTAGGAGATAAACTTTATCGAACAAGGGAAATATCATAAAAATACTTTTATTTTGATTGGTAAGACTTGAGAAAAGTAAACGTAAACAGATACTAAGGTCAGTAATTAAGGTTTTACGAAAAATCCATGATGATAAAATGCCAAAAAAATAAATCTATTCCTTTGTCGCACTCCATGTGGACAGATTCCGACCATTATGAAAGGAGAGTCCATTTTAAATTAGGAAAAGCAGAAGTAAGCAATTATTTGCATTATCTTTCCTCCCACGAAATACGTCAGAATAACACCGTAAACTCGTGAAAGAAAGAACGAAATTCCTGCGAGAAATGGATTGTAAATTTCATTAACGACATCGATAACTAAATTTTTCTTGATTTTATTTTCTGCGGACTACGCTGGGATAGAACAAATGGTGTTTCTGGAAATAGATCATCGCGTGTTTCGTGTACGTTTTCTCTTCGTTGTAGCCATTATCCACGGTAGATACGATTATCTAGAGAACAAGGACCAAAATATGCTAATGCGTGACATCTTTGCTCCTGGGATGGAGATCAAAGCAACTTATTCGACATTATGGGAAGGTTTGTGTTGTTCTTGTTCGTCTTTCCATTCCTTTCTAACATTTTTTCTTGTAAAAAATGGAAACAAAGAACTAAAACAAACATACTTTTCTGAGAGAAAATACATTTTGTGTTTTAGTTATTTATTTATTCTTTCCACGGCAATGAAGATAGAATAAAGTAAAAAAGGACAATCGCTGGTGCCTGATGCGAAGTTTTGCAGAAGAAACAAAGAAAAAGGAGGCACAAAAGGAAGATAGAAACGCAGAGGTAAAACATTGAAGCACAAAGACGCACAGATAGTTCCTTCTTGTTTCGCTTGGGTAGGGGTATCTCATGTGAGGGGAAGGAAGTTGTTTTGCCCTAGAGAATCAAATCTCAGCGTCGAAGTGGAACTAAGTCCTATGTGATATATGAATTCTTTCCTCCAGAATATTCAATTAAATAAATCTGACTATTAGATATATTTTTATTTTATACTTAAATAATATTAAAGAAACATATTTAATCGGTTAAAATATAATAAAATGTTGCTAAAAACTGGAGAAAATTAATATCATGTAAATAACAAAATTGCTTGTAGAGTTACTTATGTATTTAATTGAAAAAGATCACTAAATCTTGTATTAAAAAAAAACCTTTTATTTTGAGGGGGAAAATAAAATAAAAAATTAAAGCAAAAACTAACTAATATAAAATTATATACATTTTTCCTAAAAATGAAAATGATTGTATCTAGGTGAGAGACTGCTGAAAAATTTCTGCTTAATTATACTCAAGAAGCAAAGTAAGTTGAACAGTTGCTAAACTAAATAAAAGATGAAATATTGGTTTACATGCTTCCTATTCAGATTTTCTCTGGGATTGTTTGCATAATGCAGCAAGAAAAGATCAAATGTCATTTATTAAATTTAATAATTTCTTAATGTCATTTATTAAACTGGCAACATTTAACATGTTTTTAACACACATCTGAACTATAGAAACGTGATCGTATTTCTTTAATAAAATAATAAAAATTTCGTTAAGTATGTTTAAATAAAAATTATTCGATTCTTATGGAAATAGGTCATTAAATTATGATTAATATTTAAATCAAATATAGAAGATAGAATGAGGTAACATTGAATTGGAAATATTATATATTTTTTCTTTTAGCATTAACAACTCGAGAAGATTTTCTTCATAAATCGCTAAATCTCACTCTAGTATAATTAAGGAGAAATACTTCAGAAATGTTCTTAACAAGTGTTGAGGTTAAGGGTTTCGTTAATGCATATTTCCAATTTTAATATTTTATAATATGCTTGATGAGGATTTTCCCTTGATATCTATAAATTACGCCTATTATCTAATTATTTATTTGTTTCTAATACTGTAAATTTCTTATGGAGAAGGGAGTGATGTATAATAAGCAATTAGCTGTTGAAAATGCAGCGGATGCACATGATAGACAAAGGATACATCCATTTTATTTCGGTTCTGAAAATATATTCTAAATATATATTATTTTTTAGATTAGCGTACATTCATGCCAGGTATAAAGAAATTTACTTTGAAACTTTCAAAGATTACATCTTAACTTCATTCCTAAAATAAATTTAGAAATTTTCCGAATTAATAGAGAAACCGTATTGTTAAAGACTCCTCTCATGTGAGTAATTAATTTTCCAAGAATCATGCGCTTCATAATAAAGGTTTGCGAAGGAAATTAATAAGCAATTATTCAGATTTAATTAAGGCACTAGTTGAATGTTCATAATATGTATTTTGAAAGCAAGGAGATCTTTTCAAAAGTTTTGCATTATTACTATTAATAATTTAATAGTATTTTATTTCAGGCTACGAGATGTTCAGAAATTTCTCCGAATTAATGTGAAGTGAAGCGAGTTTGATTGATGTAATGTGTTTGTATAAACGAATAGGAGAAGACAATCTTCCAATGTTGATTAGCATTTGATTATAAAAAGCCTACTGCTAAATAAACAGACTGCAGTTGTTTACTACATGATGAGTTAATACGAAGATAAGAAATCTTAATGAAAAACATAATTTATTAGAGGCATACTAGAGTAAATTACGTTAGCATATATTTTTTTGGATATTTTGATACCCAAGAATGCATTATATGTATTAATTTCAGAAGAGAAGACGGAGATACTTGCAAATCATGGTCGACAGAACACTTCTTCATTTCTCGACAAAATAATCCTTTTGTGTGACAAATATTTTTTGCTGATGAATCAAAGAAAATGTCCATTAAACGCGTCTGTTTTCAATAAAGGTTTACACATTTAACTGAAGAAAGCAGCAGTAGAGAATAAGCTTGGAAGGCAGTAAAATTTAAAAATACAAAATGCCCAAAATTAAAACCAAGTTCAGAGTGATGAAGGCTTAGTTCACCTTACCCCTGTTGGTTAATTTTAAGATTTGGCTCACAACTTGAAATTATTATTTAACCGAATCGTTGTGTAAGTGCTTACATCATTTGAGTATGTTAAGACTACAGATGCTGTTCACACGATTTTTAGACGATGTATATTCACAAAACTAAATTACATAAAATTCTTGTGTTTTAAATGTTCTATTTGACATCTATTATTCTGAACTATCTTTCTACACCTCAATTTCCAGGATAATAATGCCTTTTGAAGTGGCAGAAGAGATGTTCTATCCCGTTCCTCCCGAACAGCTTTCCAGAGTCCTGTTAGGGTTTTGGGACAACGTTTGGATAATGCAGTTTTTAAAAGTCCAAAAGCACAAAAATCCATAGGTGACACATCGGGAGATTTAGTAGGAATATCAGTGAAGGGATATTACTAGGGACACCAGTTTTTTCTTCCATTTCTTTTAGGAAATTTACAGTGGATTTTAATGTGTGACTGCTAGCTTTGTCCTGATGGAGTCTCACAGATTGATGGCACTGTGGGTAAAGCGATGGTATTTCATTCAGAAAAATTGGCGATAAAATATGTTCCCTATAGTATTTGATATTTTTTTGCACTCTCTTTATTTTTAACTTGTCATTATAAGAAAAACCAGCAACAATCATGAATCCCTTAGAAAAACTTTCTTTCGATTTTTTGAACCATGTACTTAAATTTTTTCACCCCTTTTATGATAATAAATTACTCTTTTTTTTTACAATCATTTAAATTCACCCATGCTTCATCTATTGTGACAATTTATTTTTCATTTTTCTTTGGATAAGTGTTTCTCATATAGAATTCTGTAGCGTGTCCTGCGTTGAGCGATATGCTTTGGAAGAAGACGATACACATTGCGTTTTTTCGCTTTCTTAAGATTTAAATCAACGTTTATCGTTTTGTTTACAGTGGCACCGAGCATTTTAATGATTTTGCAACTGTCCTTTGACTAGGGGGAGTTTCTTTTAACATTAAACAACGTACCTTTGCAATAGTCGATAATGTCCGTTTTTTCCTTGAATACTTGTTTGGAATTTTTGTTCCACTTAAGGCTCCAATTTGACGGGTTTATTTTTCCTTTCTTGTTGATGATATTACCTATCGATGCTTTAGATATCACAAAATCATGACTCTCACATCGTTTTTGGGTAACGGAGTATGCATATTTCTCTTCGGAAAGAGCGTAAATGTAGCCTTTGAACCACTGCTTTGTTAAATTCACCGTTTTGAATAAAAACAAAACTTTCAAGCCACAAACGATAATTTTGAATTTTAAAAACATAGCACAATTGCAAGTACTTCTTTTGCAGCAAACGAGGTTTTTTACAGCTTACCAAAATCGTCTAAAAATGTGCGAACAGCCTCTGTATATTAAAATCATGTGAGAAGAATTGAAATTTAAATGAAACCGTTAAGAGAGATTTATTCTAATAAGTTAGTATTTTTAAAAGTGAAAGTGGAAATAACGAAATTAAAATGCAGATGACTATTGCAACCTAAATATTTTTCATCTTATATATACATTTCAAATTTTAAAATCCGCTTCAGATTGGTTTAGATTTAGTTCAACAATATCGTTATTGGTTAAGTTTCTGTTTACAAATTTGAAATTATTATTTTCTGAAACGTTATGTAAGTACCTTTGTCGTTAGTTTACGTAACAATCATGTGAGGAGCATTAATGTTCAAAGGAAGCAGTTCAGAGAGATTTATTATAAGCAGTTACTGTCTTTAAAATGAAAAGCTACTCATGTTATCATTTAAAAGTAGCATATCTTTGGAATTTCCAATAGATAGCCTCGTGCGCTGGAGATAAATCTGTTTTTTACCGTGCATTTTTGCCATTGCCCGCTTTGACATCGTTGAGTTTTTTAATCAAAATATAAAAATATGAAATGCACTATAAAACAAATTCCAAATTCGGGCTTCTAAGTGTCCATAACTCGTGTGGAGGACTACGTTATTCGAAATTTGATAGCTTTAGTTTCTTTTGTTTTTTCACAGTGTAAAACACATGCATAATTTCATGCAGATTTTCATTATTTAATTTCTTTAAATGTAATACTGGGGATTAATATTTGGTGGCAACAATTTAATGTATACACTATGTATAGTGAACCACGCATGCCGTTACGAGACTACTAGTCCTTCTGGACTAATTACACAGAATGAGCATTTCATGATGAGTATGATGTTTAACATACAACTATACATATCGGAATTTCAATTGTATCGTTTGCATTTACTTGAATTACCTTGTTATTCTAAACTAAACACGTTACGTTTACTGTGTTATGAATTCAATATATATCTATGCACGTATATGCAAATTTAGAATATTACTTTATTGAATGAATAAATCGCATAATGCATACAGTTATAGCTTAATTGCTAGATATTCACTTGGTTACAGAATGGTCATTTGGTCAAAAGTACAATACTGGCAGTTAAAGCAAAACGTTTACTCGTATTTGAAAGCACTGGAATTTAAGCAAGGGTCAATTCTAATAATTAGTTCAACAATGTGAATATTATTTCAGGAGAAAATATTGCTTATTTGAATCGGTTCTAAAATAGTGAATGCTTCAGTGTACATTTATGAGAGATTCTTTTGAAACCATTGCTTCAAAAAAACTGCCAGTTTTCGGGAAGCTCGAAATCAGCAATAACTTTCCGAACATTATTTTTAATCTATTTTCTATCAGATTGTATGCTTTCACATTCTTAAATCGTGTTCTTTAAACTTACTTGTTCTTGAGTTTGTGAAGAACTGTTTGATTTTCGAAGTAATAATGAGCCTTTATATAAATGTCTCTTAGAGTTTACAAATTTACAAAAGCTGTGAATTTGAAAAAAAAAAAAAAAAAACTTTTGACATATTTTTTTCAAAAATATTTTCTTCAAATAATTTTTAACGTCGATTTTGTCAGTAAAGAGAAATTATAAGTAAATTATATGTCAACCTAAAAGATTCAAGTATTTATCAGATATGTATGTATTGACACCTTTAGAATTTTTCGAAATGTCTTTGGAACTATTTATGAATACGGATAATGTATGCGAATTCAGGTAAAAATCAAAGCTACCATCTATACTCAACGCGGAATTTGTGTGTATTCTTAAATAAGAAGTATTCTTAAATAAGAAGTTAAAGGGTAAATTTTGAAATACTTAAAACAAATAATAAAAAAATAAAACACAAATATAATTTATTAAATACATCAAAATTTAAATTTATTTTTTTCAAATTTATTCCTTAAATCCGATTATTTAACCAACGTTATATTTATTCAAAATGCACCGGCATCACCGGCACATAGCCTTGAGTGCCTGGAGTTGTCTCTTGAGCACAATTGCAAGTCTTTCAAGCTTGTTTTCGATTTTCTGAAAGTGAATGGACTCGCGAATAGTATATTCCTAGACATGGAGATTAGTAACAACAAAAACGTTATATTTATTGAATTGATGACAAAATATATATAATACCACCCTTATAAAGTTTCTCTATCTTTTACATTTGAAAATAATGAAACAGGTAATTTAAACATAGTAATAAATTTTAAAATAAAAATAAATAATAATTTAAATAATAAAATGCGACATATTTTCTTGCTACTTTACTTTTATCATGTGTAACGTGTATTCGAGCCAGTTTCCCTTAGAAAGTCCTCCACGAAGGCATCCCTCCCCTTAGGCTGATAGCCTAGTGTGCTGTGCCATAATTAAATACACCACCACACCATACTTTACTTTTATAAATTTTTATTCTATGCATATTCATAGACAGAATAAGATGCTGATTGCTGTGATAGTCTCCTACGGGTGGTACTGAGCACTTTTTATTTTGTATTCTCTGTGACATCATTAGGACTAAGGAAGAATAAACGAGAAGCTCAATGCGTCTCCCAGCAACTATCCAGTTAAATAATACGTTATAACTAACTAATACTAAAAGAAGGATATGCTGTAACAATAAGAGTAAAAATCTAATAATACTAATTTATTAATAGTAAAGATTGGGGGCCTGACGAAAGAAATGTACTTTTTAACTTACATATTGCTGGAAATGATCATAAAAATTCCATGCCAGATATATCGTTGTTTAAATACACTGGAAATATTTTACAAATTACTTATGTTATTAAACAAGTAAAAAAATAATTAACCTGTTAAGAAATGATGTTATTGCATTTAAATCACTCGGTATGCTGAGCAAGTATGGAAGGCTTGTATTTGAAATATAAATTAAAACTTCATGATTTGCTGAGCAGAATCGCTCTAAGAAATAACTGTGTACAAAGCTGCATGGAAAATAAACTGAAGAGTTTTACGTCTTTTTCGCCGAATGGAAGTACCAGATACCAATTCTCGTCTGCAGTAACCTACCTTTCCAAAACTTTAGTAAAAGAAAAAGCCATTTTATTGTAAAAACGAATTACAGCTTGAAGAATAATTTCAATATTTGTACATACCATATCAAATTAAATGCTTCTATACAGAGTATCTTGTTTCAAAATACACTCCATTTGATTAATGGGTGATTGTTATTATTATTATAAATATACTGCAACTACCGGTCAGCATTTATATTATAATAAAACGATTAGAGCCTATACAGACGTAATCGAAAACTGTACTTTGATCTTTACTTGAGGCTCATATCTTTAGATAGTCTCAAACTACCGAGTCCGAAAATTAGCCAAAAGCTGCTTTATGGTACCATAAATAAAGAAAATAATGCTTCCCAGCTTTCACGGAAGGGCAGTTACGCTTTTCGGAATTTTCCAGCAGAATGATCATGCTCTCCAGACTGATCTTGTGTAATAACGTTAGTATCAGTATAAATATTTTTATTATGATAGGAAGAAGCTGGTGCCGAAATCTGTGACAATATTACAGCGTCATAGCTGCCAGTTCGAGACCTTAATAATACTAATAAAGCTGCTTCTACAAAGACAAGCCTTCCGATTTTGGATAACTTAATGTCTATGATGGAAAATAACTCAAATGAACTAAAAGATGTACTGATAAATACAATAATATATTAGCTTTAGTAGCAACTGTAATCGCTTCTGAATTACAAGAGTAATGATTGCAAACTAAAACTCTTCGTGAATTTAAAAACAAAAGCATATCGGGTCTCGGGCGAAAGGCAAGCACAAATTTCATTACGCAAAAAAAAAAAAAAAAAAAAAAAAAAAAAGTCTCTATTTTGTTCTTACATTGAGCTTACTAGTTTTCATGTTCGGGATGCCTAAAGAAGATCTAAAATAGTGATTATTATAACAAATATTATACATTAAATTTAAAACGTTAATAAGGGCCACCAGCGGCAGAGCGGTAACGTCGCTGAACACTGGTAGTTCGGTCCGAGGTTCGAATCCCGCGAACTGGCTGGCTGCATGGGTGTTTTCGTGGTTTTCCCCATGTGTAACGTGTATACGAGCCAGTTTCCCTTAAATGGTCCTCCACGAAGGCATCCTTCCCTTAAGGCATATAGCCCTCGAGTGCTTTGCCGTAATCTGATAAACCAAACTAAACCAAAACGTTAACAAATATACTAACACGCTGTGATAAATTTAAGTTTTACGGATAGTGAATCTTAATTTGAATATGCTCTGCCTTCCCACAGATCCGCGTATAAAAGAGTGTTATACAAACTGAAGCATGTTCAAAACTAGCGAAGTTTATCTTCAACTCAGGTCTTGTGGAATGTTGAGCAGCCTTCAGTTTCAATGACCTAGCGCTGATGTATTTGGTAAGATTTAGTGTTGGTCGGAGGCCATATTAATCTCCAGTAGGATGAAACGAGTAAGTCCTCTTATAAGGGAGTACTTACCAACCTCGAGCGATTGACAGTTTATCAGCTCAGCGTGAAACTAGTTGAGTTATATTTATATTTGGTGAAAGAAAATTAACTACGTTGTTTTAGAGCTGGATGATAATTGTAATTTTAAAGGCATTACGTTTTTGGTCGATAAGAAATCTCCTCTCGGGTTTGTGAATTCTCGCTGTTATTGCAGTTCAGCGTACAGTTGCTCTTACTGTAATTTAAAACAAAAAAAAAGATAAGTTTTTAATGTTCTTTAAACCAAAATTGCATGCAGCAATCGGTTATTGTGACAGTAATAGAAATTTTTCAAGCTCTCCATCTGAATGGATGAAGATCTGGTTTTGCTTTTACCAAACACTGAAATATCTTACTAATCATAAACCTTGAGAGTAACCTAAATTAATCTTCTTCCCGCTTAAATTTAATTCCGCACGATAACGAAGAGCAAGGCACTGAATAATTTCTTAAAGAATAGCTGCAGAAATAAATGACTACTATTCATAAATATGAATAATTTTATATGGTAACCATAAATCAGGATAATTATTATGAATAATGAATGTGAATTAGTCTAAATAACTAATCATAAATTAATCATAAATCTTAATGAATACCGATATTATTAATTATGCCTAATCGTTAATCTTGATAATTTCTTAAAGGAGAGATGCAAAAATTAATTATTAATAATTAATTATAAATCCGAATAACTGTAACTAATGAGAAATCTGAACTTAATTAACCGCTTGTAACTGGCTGCTCTTAGAAATATTTCTACACGGTGGTGAGTTATGGTCTTTCCTGAATCCTTAATCCAAATCCAAAATCCAAAAAAAAATCCTTAAGACTAAGAATGTCTTAAAAATAAAATCTAACATAAATTTAAATTTCTCAAATCTTATTTTCAATAAAAACAAATAATTTTCAACATTTACTATTGAGTTAGGTTATAAAGACTATTTCTGTTGCTTAATTTACTAAATAGCACAATAGATACTTAATTAACTAATTGTAATTGACTGCTCACCATTAGAAATACTACAGAATCGCGAACTATCGCCTTTCCCTAATCCTTGCTGAAGAGAAAGAACATCTTAAAAATAAAAGCTAACATAAATTTTCATTGCTCACAACTTGGTTTTATTTGTTTTAATAAAACAATTAATTTTCAAAACTTACTTTTGGGTTAGATTATAAATACTGAGGGTCTCTAATTACTTAATTATGTACTCTAGTTGAATACTCACCCTTAGAAATGCTTCTATATGGCGGTGAGCTATCGCCTTTACTTAATCCTGAACAGGAAGAACATCTTAAAAAGTGAAAGCAAATATAAACTTCGTTGCTTATAGTTTGTTTTCAACAAAAACAATTAATTTTCAAAACTAACTGTAAAGTTAGATTATAAAGACTGAGGGTCTCTAACTAGTACTTAAGTACTTGTCATTGACTGCTCACCCTTAGAAATGCTTCTACATAGTGGCAAGCTATTGCCTTCCCTTAATCCTTGCTTATGACAGATACCTTAAAAAGTAAAAGCTGATATAAAGTTTATTCCCAACTGCTTATTTTCAATAAAAAAAATTAAATTTTAACAATTTCTCTTGAGGTAGATTCTAAAGACTGAGGTTATCTAAGTACTTTATTAACTATTTTTTACTGACTGTTCACCCTTAGAGATAGATCTAAGTCCTGGTGAGTTACCGCCTTTCCTTAATCTTTACTGAACACAAAAGCATATTAAAAACTGAAAACTAACATAAATTTTATAAATTTTCATTCCTCACAGCTTGTTTTTAATAAAATAAATTTTAACACTTACTAATCGTGCCAATACTAGGTGTTCACGTCTGATCCGTTATCGATTTTATCTCTCTCGGCAAGCAGCAATAGCAAAACTTCTACTTTGGGTTATGTTTGGGCTACGGTTTTCCCTCTCCTTTTCGCTACACTTCGTGTTTTGAAATCTACGAAAATCTTCAAACTGAGCGAATACGTGAGAAAAAGACACTAAACGAAAGAATCATCCGAATGTAACTGTTAATAAAAGTCAAATAAAATGTCACAGGATTAAAATATTTTTTGCTATGAAAAAGCATTATAAAAATGCTTTTGAGGGTACATTGTTATGTAATTTCTTTCGCCATTATCAAGGGAATACTGATAATAAATAAAGAAATACCATATTCTGTTGCACAGAAGCAGAAGTAAATATTCTATATTTTTCTTAAATATTCCACATATGCTCAATATAAGCAACTGCTAATACAGACAGCGTTTATATAAACAGCCAATTCGTCACGTCAAGCATAGAACGGTAGATCAGACTCCCAGCAATAGCAACAGGGTTCCTAAGATCTTAGATAATAAGTGGTGGCTTATTATCTAGTACACATAACTATCTAGTATACGCAAAGTATTTTTGATAAAATCCCACAAAATCGCATATTGGTAATTAATCCAGACTCCGTGATGGCCCAATGCATTAACATTTTTGTAATGTGTGTCTTTGTTTATATTGTAAATTTAGATTGGGATAGTTTTGCAAATGATCTCTGTTTATGATACAGTATGGCTAATATACTGTCGCAAGTAGTATTGCCAATTAATTAAAAACTAGAAGGATCATACCAATTATTTTCGATTATATGCTTTTCTGACGCAATAAGTGAAGCAGGTTAGAGAAGGGGGCTATAGAAATTTTCTTGAATACCATTTACTTCTTTTTCGTATTTCTTAAAATTAGATAGAGTTTTCTACGAAGTGTGGTTAGTACCGTGCATGAGAATTGTTTTCATAATCAAAGATCTAAAATTTTTATTGCTGAGATGTAGGAGTCAAAATTCCCTATCCGAAATATTTATTACATTTTATTGTGTTAAAAAGAAAGCTATTCATACTTTAATGCACAAAATTCTTAAAGCGATTAATTCACTGATGCTTTCCTGTCTGTCATTAACGTAATCTCAAGACGAATTTGAGGAACAGCTGGAATACAGAATTTGTTAATATGGGGTTAATGGTGTCATCTTGGGTAAAAAGATCTTCATTAATAGAATATAATGCTGGAATTAGAATTGCATATGCTTAATTAATATTTTGATGTATTTGGAATCGTAAAGGCAACCAGCTGCATTGTTAGAATATAGTTCAGCTGGTTGAATTAAAATATTTATTAAGCATATGTCTGGAAACCATTTGAGTGAAACATAGAATTTTGTATATTAAAATAAATAAATCATCATGAATATTTAAAAGGAATATATTTTTTCAGAAAATTTGGGTTTCGATTTTGGAACCCTCTCAGTCATATCATAAAAGTGCTTTCATACAATTGCCTAACTTATTTTAAGATCTGATGCACTTGCACGCTCATATTTATATTACGTGTAATTCAAAATTTAATGTTTTTTGTAATGTAGAGTATAAGGGAACATGTAAAGGCATCCTCTAAAATTATTTCTTACTTTTTCTTTCTTTCTTTTTTTTAACCCAAAGAACATGCAAAGGTATCTTCTAAAATTGATTTCTCACTGTCTCTTTTTTGTTTTTTAACCTAACTACTCACTCTTGTATCATTTATTATGTAAGGATTATTTGCCTATCTTTTTAAAACACAGCTCATTGCGTATAGATTTCATGTAAAAAGAAATAATGCAGGCCTTGTAAGACGTCGGACTTCCATTTTCCGAATGGCTGTTTTTACCAGATACCCTGTAGGGAGCAAGTGATATTCTATAGCTAATTCCTACATCACGATGACTACGAGACGGCTTATTTGAATCTCATATAATTTCAAGTGTCATTCTTTTTAGTTTTACTTAAATTGAAATCAGTTCAGTTCATATAGTATCTTCTACTCGAGTTTAGCTAAAAAAGATGAATCACATAATGTTTTTACGATGTAAATATATTAAAATAAATAAACATTACTAAAATTTGGTAGCTAAATGAAGAGCATAATTTAGAAGCAGCCGATGTGGATCTATAAAAGGAATTTTAATCAACCATAAAATATACTGCACTAGTATTATCGATTACTTTAAGATTATGTAAAATTCCCGTCCTGTATTTGTGTTTGGATATTTAATTAATTAAGAAGCTAACGTTTGACAAACTGCGGCACTAGATTCTCAAAGTATTCACAACGAAAATTTGCATACTGCAAAGCGACTGAGATCTCCCAGTTTAATTAGGTTCTCGATTATAACAATACTACTTCTGTTCTGATGCTTAATTGTCCTCAGCCTTTTATTTAGTTTAAGCAGTAGTATGCAGGTATTTTAGTGGCTATATCATTCTAATTGAGAACTGAAAAGTTAATACGGTATAATCAATTCAAATTTATTTTTATTTAATCAATTAAATGTTTAAAAGTTTACAGTATCAAGATTATTAACAATTTTTCTATTTTACCTTGTTTTCTTATGTAATATGGCCCAAGTAAATTTAATAATTGATTATAATTAAGGTATTTTATAGTTTCAAAAGTATTGCAGGTTGAGTTGCTGGATATTTTCATGTAAGCTTTTAAAATACAGTTTTATGTGGATGCTATAGTTATTACTATATATAAGAGGAAATTAAATACTAATTTAAGTTTAATTGCAGTAACATATTTTAGGTATAATTCTTAGACATAAATTATATCTTTAATTATGTGAATTTTGTATACTGATTTATTTTGCTTAGTATAAAGTAATCCCATTTTCACATACCCGATTTTCAGGACAGAGATTCATTGCAAATCTCTGTCCTTTGGTTAAGTTGAAACATTTAAGATTAATTCAGAGATGAATAAATATTGGGCCAAGTTTTGAGAATCATTAACTCCTCTATGTAATCTGGCTTGTTACCAGTATCCTTTAAGTCAAATAAGCTGAGAATAGCCATCCACATCCAAAATTAATTGGTGACACTTTACGAAATTTTAGTGAAATATATTCTGAGTCTATTCAGAGTTTAAGAATGTTAAATGGATACGTTCGGTATTAGTTACGTTTGTTTAAACCAACTTTTATATATATTATTTCCTAGTTAATATACTGATATTTACTTTTTTTCCAATATGGAAAGTAATGTACAAGACTGAGTTATCATGTAGGCCTAGATTATCTTGCGAAGTGAACCAACTGAATATAACGCATTGGAATAATATAAACAGTTCAGTTTACAAATTGTTTACACGATAAGTGCTATTGTTGTATTAAGTTGGCTAAAAATGAAACAAAAATAGCGAAAAATATTTAAATATAGTAATTGACTTAATTCTTCTGTGGCATTTGTTTCGCGGGAAGATTCTTCCCTGAATAATCCATTTCCCAGCCCAGTACAAAATCGCAGAACATCGTAAATAAGGGGATAGTGGATAGTGTAGACAGGAATATTATTGAAAATAGTAGTTTAATAATTTAATATTTATAAACGTGTTCAAATACGCTAAATATGTACACATTTTGACAGCATTTTTTTTTTTTATTATTTTTTTTATTTGGTGTACGTCTTCCAAGTTTTTCATAGAAGGATTAAGACTGGACTGTTCTTTTTTTAGTGAAATCAATGTTCATTGTTAGTTTTTTTTTTTTCATGTTCCTGCTGAATAAATTAACTTGTGCTAGTAATTTTTGTCTGCAATTATTTATATTCATTCAATATAATAATTCGGATAAAAATAATGTTTTCATGGTGATTCCAGACATTGCGTAATTAATAAGACTTAATAATAATTTAGCGTCTACTTAAATAAAGTCTGAAATATTCTTATATAAGCTGCTTTTACCGTCATATTTTGCCCCATGCATGAGTTTTTTATTACTTTTAAACAAGCACTATTTTTGAATAAGAGGTTACATGTTTTAAAAACAAGGCAACATTTATGCTTCTCTTCCCCATTACACAAATGCACCTTATTACAAAGCAGAACAAATATTATGATTCATTTTCATTCATTTTAGAATGGTTTTTACTGATTCTTTTGATGCAATCAGATGGAAGCATATTAGATATCTGCTTCCTGCGTTTTAGAATTGATTTGTCATTAGCTTGATAATTTGTTTCTACTTTGGTAAGCACTCAACTTGATAATTAAGTTGTCAAATACTTTATTAATATTGGATAACTGTTAATTGCTTAACGTCATACATACTGAATGTTTTAGGAGCCAGATTTCTTGGAATTTCCGTTTTACAATAATGTCATAGAATCATTAATTTCGATAATCAAGGCTTAAGTAAATCTTGTATTTTATTCCAAGTACTCATAATACTCATTTCTGATCAATTGAAATTCTAAAAGATTCTGAAACTTATAGTATATTAGACTTATTCTCCGTTGTATTAAAATGTCTTTTATATCTGTTTGAAAAATATTTCATTTAGGTATTCATTTGCACTTATTTTTACTTATTTTGATTCCTATTTCTAAACATATCAAGATTTTCAATCAAATTTTCATTTTCAATTAATCATGTAGAAATTCAGATGCACTGTTAGTAAACTGTTCAGAGAACTAAAACTATAAATATTGTACTTATTAATTTAATACATATGTCCTTTTGCTCTAAACTCCTACATTTCAGCACAAATAACGTTCAAAGGATTAACGAAACTTGCTTTTATTCAATTGTACTTATTCACAGTGTTTCTGCATTTACATAACTGATCTGAACAGAAGATATAGACAGACATATCTTTCAAAGCAAAGTATTGCATCGTTAAACTAAAGGTTTCAAGCAAACGCTTTAGAATGCACAAAGTTTTAAAAGCTCAGATCTTCACGTAACGTGGAAACATTTGCGTTTCTGTTAAGCGCATGATTATTCATATGTTCTGCCACAAGCAGCAGCTCTCATGAATTGCATTCAAATGTACAACTGCGTTAAAATATATTCAGTAATTACAAAAAAATATGATAAAAATGAAAGCTGTTCTGGTCAAATGTGTTTAGCTGCATTTTGAAGATCTGATAATCTGTTTTACCACTTAACATGTAAATGAACAACACAAGAGATATTTACATAAAATGCAATAATATTTTGAATCACCTAGATGCAGTGTTTATAATGGTTCCGTGCTTCATTTACAATGCTTCTGTGAAATAAAGTACGTAGAAAGGCTCTCAAGTGCTTTATTATGTATAAAACTAATTCAATATCAGTAGGCATTTATACAGTAAATATTGAGTAGATATATATTGTACAACTAGTTAATTAATTAAGCATTATTAGTATTTTATATTCAATATAAGCATTTAATTTAATATAATGGATATTACATTTTCATTTCAAGACATTATAATATACATTTTATTCAGATCTGCTTGCAGTAGCAATAACAATATTCCATAATTTACATTTATTAATTAGAGCACATTATTTATTTAGAACGTATGTCGTTGCTTTTTATAGTTGAGCTTCTGTCACTGAAGTGATCTGTATTATATTTAGTTCTAGTCTATTTTTGAATTTTGAAGTTTCTAAAATAGTTAATGCTATGCAGTATTAAGTAAACTTTCAACAGAGGAAATAATCATGAATTTTGAATTGCTCGTTTCATTTGATTCCATTATATTATTGATAGTAACTATCCCGTCATATAAAGCTAACATAAAACTAACGTTTGTTACTTTAATCATAAATATCTTATAATTTTAAAAACAATCTTTGATTGTTACTGTTACACACTGGCAACGAAAATAACGCTTAGATGCACAGAAGCAAAGAATTCTCAAATAATTAGCTATAAAAGTAATTGCATTTCACTCCACATGAAAATAAACTGAAAAACAGAATATGAAATGCATATTGCACATAATGATATTGTGAATTAAAATAAAATTAGATAAAAGAAATTTTTTTGAAAATCTTAGATTTTAATCAACGCCCAAAAGGATTTGTTTAAAGTTTTTTTACTCTCTCGCTGATCTCGCAATCTACCAGTCTGTTGTTCCTCGAACTCCTGCTAACCGACAGCTTTTTTTAGCTGTATTATTGAGCATCGTTTTCTTCGCAGGTACGCCAAATATACATGTCAATAACAAAATTACAAAAAATTTTAAAAGAAGCATATGTTTAGAATTTTCAATGCAATATTAAGCGTTGGCATACATTTTTTTATTTATTGAAATCCTTTTTCTGTTCACCATATGGTGTTCTGTTTTCTTAGTAATATAGTTTGCAAAAATAGTTTTCTGCCTTTTTATTATTAACGTTTCATATATTAATTTTATTTAATTAATATGTTCTTGAAATTTACATCAGCTGCATATATTTAGAATTTTCCATAGACAATCTCGGGCGTTGGAGAGCTGTAAATACTAGTGTTTTATTTCGTATAGTGTGGCTACTGTTCGCTTTCAAATCGTTGTGTTTTTTAAACAAAAATTGATTACAGATTTGCAAAATATGAAATATAAAATTCCAAATTCTGTCTTCGAGCTTTCAGATTCACATGTTCGGATGGATGAGTACATTATTAAAAGTTTGATCTCTCAAGTTATCGCCCATTTTTCACAATATGAGTAACATACAATATACAGATTTTTCATTACTAATTTCTTTAAGAATAATATAGGGCGATAATATTTGGCAGCATTTAGAAACGTGATTCACCGTTTATGATGAATCGACGCAACATTCCATTTCGAGTTTAATGGCTCCTTTTGGGCTAATTATATCTCACAATGTACAAAATTAGGAATACCGGAAGAACAAATGCAGATTCTTGGAATAAATAATACGCATAGTATCCTATAATTTATCAAAGAATATCATAAAATATAGTACAACTTTCAAGCTTAGATTAAAATTTAGAAATGTAAGTTCAACACGTTTAACAGCATCGTTTTTAAAGCATAGATTTAGAACTCTATTTTCCTTCATGAGAAAATAATTTGCACAGCAGCAATTCTTCTGAACGTACCAACAAAACTGTTTATTGATATGCAGTTTACATCTGATATCTGCATCAGTTCAGATGTGTTTCCTGTTTTAAAGAAACGTCTCCTGGCATAAAATGCTCTTATCGCGAATCCTTGTGTATGCAGTTTTTTTTTCGATAACAAATTTCTGGTGGCAGCTTCGAAATCTAAATCCTGTTGCCTATCAGTCAAATTCCTGTTAGAGTGAATAGTCCAACATCTACTAACTAGATATAACTACTAATATAAACTGATATTACGAAACATTGAGCTTAAACTACGACCACTGATTTCACATAGAAGGTTTAGCCTTTAAATTTATCTTCAGATGTCTCAGAAACATTCAACCAAGTTATCAACCAATGTTATATGGCATCTTTTCAAATTGAAAGAACTTTTCAATTCAATTAATCTTTCAAATCATACATAAATCTCAATAAAAGTACTTCAGCTGTCCAAACGCTTAAGTCAAGCAATTCATTTCAAAATTATGAAGAAAAATTTTTAATTTTGTACCCTTACAAATGTGCTTATAAATGTGATTAGAAAATGTGAATGTTTTAGGAGGGATAAAAATTATTTTATGTATTTGCTTCAGCAGCGATTAAATTTTGGGAAATTTAGTTTATAAATATTGAATGCCAAAATTAATATTTTTCTCAACTTATATGAAGCATTGAAAGAAAATTTAAGCCTGGGAGCATTTGCGTATTAATTTACTCTCCACCATTTTTCCTACTTCCCACAATACGCTAAAAATATTAGCATGAAAACATAAACCTAAAATGTAGTAATCCAATCGATTTAACGGTTAAAGTAAAGACTGTGCAATACGCAATGGCGTATCAAGTTCGTATGAAAACAGAGAAATGTACAAATCATTAAACATACGACAATTTACTGAAAAAATGTATTGTTGAGCACATTAAATTTGGGCTCAAGTTTTATCTTCACTGGATAAATAAATTAGACTTTACAATCTTCGAAATTTGTCTAGCTTAGAAAATCATCTATCTTTCCAATCGTTAGTGCAAATACCACTTGTGTTAAAACTTTGAATCAAATAAAATATAAGTTTTTACATAATTCTCCAAAAATTAAAAAATAAGCATTTTATAAGTATTGTGGTGTTTTCCCTTATCTTTTCTTTTCTTTTTTCTTATCTCGCTGAATAATATTTAAAAATCCTGAGAAATGCTAGAAATAATCTGAACGTTTGAACAATCATACGCCATAGAAAAAAAAAAACATATATATTGCAAATATGTTCCAGATTGATAATAGAATAAAGATACTGCAAGATATGATATCACTTTCAAAACATAAACTACTGATAGCTAAGTGAATCGATGCAGAGAATAAACAAACAAACTCCGGAACATAAGACTAATAGAATAATTTCCAACTACTGAAAAGTTATTAAGAAAATTGTTATAAAATTCTGAATGCCAATTCGGTGTCTTGCTTCTTGGTTATTATTACATTTTCCAAACTGTTTATTTGAAAAAATAGAATGATAGACTTTATATTTGCGTGTTAGATACTGTAATGACGTCATTTTGATTGCATTCAACTGAAGTGACTGTGATTTATATTATGAATTGAGTTTGAATTATTTAAGGCTAAATAAATACAGTCCAGCTTCAAATACACAGCAAATTAAATCATTTTATCTTTATATCAGTAATGAAAATCAGACTGCAGTACTAGTATTAGCTCTAAATTTCATTCGCTAAGGAATTATATTTTGCTCTAGAATGCACATACTTTTCTCGTATTGAGTTTATATTTGTCATAAATTTTACGTAGATAAATACAGTTGATTTATTCAAGGTAATTTACTTTGATCAAGGGGCAATGGATTTACGATCTTTATTAAGCTCAAACATGATTATTACAGAAACTATAAATTAAGCGTAGACGGGGGTTTAAGTTAAGGGATCTGATGTAAACCCCTGTCTACGCTTTATGAGTCCTGTAGGCTAGTTTTATCACTTGTTAATATTTCACCTTTTAGTTTCATTTATCTGACTTTCAGTTACCGCCCAAACAGTAGCGAAGTTTTTTAGTGTCGAGTTGACGCATTGTAAAATTTAAAGAGTTAATAAAGGGTATTTTAACCCTTCTCCTGTGTAGTTTCCTGCTACTCCAGTATACAGACAAAAGTTCATTCTCTGGACTCTACATTGGCGCCCGAAATAATATGAATCAAGAAGAACATGACCAACGAAGAAGTATCTCCACAAGGCTCAGAAATGGCAGACTTAATGGTGTTAGATGGATTTGGCTTCCTAATACAGACAATGAAGTCCGCAATTAAACCAGCAGTGGCATTTGATGGCAAGAACTCCGTCACCTCATTTCTAGAAGCCCTAGAGACGCACTTCCAATTGCATCCGTTACCGGAAAGACAGAAAGTAGCTATTGCTTCAAGTGCCCTCTGAAGACAGGGCACAGACGTGGTGAAAGCGAACTGGGAAATTCCTACTTAGCGAGGTTGCATCGCTCACCTATACATTCGAGAATTTCAAAGGGATACTCCCAAAAAGCGTTCCCGATGGTTAAAGATCGTGCAAAGCTTGAAGCCGAATTATACAGTTTCTATCAAAGGACGGTTGAAGATTTAACCGAATTTATCCTGCGAAAAGTCGAGCTAGTAAATATGCTGTACGGTAGGAAACCTGACAGAGAAATCATTGAAATCATAAGGCAACGGTTATTACCCTCCCTTCAAGACTTCTTGGAACTTCAAAATCTTCAAACGATGCCAGAATTATTCGAGTTAGCCGGAAAGTTTCAGAATCGGGGGATAGCAGAAGAATCAAGATTTCAGCCACAGCAATATAATTACCAGTTCTCCAGACAGCCGCGAAAATAAATAAAAACAGCGGAGGAAACCGTTTTTCACCTAAACCGTCAACGAGTAACAATGATAAGGATGACGCCAAAACCCGCCAGCGTACCCAGAAAATATCGGGAGCAAAAGCGGCCTTAAACGAATAGAGGGGTTTGAGAATTTGAGGGTTCAGACCCCTTGGGCTCCGAAAAATCCTTCTAAAATGTATTTAAATACTGTGGTTGTGAAAAATTCTCAATTACCTATAATACAAGTTCTTTTAAATAATATTCCCGTAGAAGCACTCATGGATACCGAAGCAGAAGGGAACTTTCTTAACCAAAATTGGTATTACAGATAATTAAGAAAAGTAAGATTATTTGAAAATAACACTACGAAAATAATAACCGCTCAAATGAAAGTGTCCGAATGTATCGGGAAACTATCACTTAATGTGCAAGTTAAGGACGAAAATCTTAAAATCCTATTTTACGTGTTGAAAAACTCCAGAATAAGTTAATCCTGGGAACTCAATTTCTGAGGGCCGGAAACGCCAGAATTAATTTTACAAGTAACTCAATTACGTTAGACCTGGAGTGAAGAGTGGTATAAGCTGCTGAAAAAATTCCAGAAATAGATCTCCAGCATTTAAAGCAAGATGAAAGAGTCAAGCTGCAAGAAATCGTGAGTAAATTCTCTTCATTATTTTCTGCTAAGCCAGGGAACACCCAGATAGTATATCATTCTAGTTAATTAGTGTCAACTGAGCCTTGTAAAGCGAAACCGTACAGTTACGACAAGGCGAAAGAGGCCATCATTGACCACCATATACAAGAGATGTTAAAAAATAAAACTATAACTCCCATAAATAGTGAATATGCATGCCCTGTTGTGTTCTGCAGCAAAAAGAACAATTTGCCCCCTACGGATCTCAAAGCATATCCTTTTGCTATTGATTCTAGAAAATCGAATAGTTTAACTAAATTTCCGGTTTACCCTTTAGGCGTGATTGAGGAGATTATTAGGAAAATAAAATCTACACAATTTATAACTACTCTCGATCTTATTTCAGGATATTTTCAAATAGCCTGAAGACGTAAATAAAACTGCCTTTACTAAAACAGGCAGTTGTGCGTTTTTACGTATGCTTTTCGGAATATGCGCGGGAACCCTCAACTTTTCAATGCGCCATGGATATTATTTTACGTACTGTCCTCGGGAAATCCACTTTAACTTATTTAGATGATATCATCATAACAAGTAATACTATTTACGAACATATAAAAGACATCCACGGAGTTTTTTCATTATTGAAGGAAGCGGGATTAACCGTAAATGCATTAAAATTTAAGTTCGCAACCAAATAATTACGATACCTAGGATACAAAATTTCAGCTAAAGGCATTGAGACTGAGGATTCCAAGATTAAAGTTATTAAAAATTACCCACCACCAAATACAGCAAAGAAGCTGTCATTTTGTCTTGGACTATGCTCTTACTACCGTATGTTTACTCAAAACTTCGCTAATATTGTTGAAACGTTGCTAGTGTTAAAACGAAAAAAATCAAAGTTTGTGTGGACAACTGAGGCAAACACTGCCTTTGAACAACTGAAATCAGTGTTGTGTAGCAAATTTAATTTAATTAAGTGATTCATAAAAATCAAAATTTTAATTTGTGATTATTCAAAATTTGAGCTACACAAGTTTGGTTATATTCTTTTTTGGCTTATTAATTCTAGTGTAATATATTTTGGCTTTCCGAGTTTACGCGAACTGCGTCTTCAATCTTGTACATGCAAACAATGGATTTAGGTGAATTTTGTCACGTAATAAACTCAGTTTTTCATGTCAAAAATTAATTTGATTTCATAGTATTTAATATTATTAGTTGCAGAAAAATTAGCTCCATAATTTGACATAACTTTCGTTTTTCTAACTTTAATTGCATTTCGGTTATGAGCTTTAATTAGTAGATTTTTCTTCGTTTGTTTGTGATTTCGTTAAAGGGGGATGAAATGCCCTCTTTCCGGTTGAAAAGTCACTTTTTGCGAGTTTAAGCATTCTTTCGTTGGGACCGCTTGCAGGGTTGTTGAAATTCCTAATTTCCCCTTCCACAAGGCGGGGTTTTTTGACGAGGGTTTGGTGACAGAGAATTTCCGTTGAGGTTTCAAAGGAGTGGATTTGGCGAGTTTGCTAACATGAGGGAATGCTGTTGTTGCAACTATTTTAACTTTTGGCGAAGAGTGGGTTGTGCCAACTTGGTAGTCCAGCGTCCTCCCTTTTAATGGGTTGTTTTGGGGGACGAGCACAATTTTTGACACGTCTTCTGCTTTTTTTGAATTCCTTTCTGATGCTGTACGCGACAGCAGCAGATTCTGCCCAGGAAATGATATACATACCCGTTAGAGCTACGGGCCTCGTGCCTCTGCGTCTTGAGTGCGGGCCCTGGTTTATGGGTATCATTGTCTCCACCTAATTCTTCGTTGCACCAGTTTTTTTTTGGTATATGCGTTTGTGTATTTACATTTAAGTTCTCAAGAAATATAATGCTGAAAATCGTCGTCTAGAAAGATGTCTCTACCATAAAAATGCTTCATTAGCTTCTTGCTTCCTCCGACAGTAGTTTTCTTTATTTGGTTGGTCAACACCCGCTGCTTCTATGAACTTAGAAGTCGGACTCGCCTTTTCCACTGACGGATTCCTGAGCTGAAATATTTCTCCTTGCTGACAGCTGTCGTCTCCAAGTCCTGGACTGTATTTCAACCATCCTGCAACATGGAAACTTCCTTGTTCATCCTGTATCAAATAGAAAACCTCCTCGGCTCCCGTGATATTCTCCATATAATCGACGAACACCTTTCCTGCAACTTGCTGCCAGCTTTACTCCTGAGCTTCAAGGGACATTTTTTTTTTCATATGGTTTGATTTTGCCTGCTACTCAGTAACTGCTTGCCTGTGGTCCAGATAAGTTTTTTTTTTATGTTTTCTTTCCCGGTTAGATAAATGATATAGAATTCTGCAGTTAAATGATTGAATTAATTTGATGTGTTGAGCATTAATTTTTTTTTGTAGTTGACCAAGTTAACCTAACTCTGTAGAAATCATTTTTGTGTGTCGATTAAGTAAAGTATTAAATTGACTAAGGATTTAATTTTTTTTATTATTGTAACTTAACTTAATTGTAAAAGAAAAATAAGTTCTTCATGATATTATGTAATTGAACTTTGGATTGCCTGCTTGGTGTGGAATGATTTGTAATATCTTTGTTTGAGCCTCTCTGCTACTCTCAGGGATTAACTTTGTTGGTAGGATCGTAATAGCGTAAATACTTAACATTTATCCGGTTAAACTATACTTTAAAAAAAAAAGGAGTAAATAGAAAATTATTATGTGCAATAGCAGTATCATAACTGATGTGATTGAGTGCAATAGTATGCAATATATTTTTGTATTGATTATTCTGTGTGAAGTGTTTCATTTTTTTTTTTGGAAAGTGTAACTTGTTAAATTTATTTTTTTTTGTTCCCCGGGGAGGGTATCATTCATTTATTCATAGTTTATTTCTGATATGCTTGCTATATTGTAAAGATAAATTTTTATAGAGATTCTAAGGCTAAAATAATATTACTCAGTAAAAGTATGGATTGAAAAATCAATAGTGCTGAACTGTTTGAATTTGTTTTGATTTTTTTTTTTAAGAAATGGATATACTAAATGCATAAGAGTTAAATAAATAAGTTTTTCTAGATCATTCAATGGTTAAATTTATTTTGTGTGTTCATGATTTTTACCAGTCTTTTACTCAAATGGATTTTAAGGGTTAATCCGGAATAAAAACAAGGTTTTCAACTTTATTGTTACTAGTATCTTATTGCCGAATTGAGTTTTTGTTTTTTATGTTATGGTCAACTTATAGGGTACCTTTTGGTAACTTAGGAAAATTTAAAGGTAAAATTTTAAAAACACCATAACATCAGCTTTAATTAACGCACCGGTATTAAAATTTCCGGAAGGCGTGATAACTTGGAGATTGTGGCAGACGCCTCAGATTGTGCTCTGGGTGCGGCACAATCTGAGCACCCAATGGCATTTTTTAGTAAAACTTTAAACACCACGCAACGTAATTATACCGCAACATAACGAGAAACTTTAGCCGTGTTAATGGCAGTTCAGAAGTTACGGGTATATTTAGGAAAAGCGCTCGCCACTGTATATTCAGACCATGCGGCCGTAGGTAGAATATATTCATGAAAGAATTTAACTCCTAGACTAATTAGATGGGCCTTAAAGTTACAAGAGTACAACTTAATAATTAAACATACTCCAAGGAAAGAGAGTACCTTGGCCGACGCGCTATGAAGAATCAAGATAGATGACAATGGGGATAAAGTAAAATGTGCAATTTTGACGTCTGATTTTTATTAGTTTTAGATTCCCGAGAAACTATCGTTTCTGAATTGATAAAGAATCCAGATTTCAGTAATATATATGCTTATTTAAAAGATCCAGATAATTTCAAACATCCAAACCTTGCCGCTACTCCAGTATACAGACCGAAGCTCATTCACTGGACTCTACACATGGGAATTTTTTAAGGACTATTTAGTTTAATATTGAAATTAAAATATATGTTTTTTCTCAAACGTTGTTCGTAAACAAGCTGCTAAATATACTTTGCAATTTCTTGGGAATCTAACAGCACATCGAGATATATGTGACAATATTTGGAAAATCATTCATTTGATTTTAAATGGAAAATAAGAAACGTTATTGCTTTCACTGTAGATGCTGATATACTTCGCGCATCGTTATCAAATTTAAGATTCCTGAACCAAATAATATAAGTTCACACTCCTACATAAAAAGATAGTTTCATGAATAACAATAAATTTATATTGTGTTTTCTAGAATGATATGACGTTTCGCAATGCAATAAAATGTCCCACATCAATAGAAATTATCAAAACAAAAATAGAAATCATCAACCAAAAACGAAAGCTCACTACGGAGAATATGAAACTCGGTTCAGTTACATACAAAATAAATATTAAATATGTCTCTACATCAAGGATTACAGATTACATGGCAACACTTTTTTTATGAATGTTTCCTTCCATATTCTCTCTTTAATATATTTCTATCTATTGTGATTGAAGCTTTGAAGTTTATCTGGTACAATAACAAAATTCTTCTTCTTCTTCTCTTAAATCCAGGATATTAAATATTGAGTTCGAAAAAACTTTGAATTATATATGAAGGTATAATTTTTCAAAGGAGGAAACTATGGTTTCCAAAAACTGTCTTTCATAAATTGTAATGCTTGATTCTCAGTTAGTAACTTATAGCTTGTAACAAAACTTTCAGTTAAAATGCTTGTTTCAATTTGAACACTTTCAAAACCTTTTTCCTTATCTATTTCTATTGTTCAAATAATTATTATTTTTAGAAAGATTAACATTTATGCATTTATTTTTCATTCAAGAAGAAGTTAAAAATTGTAATTAATTTGTGTTCCAGTGTTTAGTGAAAATTCTTGGATTTGAATAAATAAGGTTAGTAAGCAGTATAAGTAAATTATGGTAAACTGAAAGCCACTCAAGAATTTAATGCTGTTAATCGTTCTGCATTTAGATATCGATTTGTCGTTTTTAAAATTTGTAATATTTATAAACTTACCTAGCATACGTATATTTCATCCACAGAAATTAGCAATTAGTGCATATATGCGCAAGCATGTTTTCAATAAATGACAGAAGCAATATTACATTATTATGATTTATAGATATTTTAATATCAGTTTAATTTTGAAAGCTATAATTTGCCCGTTTGTATCATATATATCGGAATTCAGGTTTGGCAATAATACACTGTTTTATTTTATGGAATATATCATTAAAAAGAAGATCTAATATATATTTCTGATAAAGGTACAATGTCTAATTCTCTTAGGGAGTAATAACTATATAGACTTTAAAAGGACTACTGAAGAATTATCTTCTAGACCTTCTAAAACAAAAGAAAAGTCAGAAAAAAAGGGTATAAGACCCTTTTATTCGAACACAAACTTAGCAATTACCCAACTTGTGTTTACATAAACCAAGCATTTCTGTCTTAACAGAAATACATATATTGAACAAATTGAAAATGTGTGTAGATTATCCTAACGGCTGACACAATAAGCTAACGCGCAGGCAAGGCTCTGGTTTGTAGAAAACCGGCGAGAGAAAGCCGAATGACTAGAATCAGTCAACGCCACTAAATCAATTTGCCAATAATAATGACACAACGTGGCCTCATATCGGCTGACACGCTCTAAAACTAACTTCCGAAACTTATGCATAAATAGCATTTCTTTCTATTTTAATCTGAATAAACGCTCGCTTTACATTCTGGCATGAAAAGAAAGTAATAGGAAAGTGCTAGCTTGAAATGAAATATTAGTTAAAAATAAATAGTAAACCTCACAAACCCAATATCTTGCATTTTCTGGATTCTTACATAACTTCACTATAAGAAAAAACATCCGAGGCTGGATTTAACTTCAAAACATTAGATGACTTGTTGATGTTTGGTAGATTATTTTAAATGAGTTTTAGAAACTGTGCGGAAAACCATCAGAGCTAGGAGGTGTTGGAATGCACAACACGTGTACCATCGAATAGTTTTGTTTTTACCATCAAAAAATAGGTGTAGCAAGTAGAGTACAACTTGTTGCAACACCTCTTAAAACATTAATTCGGAGCCATGTAATCGTATATTCAAAATTAACTTTAATTCAAAATTTCATATATTATGCATCATTTTAGGAATATTTTATATCAAATGGAATTTTTTTTTCCGTTTTAAAATAGGAAAATAATTTTAAAAGTTATGCAAAAAACGTTTATCTCATAGAAAGCACAATTAACTAATGACAAATTAATCCACCGTAGCTTTTACTGGCGCCCAAAATTTTGCCTTTAGTTAATGGTTATTACTTCCGTACTAGTTGACTTAAAATTCTGAACCAAAGTATAGAGTAGGATTTGCTTTGCACTTCCAGGGTTATTTAATTTAAATTCTACTTTAATATTTTACGTTAATTTAGATCCCGCAGGCAGCAGCGATTGTGTCATAAAGTCCGAATTAAGCATTAAGTTTTAATAAAAATGTTTATTTCAAACTTTCATCTGAGTTCTAGTTGTTTCACCAAGATGGGTGATTAGTCGCCTAATAGTTTAACCAGACGTTAGTACTGTAAGGCTCAAGTTTCCATACAAATTTAACTAGAATTCTCAATGTTCGATAAAGAAAGCTAAGGAAAATTACTTTGCGAAACGAGAAACGAGAAGTTTTATCACAGGAATAGAGAATATGGACGACAGGTATCAAAGAATGTAGTAGATTACTTACATGATTTATGGCTTAGTACTGGAGATTAAATAAGAGAAGATCCTAGACGTGTGAGGTGTCACAAAAGAAGCATTTTAAACGCTTAATATTTCCTCTGTTATCGAGAGAAGATATTAAGCGTTAGTATATGTTATTGTATGAGTACATATTATTGTATTTTAACTGTATTAAAGATTTTTTAATGCAATGTAAATATTTATGCGCTTTTTTAAAATTTTATTTAAAATTAAGCTGCTTATTTTTATATAGCTCCGAGTTGGATTGAATATATAAAAATGAAATTACATAATTTAATATATTAATTGAATTTTTATATTAGTTTAAACTTTAATAAATAGTAATGCGTAGTTGTAAATAGCAGCAGGATTTAACAATTACGATATTTGTGTTATATATAGTTAAATGCGGTTATATATATATATATATATGTGTGTGTGTGTGTGTGTGTGTGTGAGTGTATGTAACAAAATACGATGGCTTCTGTAAAAATAATTAACGACCTCAAAATTAACATTCGAAAGTTGTTGCTCTCCCCCTAAATTCCTCTGTTCTCCCGCATTCGAGATCTTTCGACGTTACATAACACTACTTGAAAAAAGTAACTAAAACTAATATTGATCAATCATAGTTTATTTCTAGAATTTCACCTACTTTGGTATGAAACCTCTTGGCGATGTATCTACGTCATTAATTTTGCATCTTCTTGTTCTGGCTTCTACCGTGCTAATTGCTCCTCGCTTCGCCCGTGTAAACTGCTTGCGTTTTAATTTTAAGAATCAATGTACAGTCGAATCCGATTAATTGGACCACCGGATAATCGGACCAGTCGCTTTTTCGGACCAAATCCTAAAGAATCGGAACAAATCCTATGTACATAAGCCTAACATTATTCGCTTATTCGGACCAAAATCCCGTTTAATCGGACAAAAAAACGTGAGAGCGAATAATAAGCAGAAGCCACAAGTCAGCCGCGTATAGCAGATGTACAGGTGGTCTCCGATATATGGGAGGATCTGTAATTGCGGCTCCCCAGGAAAATGCTTAATCAAAGGTTAGGAATTCCTTAAAGTGCATGACGAGAGCAAAACCGGTGGGAGGTGAACACGCGCACCATTTTCTTTGACCTGTGCCTCCGAGTTTTGAGGAAATGAACAACTGAGTGTCCGGTTCCACCTGAAAGGAATTCTCTCCTGTAAATCATAATTAAAGTTTACACGAGAAAGCTATCATTTCATCACCTTTTTGGGATGATTTTAGTGCCAAAGCTTTTAATGGCGAGCATTTTATCTCCCTCTTGACCTCGACATCTTGAACCCGAAACACCAAGATTTCTTCAGAACACTTTAGTCAGTGAAACGTGCGCGCGTCTTGTCTTCCCTGCCAAAATGCCACGACGGAACTTGACGTTAGCTGAAAAATTGGTTTCCTGGATAAGATCAAGCAGCAACCACGAAACACTAGTCAGCGTCGGTTGGTGGAAACAACCGGATTGGCAAAAACTGCAATTTCGCGCTTGATAAAACAAGAGAATGGGCACAATGTGAAGGGCGAGGAGGAACTTCCAAAAAACAGAAGCGTGAAGGCAAGGACCCAGATGTCGACGAGGCCCTTAATGAATGGTTTGAAATTGTTACTGGACGATCTGTGCGAGTAAGCTGCCCAATGTTAAAATGCAAAGCAGAACTCGCTAAAAAGCTGGACCACGATGACTTTAAAGCTACGGACGGTTGGTTGTCTCGATGGAAATCAAGACATGACAAAAATGTCACATGGCGAGAAAGAAAGCGTTCATAGTGCAAATGCTGAAGAATGAAAATCAACAAAAACATGTCAGGAACGGTTAAGAGGAAGCTGTTGGTTATGGGAAAAAGCACTAAGCATCTCTGCTTTAAATGACTTAGGATGGAGAGTTTACCAGTTGTGTATCGTGCGAACAGAAATGCGTGGATGACCTCTGAACTTTTTAAAGAATGGCTGAAAGATTGGGACAGAGAGCTACAATACCAGTCGAGAAAAGTGCTGCTTCTTCTTGACAATTGTGCAGCACATCCTCATTTAGATTGCTTGATGAACGTCCACCTGGAATTTCTACCTCCCAGGACCACAGCTTTGGTCCAGCCAATGAACATGGTCATCATAAAAAAAAATTGAAGACCCTTTATCGTGCAAAGTTGGTTAATTACATCCTTGAAGCAACTGAAGAAAGTTTGCTGAACTCATTGTCAAACTCCAGCGAAGTCAATGGAAAGGACATCTTACAAGAAGTTACATTTGTGGCTGACAGCTGGCGAAAAGTGAGCAGTGATGCAATTCAGAAATGTTTTTTCTCACTGTGGCTTTAAGCACTTGATTTTGGAGATGGATGTGGACATCCTCATTGAAAGTGAAAATGATGATTTGCATGTGGAACTTCAACACGTACAAAAATGCGAAGAATGTTTATCCATTGACTTCGAGATTCAATGCTACGATGAAAATGAAGATTACGACGCTGCAGTCTGTGCTCAAGTTACAGCAAAACACACGACAGCATCGGAAGACCAAGAAAGTGATGATGATGATGCCGCTAATAAGTTGATGCAAGTAACAACAAAGGATGCGAGGAAATGCATTGAAACTTTGCGTCGGTATTTCATGCAGGAGGGAAATGAAGGCAGTACCATTGCTGCGTTAGATGTTTGTGGCGATTTCGTTCACGTGCAATCCATCAAGAGAACGCGTCAGATCGCATTGGATAAGTTCTTCAAATGTTGACTGGAAATTGGTAGGAACTTGTTTTTATTGTGTTTCGCATGCTGAGTATCGTGGAGATCGTTTCTTAGAATTTGTTTCTAAATTAATTTTCTCAATGAAAAAAGTTCGGCTAGAGTTCTTCTTTGTACATGTACTTTTGCCATACGTGTGTGCCGTACCATAAAGGTCACAATTACATTTTAGTACATGATTTACATGTACATTTACTGTTTGCTACATATAGCACGTCCCGTCTTACAACATAGGACAAGTTCGTGTCCGATTACATAGGACATGTTCGTGTAATCGCACAAGTCTGTTATTAGGACCAAAACGATCGCTTCCCGATGTGGTCGGATTAACCGGAATCGATTGTACATAGAAATGTATCAGATTTCATTATGATTGAATCATAGAAATGTCTCGGATTTCATTATGATTGGATAAACATCTATGGAAATGATTTTTATGCGTGGAAATAAAGACTGGAAATTCGTCAAGTTCATGTTTTGTTAGCTTCATCTGTAACCTTTCACTCTCATCCAAGAGGACTGCAAGCTGGTTCCTCTTCTATGCTTCCCGAATTTAAGACATATATATTATTATTCCATTTAACAGAAGGAGATTTATTTCCATTCCTAAGATGCACACCCGAAAATAAGCACTTAAGGAAACAAATTTCGAAGATGTTTGACTTTCTAGCTACCAGAAATCAAAAGCTTTTTCTAGCTTAGCTCGGCTAATTAGCGCTGCCACCTAAAAATATACTTTGATAACAGCGAAACAAAGAAATTAAACAAAAATGTAATATGTACGCATGCAATTCCACAGGAAAGCAATAAGCTACGCTAACAACAAGAAGCAGAACGTAGAGCACTCACAAATATTCCAAGAGGCCAAGCTGATGTATCTCTAAGCGTCGAATAGCCAGGTGTGATGAATATGCATTCATTTCATACGCAGCTAAATGTCAGGCCCCACCAATCCGAGTAGGCCAAAATATTACTTAAGCAACAGTGTAATTCTCGTTATAAATACTGCCTGTATACAATATTTAATGTAAAATCTATGAAGAGCTGTAAATGTCTCCCCTGCCCAAGTCCGAATATACGATGGAACATTTGATGACACCGCCAGCGGTGGCAGAGGTGGCGATGTCGGTTGCAACAAGCAACAACAATATCTCGGCCAACAGAATGACACCGTGGACGTTAATCCGAGTGAATACTGTATGGGGCTTTTACCTACTTAATCAGGGTAAATAATAGGGAGCCCCTGTATGTATTCTTAACCTAATCTATCCCATTTAGCATATAAAATTGCCAAGATGTATCTCTAACCCTGCAGCTAATACAATCAATAAATCTGTTATCTTTTATTTGTTTGTTATGTGCATCAAACGTACACATGCCAAAAATTTATCATCTACTTGATTAGTAATTCTGTTGTACAATATCACAAATATTTTAATATTAGTAGCACAGAGCCATATAACATAATTATACCACAGGAATGTTATATATATATATATATATATATATGTATATGTTTGCCTCTCTCTATATATATAGTACATATAGAGTATACGTAATAAACTAGGCAACCTGTGTAATGCAACAGATCTACTAGACGAAAATGGCAAAAATTACAGGAGTGCAAGCTACACACTTATTATGCAACACATCTCATGGGTTCTTTTAGGCTTTTAATACAACAGCAAATCTCAGACCATTTTTTAATTGAGCGCCACAAAATATCTACGTATATGTCTACATTTGTCTCTTCCCTCCCTGTCTCTCTCTCTGTATTTATCTATCTATTTCTCTCTCTCTCTCTCTGTATATATATATATATAGATATATATACGTACAATATTTAAGGGTTTAACTTTTTTCATAATAACTAAAATTTAGAAATGGTGCATTAGTGCTATGATTAGTATTTTTAGATAGGATTTAGTTTGTAATTAAAAATGTAAAATTTAAAGAATGCAATTTTTTAAAAAGAAATTAAATACTATATACATAACTTTCTTAGATTCAAATTAAATTTGAATCTAAGGAAAAACCTAATGTATGGAAATATATTTTGGATTACAAACTCCTGCTAATTTTAGTTGACTTCGTTCTTCATCCATAAAAATAAACGCTGTACCAAAATAATGCTCCTAAACTAAAAGCGGTACTAAAAGCTATGCATTTTGTATTTGCATAAATATAATTATAGTCTTAGACACAAACTGCATAAAAAGTAATCCTTTTAATGAATATTCATCGAATGCGCGGGTTAAATAACAATGCTAGTAATAATAGTCTAGACTGCAAATTATACACCTGGAGTGCTCAGCTTGACGCTTGAGACATCGCTTCTTCTGAGGATGCATTACTGCCCGAATGGGAAAAGAATTTCTTTAGAAAACTTATTAAATCAAAGTACGGTAAGTATTTACGAAACTACCACTGTTATAATTATGAAATATTTTTAAATTTATTTGCATGGAGAGATTTTGAGCGTAGGTATTGCAAATGATAGTTATTTTATATAGCATTTCGTAACGATTACGGTGACTGAAGCTTGATATATCTTTTGATCATGAGAGTTATAATATGCTTTTAGCCTATTCTTAAAAAAACTTTTGATGTTATAATATGTTTATAATTTTTCTGTATCTTAAATATTTAAGTTTTCGAAGCTTTACGTAAACTAATCCGGAGGGGAAAAAGTTACTAAACCTCGACAAAGCTAATGCTTTCAGCAAAAAATAAAATAGTTTATTTATGTTATTTACTTTGTTTTTAATCTTCGAGTATAAACAGTTAGTTGGCAAAGTATATATAGAAAAATGAATGTATAAAGTATACAAATCTTCTTACACAAGAAATACAAAATTAGGGAGTTTCCTAATATGTATGTATTCAATTATTTCTACTTTTATCAGTTACATTTAGGACTTTTCCGTTACATCGACAAAATGAGTTCCATTGCGTATCAAATTTTATTCGCTCCAGAGTTTAAGCAGAAACCATATAAATCTTGTAATTCATGTCCGTTTCAAACATTCTGGAAAGTTGCATAAGCGATATCAATACTGGCAAATATATTAATTGTGTAAAGTAATATTTTGTTTTGTAAATTCATTGGACTAACATGTTTTTACATACATTGGCCCATATTTGATTTTAGACACTTGTGTTTTTCAGTTTTATTTGCAAAGATCAGTTACTGAATACTTGCGAAACAACTGTTGTTTCTATGTATACTAAAGATTACACTTTTTTCAAATCTTTTTTTTTTTTTTTTTCTAAAAAATTCTTCAAAACGTTCTGAAATTGAACTTACATAAGGTTTCAAACGCTTAACAAAAACAATTTATATCTAAAAAACGACACGAAATAACAGGACATTCAATGTATTCTTGGGTATACATTAGCTAAAATTACACTTTTCATGCACTTTTCCATGGAATCAAATACTGCCTTTCGTGTAAAAATGTTCTATTTTGTAATATTCATCCTTAAGTACAGCTTTTAATAAATCTTTGGAAGTAATTCCATGTTTCTATATTCTTTCTCCAACTCACTCCATATATGTTCGATACGATTTTAGTCTGAAGAATAGGCAGAAATTTTGATAATTTCATGTTGTTTTCGTTTACCTGATTACGGCGCAGCAGACTAGGACTATCTGCCTAACGAATGCTTTCTTGAAAGACTTTCATATTGAAACTGGCTTGTATCCATGTTAATATGGGAAAATCACGAAACCACCCATGCAGCCACCCCGTTCACCTGGAATCGAGCCCATAGCGAACAACCAGTGCTTAGTGATTTTATTGCTCAGCCCCCTAATGGGCTTCGTCATCCTTAATATAGTAGTACAAAAACCACAAGTTAATATTAGAGACCGCATCATTAGGATCGTTAAATTGAAAAATTCAATGTTTTTCGCATTAAAGTTTTCCTGCTCATGCTTTCAGGTTTTCATTATGAATAATCATATATTTATACTTATCCATAAAAACTATATTTTTCATCCTAAGGGCAATAAAGCATTCTCAAACCAAGGTGCGTCCATTCACATGCTTAACAGTAGGCAATGTGTTTTTTGGATTGAATATTTTCTTCGGCTTTCGTTGCACAGCAATTCGTCCATCAAATGTAAATGTATTATATTATAAAACAGATTGCAAGTGTAACAGGTGTATTTTGCTTGATTTCTTGTTAAGAAACAGTTTCTGCTTGCTTCCTATGCTACCCGAATAACACTAGGCGTAATACAGACTGGTTGCAATGAGGTTGGGATAACTTTTACAACATCGTTAGCGGAGAGCGATTTCGCAAACATCTTGCCATCGCATCTTTGCAATATGTCGAAGTGGAAGACACTTCGCGAAATTACTGATTTCAGACGCGATCATTCAAAGTTTTCCTCATAGTTTATCAGCTTTAATTTTGAAAGTAGAATGGACTAATTTTGCCCTCTCAAATATTTAAACTGCTCACTAAACTCAATTTGTGGCTTTTCATGAATTTATTTTATCTAAATATACTAATCTAAAATAAATGCGTCTAGAAAAAGAATATAAATTTAATATAAATAATTTTAAGTATAAAATTTATTTAAAACGATTACCTACAAAATAATTAATTATTTTTTCAAATTTAAATAATATTTAAATTTCTGTTTTATAAATCGTAAAACATAGTATTTAAAATAAAAATAATATAATATAAAGTAAATTGTTATTAATTTATATATTTTAAATATTTAAAAATTCATATCTACTAAATGTAAATACAATACGAAATTTAATTATCTCTAAATAAATATTTATTTTATTAATTTTCATTCTAAAATATTAATTTTTATCAATGAATAAAGTAATATTTTCTCTGAAACTCGTAAGCGTACGAACACTTTTGTGCGTCACTGTATGTCAATTTATTGCCTTGTTAATAAATATCCTGTCAAAATTGTAGCCGTCTGTAACATGATAAATTTATCTTGAAAAGGTGGTGGTATTAGTCGGAAAGTATTTTTATGAAGTACTTTTCCTAAAGCTTTGTTATACTGATCTTGCAAATGTAAAAAAGCCGGAATAAGTTAATAAACAGAATGAAGAATTAGAACAATGAAATTCGCATTATTACTCAAGAATGGGATATTTTTCAGGTTCTTTAAAAAAATAGAATCATGTTACAGTTTTTGGAGATAAAGTCCATGCAGATAAAGTCCAGGAGATAAAGTCCTTTTGCTCTAAATTTCGTGTAATTTTATATTAATTGCTTCCTTGTTTGGACGAATACCTCTCAGAAGCATGCACACACAAATATATCAGCAGTGATAGTAATCTGATATTACCATGCGCAATTAGAATATTGTTATGAATTTTTCTGTTAAATAAATCCGTAATGAATGTATTTTATAGAATAACTCTTTCTTATATTTTAAATAACTATTCTCATGTTAACATATAACATTTAAAAAAGCTCAATGAGATGTATCTATGTGAAAATAATGTGGATCTGTGAACGGTTAATTTATAATACTTACATTAGACAGGGAATTGTATACAGCAAAGAGGAGAATGGGAAGGGAAAACTTTTCAGCATTTCAGAACCAATTAAGATAGCCGAAGCAGTGTTTGAATATTCAAGAGCTCGAATTTAGATTCTTCTAGAAATGTTCCACTGCTGGACAGGTTTTTCGGAAAAAGTAAGTAAAGTTTGAAAAATTGTATAAAAATAGTTGATGTGAACAATTTACACTCATTTATGCATTTTATTCTGTGCCTCATTAAATCTCATGAACTTTCATATTTATGTATTTATTTATAGGCTTGTAAGGCATATTTTAATTTTATAACAGTTATTTGAATTTTGAAACCCTTTCCTTTCAATTCTTGATTCCGCTTACAATTCCCTACCAGAATGAACTTTTTCAATCGCGTTGAATGCAAATGCGTTTTAAGAAGTATTTAAAGAAGGTTCAACTAACTTCGATAGAGAGTGCTAGGAGTCCGGCGCGTGTTTGTCTTCTGGATAAGCCACTCTTGAAGCTGTTACGCTTGGCCGTATTATACGTGCCTATTGATATTCACCGGCTAGGTTAGGCTGTTTTAATTTAAGAGCCAACTACGTTAGATAATTGTGTCTAGCTTCGGCTAAGTCTTGTTCAGGTAATTTTAGTTTAGTTTCATATTTCTTATTCTGAGGAAAAGCCCGAGTAGAGGCTTTCCTGCAAGCCTGAGAAGGGGCCAACTGTTATTTGAGTGATGCTTATTTGAGTGAATAAAGGGGTAGTTAAACCCTTCGCGAGTCTGTGTCTTAGTCGTTTGAACTCAGCGATAAGTCGTTACATAGTTCATTAGTAACATCGACGTTTCATCTTAGACAAGAGGAGAGGAACACTACAAGCTGATGGCACCACGTGACTGCGAAGTTATTACGTAAATGCTATTAGAGAGGCGCAAATTCGGATGTAGTTATTTTATGCTTTGTGGAGAAGACACGGTGTATTATTTGAGTAATTTAAGAGATCAAAACATGATGGAATTAAAAATTCAGCAGCTCTTTTAGAAGTAGTTTCTGCTATTTTACCAAAATGGAATTATATGCTGTGATACTAGGAAGCTTTGCCTTATAAATAAGAAAATGTTGATTTCAAGACCAAAAATTTTCGTAACGTTTTACAATATTAATATTGAAGTATTACTTTTTTTAATAATTAGTAATTTTACGTTTTGATGAGAAATATACATATGATTGGTGCATTAGGAGAGTTTCAGTCTGAATAGTGAACCTAGTAAATGTGAAGTGTTCACAAAAGTTTAAAAAATATAAAACATGAGTAATACACTTTAAAATGTAAAATACGGTTTAAATCAAAATATTCTTACCAAATTTCAGCAAAATATAATTGATTGTCAAAAACGCATTTAAAATGCATTTTTATAAAATACGAATTTAACTCTTTGTAACTGCTATAATTGTAATTTCTGCTTTTTTTTCTTGAAATGGCTGCTTTTTAAATAATTGTAAATTTATTTAATATTTATATTTATTTCTAGCAATTTGAATTAAACTACCGTGAAGACTTTCTTAAATGCTCTCTCGTGGCTCCGTATGATTTTGGTCGTCTATGGAGATGTTTTTTTTTTTTTGAGAGAAGATGTTCATTAAAAATTTAGTGATCATATTTAGAGATATTTTTCATGAGAGGGCTGACTGCTTTTAAAATTAAATTCTATTTAACGTATGAGGATGATATTTGTCATTCAAACAGAATATAAAAGGTTCTGTAAAAAAAGTGCAAAGCCCTGAATGTTGAAAATAATACAGATAGATTTGTGTTCCTATAAGTCTTTAATATTTCTTTGAATTAATTCTTTTAAAACATACTGAAGTTGTTTAAGTACATGATTTTAAAGGAAACTGAGCTGCATATCCATGAAATCAAAAATTCCTTTATTAATTCAACCTACTGACACAAAAACCTGGGAAAATTATTTGTTTTCTAGAATTTAATTACAGAAATTCTTTAAGTTCCTTGAACTATGAGTCTAACTTGAATCAAAATGTAAAGAAATATAGTTTTCTCTCTTATAGTGTTGGATTTTGCTAAATATTTATATGCGTCTAACGTGAAGTTTGCTTAACTGCGTATAATATAAATGAACGAAAAAGCTACCTTTACAGTTGTGATACGTAGTAGCAAGTACCATTCACTGCTTGCTGACTGAGATACTATTCGAAAAATTTAGGTGACATCGTTTTTCTTACATTCACAGCTTTCAGGAAAGAAGTGCAATAGTTTAGCGAAAATAATGCGAATTATTTAAATAATATAAAAACCTGCCGGCACAATATGGCCTGAATAGAGCATCAAGTAAAACAGGCTGGTTATTTATCGCGATAAAATCTGTCTCTGAAAGTTTCACCGGTGCTAAAAACTGTATTCTCTACAAAATGCGAAAAACATGCTTTTAAATGAGCATAATTCTATGTGAATATTATTAAATTTTCTGTAATATCGCTCAATACGGCGGCTATATATGCTCTTATTTATTTGCTAAACGTAGTTATAAATTTGCACTATTCAAGTATCTCAATACTGGAATTCAGATGCATTTGGCTCTCTAATGATTATATTTGCAGTAATTCTGCGTTTATAACCTTATAGGCCGATTCAGTTTACTAGGGTTCAATGCTTGCGAATTAGTACAAATGAGAGATACGCCATATTTGAGCCCTTATCTTCCCAATCTATAGCAGCTACCGATCTATAAAATCTTGGTTCGTTTCCAGAACCTCCTATTTCCTAATCATTCTAAAGTTTGAGAACTACAGTTTTTGATGTTTTTCACCGGAAAAAGGATGTACGGAAAATACATTTTTATCTCCAGCGCGTGAGACTGCGTATCGGAAATTCTAAAGATATGCTCATTTAAAAATTATTTTGCGGTATTGTAGTTGAGTTGAATTCTATGGTTTATGTGCGAAGAACATGATATTTAATAAATAAACGTAACGCGCAAAACGTTAATAAACTCTCCTATGGGCGCAATGTAAAATCTAAAGGCTTTCAGAATATTTTTTTATTTTTTTTTATTTTAATTTACATTTTGATCTTAGTATCAATAGCTGGTAAACATTATCATAAATACAATTTTTATAGCTAAAATTATTTTCAACTAATATTTTACGTAACTAAATTATAATTTCCACTTACTTTTTTGCATTAAAGAGGTTTCACATCTAGTAATTTGAAGCTCCCAAAAATATCTCAGTCACCAACAGAAATACTACTATCTGCTGGCTATCGATTCAAAGTCGCTTCTCTGATACAAAGGTTTGAAAGATATTAATAGGTGAGCAAATAATTTTTTATGCTCCAGAGTACGTAGTATATATATTATAAGCATCTTTTATGATTCATAATATTACAAATAAAAATATTTATGAAAAACGTATCAGTTCCACATATCATAAATTGTATAAATTAATATAATATAAATTAATTAAGTACATTAAAATATTTAAAATATAGACAGATTGTTTTACATCCCTCAACGCGTTAAGTAGAGTGGTGTAATTTCAAGTTACAAATCAGTTTTCATGTCACTTATCATTGCAGAAAAGCTAAGAGATAATAATGCTACAGACTTCGTAAATAGTTTTGTATCATTAGATGGCTTAATAAGGCATGAATAATGATTGTTTTCGTTAATTATCTGTTAAATTTAATTTTTAATTATTAATATATGAAACGCTTTATGCAATATAATCATTACCCTTATGAATTAAAATAAAACCCGTATAAGGTATTTCTCCCGCCTTCCTAGCGTGCATTCGTGGTGTAGTGGTCAGCACTCTGAGCCGGTATTTCAGAGGTCCGTGTTTGGATTCCCGGCCAAGGAGTTGCTAAGTTTTCATCTTCCCAATACCTTTTCTCAAGAGGCTCAAATGCAACCGACTTTTTCTCCAGGCCTGTACCAACCACGGGAAATTACCAGTGTATTACAAACGATTCCTCAGACGGGACGTCAACTGTTCTTGAGGTCTTCGCGGGGAAGACGCGGACGCACTTCATTACCTGCTCTCCTGCCCTCTGACAGAGCACCTTCGATAGCAGTTCTTTCCTTCCGACTACATCACATATCCCGTGAATAGCCTGTTCACGGACTATTACTGCAACAAGGGCATCTTAGAGATAATAAAGCAAGTGAATGAAAATAATTATAGCTAAGAAATTAGAGATTAATGTAAAATTTAGAAAGGCGGCCTGACCTTCAGATTGCTAGCAATGACCTGTAGTGCCATTAACTTAGTTTGGCGGAACAGGTTAAGTAAAGTGACCAGACCATCTCCTGTCTCCAATCAACCTAATGTCTCTGGCGCCCGAACTAAAAGGGTTGTGGATGATGACTTTCCACACCCAGGATTTGGCGATTGTGTCTCCTAAAACTCCAATCGCCCTTTAAAAGGGTGAGTATATAATGAATTTCTCCCACCTTCCTAGCGTTCCTTCGTGGTGTAGTGGTTCTGCACGCTGGGCAGGCATCCAGAGGTCCATGGTTCGATTCCCGGCGAAGGCGTTTGCTAATTTTTCATCTTGCCTGCTTCCAAAAAAAAATACCTAATGTCTCTATACGTGTTTACAAAATATAACATTTATCAGGTTTCATTATTGGGTTAAGAAAAAAATGTTACTACAAAACAATATGTATATTATTTATTGAGATAAATCAGGGTTATGTCTTATCAAAATTCTTGTTGCATTATGAAAAAAAGGAAACGCTGCATATTTTCTTTCCCTTCGACACGATGCTTACACAACATTTCACTAAACTCAGAGAATCTACCAGGCGCGAATTTTAAAAGTATGCAAAAGGTTTGAAAATCTTTGCAAATATCATGCATTTTAAGAACAAAATTAATTCTGCAAGAAGCACAAACTTCCTCGCTTGTACAGCGAAAATAATGTGTATTGATATAAATTATAATTTAGTTGTTTTCTTGAGTACGTAGACAAACTCAATTAGGTTGTAGAATCATTAGGGTATTCTGATGCTGGAGACGGAAAAAAGTGCAAAGCCGTCGCCGGGACTTCAGCTCTGGACCTCTCGAATACGCATCGAATATTCTTCCAGTTTCATTATGAATGCGTACGGATAGAAGGGAGAAAATAACTTACAAGCTGTAAATTATATTCTATGTCTTTCCACGAGAAAAGTTCACCACGTATGGAACTACATCTAAACTTCAGAAATCCTACAGGTAGGAAAAGTAATACAATAGAAAATTTTAAAAAAAATTATCATACAATATTTTATTCAGTTAGATGTAAACATCACTGCATCACAATTTCGCTTTAAGCAATTTGCAATCTTTGATAAAATCATCATTAAATGATTGAAAATCCGGATTATTTTCTGTCTTGTATTAAAATTTCGTAGTTTATTATTATACCTAAAATATGAGATGTTAGGTGCCTTGTTTACATCAGAGAAACAACAATACTTGGCTGGTATAACAAGCATGATTCAAGAACTAACAACTGTTTGCAGTAAGGAATGGTAGACAAATGTTTTCGGTTCTAAACGATCAAAACCTTCTATGTAAAAAATAGTAAAGCCCTGCAAATGTGTTTCTGCAAAGAAATAAAAACCTTCACAAATATTGCAAATACAGTCTCTTTAATCTCGCGATAATATTTTCGGTAGACTTTCAATGATATCTCAGATAAATATGATGGGATATTTTGCAAAGACGCATTTCAATTGGAAAAAATGTAATAGAAAAAAATGCATAAGCAGGTTTCTGTTCGGAATCTCTTCGGATATGAGATGGAGGTAAACGAAATAGGCAACATATTTACACACTATATTGAATATAAATTTTCCATTTTCCGTTTTGTATTTTAAACGGATATTTGATGTTCCAAGATTTTACCGTATAAGGTAACTCATTTTCATAGTGTTAAATTGGATTTTGGTTTCAGTTCTTACTGAAATCAATATTCGATGCCCAAATATCATTTGTTGTCAAAGGTCCGTTTCCTCATTAAATGCCGTAAAAAATTGAATTTCAGTACATTTTGTACAGGTTTGTATATTTTAGTTTCATATTTACATTTGCTTTCTACTTTCATATTACACTACCCTAGAAATTTATTTTCCCATATTAAATATATTCATCACTCTGGCTTAATGTTTCTATGAAAAACTCATATGTCTATATGATGACCCATGTTGCAATACCTAATTGGTTAATTTACTCAAAACTCTAGACCTCTAACACACTTTAATCAAATATCAAGACTAATGTTATATTCAATTTAATATAAAAATAAAATATTTTTGGAAAGCCTACACATATTCTAATGAATTAATATTGTATTTCTTTTCACTATTCCTTTCATTATATTTCTACTTAAGCAATGCACAATTCTCTTACAATATGCTGTCTTTGTGTCATTTAACCTTAATGTATTCTGATTGCTTAGGATTTCGTTAATTTTATAATGAACTCAGACTTTTGACTATGACCTTTGCGGCAACACAAAAAACAAATTACGTAAATTTCTCAAATAAAACAATCATATTTAAGACAAAACAAAGCAACTAACAACTTGGAGCACAAAAAACAAATAATATTTACTTGTTGCTGTCTCGTTGTTGCCTTCCTGTGGCCATTCCTTTCTACGGTCTTTTGAATCGACATCCTTGTCGCCTTCTCTCCTCCGAAAAACTTGTTGACGGTGCTGACGTCATCTCAGGTGGCTCCCTTATATCTCCTTCGTGGACTTTTGAAGTTTACTGGGATGCTTGGTCTTCGCGTCAGTATTTGTTCAGTGGGTTTAGCCTGCATGCCTTTCTCGCTGGCTGTTTGGCTTCCTACGCTCCTTCTGACCGTACGTACACTTACCTCCTCTTCTCTATAAGAACAACTCGGTTTCCTTTCGTTACTGGCTCCACAATTTCATGCCTTTCTTCAAAGTGGGGGATCCTCTTTTCTAGGCCGTAGGTATAATCGCTCTGAATATTTAAACATCTAGTCACTTTTTCCTAACGGGCCTCAACGACTACCTAAAGGAGCTGCACTTAGAACGACCCTTATCAAAGGCGTATGTGCTCGCTCACATGTTAGATTAGATCAACATTTGCTAACACTGAAAAGTTAAATTTGATCTACATTTGTGGAATACTGGTATCATTCTTCGATTCATGTAAATTACTGCAACTCTTACGCGTTAGATAATATAAGGACCTTCAAACTTGGTATAGAATTTCTCAACCTTGACCTGCGTTGCATACAGTCCTGACGTATTATGTAACTCCTTCAATATGCTTAATGTAAAAGAGGTTATCGATTATTTCACAGTTATTTACCCCCTTTCTTATATATTGTGTAAGCATGTTTAAAAATATGGGAGTAATTTAAATAAGCATTAATATTTGTTATTCGGGATCCTCCTTCAAATCAGTAAATACCGTCTCTCGTAAATCTAAATTTTTCAAAGTTTGTATGGCACATGTTATTTCCTTCATCCAGTTTAGTTCGCTATATGGCATCACGACATTATTCTTAACATAGGCGTGTTTCTCAAATTGTATTTTTAAAAGTTTAGTGCCTATCTTTTTATTTTGGAGAAGATGGTCGGTATATACTGTCATCAGCTCATTGTCGAAATATATCCTAATTTTCTGGAAAGCTAGCAAGGCTTTGATATTTCTTTCTGAGCAGTTGTGGAATTTTTCTATTTCATTAAGGGATTTTCTAAATAATGTAACTGTGTTGTCATGTAGCATAATCAAAACGTCTGCCACAAAATCATAAGCGTCTGCCGTAATCTCTTATACACCCTCAAGAACAGAAAGTTTCATAACTGAAGCTAGAATCAAAGCAATCTCGTAAAATTCTCAAGATCATTTCTAATACACTAACTCACTAAATCTAGATTTCCTCGTCGAGTTCAACAAGTCAACAATCTGCCAAAAACATTTAATAAATAAAATAATACGACCTCTTTCACCCTAATACGTTGAGTGGGGTTTTAATACAATTACTTTCAGTTCATTTTTCATTCCTTTGTGTGATGTATTATAATTTCATTAAAGAATTTCCTTAGACGCAAGTTCTCTTTTCGAAGCTTTTACTTATGCGAGCTACTTTTGTAATAGTTGCAATTACAAAAGTGGAAATGAATTTGGAGACAAATTAATCTCTCGCTGCGCAATAACTTTATCAAAATAGGTTCAAATTTTGCGTATTTTTCATTAGATGTTTCAAAACTACATATATTTTAGATTAAAAGATTTAGTTTTAAAATATACAAAAATATTTTGTAAAAGAGTTTTGTTTTCAATATAGAATTACATCATAAATAAAAAATTGTCGAAAATTGAAACTAAAGAATAATCATATAAAAGCAAAATTTTGAAACTTGATATTGGTTAAATTATAATTTGCTTTGTAAAATGCGAAGGTAAAGCATATATACTAATGAAAATATTCAACATATTTACAAAAAATTAGTTAGAAATGAAGTTTAGTACGATAAACTTCGAAAAAAGGCTTGAAGCAAAGTCCTACCTTTTGAACCAAATTCCCGTTTCTTTGCGAATTGTTTTGCCAGTTCAGGTCTTTCTTTTAGCAACAAGCAGCACACTGTCTACGAGGCTCTTTCTTGATGGGATTGGGGGATATATGGCTAGCAAAATGTAGAGCAGTTAGCCTTATGGGATTGAGAGTTGAACAACAGACATATTTGAGCTTTGAAAAGAGCGCACAAAATGGTCGAATATGGATATATATGGTCGCAGAAATATGGATATCTAATGCCATTTGTTAACCCATACCTGAGTATCACAGGAGCTGAACATCAGCATCACAGGAAAGCTGAACACTCGAAACAGTGAAATTACAGCATGAACAGGAAAAGAGCGGGTTGCACAATTCAGAAGACGGAAAGAATGCATCTCCACGGAAAACGCGGGTTGCGCAAATTCTTCTACTTCTATGTTGCCCATCTAAATCGCGGGATGGGTAGGGAGATGGTTAAAAAAGCAAATAGAATAACTAATAAAAAGATTCGTGGTTTTAGCGAAGATCGACTAGCGCTTGATAATATTTCTCATGAAAATGTTCTTGATCACAAAGACAGATTTGAAAATCTGTGAAACTAATCCATTTGCATTTCGTTTTCATAGTAGAAAAATCAGAAAGAGAAATTTTTAAACAATATTTCATTTCCATTACTTTGTATCCATCATACCTGATTTTAAAGATATTCGGAAGCAAATTCATTACAGCTTAAATTGTATCTTTTATAATGACTTGAGCTTTGTATGTGCTTGATCAATTATTTCAAACTTCATCACTTATTGAACAAAAATTTTCCATCCCTCATTGAACATACGTAATGTGCTCGTCAATCGTGTTGCTAGTTAAAATTTAAGAAAGCAAATGGTAAATTATATTCATTCCCGCTACAGGATGATGAATGTAAATGCTGGTAAATTACATTTTATCCCTCTCAACAGGATAGCTGCTGATCCGCATAACCCAAAGATCATTTTGAATATACCCACACCAAGTTTCTTATGAATGACGTTGTGTCGTTTTACATCGTCTTCGGCACTCGAGATTCATAGCTTTCTGAAATTAGCCGAAAGTTAAATGAAATGTAATCATATATTTAATTGAAATAAGAATTTTAATTATCTCTGTACAAATTAGTAGGGGAGAAATGGGCATAACGTGCTATTGTTTTCCTTATAGTCATCGGTGTGAAGCCCTAATTTAGGGTCTGCGTGGTAAGGTGGAAAATTATATTATTCCGTCATAAAATCAATGGACTTCCGTAGGACTAACTGTAGTAATTATTACTTTATTTTGACTATTTCTCTAATGTGCTTCTAATTTTGTCTTCCGTAACTTAATCGTATGTAGGATTTCACATTACAAGGGGAATTTAAACCCATACTTAATATTCACCCGTCCTGATGCGAGTTAAATCAGGGTTCTCATCAAATAAACCACATATTTTGCTTAAGTTCCTAGATCTTCTAGGTTCGCGCTTGGTTCTTAAGATCCATGAAGGGTTGCTGTTGACATCTATCTCTTGAATTCATTTCATATCAAACCCTAACGTATCTGCCAGAAAATCAATTTTCCCGTCATTATCTTCGAGAAATCTAAACGATTTTCCTACAAACTTTTTCCTTAAAAAAACTACTCAACGCTCAGCTATCCAAAACTGCCACTGACAGATTTCTGTTTAGTGTTATTTGCATTTGAGTCAACTTCACATCGTTTCAGATTAGGTTATGTAAGATTAGCTGACTAGGATAAAACTCATTAATTGTGCATGGCAATCTTCCTATAACAATACAAGCGCGATTGCTTCATTCAGCGGAAGTTACACAAGGACTACAAAACGAAGGCGTCAATCTATCTGACACATGTTTTAATAATACCGTATTTAATTGCATTTGAGAGGCTTTGTCCATACTCTGCAGAGACTGAATTTTCTGACCTTCAGTATCCGTTTTTTAATTTTTTGCAACTCAACTTACTTTTTACAACATGTCCTTTAATTTTATCCTCGTACTTTTACTAAAACCCCCGTTAGTGTACGCCAGATTGATTATCTGACCATCGAGAAACTATTTCTCCCTGAAAACCTTCCATCACTTCTTCAGCCAAATCTATTTCTATGTGTAAAATTTTAACAGAATATATCATTACATATATTTGTGGTTACCTACGAATTTCATACTTCACTTCAAGATTGAACAAATTCTCCAAAATATTTGGGTACTGCAATTCAAGTAAGAATGGTACTTACGGCAGCAGTTTCTGCATAATCAGTTATATTATCTAGATATCTAGGTTTCTTAGAGTAATATCATAATTTTTAACTTTTCGTAATATAAACGATGTCAGTTCTTCGCCTACGATGCAATATTTCTTAATTATTTCTAACTCCACCTGGCCCATATCAGTTTTTCTGTCAATTTCTTTAACCAGCGCTGCCTTAAACAAATTCATATTGCATGCTTCGTTGCTCAGTTACGTAATAGACTTGACGATTCCTTTCACTTTAATAATGGCTTGTCTTTTCAAAGTTTACATTGCTATTCTGATCTTTTGTTACTTCCCAGTTAGATGCAGGATAAGGGAACTTTCAAGCCAATTCATAAAACTGAGCTTTTACCGTCAAAACTAATGGCGAGTTTCTTGGAAGATCACATGGTATCTAACAGGTGAGAGAAGTATATCAGAGGGGCTAAGCTGAAGTTCGCATATTTCTCAGATACAGTTTAAATATGCAGGTTGGGTGCCGCTGGGCGGTTCTACACCACTTTATGCACTTTATACACACCTTTATTCGACATAACGTAATGCATAACGTAGTGCACAACAAAAAATGCCAAATTATTGGAACTTTAAAAACAGTGAGCTGACTTATTGCCCCATAAATTGAAAATTTAAAAATATAACATTGATTAAAATGACAGCCTATCGATTAAATAAAACTGACAAAATAAAAAAATTATCCTAAATAATAAGCTCACAAGCTACTGATTTCCCGCAATTTGGGAAAATATAGAATACATTTTAAGGCTAGAATAAAATATTAAGTAAAAATTAACACGCGTCTTATCAAGCTTTAGATATGGCCCCAAGCATTTTTGTTGAAACAAATGCAGTTTGAAAAAACTAAGATTGAGAATTCAATCCAAGAACCAGAGAGATGTAAACAGAATACAAAAGCTGGAAAAGATACAAAGGCTCTCGTTCTAATTCAACAATTCTACTCTTACATATAGTATATTAATTCTACTCTTACATATAGTATATTATATTTTACTCTTACATATAGTATATTCTACTCTTACATATAGTATATTACATATAGTAATTTGCATTTTGATGGAAATTTTTAAAAATAGAAACGAAAGTGCAGGAAAATTAACTAGGTAGCTCAGGTAATTAAAGCACATCATTACTCATGTTATTAACATTTGCTAATTTTACTTAATAATACTTTTCATGGAAAAATTCCTGATCATAGAGATTCTTGGTTCCCGATCAGATTTGGCAATCAGCGCAACTAATCATTCTGAGTTCCATTTTTCTGGCAAGATAAAAGGATTGAAGAACATTTTATATAAACTCTTGCATTTCCATAATTTTGTAGAAGACTACTTGACTTTTAAGAAATTCAGCTTCGAATTCACTACATATTAATGTTTATTTGTTATGGTGACTAAACGTTGTGCGCACAAGATCATGCATTTCCAGTTTCTTTACTTTTCAAATGCAAATTAAAATGAAAATAAAATTGAATGAATTAAATTTAATCGATTTTCATTGTCAGGATTTAATCAGATTTTTATTATAATGTAATTTTATCCTGAATCAAGTTTTATTCGAATCTTAGTAATTACTTGATAAATGCTCATTTTTAAAGACGAATAATTTTACGCTTGCACCTAGTATCAGATTTAACCTAGTATCAGGAAGGTTATGATAGCTGTAGTAAATAAGTAAATCATCTTCTTGTAAAGCATATTAACGTGTTTAACTGAAACTCGAAACGAGAAATTTAACATTGCGCTAAGCAGCGCTATTAATTCTCTGAATGTTACTTTCTATTACTAATTTGAAAGTTCGTGAACGGTGTTTTTTTTTTCTATTATTGTGGTTCCGCTCTGGCTTTGCATTTAGAGCAAAAGGATTACATAATATCAATCAACAATTGCAAGACTATTATTTTAAACTAACTAAACCGGTATTACGATCTCGATCCTAACTATTTATTTACTAGCTCTTAACTATTCTAACTACGATTTCCTCACCAGAATGCAAATGAAACTGAGTATTCCAAAAACCTCAGTATTTAAATTGAGGATTTTGGAATTTAAGACAGAGCATGTTTCTGACTTCGGGTATTAGTTCCTGCCAGCTCTGTTAATTATTCGGCTTTGCGTTATAGCGCTGTTAAAACTTGTAATTTGACGTTCCGGTAGAATTACTGAGCCAGCTTCGAATAATATTAAATTGTGTAGTCTTCGACTACTTTTCCCCGGTTAGTTTTAATTTGGATTTTCTGTTTCGTTAAATCACCCTAGAGATATGGCTGGTATTTTTAGCACAAGAAAGTAAGTTTATGTTCTAAATTCCGTTTAAGTAAAAGGCTGTTTAAAGCCTTCTCACGAATGGTAGTTAGTTCAGACAAAGCGATAATTCTCTTTACGTCTGTTAAGGTTATTAAACTAATTACCAGTTTCAGATTAAGTAAAACTCCACAGAATATGTAAAGAAATACGGTTTATTTTCGTTTCCTCTTATCTTTCAGTCAGCAACCAAAATAAATTCTTTTTATATAAAATGTTCTTAATTTTCTTTATTCAGAATTAACTTTTACTTTAGATTCTTCAGTACAAAGTTAAAAGGTAATCTAATTTCTTAACTTCAAAAGTCAAATACATACTTTTCTTAAAAATTGCTCATAAGATGTATATAAGTAATTTTTATTCCCTCGCTGTGACTCGAAACACGGACCTCTCAAATACGCGTCTAGCGTGCTGACAACTACACCACGAAGGCATGCTAAGAAGGCGAGAGAAATATCTTTTGAGCTTAAAAAGTCCATTGCAGAGATTGGATTTAATGATGCATATTTACTTTCGTGATTTCTTCTGACAGCGCAAAGTATACTAATAAACAGTGCAAACTAATAAACAGTATTACGATACATGTGTAGATTTCTGGCAGCTAAGAGCTGTATGCTAGTTTAGCTTCCTTTTTTGCTTTATATAAGGCTTTGCAATAACTATATTAAAACATATGAATACCCTACAAAAACGAGATTTAGAATTTCTTAAGATGATCTTGTATTTAATTTTACTGCTAATTTGTTTTTCTAATTAGTTATGAAAGATAATTTGAAGAAAATTTAGATAATATTTTGTGATAATTTGTGATAATTACTGCTAATTTGTTTTTCAGATTAGTTATGAAAGATAATTTGAAGAAAATTTAGATAATATTTTGTGATAATCAATGTTTTTATTCAAAGATGTATTCCTTAATATTGCCTGAGTAAAGAATATGCTGTAATGCTTGAGATCAATACACGTTTCAAATTAACTCTCTGTCAGTGACATAAACTTTCATACGTATCATGTAGACTCATATATTACGCTTCTTATTTCCTATCCATAGCCAAATTTAAAATCGATAATTCGTTTTTCATAATTTACGGATAATTTATAGAGAGAGATTTATACAGACACGGATAATTTTAATTATTTCCAAATACATAAAGTTCCTAATTATTTTTAAGCATTTAATTCCTTGGTGTATGTAAGTAAAAAATAATTAAAGAATAATTCTAGATTTTATTCTTATATAGGCTATTTATGCATATTTTAATGTTTAATGAAATTCATCTGATAATCAGATTATTGACTGTGGCAAAATAATCGTAAGAATTTACCTGCATACAGTCACACAACACAAACAGTTAATTAAACAGGAATCATCTACATGAGGGAACAATTTTTTTAACTCAAAAATCACTTATATAAGCATGATAAAATACATAATAAATATTTGTTTGATTGTATTGTCTTTCATTCAGGCAGAAATAACATTTTAGACCGAAATAACATTAAATTGTACTCTTATTAGTTGATATCTGTAACGAAATAATCATAAAAATAAATTATATACGAATGGTATTGTACAATAAACTAATCCCAGAGTGGAAACCGTGTTTCATAAAACAAACACTGACAATGAAAACTTCTCCGATTACAGTTAGACTGATTTCACTTACACTTCAATCTTTTTAAAAATTATATTTCTTTATTAATATGATGATAAAACAAATTATCAAATTAATTTAACCACTCAAAAGATACCACGGAAAAATATTCCAAAGTATAGAGAAAATCTGTTTAATATCATTCATAATTTGTATTCAAAATTTAAATTATTTTTCAAGATTTTTAACACTATCGCTTATTTCTAAACAATATCGCTAAAATAGCCCAGAATTTAAGATTTTTCTTTCTTATTTTGAAGGCAAAATTCACTTCTAAGGAACTGAATTTTTGCAGTTTTAGCAACGTATTTCCCAGAATAAGGTTAAAATAGAAATGCGATTTCTAAAAACACACATTGATTTCTGATTTCTGATGATGATGAAACATTGTGGAAAATAATATTCAGCTAATTTTAGTTATGCTTATTGACTCAGATATTTAACTGCAGAAACTAATTTCATTTACTTTAAATACATCTATGAGTCCATTTTCTCCGATGTTTGAATATTTTAAAGCACTTAGGCAGTATTTTGTGGCTCTGAAAAATTAAATAATAATATTTTGAGAAGTCAAATAGTAAACTGTGTTATTCTGAGCATGCTATCTTCAGTTATTAGAGTAAAGTTGCATCGTATACATTATTTGAATGAGAATAAAATGCTAATTTAGATTTTAAAAGGAACGTAAGAAACGTAGGATATTTTAGAATGTTAATTTAGATTTTAAAGAAACGTAAATTTCGCATGACTGGGTTTTCAAGTTACCCGTAGTTGTTTTTGTTGACGACATTTATGGTACAATCGGCAAAATAAATGAAAATTTACATTGACAAAATTTTCAAAAAATTCAGTAGGTACCTCGGCAGAGAAATAAATAAACCTGTGCATTCCCATTATTAGTTTCATTTATGAGTCAGAATAATGCTCAAATTAAACTTTTAAAACTGGGTATTTATCGCACCAATTTCCAAATGTAATAGAAATATTAATTCTTCGCGAAACTCATTTTTGTGGTAAAAGAAATCCTTTAAGGTGGTGTTTAGTTTTCTACTCAAGTAAATTTTAAAGCATTGCTTAAGCTTATTTTCTGGCATAGAAAATTTAAAAAAAAATCCTTGAGAATCACGCATTTGTTAAAAGCTGTATGTTTCAAGCACTAATTTATAATTAATACACTTATTAAACTATTAATTAATTATTTACACAGTAGCACACCAAAAGTATATGAAATTAAAATTTCTATGCCTAGTTAATGAAAAATCAGGTAGCGCTAACTTTAAGAATAAAATTACCTTAATAAAAAGGAGTTTTGCGCCTGAGTATCATTATGCATCTAATACTAAACTAGTCTCATATAAAATTTTCTAATGCGAATTCTTACATTTCAAATTTTATATATTTTTAAGCTGAGGAAAGGTATCTTTCAGTTTTTATACTTTGTATCCATAAGAGATATCACTTCTGAGAGAAATTAAAATAAATGGAGAACATTCAAGTGAATTCTTTTGCTAAATATCCATGTAAGTAGAATATATTTAATAAAGAATGTATTTGTGCTCGCTTCATATATTTAAAACGGTTACCATTTTATTTCTAGCATTTCTATTCCATGTAGAAATTAAGGTTAATTTAAATTAAGGAAAAGACTAAAATAAATGTAAATTTAACAATAGAAGTTGTAAAGAATAATCGCATCCATCCTCGCTTGCTCTCGTTGACTACGTTTGTGCGCCCAGCTATTAACTGAAAGTTCCAGAGTTCGAATACCGGCTACAAAATTTTTTATTTTTTATATAATCTATGTTGAAATATATAAAGATTTTCATAGTCATTCTACAACTAAAAGATATTGAATGATAAATCGTCACACTCCTGGATTTTGTGAACTGGTTTATTACGGTTTATATAGGAGAGAATGTAAGGAATATTTGCATTTCGTCCTGCACGCTTTCCTGGTTGTTAACACGTTCAACATGGTTTTAAGTTGCTAAGTTTGTACATTTCTTTTGAGATGCTAACAATTTCAACATGGTTCAAAATACTGGTAATGGCACAGTTGAATTTTCATGTTCTCTGTTAGGAAAAAGCTAATTGTCTCTACAACATGATATTGACTCCTTAATAGTTTACGTACTTCTATTTAATGAAATAATTAATGTTATCCTATGCAATATAAGTATTCTAGAAGTTTTAAAGTGATAGAAATAAACAGCTTCATTTTATTAGGAATCGAATTAATGTAAATAACTACTGCTAATTTGAAAATTTTATTAAAATAAAAAAAAAATATCTTTACATTTATTTCCCTCTACGTTCATTAACTTTTCGTTAGTTTAGTTTCTCACAGTCCGCAATTTTCGATTTAAATCGTGAATTTATGCTTTGTTATTAGGTGCGGCCAGGGAGAGTAGTAAGAAATACATGAGAGTAGCATAATATCTGCTTATGTAAAAATTCATTATAAACTGAAGCTTGCATAGAAATTTGATCTTGATAGCAAAGTGTAGGTATGAAAGGAGATTACTTTGAAATATTCATCATCCATAATAGATTTATAAAATCTTATCACTGTACATTTTAAATTAAGAAAATTAAAATACAAATTTATCTTTGTTAATGTAGCCAGGAAAATTAATATAATAGTTCGCTGTCGCTTCGTAACGGTAGTACAATGGACTCTTATTTATTTTTAAAAGCAGTTTATTGATATGAGGAGAGAATTTAAATAAGTAAATGTTTTAACTAGACATACAACTTAGAACATGTCACAGAAAACGAAGGACGTAATCTTTTTGATTAAGCGAATATATCTTAAAAATAAATTCCTAATAAATTTGAACTGGTGTCAGAGTTTTGTTTTTTATGCTCAGATGAGTAAATCGAATCTTCAATAATGCGCATCCTTCAGTATGTCTTGATCTTATAATTTATTCGAGTGTAGCTGTGTTCAAATAATTTGCTGCTGGAAACAGCTTTGCTAGGGCATTCAGTTACTGGCCTTCAGCGCAACACAGAACTAAATCTTCGGATTAAACCGATATCGGGTTTCTGTATTCGTATCTCATCAGATTTCTAATTATGTTTTCGGAGTTGCTCTACAAGTGTTAAAATTTGAAATTATTTTTATGCTTTTCTGAGTACGTTAGTTTACTAAGACTCTAAAGCTCTGGTAATTATTACTTCAAATTTCAGATCAAATAAAATGTTATCATTCCATAAGATTGTGAGTCAGATTATAAAGTAATAGGTTCTCTTTCTTCCAAAGCCGGTAGACAGATTTTCTTCCCAAATATAATAATAACTGGAATAAAACTGAGAATGCGATTCTAGAATGTCATGGATCGGTTGTGCAAGAGGATTCAGCAGGTCCGTTCGAAACTCTTGCTGCACGGATGGAGCTCATGCGACTGAATTTGCGGTGCAATTTCTAGCGAAAACATTTGTGCCAGTTTTTAACCACTTTCCATAGTGACCTGATTTAGCAACGAGTGGCTTTCCTTTTATTCCCAAAACTTAAACTCCATAAGAAGGTCTGAAACTATCATGACGTAATGGACATGCAAGTTGCTGGGACACGCAGTTTAAATGACATTCCAAAAAGGACTATTCTGATAGGGGTTGTATGAACGATAAATAGTACGACATGTAGTTGTATGAACGTTCTGTGAATTGAACGCAAGCAGAAGGAAGACTCTATAGAACACCTGTAGCATTAAAACCGTTCTTAAGTTTTCTCCAGGGTTTCATTAATCCAGTCTCGGAACCTTTGGGACAGACTTTGTACTGCAAAGGAAATGGCATTCCTGTCTTTGATTTTATGGTTAGGTTATTTTATTTAAATATGGAAAAATACACGAGAACTAAAGGAAGGGATGTTCTTAACATTAATTTTAAGCTAATATTTGCTTTTATAATAAATGTGAAAGTTTCGGTGAGGAATAGAATACTGCTATAGGAAAAACAACGTTTTATGTTCTGCACATTTACTACATAATTTTTGTTTTTTATAGGAAGAATTTGGTATTGTATAAGTAATGCATTAATATAGAATAATTTGTATTTATTTATATGAGGAAGAGATTTACTGTCATTGGTGATAATAATAAGTTATAAGATAAATGTTCCCAAGGCAGAAATGATATTAAAATTACAAATATAAAAATACAACTATAACTTAAAATTACAGAAATAATAATTATACAACAGAAATTTTTCTGTATTTCATAATATTTGATTTACGAAAGCGTAATAAATAAATAAATAAATAAAAAGAAGCTGTAAGGTTAAGAAATGTTTTATAGAAAATTTACCATTAATTCCAATGAATGAGCTTTAAAAATGATTAAAACATTACTTATTTTGGAAAGCTTACTAGCAAAGGAATGTACTTTGAATATTTTGGAAATTTTTCATTATTTTCGAAGCTTATTAGCAAAGGAACGTACTTTGAATATATGTCTATTAAAATAATCTTATATAAATATAATTCAAAAAATAAGATGTTTTTTCTATCTCTAAAACGTTCCCGTCCATTTGACTTTTGAAAGCGCGACATACACTTTAAATTTATTTTTCAAAACTGTTTTAATTTCTTTCAAATGTTTCCAGTTTCTAAGAAGATTCTACCTTCGCAATTAAAATGAAATCAAAGACACTGTTGTTAAAGGAAATTTTAATAACATACTAGCATAAAAGTATATTTTAAACAAATGGCAAAGGAAAGGAATATGTACTCTAAAAAATTCACTTTGTAGTTTAAAATTTCGAACATGAGTTTACAAGCAAACAGTTTCAAGAAAAAAAGGAAAGAATAGAAGTGCTCTACGAACATTTTTCTCCTCTTCTTAAACAACTATAACATCTAATGCTGCGAATTTAAGAAAATAAACCTTCATTTTTTAATAAAATTAAATTCAACAATAATATTTATTTTACAGCAATTATGATTTACATAAATTAATGTAACGTTATGATATTTTTAGATGACTAAATTACAAGTTAACGAAAAACGTTCTTGCTGTTTTGGACTGTCAGAAAGAAGAATTCATAAAGCACATAATAATCTCTGCTAATCCTCAAAGTAATCATCATCGGCATCCAGTGCATTTTGCCAACAAGGGCTTAGCTGCGCGACGCCATCGCGGTAAAACTTAGGAGTCTTGGACGCAAAGAAGTCCGTGAAGAAGTTTGCAAAGAAGTCCATCAGGCCTGTACTCGCAGCAAAGACGTTCTGCTGCGAGTACATGCCACAGGCCTGTCGTGATGATTTGGCCCACTAGCAGAACCTCATAATGCCCAATTTGGCAACTAGTCCAACAGATACACAGCATCATCTTGCGCGGGTGGGGAGAAGATCTCGCAGGTGAGGCACAGCGTCCCGTGGTGATAATCAATTTCTGGAACGTCTGGGTATGTCATACTGGACCTACGTTTCATCGCTGGTGAGTACTCGATCAAATATGAATGCATTGGAGTGCCTAGTAAGTAGTGACAAACAGTCTTAATTCCTTCAAGAAAAATGATGTGGAACTTTCCGAACTATGACTTTGAAGTTCAACTCTTTGAAAGTCATTGGGACAAAGAAATGGTCATTTTTCTGTAATATCGGAAGTAAACCTTTCTTTAGTATTTTTGGAAGCATGAAAGCGTGAGAAATTAACTGTGTCCTAATTCTTATATGAATTCCATATCTTCCAATTGCCAGCTGGGCGTGATTACACCACTTACACCACATAGGCACGCAATGGGCGAGATGAAAATTCCTTGTAAGTTATCAGAGTGACATATAGGTAAATTGTGAAAGTTTGAGACTTCATGTTCCCAGTCAGGTATCAGTTAGTAGTTTGACGATAGAGAAACCTTCTGTATATCACCAATTTGTGATATTGTACCTAACCAAATTAGCAAAAGCCTAAAACAAAGTACAAACGGTTTAAAATATCTTATTTATATCTTATTTAAATGTTGTAAATTATGTGATATATAATTTCGTCCTTTCAAATGATACATTTCTTCACGCATCTATTCAAAATTTTTCTATTTGTCTATTAAAAATAAGTAATAAGGTTACTTCTATAATATAATTCCTAATGTGAAGTTATGAGCGTATTGTAAGACGGAGAATTTTATAGAATATATTCTGTGAATTAGGCGTTTTTTAAGATTATAGATTTAAAATACGCTTCCTTATTTGTTACAGATTTAAAATTATAAATTATAGATTTATATAGATATAGAACTATAGACTATAGATTCAATTTCTTTTTCCTTATAAAATTTATATTTAAAGACTGAAGTTTATGAATTTATTTCAAAACACAATATTTTCACAAATGAAAATTTGTATTATCGTCGTGCCAATAAATAAGTATCATCTGTGAAGCAGAGTTTTTATTTCAGTAGCATGCGATTTTATTTTCTCTTCCTTTAAAGGTTTATTCAACTCTCAGTGGTGTTAATAAGCTAGCATTTATCATATCGGTCAGTGTTTCTTAAAACCTGAGTTCTATACATAGGCTATCAGAATGAATTCCTTTGTACTTAAACAAAGGCATAAAATTAATATTTATAATTTGCTTACTTTTATTCTAAAATCTTCTTGTACCTGATATTGATAATAAAATAATAAGATAGTTTTAGAGTAAATGAATGCCCGAAAAATATAAATTATTTTAAAAGCATCTATCTCTGAAATATGTTGTACACAAAAAATACTAAATAAATATATAAAATTTAATATATAAATAAAATGCGCAGTTATTACATGCACAAATATTTACACACTAATGCAGTAATTACATACATGGATATTTATACCTAATTAATATATAAACATTTTTGATTTATAAGATTTACGAATAGGAATCATGAAAAATTTATCTTGAAATAATTAGAATTTTCAGTTTACATTGGACACTGAATGCCAAATTTTATTTAGCTTCCAGTTGCAATCAATTATTATATTCCATATATATGATATAAATTTCATATATTATCAATTATTATATTCCATACATATGATATAAATTTCATATATTTCATATATCATTTATAATGATATAAATTTCTGTAAAATTGACGTAGAAAGATGAATCATCAGTTTTATTCGGCCTGTCCTGAAAATGAGCGATTCCATACTTACTTCACAACTGTGATATTATGTATCAACCGGTAAATCTTGATTGTAAACTTCTATGCGTTAGATGTACATTATGCTGAAAAATCTTCCTTGAAATAAATTTCATTCTTCACTACGTATTAATAATTAAATACTAATTAAACTTAAGATAACTTGTTTTGAGACCTTAGTGAAAATTTCCTGCAATATTAAACCTTTAGTTACACAATATTACACTCTCATAGGCATAACATTAGCTCGAGTATACAAGATTGCTCCCTTCGAGAAACTTAAGTATTTCCTACGTGCTATACATGAAACTGTTTTCCAAAGTAAGTTCATTCGGCCTTTAAATTATCTTTTAAATTTATCAATATGCAAATCTTTTTAACATTCACCCTGATTTAAAAGTAATAAGAGTATTTGCTAGAGGTCCGATTATTTAATTTAATTTTAAAAATATGTGCAATTGCTGTTATTCAAAATATTTTAATAATTCAAAAAATATTTTTAAATGCAATGTAGTACATACCTCATACGAACTTTGCTCTCTCTTAATTTCGGACATGCTCAGATTTAATATAAAGGCTAAGTTTTAATTTCAGTAACATACACATTTAATTAAAATATGAAATTAAGTTTCAGATTAGTAAAAATTAAATTTACAAGACGTGTCTGTCACGTTCATGATTAATGTAAAAGAAAAATTCAACAGATGATCTTTATGAATTTATTTTCCATACTCAATTTTTAATTTCGAATGAAAGTTCAATAAAGAAATTAATAAACAAATATGAAAGCTTTTAGATTTTGTATTCTGGCCAAAGAGGAATTTTTTTTTTCATTTACGTACACATACATGTTTCGAAAGCCTTCGGGTTAATGTTCCTTTGGACTAAAAATATTTAAAAACAGCCTATCTTTATATCTTATTGCACTTTTCCCGTACAGCGTTGCCATTACTATCTTTGAAATCATTGAGTTTGTTAATAAAAAATTCGCTAAAGTTTTACAAAATAGGAAATATCTAAAAAACAAATTCGAAATTCAAAATTCGGGCTTGAGCTTCCATGTGTCCATATTCGGATGGAAGGCTATGTTATTCAAATTTTGATGACTCTATTTACTGATGTTTTTTTCACAATGCGAAAAAGATACATGCATTCCTGCAAATTTTCATTATTTAATTTCTTTAAGTGTAATACAGGTACACTTACGATAACATTTGGTAGCATCAATTTTAAAACTGATTTAGACTTTTATAGTGATTTAACGCAAAATCCCGTTTTGCGACTAACAGCCCTTCTGGGTTAACGCTCCTTTGGGCTAATGATCAGGAAGTTGCAAAGTCACTGAGTTTTAATTTACATCAAGCTTCTTATAAACTGCATTGGATATTACGAGTAAACGTTTAAGTTTTAATCATATTACGTAATATAACAACTAATAAAAACGAAATCAGCTATTAAATATCGCACACTGGTAGCGAAAATTGAGGAAAGATTTTAGAAAATGCACATATCTGATGTCTAGTAAACTGTGGGCTTATCATATTTCACTATTATATTAAAAGCATGAATCATTAAAAAGGCTTTTCAATTTGGAATACAAGTATTTTATAAATAAGTTTATATTCTCATAAATTTTGCGCGCACTGAATTATAAGATAATATTATTAAGCTGTCGAAACATTTTAGAAAACATACATTTGTGAAACTTAGTAAATTGTACAGCTAATATTCTTTAGTGCTATAGTAAAAACTTATATAATTAAAATGACTGTTTAACACAGAACATAATAAAATGCATTTGTAAGGAAATTTCCTTTTCCTTACCGCGTGCTTTCGTCGATGTGTATGATTAATTTCTCTTGTCTAACCTCATCAAAACAAGCCACAAAATTCATCGTGGTGAGGGGTACAAGATTAAGGTTGTCGTTGACAAGAGGCTTGGGTATCATATAGGCGACAGTACGGTTTGTCCAGTTATACCCCAATTTTTGAGTGTGAGCATCCCGGGAGGTAGGTCCTAAATCATTCCATACCGTTTGCACTAGAACCAATCCACACGAGAGAATCCGGGAGGACGAGAAGTTCGACACTGGGCCCTTCGGTACGGTAATCAGACGGTAGTTCGTTTCTTTCCTAAGCTGCATTTTCTTCTATTTTTGTGATTGACTAACAAGCCTTTTTACGGTTCCAAACGTTTTAGATTTTACATAAATCAAAACTACATTTTGCCTTTGTAACCACGTAACATAATTGTTTACACGTCTTTTTGAAACTTAAACTAAATATTACAGAGATTTTAACACAACTATTTTAACACAAAACTATTTTTTTGTTCTCTGTACAACAAAATATAACTTTTAAAAATCTCTTTGAACTAAATATTAGATAAATGACAAGATTAAAAATCTGGTGGAAGATCTGCGTTCTTTGAAAGGTTCACGAGATGGCCGAATTAATTTTGACTTTAAATTATCAGTGATGTATTTTCTATTGTTTAAATTGCTGTTCATCACGCAAATCTATTGCATGCAGTTTAACTTCGTATGCAATCCGAGATCTTAACTAGACAATTCATGGTAGGCATTGCACACGAAGGCAACAGATCTTCTCCAATGCTTTATTTAGCACAATTTATTCTATTACTATGGAACACAGATATTTTTATCTCCTCACTCCAGATGCCACTGTTATTTCTAAATCTGGGAAATTAATGCGCGTTTTAGCCCGCTCTAATCGTTTTTGTTTAATCTTCGTTTGTGAGATCAAAAATACTTTTGCTTTCATATTATGCCAATTTCGGCCAAACCCTGCATCTTTTAAAAGTCTGCATTAAACAACATTTACAGTTATGCCAATGAAACACGTTTGCGTTAATCATTTTAATTGTCTGAAATGATATCATTTTGCAACTTCTAACACTTTTTAATTTTTCTATCATAACATAGTCTCAACTTGCCTTTACTAGGTGGAGATTCTCTCGACTGACATTCATTGAATCTTTATTCCACAGTATAAAAGTTTTGCATTTAGTTTAATGACGCTTTGCTGGATCGGTTTTTGTATTCATTTATATTTATATATTTGAGATCTATTCTATTCATTCTAACACCTGATTGCTTTTAAAAGTTTAACTTATACTTTGTTGTTACCTTTTTACTTAAAACTGTTTGGCTTTCTTCGTATTTTTATTTTCGTACTAGTGACAAATCATTGCGGGGAATTATATTTTACATAAAGGTACGTTTTCAATTATGCATAATTTGATAGGATTATGTTTAAAACAGTGAAGTTGCATGTGATCAGACCTTAAAAATGTATAGTTGCGAAAGGTTTAAAGTTTGAAAAGTTTGTAAATAAATATTAATTTTGCGCCTTAAACACGCTCCCGAAATAAAAGTCTACTTTGACTCTAATATGATAAACTTATTAGTACTGTATGATGTTAAATTCAAGGCATATGTTAAGTTACCATGTAGAGCTCTACTATGTTAGAAAACTTTTATTTATGTCATGCAGATCGTACTGGATTGCAAGCGAGTTATTATAGTCTTAAACAGGGTTTATTAATCTGTTGGTCGCGACTCCTGAGGAGGTTGCCGCACCTGCAGCAGAGGGTCACCAAAAATATTATCGTTTTGATATTTCTTTAACTTATTATAATTATTTTACAATTACCAAATATTTTTACACAATGTATCTGACAAAAGATAAAGATAAGAAAATACAGACAAAGAAAAAACAAAAACGTTTTGACGCATTCTTTTATAATATAAACGTTAATTTTTCTTGCTTTGCACGTGACGCTGTCATTTCGTTTGTTATTATATTTAAAATTTATTTAAAATTTTCACATTGTTCTATGTCTTAAAATTAGAAATTAAAGTTAGTGACCTAAAACTGCAAAAATATATTACAATTTAAGTGAAAAAATTGACAAAAATATATTACATTAAAAACTTCAAAACTATATTACAATACAAGTGAAAAAATTGACAGTTTCACTCACGCGTGTGTAAGATTTGCGCAATACTTATGGAATCCCACAAATGTTTTTGAAAATATTATGGTGTCCTGGGGGTCCCGAAAAATCTCAGTGATAAAAAGGGGTCACGACTGAACAAATTTTAAGAAACCCTGAAACTTCTTAAGCAAATTACGAAAGTCAAAATAACATTTTTGTTTAGTTTTGAATTGAAACGAGTAGCCACAGTTTGTGCTTCAACGAACTTCTGCTACCCAGCCGTTATTTATATTAACAAATTTCAGGTGCTGTAAAGGACTACATAGAGGACAACGTATCTTAGTTGACGCAGACAATTTACGGGCAAATATTTTAAAAGTTCGGCTAGCTAAACGTTAAAGCCAGAATGCAACTTTAAGTAGAGCTGAGAAAAAAAAACAAAAATATAGTTGTTTTTGTTAAGTAACAGAAAGATGCGGCTGCCAGAAGCTCTCATCTAAACATTGTGTCCTCAGCTTAAATATATAAAATCCTAATTTGCATTCTGGTGAGGAATACGGAACAAAAAAGTCATAGTAAAATCTTAAATCATAATAGTTGTTTAATTAAGTCATAGTAAAGTCTTAAATCATAATAGTTGTTTAATAAGTTGTTTAATTAAGATAAAATACTCGCACCTAAGAAAGCAAATAATAATCTCTTATTTATTTAAATGTGTTGCTATTCATTTATAGAGTTCTAGCACTCAAACAGTGACGAAACTTCCGTAATATATACATACTCTCTCTCCTATGGTATGGAAGGAATAAAATTTATAAATATAACATAAACATTTACTTCTATCAAAAGTTACTGGACAGTAGAATTAGAAAAGTTTTGTAACTAATTTTTAGTTTAAGGGCATGTATAAAACCCGTGGCCCTTCAAATATTACTTTAAAAATTTTGTTAGCGCGCTTAGAAATGTTTATCAGTTTTTGAATTGAAACTTGTTTTAAAACCTAAGCATCTGAAAATACTTCTTCTTGTTACTCTTTTGCCTTTAACCCCGAAGTCTTTCTGATCCATTTCCAAACACTCGTGAGCATATTTTGCGTTTTCAGACTCTTTCGGAATATATCTTAACGCGACACGTCACTATTTTGTTTAGAAGCCCGCGGCGCGGAATACCGAATTACGAAACCCTCCTCCTCCAAAAGCCAAGTTGAGAAGAATTTACTCAACACTCATCCCTTTGGGCTTTGATAGAAATAACTTTCCTTCACCCCACAAACTTAACCGGGGCCAGTGCACTTCGATTTTTATGGACGTTTGGCGAGATTTCAAAAGCACAATCTGACTCGAAAAACTCGCCAATGGAGTAAAATAGCGGCAACCCTGATTGATGCGTGCTCTGTGATAGCATTTCACCTGGAAGCCGCGGATCTGTGCGGACGTGTACGGGAGTTTCTTCAGTTTCTCTACTACAGATATCTCCGTAGAATCACTTAACTCCAGTTTATTTATTTAGAGAGAAACATTTGTTTTTTACCATCTTGTGCTAGTGGGGCCCGTTCCGCACATTTACTTCTTTTTCCGACTAGAAACAGATACTTTTCTCACCAGTTTTTCTTTAAATGCTAGTTAACAGGATGCACGAAGTTGTAATTTTACTGTGTTTTTTACTCATAATTGTGTGTGCGCGAATGCAAGAGGTTTATCACACAGAAAATGAAGACACAATTTTTGAAGATACAGGTAGGATTGAAAATAAATCTGCATGAAAGTATTATAGTATAATCTAACAAATATTTATTACACTTATTTTATCACCTTTTCATTTATTTACTTTTATCTGCCTCTAGAGAAAACGTTCCTGATTTAATTTTAGTATCTGGTATTATAGGAACTTAATTAGAAAGTTTTGGGAATACAGATAGAATTTACGCCTTACATATGCATAATAAAAAGCGGAAAAAGGGCCTTAAAAAGCATTTCCAGAGAATATGTTTTCCTGAAAAATGAATGCTCAGCTTCTTTGAATGAATATTTCTTATCACATTTGTATGTTGAGATGATGAAATTTGGGAATGGTCCTTAGACAAATTCTATTTTTTATCGGTCGTTTTTGAGCTGTAAACCGTTTTTAAAATTTGGAATCTGGGTATTCCATTATTTTTATTTGGTGTATTACTGGTTAAACATATTCTACTTTAACGAAATAAAACTACAAAATTTAAGAGTTATAACTCTATTCTATTTTTTAAAACGGTTCAATCTTCGCTATGTCTTCGCTATGTTTGCTATGTTTAATCTTCGCTATAAAACATGACAACGGACTATAACGCGTTTTGTCACATAATAATTTATTCTCAAAATCCTATTATAAAGCAGCGTTATGAGAACATAGGGTATTACAAAATATTACTATGATAAATCTGCATTAATTTTAATCAAGTGGGAATATATTTCCTTTGTAAAATATTTACAGACACAAAACATTCAGATATTTTTAAATAAGGACAAAATTGAATAAAAAAGTTGTACCTCAATAATATTACAAAACTAATAACTCATATATATATGCAGTAAATCTTTATGTGACAAATATGACAAATATATGAGTAATAATAAATATTTGTAAATATATAAGTAAATTTGTAAATGTAATGTAACAGTACAAATGAAAAATATTCAGGTTATTTATATATGAATATATTAGTAATAAAAATTTACTTGGCATCTGATTTTAAAAGAAATTCATAATATTATTTAAATTAATCTTATAAATTTCAGTATTGATATTAGGATGAAGAAAAGGAAAAGTTAACATTCATTATATTTTAACGCTACCGAAAATGCCTTTTAATCATTGTAAAATGCTTTACAAAATATTTATTAACTATATATTCAGTAGATGTTGAATTTATTTTTGTGTCTAAAGCTCGTATATTTAAAGATCATATTTATTATACATGTTTATATTTTCAGTATGTTTATTAAAAAAACCCAAAATATAAATTAAGTTTCGAATAAAATATATCTACATTAGAGTAAAACCAAATAATCAAATACATTAAGTCGTCAAATACATCTACAGTGATATTAGAAAGATCAGTAACGCTTGCTGGTATTTCACATAGTCGTAAAAATTAGTTTTTATAAATATTTCATTTCACTGTAAGAAAAAAAAATAATAAATAACATTTTCCTTTTGTCGTGTTCATGACGAAATATGGAAAATTATGAACCCCTACTGTTTTAATAGTTTAACCATAAATCATTCGTTATCTCTGTCGTTAATATGTTAATACAATAAGTGTGTATCGGGAAAATAAAATAATTTAACTCCCAAACTTACATTATTTAATTTAATACCAACCAGCATCATATGATGTAAAATTAATAGTATTATGCAAATAAATATATCATATTAATATCATCATATCATATAAATAAACGAATACCATTGCCAACACAACATAACACCGACCGAGCTGCGTTTCTCACAGCTTTCAGCAAAATTTATTTTAAAATCTGCCTGTCTTTGTTTTACTTTATATATTATAAAATAAATGCAGAATGGGAAATGAAATGCAGGTTTCTGAGAAAATACAGATTTATAGAGCTGCTGAAAGAATTACGCAAATTCAAACCATGGTCAAAGCGGGCAATCTTTAAATCAGTATTCTGTAAATAGCAGTTTTTAGATATATGCGCTCAGTTTCAAATGCAGATATCATAAATTCAATGATATTCAATCCATAAAAAATACACTACGTTCGTAGTTTTGGCATGGTGAGTATTGTAACCACCCCTGTCCAAGTTAAATTACCCTGATGTTGGAACGTCAAAATCTTCAAAAAATTGTGGTTTCAGATTTTTGCATTTTCAAATTCTCTACACTTTTATCTTTTTAAAAATGCCATTCTTTAAACTCTATGAAAATTAGATCTATAAAAAATCTAGTTTTGATTTGTCATCGATTGCTTCGATCAATGAGGATTTTTACATAAAATTGCGTTTTGCTCCAAACGTGATTCTTTTATACTCGATGTATATTTTGTCAGGAACTACTGCTCACAGGTATCTAAAATTTTTATGGCGTATTTATTAGGTTTTCCAATATTCACTAAAATCAGCTTTTGGGAATAAACTTAGAAAAAAAAATTAAGTTTTTTTGTGTGAGGCAAGTGCTAAATTTTACTACGCCTAACAAAATATTCTGTAAATTACTCTAAATTTCAAAATGTTTCAAAAGCTCTTTTCAGTATAATCATATAGGTATATTTTAATTACACAAGAAATTTCAAGCATGCATCTACAGCAGATTTTGAGAAAAGGTACATCGAAAAGGGCAAATTGTCGGTATAGGGTTTGCTCATACCCCTTAAAAATACTTATAAATGTTTTTCGATGCTAGAACGATGGCTTGGAATTCAAATCAACATATTCAAATTCAGTTACAAGAAAAAAACTTCAAAGCTTTGTTCTATGCTATAACGATGGCTTTGAAATGAAATAAACATACTCTAAAGTCATTTAAAAGAAACTGAAATATATTTCGTATCCAAGGAGCAATTTGTCTAGTAAGTTAATTTAAAAACTATGAAGTAAATTCTGTACTTCGGGTACTTTACAGTTATTCAGTACCAAAATATTTTAAAGCTATTTGATTCCTAAAGTAATTTTATTCTGGTATATGATTTACTTACATGAATCTAACAATTTCATATTAACATTTAGCATTTGATTAATTTAAATCAGTTACGTATTTTATTCTTTAAATTATCGCTTTCATGTAATTAAACAGCAAGCATTGCATTGAAACTTTCGAAAATTTTGTCAAGTTTCTTGTATATAATCATGCATATTTACTGTGTTAGAGAGTAAGAAATAAAAATGAAATAAAAAAAATACTTTTAAATATGAAAAATATTTTTAAATATGAAGACGAATCACTTTTTCTGTATTAAAATATATGGTTTACGTTCACATTTTTCGTCTTGATTTCTTTCTTTCGTCTTGAAATTGTTTATCTAGATTTATATCAGAAAAATTCTATTTTTTTCATATTTTATACTAAAACATTTTTCGGAAGAACGCAAAAAATTATATGTAAAAAAAGACACGAAATACAATTAAATTAAAAAATAATAATATTACTATATCTAAATTATACCAGTTAAAATATTTGCATATCATGAATTTTCAGATGCGTTTAGTTTCAATTTTTGTAAACAGAACGTAAAGGAAGAATAAAGAAAACTCTGTTAATCGAAAATGCAGCGCCGGGGGAAAGTTAACCTTAATTTAAAATTCTACATTTTGGTTTTCAATATAGAAAATTCGAGTCAGGTAAGTTGTGCTGTAGTTAATATACCGGTATATACTTTACAATTGTTTCTTGTAACTTTCATGGAGAAAAGGGCTTAGCAGTTTTTAAAAGTTTACTAAAAGTTCAGCAGATACCTGATCAGCACATATTGAAATATATTTTAGAACAACATAAATTTTAAAGTGATCTAAGTCTCTTTTGAGCACGCAAGGTTCTCTGACAGTCTGAAGGAAATATATTCTATCTGTATCTTCTAGAAATATAAAAACGTGCTTAAAAAGATGCATAATTTTAAAAAAAAATCTAACTAAGAAAAATTAAGATTTTTAGCATATTCTGTGGTATGATTCTTCATGCTTAAAATGAAGTATGTAATAAAACATCTTAGAATTATTCGTAGACTGCGTATAGTAGCGGTTTTAAAATTTTATTTATAGAATATATTGTAATACCATCAATTAAATTTATGTAAAATGCAAAAGTACGTTTCTTTATTTTACCGACATGTTTATAAAATAATTCATAAAAAAAAACAGAAACGCACAGCAGTTGAATATAAATATTTTTATGTCTATTGCTGAAATTCATAAACAATTGCTGAATTTCTCTTTCTTTTTTTCAACAAATTTCGAAGTAATCCATACCTTTTATGTAAATGGAACGCAAATTCAGTATTGCAAAAATCAAGTTGAGGAAACTGGCATTGATTTTTATAATTAAAAATAGAAATTATTTTTTTTTCACAACACAGAATGCTTAAATATAAATTTTGATTTGCAACTTTAAGTTTTACAGATTATTTTTAATGCTGTTATTACCACACTTCATAAAGTTTTGATTGAAATGATAAAAATGACTTTTTTCTCTGAAATAGCTTGCGTTAATTGCTTTTTATTGAATCTAATGAGCTATTAAATCTGTTTTACGCTCCCTGTTATGAAGTCATGACTTTCAAACTGATAAATGAAAATTAATGTTTCCCTCCTTTTTTCGATAAAACAGGATTTTAAGATTTCCTTTTAACATGACATTGTTTTTACAGCTGCTTTTAAGTTAAACTAAAAAATAATGAAAGACTAATAGCTGAAATTTATCTTAAAAGTAATAATAAAGCGATTAAATTAATTTTTTTACACTTTTATTATTATTTTTTTGCTCATGTTTATTTTTTCTTAAACTATGGAAAACTTAGAAAAATAGTTTGTTTTACTCATTTAAAAGGAAATATAATATTGGTAAGGTAAACACTGTTATTTTCTGTTTCATTATTATTCGCTGACTGAATGAAAAGTAAGTCATTCTCAAAGAACTCTTGCTCAAGTAAAGCGAAATAAATTCGTTGATGTAAAGAAACTAAATTAAACAAAGGAATGTGACACTTTATTACGCTTTAGAATTTAAATAATGGGAAAGATATATACATAAAAATATCTTAAGGAGATAAACAGCATTTATTATAAAATATTTGGTGAGAATAAATAAAAGTAAAATATTATTTAGGTTATTTCGAATCTGGATGTGCATTAATTTTGAAAAGAAATGTTTCTGTGTTTGTCTTCTAACCAGAGTTTTCACTTCGATACATTTCTACTCGTAATAAATTATCTTTAGATTTTAGATTCAGAAGTTGGACATTTAACAGCGTTTAATACAGTAGAGCCTTAATTCTCTGTTTCCGGTGTTTTACAAAATTTTAATTATTGTTAGTAGTATAAAATAATTATTATAATTTTATACGCATAATTATTATTATATGTTAAAACCATATAAATGTGCTATAATAATAACTTTAAAAGCATAAAGCCATGGAAGATTGAATAATAAATTTAATAATAATAAGCAACAAGAATTAATATTATGTGTGTATATTTACAGTATGGAGGCTTACATTCGGTCTGAGTTCACTGGAGCCAAGCTTCAGTACGTTTTGGTTTTCGAACAAAAATCTTGCGTCCATATAAAACACAAAATAAGACAGCATTCAGTTACACAACGCCAGATGTATGTTAATTTAGGAATGACAGTACTGACAGAAAATTTACTGCTTTATTTATATTTTTAGCGTTAGACAATATCTCTCGAAGTCAGAAAAACATGAATTGTTACTTGCTTTGTAAATATGCCTCACATTCTATGGCAAGAACACAAACCAACTGAAAACCTACATAGAACTCTAATACAAGAAACTTTTCTTGGCGAAATGATCAAATGATCGCGTTTTTGTATCCTGTGCTGCAGAGAGAGGTTTTGAATTCAGTGCAGTATAGGACTTTATACAATGCAATTCAATGCAGGAACCCACATGGTAAATTCAATGAAATCATGTGACAACAATCATATTTGTTTCCTAATAAAATTCAGTTTTTATGATACATAAATACAGATTAAGTTTTATTAGAATATTTAATTCGAATGCAAGAACTTAGATTCATCTTTTATATATTTAATATGCTTTAGAATTCTATTCTATATTTTTATTCTTAGAAAAGTATTTTGCTTCACATAGTTTAATGGATGACGCATCTCATTGTCATTTATTTTAAAATAAATTTAGTTAAGTTTATTTTCTTTGAAAAATTCAATAAATCCTCTGTGCCGCTGCAATGCTTCATTAAAACAGATTTCTTTACTTTAAGAACTATCAAGAAATTTTTCTCCTTTACCAACTGTTTTTGCCTTGAGAGAGAGATAATAAGATATAATTTAACATAATTTTTCAATAAAAATCGATTTTGGTCCATCCGCTTAGATGTCTGTAACTTAAAATATAAAATCTACTTATACTATCATAAATAGTTTTTTTTTATTACGCTTTAATTCATTAAGCATTTCGTCATTAAGCATTTCTCCGACATAATTATATATTTTATTTTCCCTTTTCTCAACTCTTATTCATAAATCATTCATGAAAGGAGTAGTTTATATTGTATGTTTTTTCTTCAGTTTCCTGTAAGCTACTATTAAAAAGGAAAGCCTGATTTATAGATTGAGACAGATACAAGTAAATGTATTTGTTACTACAGATTGATGAAGTAAATGGTATGCTATTCATTTTTACTTTAAAAAAAAACATTCGAACTTATATCATAATCCAAAATGGCACTGAACGCGCAACAGCAGTTTATAGTTGCAATGTAGATGATTGCATGCAAAGTTTTAACTCCAAGCGGTGAGACAGAAATGAGCTATTTTAAAATAGAACTGCTACTTGGTTCTACAGGAAACGTTTATTGAACAACAGGTAACATCAAGGAAAAGTAAAGTATGAAAGTATTCGTAATAGTATCATATAGCAATACTGTAGGTGCATTAGACACAACGAGCATTATTAAAGCAATAAAAAGACTCATGTTGGTAGTGCTGCATATTCCTCCACAGTTTGAAAATTTGTACTTGTAATTAAGACTTTTTGAATATTTGACTTGTTTGTAACAACGCATTCTCATTTTTTCTTTCTTAATATTCTCATCCAGAAAATCTATCAGATATGTAGCCATGTTTCTCATTCAGCTGTGCATTATTTTTAGCCTGTAAGAATATTTCAATTTAAAATTTAATTAAATAGATTTTTAGTCCAATGGGGCTTTGTCCCTGAAGGACTATTGCTTTCGTTTTAAGATTTTGCGTTCAATCACTATAAATGTCCTTTTTAGTTTTCAAACTGTTGCCACCAAATGTTAGAGTCCTTCATTATATTTAAAAAAATTAAATAATGAAAAATCTGCGTAATTGTATGTATATGTCTCTCATTGTGATAAAACAACGGTACATAGAGCCATAGAATTGTGAATGACGTAAACCTCCTACGAATATAGGCATATGGAAGACCAAATTTGAAATTTGGAATTTATTTTATTATCGATTTCATATTTTGTAAAACTTTAATGAATTTTTGAGTAACAAACTCAACGATTTCAAAGCGAGCAATGGCAACACTCTACGGGGAATAAAAAACCTTTTTATCTCCTGCGCGTGGAACTGTGTATCGGAAATTCTAAAGATAGGCTCATTTTAAAATTATTTTGAGACATTGCTATTGAAGTGAATTTTATGGATTAATTGCAAAGAACATGACATTTAATAAATAAAGGTAACACACAAAACGTTAAACAAACGCCCCTTTAGAACTAATTTAAAATCTGAAAGCTTTCAGATTGTTTTCTCTTCTGTTGTTTACTTATGCTTCTGATCCAAGAGGATCTCGATCAGGGACAGGAATTTATAATGGCTAAGAAATAGTAAGCGCTTGCCTTTGTCCGAATTCCTTACTGGTGACAGTTTGACTTTCATTTATATTGTATTTAATAAAAACAAAATTTAACACTATCATGGCCAAGAAATAATAAGCGTCTGTCTTCATTCCCAAGAAGTAGTAAGCACTTGTCACCATGGCTAAGAATAGTTAAAAACTATCGTTATCCAGAGCCTCGGGCACCTTATAGTTGACAGTTCAACTTAAAATTATTTTGTATTTAGCTGAGATAAAATTTAGCAGTATCATGGCCAAGATAATATTAAGCGCTAACCATTAGGTCCAAGAAGTAGATTATACGCGCCAGTTGCTGGCCAAAGCTTCTGGCACTCTGCAAGTGACAGTTCGACTGTAGATTATTTTTCATTTAATTGAAACAAAATTTAACAACTTCATGGTCTGTCATCATGGCTGAAAGGTACGAAACGTTTGCTATTAGTCAGAGCCTCAGCACCTAACAGATGACAGATTAACTTTATATTCAACTGAAACAAAATGTAAAAATATTTTTCTAAAATTCAGCACATTCTGTACATTATTCATGATAATCTATAAACGTTTTATTAATTTTTAAATCGGTATATATGATAAAAAAATAAATATATTAGATAGGCGGTATTAATTCTATTGCATTCAAAATATCAGCATGCCATCAGTCACTCTAATTTAAAGTAACGCAAATCGGGATAGTGGTTAACGACGTTGACTACCTTAGCGAAGGGCCTGAGTTCGAATCCCGGAGAAAGACTGGATGTTTGTAAATGTAATCTGACTGTGCGGCATGGGGAGAGTGTAAATATACGGCGAGCAGAATGTCCTATTGAGATAATGCTGGTAGGAGAAGAGGTGTAGGAGAACCTCGAACCACGGACCACGGGGTGCTCTCCATCAGGATTAAGCGCCGAAATGAGCAAAGTCGCACTTTCACCTATATATTGTTCAAGACTATATTCACCTATATGTTGCCATGATTAATTTCGTGGGATTGGTCTGATGTTACTGTAAAACAAGTGACATAAGTCACAATAACAAAAACAAGACAAAAATTTAAAGTAAAACGTTATATTTATTTCTCTGACAATTTGGTGGCTAATACAGAGGGTGCTTCATTATACACATATACATGGTAGCATTAAAAGAGTGCAAATGGTGTTAATTCCTTTTCCTTGTAAAAAATATAACTTTCAGCGTGAAAGCATTTGACATTAAACAGAGAAAAATTTCTCATTTACGATACTTTCGTTTTTTCAGCATCACACTGAAAATATTTCACACGTACATATACGATGATTTGAAAACAAAAGTGTTCTATTATTACGTTAATTTAGGAAAGGTTGTTTTAAACGTACTCATACTGTGTTTTCAATAAGTAAACTTCATTTCATTTAATTTTACACCCTGAAAATAAATGAAAATAAAAAATAAAAAAAAATAGAGAGAGAGAGAGAGCTAATAAATACATGGCTGTTAAAGAAAAATGCTTACTGACAAAATTCATATAATAAACTTAATACAGCTGATAATCCTGCTTCAGATAATCGCTGATTATATCGAGCGAGTTCATTGTTTAGTCGGAATTGGAAGAACCAGATTTGCGCCTGTCGGGCGAAACCTAGGCTTCTGTTCGGATCTCTGTCGTAATTAGTACTTAGGTGACAATCCCAAAGCTGCTTACGACTCCATATTGATTTATAGGCACACAAACCACTGGAACAGTCAATCGACAAGACCAGAACTGGATAAATTTAACATATACCTACTGAAAATAAGTAATTTTTCAGGTGTTTTATACTTCAGTTATGGATTAAATGTATTAATAATAAAAAAAACAATATGTTGAATACTATATAAAACCAAAGAAATATTTCTTTTTAAACCTTAGGAAGGCTACTCAATCATTAAAAAAGCTCTCTACTCCTTTTCTTTTATTTAGCTCTAAAAACTATAATAATTTGCATAGCCAGATGTAATTTAACGAACTGTTAAACTATAGGCTTTCTAACTTCCGCATGTTTCCGATAAGTGCTTGCCCTCACATTTACCTTCTAACCTAAAACTCCAAAATCAAACAAAAGATGTAAAACTTAACGAAATGAATTTTTAAAACTACCAGAATTGAAGACATTTGTAGTGCTTGAAGCTACAAATAAAATACACTCTTAAACAAAAAACAAAAAAAAAAAAAAAAAAAAAAAAGAAAAGGCGCACCCCGACGCACCGAGGAGATATACAGCAAATTGGACATAAATTGATATGCATACAGGTTTCGACAGGAAATGCAAAATTTTAAATTTTGGCTGGCAATGAATGAGCGGTTGTCGCTACAGTGCATCTAATCTGCGCAACTGGCAGGATACTTCAGAGAAGAAATTACGATTCCACGTCATAGAGACTTCACAAATTTCATTCCGTGTACTCTGGTAGACAGAAACTATGCCTCGCACACAGGTGCGCGAACGATATGTGCGGATGTCAGAATTTGAGCGAGGTTGTGTAGTTGGACTCGAAGAAGCCGGTTGGTCTTGGGAAGGCACCACGACGCGAAGTCTGAAGGCGAGTCTGGAGACGCCCCGGACAGCGGTGTGATAGCAACCTGACTGTCTTCCGGCAGACAGGCTGAGAACCAGGAGTGATGGTCTGGGGTGCCATTTCATTTCATAGTAGGACACCGTTGGTTGTCATCCGTCGCAACCTTACAGCACAGCGGTACGTCGACGAAGTTCTAAAGCCCGTTGTGTTGCCCTTCATGTCACGCCCCCCTGGGTTTACATTTCAGCAAGATGCCCGCCCCCACACTGCACATGTTTCTACTGCTTGCTTTAGCACTTGCCTAACATTACCTTGGCCAGCAAAGTCACCTGATCTCCCTTCTATTGAACACATTTGGAGCATTAGGGTCAGGGCCCTCCAACCAGCTCGGGATGTTGACGATCTAACGCGCCAGTCGGACAGAATATGGCACGATATCCCTCAGGAGGACATCCGCAACCTCTATCAACCGATGCCAAGCCGAATAACTGCTTGCATATGGGGCGGAGGTGGAAAAATGCGTTACTGACTTTTTCACTTTGTGAAACTATATCACTTCAGTAAATCATCCAATTTTTCTCAAACTGTTCTCATTTGTTTCTCTCTACATGTACATCACTTCTACAGAGTTTCGTCCAATTCGGATAACTCATTCTTGGTGCGTAATGTTTTTTTTTTTATTATTATTTATTTATTTATTTTTCTAGGAGTGTATAAATTTCATCCACAGTTACTTGCGAGTTCGTAGAAATACAAGTACTTAAATGTTCACGCGCAGTAACTTAAGCACCTAATCAGTTCGGTTTCAGCTACCGCAGCTGCTGGAATTATATGCTATGCTAGCAAATTGAAAAATCTCCCCAAGTATATAAGTCGACGACTTAGGGAATAAACTGCCTTTTGGCACAATTCTGCAGTGAGTTCTTTGAGTTACAAATTTCTTCATTGTTTAAACTCAGTTAAATTTAGTTCTGATGAAAGATGCTGAAGAAACAGATGTTACCAAAAAGAACTAAAAAAAAAGTTGTTACATAAAATAAACCGGACTTAAAGCTTAAATTACTTTATTATATTTAAATTATATTATCTTCTGGAGGATGCATGACACAAGTTATGCAACGACCAGAAATAGTCGTATGACCCGTAAAATATATATAAGAAAAATAACTGCACCCGTAACTTAACAAAGATGATTTAATTCACAAAGAACTTAAGAAATGCGATCTTTTCATGCATTGCACAGATTTGACTATGCGGTACAATTTACCAATTTTAATTTCTTGAGTAGTCTTTCCTCACTTATGTTACAAACCTGGGTACCTAATGTGGTATACTGCTATACAGCATATGGATGATGTCTTAACGGTGCCGCTCACCAAGCTGATAGAACCCGCCGTTTGAGGGTCACGTCTCTTGGTGGCTTTGGAAGGTGACGTGTGGTCTCATACCTCGGATGTATGGAACCACGTGTCTTCGTATGTGGCCCTATATATTATCGTGCTTGATTGAAAAAAAAAAAAAAAACAGATGGTCAGGGCGGCCAACAAAGATATCCATAATCTACGTTGCGAATAGCCGTTAACAGTTAGCTAATAGTTTAGAAATCCATTGTTGAAGTCTTTGCAAACTGCTTCATTTACTTCCACTGCTTAAAGAAGGTTGAATAACCTCTACAGTTTATCTCAAAGGAAATTACACAATAATTTTAAATTAGGAAAATACATGTGAATGTTCTACAATTTATAGTACGACAAATGTATATAATAATAAGAAGCTATATATTACACTCTATTAACATAAGTCTTGTTGCCCATAAATATTATGCGTAATAAATGTAGAAAATAAATATACTGTAGATCTGTAACTGGAACTTATTTGAAATACGCAAAACTGAAAAAAAGTACACAGAAAGGAAAAAAAAAATATAATCCACAATTAGGTAATTTTTAATAGCTTAAGCTAAAAAACTTAAATATTCCTTTAAAATCTGAAACAAAATAAAAGTCAACCAGACACTAACACAAATTTTATCTCAAAATATAAGCTTTAGCTTTATTCTAAAATGTATGTTCATGATGTCGCAATTTTCGAAATTGTGATTTAAGCTGATTTTCTAATAAAGAAGTTATTATTTTGCATAAAACCTCCTTATAAAGTATTATTAACAATTTTAATTTCGAAAATGTTGGACATCGTGCATATTTTATGTACATTTCCTGTAGCTTTCAATTTAAGATTTGATAACATAAATAGATTTTAAAACTTTGTCGACATAAGCTAAGTTCTGAATTCTGTTTTTTATATTATTTATTATCGTAAATAGTTTTAAGAAGTTTTAGTAGGTTTTTAAAAGCATAATTCATAATGATATGGGTGATGATGATCTATATATTATATATATATATATTCAGAGTATCTTGGCCACAGAATTACAAACTTAGAATAAGGATAGAATGAACTAGACGACTCTGAATTGCATAGCAATAGTCAAACAAATAGTCGGGAAATGATATGTGCACGAGATAGAGCACACAGAATACACCACGTAATAAATATGCGTTTCACATTAAAATGTGCATTGAAAAATGTAAAAGATATCAAATAAGTCTGCCGATGTATTTTTTAAGAGCTGTAACTCAGGACTCATATCCCTGCAGATTGGAATTATGAATATTCTGAAAGATCTGGTCCACGTCTCGAACTTCGACAGCAGCTAGTATATATGTAAGAATTTCCTTGGCGCTGTCATCAGGTTTGTCATATATAAGTGTTTTCATATTTCATTTGAGTTACGGTGCTATTTACCGTCCTGTTTTTATAACATAGTCTCCCACGCCCTCGAGTGACGTCTTAAGGGGTACGTTTCTCGGTCACTGTCCGCCGGGGAAGTAGTCAAGGCATAATAAAATCGGCACACAAATAGCTCACTGCACCGTACTATCACACCAAATCTACTATTGGCTAAATGTAAGATCTAAGTTTACCAGATGCATATTATTAACTAACTGTGGGTTCGTATAATCAACCATCATACTACCTTTGCGTCTGTATGTGAAAATTAAGTTTTCTTGCGAGAATGCTCGTTCCGACGTCATCTATGCCGTCAGGAAGTAATTTCTGGTCCTGCAACATATGCGATTCAGAGTCATCTGGGTACACCCTACACCTCCTTCAAGTTTATAGGTCTGGTACTGAGTGGTCTTTTATATTTATTGTAAATGAGAAAAACAGATAACAATTTGGTTAAGATTTCATGTACTGCCCAAAACTTCAAAAATGAAAAATGTTAGAAAACTCTCTGACAGCGCAGAACGTTCATAAAGAAGATATTCGAAGTGACTGGTAGGACATTTCCTGCCATTTTATTTGAAATCATTATTTCTCATATATTTTCTCAAAATATCAATTTGATGGATCACATATGATGAAAGGCTTCATTTTTCTCGCATTAAAATTTACTTGCGAATTAGTTTACATTTTGATGTTCGACAATCGATAACGTGCTAAATATATCGAATATTCTGAATTATATATTTCTCGAATATTCAGATCATAGCGTGACTGTTGATAGTAGATGTTATTACTGCTTTAAGCGCATTATCCTTACGAAATTTCTCAACAGCTGAGCAAATTAATGTCGTTAAGTTAGACTTGACGGACAAACTGTTTCCACGAAGGGAGTGCGAAGATTCTCAAGCATCGTTAACAAATATTTAAACAAGTGATATCGTGAAAATTTAATGACATGTATAGAGAATTAAAGAAGACTTTCTTAATGTGAATGATGTGATCTGGAATTCTGAGCATGGTTACCTATGCTTTAACTCAAACTTTTGCAGGAACTATGTTTTTTCCTTTAGGTGGTTTCAGTAGTGGAATCGTTCAAAAAATTCAATCATAAAATTTGAAACGGCTGCTTCCATGCGATTATTATCAATTCTCCAATTTGCCATAATATTATAAAGAGTTAATTACTATTATTTAGTTTAAATGAAAAATATGTATTGTTTCACTATAGTGTATGAGTTATAAAAGCAGTTTCCAAAATGCATCAGATATTTTGGAAATAAAATTGTTTAGAAAAAAAAAATAATTTATTATATTTACCATTATTAGAATTATTCTGTCTATCTCTTGCTGTCGGTTCTGGTTACAATATCTGTGTAAATATATGCAAATACTGCACCTTAGAAAAGCGGTTTCTCACGCGAAAAGCTAAAATTACGACAAAACACTAAATCAGTATTAATATAAAAAGTTATTGTAGCTTTAATTAAATAAAGCA